>NC_081413.1:151802848-152437848 GCF_030272615.1 Cryptomeria japonica
TCATTTTTGTCTAGACACTTGCAAACATTGAGTCCTCATCAACACTGTGTCCTCTTGTCACAAAAAAATAGTCAAACATTCAGATTTGTTCACAACAAAGCAACTTCACAGATTCAAAAAAATTGCACAAATTTAGCAGAAACATGTCTGTGTCTGACATAATAGTGTATGTGTCGTATAACCGCATCTATGAAGGGTAGAAATGTGTCTATGTTCTCAGAATCAACATTGCATTTACAAAATCTTAGACTCGTGTCTGAGTTAAACAGAACCACGTCTATGTCAGGAAATCACGTCTGTGCAGTATACAAGCATGTCTATGTTCAGAATTGAAAAACTTTTACAGTCCAGCAAACAAACACAGTTAGTTTCAGAATCCTTGAGCTTCTTAGGTCATTTCTCCAGGGTTTCATCTAGCATTCAACCTGTCTTTGGGTCTTACAAAGTATCTTGCATTACATACACATTTGTCTAAAATTGAGTCAAAAGGTCACTTTCTTGTCCTCATCATACTTTGTCAACACACTACATACAACAACATTTTGCTAAGTGGTCCCTCATCAAGTTCTATCACCTTTGGGTCTCATTTGGTCTTACTTAGAGTCAAGGTCAACTTACCTTATCAAGAGAAACTATTATCTCTTTGGAAGCCACACCTACTCTACTACATACATACTTGGTCTTACACTTTGGACATTGCAAGTACACCTCAGATTCATTTACATTCCATCCAACTCTTGGTCTTCCATACTCTTTTCATTTTCATCTAGTCTCACACATCTTGATCAATACCTAGTTCATGGTTGAAACCCGTTTCCAAAAATCTAGGAGAGAAGCTAAAAGGGCTCAAGAGTCCGCAAACATGAGTTCTTATGAATATGACAATGATATCTTTTTCAATTCTGATCATACTACATTACCTGGCATGGATGCCTATAGAAACATTCCAAATGTTGAGAACATGGACACTACAAACAACAATGACACACACAATGACAATATGGACAACTTCTCCGTACATTCAGCAGAAGTGGAAGACACCATTGTGAATCCCCATTTCAATAGATTGGTTGAGGAAATAATGAGGAGAGATAAACAATACTTTCTACAAGTGATGGCACAAAGTGGAGCCAAGATCCCTCATGATTTTGACATGTCTCAAATAATGGAACATAGACCTTTGCAACAATCTCACTCCAACATGGATCAAAGGAGGCCTAATAGTGGAGGCAATAGAGGACCACATATGGTGCCTGAATCACCATAATCTTTGTTTCAAAAACCAAAGGTCCCACATACACATGGTCAAGCATATGATACTCACCTTCACAGACCATTATGGAAGTCTTATGCAGAAAAATATACTCAATCACATACCAATGCTAAGGACCAACCACCAAAGCAATTGAATATTCAAAGGAATGCTCAAAATTTGGACTCAAGGAAACACCACATCAAATTTGGGGGCAACACACTAGAACAAACTCATGACATTCCCATAGAGTATGGTATACATGGACAAAACAGATATTCCATTCCTCACCATGACTCTATACCAAGTGGTCCATATATGTAGCATCATTATAGACCTCCTCCATATGAACATGTGTATGATCAATATCATCTATATATGCAACATGCTCCTCCTCCAATTGGTGCTTCAGGCATGGGGTATGGTCCAAGAAGTCGATCTCCACCTGAGAACAGTTTGGAACAGTAAATCAGGGACTTACAAAAGAAAATGGAGGATATAAATACACCGAAGTGAACTTACACAATGAGAGACATATGTCCCTATCCATTTGACAAGAGCTTCCCAATGCCTCCATTTCCTACACACTTTGTGATGCCTAAGTTTGATAAGTATAGAGGAAAAGGAGATCCTAAGGTACACATAAGATAGTTTTTCACAACTTGCATTGAGGTAGCTTCAGAAGAGACATATTTGATGAGATTATTCCCATAGAGCTTAGGTGATCAAGCTATGGAATGGTTCTCCCAACTTCCACCTGGTATTAAGTCATGGGGTGACTTAGCAGAGGCATTTATCCAACATTTCTCCTACAACATAGAGATAGACATATCAGTCACTAGTTTGTGCAACACCAAGCAAAAAGAGGGAGATTCCTTTGCATCATTTTTACAAAGATGGAGAAATCTAGCCAGCAGATGCTCTTGTGAAATTCCACAAAAACAAATGGTAGAAATGTTCACCTAGAATGTTAACAAAGACATTGGCTATGATCTAACAAAATCTTGTTTGTCCACCTTCAAGGATGTCATTGAAAAAGGCTGAGCAATAGAAAAGGTCCTAATTGAATAAGGAGTCATTAAGATATTCAAGGAAAAAAATGATGACTTTAAAGGAAAAGACAAGCCAAGATTTTGGAACAAAAACAAGAACAGAGTCAATGATGGTGTTGTTGATGCCAATACAGTGCGACACAAAATCATTTTTTCGGGATCAAGCTCTACAAACAATCAAGTGAATACTCAAACAACTTCTAGATCACGAAGGAAGTACACCCCATTGGGAGAACCGCTTGAGTCAGTTTTCAAGAAGCTAGTGGCAAACAAAGTAATCACAATTCCAGATTTTCCTCCATATGAGCCAAAGGTCAAACCAAATTGGTGGAATGATGATGAATATTGTGAATTCGATAAGAGCAAGGGTCATAAAATAGGAAACTGTCATCAACTAAAGAACATCATACAAGATCTTATTGATAGAGGTGACATTGAGACTGAAGGGCACTCATCCAATCAAGAACATGAGATGTTTAAGGAACCATTCCCAAAACATGACAAGGGAAAAGCTAAAGCCACAAATGATCAAACCAACTATACCAAAGCATCCTATAACTATGATTCAACTATCAATCACATCTCAATGGACAATTATGTCTCTACCATTATCATCAAGGACAAAACCCCTAAGAATTCTACCTAGAGACCCAAGATCGTTCTGAAAGGAATTGGATCTTTTTCCGAACCTACCTCTGAATGTCATGTTACAACCCGTCGAGGTAAATTCACTTTGCAAGGTGCTCTAGCTAAAAACACCGCTTCATCATCAACCAAGCCTGAGTATGACCTTGTAGAATAGTTAGGGAAAACACCTATGCTTATCTCCATCCTTGAGCTCTTACGCATATCCCCCGCACATAAAGCTATTCTTGACAAAATTTTGAGAGATAATGTCATTCCTACTGATTTGAACGTGGACCAGTTTCAAGCCATGGTAGGATACCTTTTCATTCCACACTCTCTTACATTCACAGAAGCTGATGACGCCTCTGTAAGTCAACCGCATAATGTACCATTACACATTGAAGCCTTCATACACAAACATAGAATCAAACGAGTCCTGATAGATGGAGGAGCAGGTCTAAACATTTGTACATTGAGCACTATTAAACAATTGGGATATTCCGACAAAGCTATGAATTATACAAACAAAATTACCATCAAAGCATATGATGATGAAGAGCATTCCCCCAAGGGCACAGTCACCTTACCTCTCAGAGTTGGGCCAGTTACAAAGGATGTGGTTTGTCAAGTACTAGATCTTGATCTCACATACAACATATTGCTAGGATGTCCTTGGATTCATGAAATGAGGGTGGTCCCATCTACATATCATGAATGCATCAAGTTTCCTCATAATAGAGTTGAAATAACAGTTAATGGAGATCCTAATCCATTCATATATTGCAATAACTTGAGACCAAAAACTAAGACCATCATTCCTAGTAATCACGAAGCTATTCCTTCTTCTGCATACATTGATCCTGAGTCATTAAAACCTTCGACATCAAAACAAGGTGAGCTTAAGGGCAAATTCCAAGACAAGGGCATGGGTGAATACACTTTGAATCAGACCATGTACTTATAGCAAGTCATGAGTTCACCAAAAGAATATGGAAAACCACATCCTAATAAGAAGATATCTATCATTATACTCAAATGGGACCCTACTATCTTTCAAAGATGGGGTTAACTGGAAGAGGAAGACTTATACAAAATGCTTTACAAAGACCTTGAACATGATACACAAGATCACATCAGTATACCATGTGAGAAGTATGACAAAGGGTTCAAGATTCTACAAAAATTTGGGTATGATGGTAAAAGCCCTCTTGGGTTAAGAAAGGAAGGCATCATTAAACCTTTAGAACCTGAATTGACATTCAAAAAGGAACGCTCGAAGGGAATTGGTTTCATGACTTCCAAGGTCCACACTCAAAGGACAGAAGAAGCATTACAAATCAAAGCTGCCAAAATTCAACAAGAGAATCGCTATTCCACAGACTAATGAATGGAATGGGGTTTAGACAAATCCTCTAGTGACTATGAGCTCACCGAGACATTTAGAGAACCAAGTGAACCAACAGAAGAAGAGGAATTTAATAGGAAATTCAAAGTTGGTCAAGAAACAACCCCAGAGGAACCCATACAGTCTTTGCCTCTAGGTCTTGGGTTGAAATACATAGAATGAGAACACCTATCTTGAAATGCACTACTAGTGATGATAATTTGGATTTGTTCATGATCGAGACTGATGAGGAGAGTGCCAACGATGACCTCGATAACTACCTTGATATACCTGAATATAACTGCATCTTCACTATTAACCCCACTAACTTTGAAGACATCAAAGGCCTTCTCCACATTCACCACCAACTTATTGACTGGGACCATGAGGGACCTGCACAATTCGACACATTCCAAAATGATGAAACCCTTATTGACTATCTTGGCATACAAGAGGATATTCCCCCTAGGGATCATAAAGCAGGGTACACTATAGAACTCAATGGCGTGGCATATTTTGGTGAGCGTGTCGGACCTTCCAGTCGCAAAAATATAAAAATAAAAACAAACCAAGGGTCTTATGGCCAAAACCACACTGTGGCGCTGTATACCCCAAAAAAGTAAACAGAAAGGACGTATCTGAGGGCAAAAAACTCTTTGAGGTACCCGAAGATGGAAGGCTCGACATTATCCCAGCATCATATCAGGAAAATTCATCCATGTTGGTAGAACAGACTATCAAAACAAACATCGGTACAGAAGAAGTTCCACACAACATATTCCTGGCTCAATCTTTGACAGAGTCAGAAAGGTCTAAATTCATAAGTTTCTTCACGAAACGACAAATCAACTTTGCATGGTCATATGCTGATATGCCTGGATTGGATCTGGATTTGGTAATGCATCATTTGATAGTTAGACTAGGGGCAAAACTAGTGAAATAGAAATTAAGAAAGATGCATCCACAAGTGGCATTACTAGTCAAAGCAGAACTTGAGAAATTATTGGATGTCAGATTCATATGCCCAATTGATTATCCTGAATTGATCTCCAACTTAGTACCTGTCAATAAACCAGATCGTAGTATCAGAATATGTACATATTTCAGAGCTATGTGTAAAACCTGTGAAGGTGCATGCTGTTGATAAGATCCTCTAAAGGTTCACCCTCTATGGTTGAGAGCTGATATGCACTAGATCCATATGCTATTGTAATGTTGTAAGGACCAAGCCAGTTTGGTTTGAACTTGCCCTTCTTCTCTCTATCTTGCTGATTTTTGGTGTTTTCTCTGAGAACCAAATCACCAACCTCAAATGTGCGAGGCTTGACTTTGTGATTGTAGCTGCGACCCATTCATTGTTGATAAGCCTTGAGATGATTAAAATTAGTTTGTCTTCATTTTTCCAATAGTTCAAGTTCTTGTAAGTGAGAGACCCTATAGTATTCATCACTGATAATTTTTTGCAAAGAGATTCATAAAGAGGGTAGCTCGACCTCAATAGGAAAGATAACTTCAGTGCCATAAACAAGTGAATAGGGTGTAGCTCCTGTAGGTGTGTGGACACATGTGCGGTAGGCCCAAAGGGCGGGATTAAGTTGGATATGCCAATTACGGCCAGCGTCGTCAACTGTCTTTTTTAATATTTTAAGGATTGTTTTATTAGACACCTTAGCTTGACCGTTACCTTGGGGGTAATATGGTGTGGAGAAATGATGGGAAATATGGAAGCAGTCACAGAGTTCACGAACATCCTGATTTTTGAAAGGACTCCCGTTATCGGTGATAATGGAAATAGGAATATCATATCGACAAATGATATAGTTCAGAATGAATGTAGCGATTTGTTTTCTAGTGACTTGCATGAGAGGCACGGCTTCGATCCATTTTGTGAAATACCCTGTGGTAGTGATAATGAATTTATGACCATTGGAAGAAGGAGGGTGAATCTTGCCTATGAGATCAAGTCCCCACTGACAGAAGGGCCAAGGAGTCACAATTGGTTGAAGTTCTTGTGCTAGCGCATGGATGAGGTCTCCATGAAGTTGACATTGCTTACATTTCTTGACAAACTGATATGAGTCTTTTTCCATACTGGGCCAGTAATATCCAATCCTGGTAAGTTTCTTGGCTAAGGTAGGACCACTAGAATGTGGACCACATATCCCTTCATGTACTTCATGTAATGCAATCTAAGCTTCATCACTTTCCAAACATCCAAGAAGAGTTCCATCTAGACCTCGACAGTATAGGACATTGGCTAAAATGACGTATCGAGAAGATTGGCGAATGAAAGTGCGACGTTAGTTATTGGATAGGTCTGGAGGAAAGGTATTATCACGAAGGTATGTGAAGATGGAACCATATAACTAGGACTCAGGACCAATGACACATATTATCTCAGTAGGAGTGATTTCATGTGAAGGAACCAAAAGGTTATCCACCAAGAACTCATAGCCGGTCTCATTCGGAGGTAGATCGATCAGTGAAGCAATTGTAGCCATGGCATCTGTGGCTCGATTCTGCTCTCTTGGTATCTACTCAAAGTCTATCCTTTTGAAATGTTGTTTCAGGTCATCCACCATTCTTTTGTAAGGCAATAATTTCTCATCCTTTGTTTGGTAATTATTAGTTGCTTGACGAATTACAGGTTGAGAGTCCCCAAAAACATGAAGTTCCTAGATCTTCCACTGAACTGCAATCCATAATCCAGTTGTTAATGCCTCATATTCTGCTATATTATTAGTGTAGGGAAATGATAGTCAATATGATTTTGGCATAGAATCCCCTTGATGAGTTATGAAGAGGATTCCAGCTCTTGCCCCATGCTATGTGTATGAGCCATCAAAGTATAATTGCCATGGTTTTGCATGTGACACTGTTAAAATGGATTCACCTAGAAATTCTGAAATTAAAGGAACATCATCTATCATGGGGGCATCTACTAACTGATCTGCAATAAAGTTCCATCTTCTCTACAATAAAGTATCAGTTTCATGGATTTAGTCAGTTTCAGAGGAGACACAGCAGCAACAATGGGCTTCAACAAATCAAATCTTTCAACAGACTCAAACAACATTATGGTTCAGTGCTATCTATCCTTTTTGTGAAAGTAAACATTGTGACCACAATCAAATAAGACTTATACAAGTGACAAGAGACACTAAACTTGAGGACTACAGTGAATGTTGGTGTCAATTCTTAGTTTTCTTTTGATTTTATCTTTTTGGTGACATGTCTTTTAGCTTTTCTAGGATGTCTTTGACTAGAGATTCTATCTCCTAGGATGTCTTTGACTAGAAAGGCGAGGATGGGGTATCGTCACCTATTTTTCTTTGTTGTCTGTGGATTGTCTCTTAGTAATGCTATGACTTGTCCAAGGATATGAGGACACTGTGAGTCTAGTATGAACTGGGGCATTCCCTATTTGCAACTGTCTTATCTCCATGCAAACAGGTACAATGACTTTCTAGGTCGAACATATGCCTCGATTGTCATAACCTACTTGCCATAATAACGCTCAATGATGATAATGCGCAAGAAGCTCTTTCACTTTCATATCTTCTATCTTCCATCCTCCTTTCTTGATTGATCTCCATCGTCCTTCTTGAGTCCGTGTAGCCTACTATCACATGATTGAGTATAATGACATGCCAAAAACATTTGCATTTCATGTAGTTGCACCTGCATTACCACATATTAAGCATTTCATACATACATATAGATATCACAATTGCATCACATTCTGCACACAACAAATGTTAGCACATTTTACATTCTCATCATGTATATAGACATTTGCATTATCATATTCATTTACATTTCATACATTCACATATGCATAACATATAAAACATAAAATAACAAAAATATTGCATTTTATTATGTACATATTTACATCCATATCATAATCCATCACATAGATACATACATCATGAAACATCTCATCACATAGGTACACATGCATATAGCTACTGCAAAGATGAATCATCTCATATATATATATATATATATATATATAAAGTGTTGTGATACAATGATGTCAAAATCATATGGCTACAATCACCCGAAGGTGTCTACATCATAATACAAAATGGTAGAAAACACTGATACATAGGGAGCCCTCTACAGCTATGATGAAGTCCCTCCCTCAGAGCTGCTGGCCTCGACGGAGTTTGAGCCCTAGAAGGACCCACCCCAGGATCATCCCTCCTGTCCCCTCTATCTGGTGGTGGTGGAGGACCCATAACTCCACTGCTAGACACCTGTCTCCTTTGGCTCCCTCCCGTAGCTGTTATTGTCCGCGATGGTCTACGGAAGCTCCTCGCCCGCAGCTCTAGTGGCACTACCCTGTAATAGAGGTCTCACCAGTAACCTATCTCCTCCCCTGCCCATAGAACATAGGCATATCCAACCCTTGTATCCTCTACAGCCTACCTCCCAACCCTCAGTGTTGTCTCAACATCAGTATAGCATTGGATAGCCTAATCCCGCTCATGCTCTATCTCCCTTAGTCGCCTCCTGAGCCTAGCTATCTCCCTCTCCAGGTCCTGAATCTCATCTGCCTATCCCTAGCAGATCTCCCTCAGCTCAAGTAGCTCATCCTCCTCCTCCCCGCCCCTTTGTGCCTGTATCTATACCTGCCTCTACCCCTGTCCTTGCACCTATCTAGGACCCTGTGCTGCTGGCACCTCTAGTGGCAATCCACTGTGACCCCTCACCACCTGAGCCTGTCTCTCCTCCCAACCCTCTCTCCAACTGCACCCTGCCTCCTTTGTCGGCCTCTCCCCCCACCATCTCCATCTATCACCTCCCCTGGGTCTGTCAGTCATGGAAAGGGATGCTCAACCCAATATGTCGTGTACTCTACATCCATGCCTGCATCCTCAATATCTAGCCACATATCCCAATGAAAGGGAACCATCTCTACTAGCTGCATCACGGCCTAATCATATGACAATAATGGCCCAAAGTGTGCCTAATCCTTGACTGCCTGAGCATACATCCTGGAACCCCATGGCATTTGCTGAATACGACCAAATTGCCTGCATACTCTGTCAATCAGCTATCTCTCCAATACATAGGGCATCCACCCAATCAGATATCTGCTCCGGAAAGTATATGGTAGATCCACTGTGTCCTCCTCCCACTACTCGCACCCAAGGTACGACCTCCATATCATAGTGTCGATCTCATCCAGGACTCGACGCCAATGCTCCAACCTACCAATCCATGGCTATGATGTAATCATATCGTATAAATGAACAAAGCTGCGTCCATGACCCTTGCCCCTGAAATGTATCGGTCAGGTAACCGGCAGATGCTCATAGGCCCATACCTGCAACAATGTAACTCCGTAGCCCAATCCTATGAATCCATGATACACAAACTGATGCAGCTCATAATACAAGTGTGCCAGCACACATGGTCCCCAGGCATATCTGGTGTGTTGTGTAACCAGTGTCTCCAAGGTGCTCCCCCAGCCCACACCCAACCCTCGTGTCACCTTGTCTAGACATAGGAACCCACTGATCACTCTTCCTAACATTGCTGGTAGTGCTAGTCCTGTCGCTGTCATCATGCCCCATGCCATGTGTCCAGCTCTCATCTCTAGTCTGGGATCCTGAAACACTCATCTCAGGGCCTCCCTATCTCCCTCTCGATCATAGGGTATCAGCTCCCCATCGATCAGTATCTATGGAATCCTGTAAACATCCTCCAAGGTGACTATCATCTCACCCATCGGCAAATGGAATGTACATGTCTCTGAGTGCCATCTCTCAGCCAGCGCAGTCAGCAACCCCATGTTTTCCTAAAACTTAGGCACATACATAATAAATCGCAAACCCATACCCTCAATGGTAGCTTTGTCCTCAAACATCAACTCTGGTCGCAACCTCTGAGTCAATAGGAATCTCTCTTGTGACTACAGCATAGGCAAATACTCCTGCAGTCAAGCAAATCAATCATGTCAATCATAGTGGCACTCACTATTCATCACAAAATGCTACTTTTTATCTAAGTGCATATGGTACTCTAGTAACACTCACTGTTCATCACAAAGTGTTGTTTCTATTCTAGTGACACTCACTATTCATCACAAAGTGTTGCCAATTATCCTAGTGGTACTCCCTATTCATCACAAAGTACTACGTGTTTTGCACTCCCTGTTCATCACAAAGTGCTGCTCGCATTTGCACTCACTGTTCATCACAAAGTGCTGCTCATATTTTACTACTCCCTGTTCATCACAAAGTACTATGTCTTGGTACTCACTGTTCATCACAAAGTGCCTTGACCTATCCTCTCCTAGGGCCTCTGCTTGAGTGAATCCTCTTGAGTAGTTTTCTAATTGGCAACGTATGTTCTATCACAGAATTGTCAATCCTAGCCCTATCTACTATCCTAGTTTTCCCTAGAGGACCTGCTTGAGTGTATCCTCTCAGCAACTTATCCAATTGACAGTGTATGTTCATCATAGAACTGCCGACTTGACCTTGAGGACATAAACATGCCTTCATGACATAAACATGCTTATAGACTGCATAAACGCGCCTGCTCTACACAAACGCGCCTGAAATACATAGACATGCCTATGCTCTGCATAGATGCACCTATCCTACACAAAGGTACCTACATTGCACAAACGTGTCTACACAACACAGATGCATTTGCATCTGACATAGACACTACTGAATTCATAGATGTGCCTGGCATAAACACAGACGCGCCTAGCCAACATAGACGCGCTTGGCACCAGCATAGATGCGCCTCGACGTTTTGACATTTTTTGGACATTATCCTAAACATGCATTTATTGCACTACCTAAGATGCATTAATGACAACATTTATTGCAACAAAGTACAAGGAGGTTATTGTGGTACTTACCGGCTCTCCAGCATCTGTTGGCCTCTGATATTGGCAAACGTGATCGAACCTGTGAACCAATGCCATCGCTGATGACTGTTGCTGCTCTATTCTCTCTCTGCACTCTAATCTCTTAGATGTGTGTATGACAATGAGGATATTTTTCCCTCGTGGTCTATCTTATAGACTACCCTAGCCCTAGTCCTAGCCCTCATCTCCTGAGTCAGTCTTCATTATCCTGTGACACTGTCACTCTATCATATCTAGTTAGTCCATTCTTGCCTTTATTTCTTATCGAGAGATTATCTGCAATCTTTTTCAGACATTTTCATCCAATCTCTTGAGGGGGCATATCATTCCCATCTTGGGACAACTTTGTATCAGTTCATATTATCTTCTTTGAAACAATGCGACAAGCCACATTATCTCAAAGAGGGGCAAAATCTAGACACCTAAAATTGTCCAGTCTAATTAAATAAATATCTTTATTTATTTAATTAGTTTAGCCTAATTCTTCTATTAATTAAATATATCTTTATTTATTTAATTCATTCATTTATCCTCTTCTAGCCTTATTTCTCATTTAAATAAATACTTTTATTTATTTAAATTACCTTTTTCTTAAATTAAATAAATATCTTATTTATTTAATTGATCCCACTTCTTCTATTAATTAATTAAATAAATATTTAATTAATTAATTCATTAACCTTTTCTACTTATGACACATGTCATTCATCTCTTAATTCCTACACTACCTACCCCTTTCATTATTTTATTATTTTCTTTACCTACCCTCTAATCATAGCTGACCTCTTTTACACCTCTCAATCTTATCCCTCCATTTCTTATGGTGTCTTCTTGTAGCGTCCTAAAATTGTGACACTTGCAATTTCGACTGCATTTCGGTCTTCACGATGGCGACGCAACACGCAACCTGAATGGAGACCCTGAAACTTGCTCACGACACTGAAAACTGCATTTTTCAAGCACCCTAGCCTGAACCTCCTTGCACCCTACTGTCCCGGGAGGTGGGACCAGAGCGCCCAGCGCCCTGGTCCCTGGGTCCTATTTTGGGCCCGGTCTCCTAAGGGGTCTCGGGTCTTTTTGTTTGCAATTTGGAAATTAACTTTCCTGGTCGGCCTAAGGTCGGGAAAATCAGTCTATCAGCCCTAAATGACAAGTATATAAACTACATTTTTCTCTCTCATTTGGACATAATAGATACATGATGAAAAAGACGTGGAAACTATACTCAAGCATTCAAGCATTCCTTCTAAGTCTCCATTCAAGGCTAAGTGTTGCATTCAAGACAAGGATTCAACCATTGAAGAGGAGATCACATACTACATGCTACAACATACAACATACAACATACAACATCTAAACCTTCGCACATAAGGATACAAACATCCTTAGAACAAGGTATTAGTACTTGTTTTACATACATTTACATTTACAGCACTTGCTCATTTCTTGGTTAATTCCAAAACCGGGGTTTGACCTAAAGGCAAACCCCTAATCCCTAACCCCCCAATCATCTTCGCTTTTCTGTGTGTAGGTTGCAGGTACGCGGCTGAAATTGAAGATCTGGAATCCTTGTGCAGAGACAAACAGATCCCCCTTCGTTTCACGGATTTTTTGGAGGACCGTGGCGCTGGGCGCCATCGTCCCGACAACTTTTGCTCAAATTTGCAGGACAGCGTCGTATCGACATTTTACTGCTAATTTCAGGTCCGCAGCTTCATCCTATAACCCGAACTCAGTTTATAAGCGAATCTTTATGACTTTCCATGCATTCCTAGCTTAATTTCCTTAACAACATTCTTTACAAAAGAGGGTAGCCTTGCTTTCCTAACCCTTGAAATTCATTTAGCATCCAATCTTACATTGTGTGGGATTGGATCTTATGAGTTTCAACCCCTCTTTTGAATGTAAAGTCTCTCCCCTAAGTGAAAAACCATCGAATCCTAGCGAACCTCCCTTCTCTCTCCTCGGAGTCGGAAGAGGGGAGAGCAACTAGGGTTCGATCGCGATTTTCCACTTTACATTTTGGTGAACCCGACGTGAACATCCTTTCTGATTTTTCATGCTTAGATCTGAAAAAAAAAAAATTGATTACATTTCCATGTTTGATCTTTTGCAAAATTTTAGAGGTGATTGCATAAAAACCCTAAATTTTCTTTTTGGTAATTGAACCTGCGAAATGTCTAAATGTTAATGCCTGTTTCAGATCTGCCCTTCTATTACAAATTTTTAATTCATATTTGTGCTTTAATTCTGAAAATTAAGTGGTTAAGTGTCAAAACCCTAATTTTTGAAACCCTCTTGATTCAACCTTTGTCCGACAATTTCACTGATCAAAACATCTCCAAATCAGCTATAACTTTGGATTCCGCAATAAAATCACAATATCTTTCATCCCTGAAAATTTGGAAAAAAGTTGCGAGGACCGTGGCGCCGAGCGCCATCGTCCCCGACATTTTTTCCGAAATTTCGGGAGCGAGATCTTACTGTATTTTCCTGCTAAAATCCAGAATTTTGGCTGATTTTATCAATTTTAACACCTTCAAAATAACAGTCAAAGTTGGTCTTGTGATTGCTTGGATTAAGGCTTCTAAACATTTAAAAATCATTGAAATTGAAATTTTGTGTCAAAATTGTGTTCTTACTGTCCTAAATCTAAAAAGTGTGTTATCATTCATTAAAAATTTCAGTGCTTTATTCAAATTCTTGCATTTTGTGACTTTTGAAATTAAGTGCTTAATTACAACAACTTTGATTTCCGCTTTCAAAATTGAATTTTGCGTGAAATTGAGTCAATTTTCAAATTCCAAAATTTGCATTGCTCTTGACATTCCCTCTAAAATCATAAAATTCAAAATTTCAGTTTCCCTCTCTTTTTCAAAATTCAAATTTTGCATTTTTCGACAATCTTGGTAGGGTTCAATTTCGAGATTGCAACTTTAATTTGGCCTATCTACAGATCGTAAAATCACTCAATTTTTTCAGATTAGCTCTAAAATCATCATACCTTTCATCCCTGCAAATTTCGAAAAAAGTTGCAAGGACCGTGTTGCACTCCGGGCACCACGGTCCCGGACATTTTTTCCGAAATTTTGGGAGACTGTTGTGATTGCATTTAACAGCTTAAATCCAGAAGATTGGCTAATTTTACTGAAAATTGCTACCTCTAAATTCAAAATCTTCTCTCTCTTTCTGGTGCATGAGTTTTACAACAATAAGCCCTACTTACACTATTCCCGTTAGACGAAGCCGTAGAATTAAGTCTTTCCACGGTTTAACTACTGAGGAGATGGAACCTAATTTGAATAGCCTTTTTAACGAGGACATGGGTAATTCCTCTAATCCTCCTAATGATGAAGAAGCTCTCCATGAGGTTTCTGAAGAACAACTTTCGAAATTGGATAACCAATTTGATGATTTTCGACAATGGATGTCTAAGGAATACCCTGATAGTCAAGCTCTTCCTTTAATTGAGGGTCTAAAACGTATGCTTCAAAGCGATAAGAATGGAATTGATATTTTGCGTGGTATTGCACACATTGTGGATTCGAATGTGATGCCTATGAAGAGTTGTGCTGAAAATTTGGGTTATACACAACCTCCTACACAAGTCAATCATTCTATTCCTTTGACAACTCCTATTGCTAGTATACCTACCTTTACATCAAACATAATGGCTACTTCTATACAAGATATTCCCCCTGTGATCACCAGTCATGGGGGCAATCCCTCTTCTTCAATTAACCCTATTCCTTCATTCAATCCAATTTCTTCATTCGTCCCTTCAATGAGTGTTCCTATTACATCTCCACAAATGAACATGACGCAAGGGGGCAATTCATTTAACCATTCCATTCCTCCTTGTAGTATTCCTCCTGTCCAATCATCTCCTATGACTAATTATCATAGAGTCCCACCACCTTACTCTCTACCTTCTTTCAATAACATAACACCTCCATCTCAATCTAACACATCCAATATGAACTCTTCGACTGAAGCGACCATTAACAATCTTGCACAAACTGTCTCTTCTTTACAGCAACAAATTGCCTCTATGAATCAATCTAAGTTTAGTGTGCCCACATTTGATGTTGCGAGCCCACTTTCTCTTGACATTGTTCGAGCTATCCCTCCTAAACATGTTGAAATCCCGCATTTGGAACTTTATAATGGTAAAGGAGATCCTCTAACACATGTTAAGACTTTTCAAACAATTTGTACTGATTTTGCTTATGACCAAAGGTTGCTTGCAAAACTGTTCACTAGAACATTAAGAGACAAAGCCCTACAATGGTATTTCTCGTTGCCTTCTTATTCTATTACTTCTTTCGAACAACTTGCAAATGCTTTCATTCAACAATTTCAAAACAATATAAGTCCTAAAGTTACTTTGATTGATTTAATGCATTGTAAACAAGGTGTTAAAGAAAAAGTGACTGATTTCATTGGTAGATATAAGCATTTGTATGCTCAAATTTCTTTTCCAGTGCCTGACAATGATATTCAAAGAATCTTTATTTCTAATTTACAAAAGGATATTCGAGACAAACTTCTGTTTTCTGAGTTTACTTCTTTCCAACAGTTGTGTGCAACTCTTCACAATTATCAACTGACTGTGAGTCAAATGGAACAATCACATCCTATGGCTCCGAGTGATAAGGGTGATAGCAGTCAACAACCATTTGGGAAGTTTAAACCAAACAGAGATTCCATCAAATTCAATGAAAACATCATCAACAACAATGCGAATGCAGCATCAGGTGTGCCTCCTATTTCTAAATTTTTCAAGAAAGAAAGAAAGTATACTCCTTTGAATGAGTCATTGCATAGTATTATGAATAAGTTATTGGAACAAAATGTGCTTACTCTTCCTCCTATAAGACAAATTGATCCTGCAAAGATTACTTCACCTTATTTTGATAATAAAGCTTTTTGTCAATTTCACCGTCAGCCTGGGCATGATACTGAAAAATGTTTTTCTTTAAAGAGTAAAATTCAAGATTTGATTGATAATAATACTATCTCTGTTTCTGGAGTGAATGATAAAGGCAACACATCTGTAGCTCCTCCTAACCAAAATCTTCATATTTTCACTGATCCATTGCCTTCTCATACCTCTAATGCAATTGAGGCTAATGATTCCTCTCTCTCATCTGATGGTCCTGTGTCTATGACTCCGAATGTGATTAACTTTGTAGAGCAGCAAGAAATCCCTAAAGAACCTTCCATCACATTTGATTCTAGTGAAACCATTAGGGCACCTGATGGTCCTTTATACATAGTTGCAAAAGTTAAGAATACACCTTTCCGTGGAGTGCTTATTGATCCTTCGTGCATGATTAATGTTATTACTGAAGAATTTCTTTTTACTTTGCAATTGAATCAAGTGATATATGACAAAACAGATGTGATTGTGAAATTATTTGATGCATTTTCTTCTCCTGCAATTGGTTCTATTACATTGCCTATTGAGGTCCATAACAAATCTCTTGATGTGAACTTTGCTATTATTCCACCTTTCGAACAATTTCGTGTGAAGCTTGGCTATCCTTGGCTATCTTCCATGAAAGCTATTGCTTCTCCTATTCATAAGTGTTTGAAATTTCCCCATAATGGTGAAGTTGTTACTGTCAATCATAGTCTCTTTAAACCAGCTGAAAGAACCTCTAGTGTTCCTATTGATTACTTTTGGCCTAAACAATTCCAATCTCTTCCTCCACGAAGTGATCATCTTTTCAAATCTTATCAAAAGTGGAAAACAGATATGATCCTATCTCTAAGTGAACCTAGAGCACCTAAACTTGATATTCCTATCATTCTTGAGAAGGAAGTTCTTCCTTTGAAAGATAAAACTAATGTCTTTCCTCAAGAAGATTCTCAACCCATCCCTATGGATGTGACTATGTCTATACCTAATAAACTTCCTAAGAGTAGACCTATACCTCCTCGTCATGATGGACTTGGTCTTCTCCCTAAACCAAAAATTCCTCCTTTGTATGGAGCAGTTCCTCCTCCTTTTTATAGAGAGAAGAGACCTTCTTCTTCTCCTATTATCCAGCCTAAGAGACCACAACCTAAACACCCAAGTGCTAAGGATGAGAACATTCCTCCTCCTCAGTCTTCTCCACTTCCTACTAAGACTAGACGAAATCGTTCTGCACGTGAACGCCGATGAAAGCGTCGTCTTAGAGCTCAAACAGCTGCTTCTCAAACTTTACAATCTCCAAAAACACCTTCAACAAGCATTATTCCATTTTCTCCTCAGCCAGAAATTAAGCCGAAATCTCCTAAACATAAGATGCATGATGGTCTTGATCCGGTGCGAGTTAAAGATCCTATTTTTATAAATCTTGATGATGATATAGATGAAAATGTTATTCATGATGAAAATGTTACTCCTCTTGCTTCTGATAGTGAATATGAACTTGTTGATGTCGATAACCATTTATCTAATGAATTTTCTAAAGCACTTATCCTAGCTCCTAGACAAAAACAATCTGGCTCGGAACATGAACATAGCCCTTGTTTGGATCTTGTGATAGCTCCATCTGCTGTGTTGGATGTTCCTCCTCTAGCGTGTTCCCTACCTTCCCGAAACATTGATCAGCAAGATCGGGGGGTAGATGACATGCTAGACTAGTTACATTAGCATAGCAGATTCTCTCCTCCTCTCTTTTGTTACTTCTTCTATATGTTATTCTCATTCTTCTATTTGTTGTCCTTGGTGTTGTCTACTTAAGGACAATGCAAAGCATTGAGATCTCTCGATCTCTCTCATGTTGACTCAAAAGACACATGTGTTCCCTTCTTCTAGGTGACCTTCCTTGATTGGGGAATGAAGAAAAATTATGCATACATACATATGATACATATACATGACTTATCATACGGCATACTGACCCCAAGGAAAGTGAAGTCACCTCGTGCTTTGTGTTTTGTGTCTATTATCCTTGGGTTTATCTCACAATTGGGGGCTAAATCCTTGCGATAACGTGCTCCTTTCCTTTCTCATTTCTTATGTGTATCACTATGTTAAAACAATCACCCCCGGTGAGGCGTGTGCGATCGCTTTAACGTAGGGGGGCATACATCCCGTTCATATCTTTTCAAGATACTTGAAAATTTCTTGGCAAATTTAGCCTTGCCTTGAAAATTTTTGATATCTTTCTTGCATGACTCATAGTGAGGGAGCCTTACTACTGACAGTCATGGTTCTTCCTCGCGATCTTCCCTTTTACTTTGTCAATCGAAGTCGTAAGATCCTTAGTCCACTGGGGGCTTGGTGTATCTTGCCTCCTTGATGTGGTGAAAGTCTTTCAATGTTGTTTCCTTGTACTTTACCGGAAGTATGAGCATACATACTCCCGCTAAAGTGGGGGCTAAATGTAGCATCCTAAAATTGCGACACTTGCAATTTCGACTGCATTTCGGTCTTCACGATGGCGACACAACACGCAACCTGAATGGAGACCCTGAAACTTGCTCACGACACTGAAAACTGCATTTTTCAAGCACCCTGGCCTGAACCTCCTTGCACCCTGCTGTCCCGGGAGGTGGGACCAGAGTGCCCAGCGCCCTGGTCCTTGAGGACCAGGGCGCCCAGTGCCTTGGTCCCTGGGTCCTATTTTGGGCCCGGTCTCCTAAGGGGTCTCGGGTCTTTTTGTTTGCAATTTGGAAATTAACTTTCCTGGTCGGCCTAAGGTCGGGAAAATCAGTCTATCAGCCCTAAATGACAAGTATATAAACTACATTTTTCTCTCTCATTTGGACATAACAGATACATGACGAAAAAGGTGTGGAAACTATACTCAAGCATTCAAGCATTCAAGCATTCCTTCTAAGTCTCCATTCAAGGCTATGTTGCATTCAAGACAAGGATTCAACCATTGAAGAGGAGATCACATACTACATGCTACAACATACAACATACAACATACAACATCTAAACCTTCGCACATAAGGATACAAACATCCTTAGAACAAGGTATTAGTACTTTTTTTACATACATTTACATTTACAGCACTTGCTCATTTCTTCGTTAATTCCAAAACCGGGGTTTGACCTAAAGGCAAACCCCTAATCCCTAACCCCCCAATCGTCTTCACTTTTCTGTGTGTAGGTTGCAGGTACGCGGCTGAAATTGAAGATTTGGAATCCTTGTGCAGAGACAAACAGATCCCCCTTCGTTTCGTGGATTTTTCAGAGGACCGTGGCGTCGGGCGCCATCGTCCCGACAACTTTTGCTCAAATTTGCAGGACAGTGCCGTATCGACATTTTACTGCTAATTCCAGGTCCGCAGCTTCATCCTATAACGAGAACTCAGTTTATAAGCGAATCTTTATGACTTTCCATGCATTCCTAGCTTAATTTCCTTAACAACATTCTTTACAAAAGAGGGTAGCCTTGCTTTCCTAACCCTTGAAATTCATTTAGAATCCAATCTTACATTGTGTGGGATTGGATCTTATGAGTTTCAACCCCTCTTTTGAATGTAAAGTCTCTCCCCTAAGTGAAAAACCATCGAATCCTAGTGAACCTCCCTTCTCTCTCCTCGGAGTCGGAAGAGGGGAGAGCAACTAGGGTTCGATCGCGATTTTCCGCTTTACACTTCTATATAAGGAGATGCTTCCTTCATTATCAAACCCTGACTGGCTAATCAATTTATGCACTTGACTACACTACGCTTTTCATAGGAGATCCTACTTGCAACCACATTCCGTTCTTTGTTGAGCTCTTGTGCACATAAAATCTGAGAGCAAATATATCAAGCAAGATCAATGGAGATAGGAAGAATGGAGATTCAAACCCTATTGGATATGTGATGTTATAATCTTTGTGATTTCATTTGATTTACATTGTCTTAGGTAATCTTCATATGTTATGGTGGATCTTTGTTGTTGTTAGGCTAGGGTTTTGTGGTTGAATTCATTTAGTCTTTCAATGTTGTTGTTATCCATTTTCACCATATACAAAAACAAGGGAAATCTACAATAGAGGACTAACCTGCGGAGATAGTTGAGATGGCTGAACGAGCTTTAGAGAATATGAATTTCTGAAGTGACAAAGGGGACTTAGGTATTGCTAAAAAACCTCGGGTCTTAAGTCCTTTATTTCCTAGGGAGGCCCCGTGCATGACCACTTAACCCATGACGTTTTGCATGTTTTCTAAATGATCACTTAAGTGCTGACCCCAAGTAACTCAGTCATGCAAGATAAGATTTTAAAAGGAAGCACCCCCTGTTCCATATCCTACAAGTAGTTTCAATGTGAATTTCAACCCCCTAGGATAAGAAGAAAGAGATAATTACAAAGGAGTCCTTATCCTGCAACAACTACAAAGCGAGCAAGGAGCAACGCGGGATAAGGAGCGGTCGAAGAAAACAAGCGGTAAAAGCTTATCCCACAATGAACTGGGAACACTATGAAATGGTTGTGGGATAAGGGATGACTTTAAAGGGAGTCTTATCCCACAAGATTTCCAGGCCACTACAATAGCATTACAAGGCAATGTAGGATAAGTCAACAATGAAGGATACAACTCTTTTCTTATCCCATGCATCCCAACAGGGATAAGAAAAGAGTCCCGGGATAACAAAATACTTAAAAGCAAACGCTAAAAGGGCTTATCTCCTGGGGCAGCAAAGATCCTGAACAACGGTGAAACTCAAAGGTGCATTGCAGGATAAGAATTGTGAAGGGGAAATAAGAGAAATAATTATCATGCATGTCCCACATGGATAAGAAGGATGCTCCGAGATAAGAAAATGCTAGTTCAAAAGCTTATCTCGCAGATGATAAAAACACAAAGAAAGGGGCTTGAAGGCAAAAGGTGAAAGGAAGGGTTAAGATCAATGCATGATAAGATCTCCAAAGAAATAAAATAGAATCTTATCTCGTGAAAATAGAAGGAATGGGTAGTGACACCATAGGATAAGTAAAACAAAGGAAAATTACAACAGAAGATTATCCCATAGGATTTCCATGCCACTAGAATAGCAGTACAAGGCAACACGGGATAAGTCAACAATGAAGGATAAGAAAAGAGTCTTGAGATAAAAAAATACTTAAGAAAAAGGTAAAAGGGCTTATCCAACGAGGCAAAAAAGATCCAAAACAATGGTGAAACTCAAAGATGTGTCGTGGGATAAGAATTATGGAGAAATAAGAGGAAGCCTTATCTCGCCCGTCCCCACAAGCATAAGAAAATGCTAGCTCAAAATATTATCTGATAGATGATAAAAATACAAAGAAAGGGGCTTGTAGGCAAAAGGCAAAAGGAAGGGTTAAGATCAATGCGATATAAGATCTACAAAGAAAGCAAATGGAAGCTTATCCCATGAAGATATAAGGAATGGCTAGTGACACCCCGAGATAATTACAACAGAAGCTTATCTCGGAGAGAAAGTTAGGATGGCCGTGGAGGCTCCATGGAGCATGAAATTTTAATTTGACATGAGGAACTTTAAGAGAATTCCATGTTATTATTTAGGGAAGGCCAATGAGTAATCTTGATTGTCAATTGCTAGATAGATGGATGAAATTCAAAATTGGCAGCAACGATTACCTTTGTCCAACACAACTTAATTAATGGTGTTGTAATAAATTGAAAATTCAGTGGCATTCTTTCTTACCTTGCATCCAGAGAGATTTCAAGGCAGCATAGAGTGAGAAAAAAGGTGAATTTTAGCATTCCAGCGTGCTTCCCAGTATTTTCAGTTGAAGAGAAAACCAGTAAGTGTTTTTTTCCCTCTTGTGTGCATTATCAAACTGTTACAGTAATATCTTGAGTTGCCTGCATGTGTGCCCTACAAGTTGGTAGATTTTACTCTTGCATTTACTTTGCAAGTTTTTAATCAATCCAAATTGTTGAGATGGCATCCCCTACTGAGCAATCTACTACCCTTGCTGCCAAGAAAGCCCACATAACTGAGGAAAGGTCCTCAATTTCCATCACTCGGGATACGCCTCTAGATATAGTTCCCCCCGGGAAAGAAATTGGAGGTTCCCCTATGTGAAATGAAGCCCTAGAGCCACCCTGCAAGTATCAGAGGAGGTCGAAGCTAGCTCCCCTCCAAAAGAGAAGGCCACAAAGAGAAAAAGAAAAACCGTTCGAAAGACCGTCACTATCATTTCGGATAGTGAATTTTTAGATGAGCCCTCTTCCTCTCCTAAAACAAAGAACCCCACTCTAAAGAAGATGAAGAGCACCAAGACAGCTTCACCCAAAGCCACCTTTATTAAATCCCCATCCCCTACACATGATGCTCCTGCTCCATTTAATCCATCAGCTGAGGAAGCTCCAATTCCTTAAAAGCCAATCCCACTAGGAGAAAACCCTCAGGAGCTAGCCAAAGAGGTTGCTCAAACAAAAGAAAAGACTCCCAAGCCTACAAAGTGCTCTAGGAAGCCATCCAAAGGGGAGTCATCAGCTCAAGTGGAGTAGCCACTAGCTCAACCTATTGTTCCTCTTGCTCCTGCGATGACCCCTGAAGAGTTGCAACAAGAGGTTGAATAGAGATTTGAAGAAATCGCATAGAGGGAAACCAAACAGACTAGGAGCCTATCCCAAGACCTACTGGAATTATTTGAGGGATCCACAATGTAGGATCATTTGAGGACTATCTTCAATGACAAGGAGGTGGGGTGTAGGGATGCCTTCACCAAGGAAAGGGGTTGGAAAATTTTTTAATTCATTATATGGCAACAGAGACAAGGCCATCCCAGTGTACAACCCTTGGACACTAGACCTTGGAAAATTGGTGGTGCCAAATGTTTTTGTAGAGCCTATGCTCATAAGGGAGATGACAAAGGCATATTATTTTCCAAGCTGGATGGTTATCACTATTGAAGGATATGTCCTACTAGACATCTCTCCTGGGGCTATCATTCAATATTTTGATTTAGATAAGTCTTCCCTCATAATTATAAATAGGGATAATTTGAAGAGGGACTATGACAACAAAAATGACAGGTATAGGAAGGATCTTGTTCCTCATTTCATGATGAAACTTTACAAATATTTACAAAATTATGTCCTACCATCTAAAAGGGATCCCTTCAAGCTTGACTATTTTGAGCCCTATTTTATTAAAACCTATTATGCACTAGGGCAAGTCCTTGGAGTTGATTGCGAGCTCACCAAATTACCCATTGATTTTATGATGATGGTTATCAACATTCAACATCCCACAATAAATAAATTGTATGATTTTGTAATTTCTATTCATGAGAAGATTCATGAGGGATTGGTGAGAGCTGAAAATAAGGATGAAAAATTTGTATTATTGCACTCTTAATTGGTGTGCCAATTAATTCTTTATCAAAATAGAGCATATTGGGGCCCAGAGTTGAGAATAAAGACAAATGATCCCTACATGGGTCTCCATTGGCCAGTGCAAAGATGGACCTAGGTTTGGGACAAGGGATCTAAGTTTTGTAATTTTTGTGTATTCTTTGACCAATTTGTGATGAACATTTTCACAAGACTTGGTGTAGTACTGTCGAGGCTTCCTAAAGAGATAATCATAATATTGAGAATAAAGAGTTGTAGGGCTAATGGACATGTCTATGCTAAGGGTGCATTCACCCACAATTTTGGGGATTTATTAGTTTATGACAATTGTACAATAATAAGAATTTATGGACCCCATGTATTGCCTATTGTTGTCTCTCCAAGGTTAGCATTCCTCGTATTCATATGGAAAATGATGTGGATGGAGAGGGAGAAAATCAAATTTGATAGAAAGGGAAAATTTCTCCCTAGAAAAATAGTTTTCAATGAATTCAGTGTAGGTTGTGAGAGCTTGCAGAAGGTACAAGATTTTTTGGTGAATAATTATAGGTTGAGGGTTTCTCAAGCCAGACATTTTGACCCTGAAGGCTATATAAATGACATTAGAGTAAATAAATTGAATGAAAAGGGATATTTTCGTTATTTTGTAGAAAAAGAAGATATGATTAGGAATGCTCATCCACGTGAGGCAGAGAAAAGGAGGAAGAAGTGGGACTACGTGACTAAATTTGAAAGGGAAAGGAAACAAGAGGATCCCAATTTTATACATTCCTTTGGGCACTTCAGGGGTGATTTTGCTAGAATTTCTTTCATGTTAAGGAAGGAAGATGATATAATAAAGGAGGAGTTGTAGAGAAGAGAGGCCAAGGAAAATAGAGTGGAATACAAAGGAAAACCAATTGATCTATCTCCCAAGGCTCACACTGAGGAAGCACCTGCAGAGTCCTCCATATGGGGTGTATAGAAGGATGAGGGGGTAACAACGGAGAAGGTTAGGAAGATTGAAAGAGGAAAGGCTAAAATATCTAACTTTGCAGATCTATCAAGGAGGATTTTGATACTTCAGTGCCACCACCTTCTCCTCCAAGGGAAACATTCCAAGATGATGCAAATGCTGAATTTTTCAATGATATAGACATGGCTCTCATCCAAAGCACAATAAATATTAAAGAAGTGGATGATGAGAGGATTATTGCTTCAAATAACTTTATGGTGGATGACAGTTTTGTTAATACCCCTGAGTTTAGCTCATTTTGGCTAAGGGAGAAATTGAAGAACATGTCTAATGAAGAAATCAGCAATTTTGATAGGAACAATTTTGATTGCACTCCTTAAGAGGCCAGAGAAATGGTAGTGAAAAGTAGAGTGCTCCTTGTCCCAAGGTTGAATTTTGAGATAATTTTCTTCTTAGATCAGATCATGCGGTAGAAGGACCCCAATTTTGCTAGAGAGTTTGGAGATCATGGCTCTGGTGTAAATATAAGTTCAAAAGATTTTTCTTTATGGTCAAAGGCCCCTAACACTAAAAAGCCCATGGTTTTGCAAGGGGTACAACACAAAAGAGGGGATGTTGTTGTAAGGACCTTACAAGACACTATTGCTTCAAAGGTTGTAGCAATTTCCAAGCATTTAGTCTAATTTGCTCATTTGGTAGTAGAGGATTTAGAGAAAAAGCATATGAAGCTAAAGGATATGCATGTTGTTTTGAATACCAAGTACAATGAATTATTTGTTGAGAATATTGCATTGAAAGAGTGAAAAAAGAAGATGCCAATTGACTCTTCTAGAGGGATTAGACCCAAGGAGCTTGAGAAGATAAACAAATAAATGCAAAGGGTCAAAGATGAAGTTGTAAGCAATTATTTTAAAATTAGGAAAGATTCAATTTTGAGAATTTCAAATAAAATCATTGATAAATTGGATGAATTCCACACTTCATATTCTTTAACATCCAAGCTCCTGATTCATCTTGATAAATTCATTGCATTCTTTCAACCAATCAGAGCTACGTGGTTGCCAAAGGGTCAAACCTTGAAAGAGGTTATGTTAGCAATGAAAATGTGGCTCAGCCACCTCAAATTGTAGGGGTAACTTGGAAAAAATATAATTTATTGAATAAAGAGTTACCCAACATAGAGGAGGAAAAGAAAGCATTGATGGGAATGATTGATTCTTTCCAAGGACTCAAAAAGTGGCATGTCCCTACAATTTTGATAGATGACAGGTAAATTAAGATCTTAGAAGAATAGAAACAGGGTTTCCAAGAAGCAATAAACGCCATCTTGACATCCTTGGAAGGTGATCCAAACCAAGGAGATACATTTGTTAATATTGTTGATAAAATAATGGAAGTAGATCAAATGTATCATGTCTTTTCCCGAGGAGTAGAAGTTGTTTTTGCCAATGAAATAAAGGAAGATATGAATAAATTGCATAGCCTGAAAGGGGTTTTCTTGGCCAACTAATGAGATTGAGGTGTTGCATAAAAAGTACTGCTCCTTGGAAGAAGAGAAGCTTGAAGAGGAGGACTAGTCACAGTCTTTCCATTTTTTCTATTTCTAAAAGTTTTGTGCAGTATGTTAATTTTGGGAAAATGATTAGAAAACTCAGTCGCCAAGGAGAAATATCCAAGACACCTGCCACCTCATGCCAGATTGAATTTTTTGATCCTAAGAGAAGCAGATATGAAGTACAAATGTGAGAACATCTTTTGAAGACACACAGCTCAAGCTTCTAGGATGATGCCTTTTCATCCACCATCATTCAATATAGGTTGCTCATAGAGGTCAAGGTCTTAGGCTTTAGATATTTTTTGTAATGCAATTAGATTTTGACATGTGTCTTCTTCGGCCCGAGGTTTGTTTTTATCCCTTGTGTTATAAAAGGGAATTTGGGGCCAAGAAGAAGGATTCTAGACTCTTGATTTGTATGCATTAGAGAAACCTTAATAACAACAGAGAGTATGCTAGCAGTTTTGGTGACTCACTGCAATATTTTCATGAATGTAGCATTTTTATATTGAAATAAATAAAATAAACATTCATTTCTGGCTCATATCGTTTGTGCTATGTTGTATGAATTGTTGTGTTAATGATATATGCAATTTGTCTTCTCCAAGGGGAATGCGTATTTTTTGATGGATTTCATTTCAAGCTAAATGAACTAAATAGTATCAGTTGCATCATACATCATGATAGGAATCATTGTGTTATTTCATAACAAACCATTAAAATGATTCATCCATTATATTTTCCATAAATATCTCAGAAGGGAACACAACATGATGCAAATTATTGTAATGTAAAAGTATAAATGATTTGACATGTAAAGATAGATGTAAAGATAATCACAAATTACATGTCCTACCACATAATTACAAAAAAGTCCTCCCATGAAATCACAACATTTAGATTTCACCAAAAAATATCAAGAAAACAATATGAAATAGATAATATACTAATCACATACATCATACATTTAAATCATGTCATTGATCTTCGTCTTCATCCAACTCTTTGTCTATATCTTCTGATCCATAATCAACATTGTAAGGATTATTAGTCATATCATCATCATCATCTTCATGAACATTAACCCCTACATCATCGTGATCCTATTCCTCTTCTTCTACATCTTTGTCAGGCACATCATCAACTAACTGTTGATCCTGGTCATCATGTACATCATCTTCTATTTCTTTTGTATCTTCTTCTTCCATGACATTATAATTTATCCACCTTCCTCTAGGATCATGTCTAACAACAAATGACCAACCTGGTTTATGTGGAACCTCTGAGTAAAATACCTGTTCACATTGGCTTGGAAGAACATGGGGGTCATTTCTAGTTCACTCAAATGACCTTGTATTGACCATTGTAAATCCATTATCATGTTCAATAATAGTTCTATCAGGACCATTTTCATTCAATCGTAGCCTATACCATTGGATGACGAAAATAACTAATTTGAAGGACCCAAAGTCACACTCAAGTATATCATCCAAAATTCCATAGTATCAATTTTCTGAGACTTGAGGATGTATGTCACTTCTAGATGAAATATTAGTCACCTGAAATATTGCAGTTATCCTAGAATCACAAGTTTTCTTCGTGTCATCCAACTTTTTGATGCGAAATTTATGACCATTGCACCACATAGCCTTGTGGTGTTTTGCCTGCAATATGTCAAACATGTAATTTTTTTTGCATCACCAGTTGATAAACATATTTATTCTTGGTCGAATGTATGCAAAACATAACATAACATATATATATATATATACATCATTACAATTGAAAAAATTAAATAATATGGGTGATTAATATATTTATATGTACTTGTTTATCTCTTAAACCATATGCGAAATCAATTTCCCTTGGTGTAACATTGGAATCTCCATTACAATGAGCTTATTTAACCAATGAAGACACACCTTCCCATTTTAATGTGTGACCAGATTGTTGACATCGTTCAATCCATACCATCATCCAATCAAGATTGTTTGCGACATACAAATGTAGTGCATCTCACTCTTGAGCAACTGTAGACAAAATAACTAAAAATTAACAACTGATGTATATTCAAGATTAATATCCATGAACATCGAATAATTACCTCTCACTTTCCTCAATCTACCTTTCCCCATCAGGTACTCCCCTTCAAATTTGTTAATGGAGTTGGGATCCCAAATGTAATCTACATGGATCTTTGTTGCAAACTTAGGAAGATATTCAGCAATGTACACCATAGTCTGGTATACCATATATCCCTCCACCATAGAACCCTCAAGATGTGCTCTTTGTTGAACCAAAGCCTTCAAAAATTTCAAGTGTCTCTCAACCATCCACATTGACCTTGTGTGTACAGGTCTACACAATTCAATCTCCTCAACTTGGTGTATGAGGTAGTGTTCTTGTGCATTGAAAAATGTCGAAGGTAGACACTTTTGCATTTCACATATTAGACGAGGAATTTTTGTCTTCCAATATTTAATATCTTCTTTATGGATTTCTTTAGATGACAACCATCTACAAGTGATTCGAGACACAAATATATTAATGAGAATTAATAAAATAAAATACAATATATTACATAACAAGTAAAACAAATGGCAAATATAATACCTATACAACAAATTGAATGCATAACACTACTTACCTCGTGTATTTTCGAAGATCATATATAACTTTCTTGACATTATTGTCAAAGTGGTTTGGGAGAGATAGAGGCAGAACATACTGCAACAATTATAAAATGATCCTTTCATTATTTTTCCAAAACTAGTACTAAACATAATACAATGAAAAGTACATGCACTATACAAATATATAGAAAATATACAAGAACATGAATTAACTTAATGAAGGTATGCCAATTATGCATTTTCATCCCTGGCCCAAATTCACTTTTCTTTGTTATGAGATTGTTTATGTTCACAACAAATCCTGTGGGAAAATGAATTTTTCGTATGACCTCTTTTATAGCATTGCTTTTCTGCTCCGTTAATAACCAAGGAAGGGAACCTATATTATTTTGGTCTCCATCACCATTTAATTGAATGACATTTTTCATTTCATGATTGGATTCTTGAATGTCACTACAAATTTTGACAATTTTTTCTGTCACGCCTTCCATCCAATATTTTCCATAATGTCTCTATTATATTCTTTCCAATATGCATAGTATCAAACAAATGCACAATTTGTAGCTACTCATAGTAGGGCAGCCTACTAAATTGTCTGGGATAACTTTTTAGTCCCTTTGGCAGGTGGTAATTAATGCCTTGATGACCTTCACGAAGCATATAAGTTTAAAAAGTTAACAATGATAATCATCATCAATTACAACATGAATAAACAAAACACAATATAGAAATATAAATTCCAAACATATCATATATGATAGATAAACAATTAGATTTAATGACATTATCTTGACGATTAATTCTATTATATTCTAACTTCCATAGGCGAGGTGTCATTCTTTGTGGTTTTGATGTAGTCTTTGCTTTCCCATTGAAAAGATTTTTTTCATTAGTTCGATACTTATGATTTTTGTGGAGGAAGTGTCTATATTCATCAAACACCTTCTTTCCTAAACTTGTTCAATGACGAGATTTCATCTTTGAACCACAAATTAGACATGCAAATTTTCCCTTTGTTTGAAGACCTGCAAGATCATTTATAATTGGATTAAATATGTTAATTTTTATAATTATATATATTGAATGGATTTTTTTTTAAATTCATGATTCATACTTTAAAAAATTAAACATTATTAAAGTGTGCAAGTTGAACATTATAACATACCACAAAAATGTGTTAGCCCTTGGGCATCATGAATTGTCCATACAAGAATTGCATGGAATTGAAATTGTCTTTGCCCTATTGGTCTAAGACGTCATACATAGTGACACAAATTCATAACTCCAACAACTCGTTGATAAGAGGCTCAATATATACATTCATATATTTAACTTGATACTTACCTAGTTGAATGAACAAAAACATTACATAATTATTATAACCATTTTACTGCAATATATATAATTTAATGTACATGACTATAAAATGAAAAAAATACCTAGAACAATCATTTCCAACATTATGTGCTCCCTCTTTATTGACATCCATGGAGGAATGCTATTGTTGATAACAAAAACAGGCCACACCGAGTGAATAGATCTCAGCTCTCCAAATGGATTGTCTTTGTCCACTGCCATTGAAAGACAAAGATTACAAGGTTCTTCTTTAAAGTGTGTTCATTTTTCCTCTTTGTCTATAAATGTAGAACCATTCACAGGAATTCAAAGAATGTCATCTCAACTTCTATTGCATGCATGGTAATCCATAAATTATGCCAAACTTTCACACCTAAATAATCATTGCAAACGTGGAATAATGAGAATATAACGAATAACCTTGCGAGGCACCTTTTTTGTTAGTTGATCTGTTCAATATCTACTGATATGACATTCAAGGCATTCTGTTGCAAATTCATGTTGTTTATGATATATAATATGATCATTGTGACATGCATCTATTGCTTGATACTCCATTCCAATATCTTTCATAATGACAGATAATTTTCGATATGAGTCAGGTAGAATATTTGATGGTGGTAACAAAAAATCACCTATCAATCTAGAACAAAAAAACAATTTATTAATATAAAGAATATTAATGGTACATATTTCACCTTTTATTAACAACCAAAATAGATGAAAAAAGATGACATATATGACATACCTTAACATACTTGAGATTGTTATGTTGGATAAACCATTCATAACCTTCAAGTTCACTAACAATAGAGTCGAGAGAAGAGTTATTTGGGAGCCTTCCTAAAGGGGCTCTTATGCCTTTTCAAGTACAGGTAAATCATGAACAACATCAAAGTCATCTTGATCATCATGATCATCTATGCCAGTACTAAATGTGTCATGGATCAATGTATTTGTACCATCATTTTCAACTACTGTGTTTTCTGGTGCATAATCATCTACTTTGATAGGATCATTATCTTCAGCTTCGATATTCACACATCCATATTCCTCCACTTGGAAAACCACATTCTCTGGGTCGTGGGAGTCCATATCATGTGCCCTAGGGCACCCCACCTATATAAAAATGATCAACAAAAATCAACCATGATCATGATCTCATTAATAAGTGATTTTTTATGTATATAAATTGTTAAAATGATATAAACATTTACAAATGCAATCAATATAAACACATATAATGAACAACTTACCAATGGATGATAATCATGCCCCCATTCAATGTGACCATGTTGCCTACAATGTTTCTTGGTTGTTGTGATTAAAACTCTTCTAGTCTTTAAGCCCTTAGAATTTTTGTAGGGACAATAACATTTCCCATCACGTTTTCTTTTCAAGCTAGACCACAATCTAGCAATTGTCTCATTATTTTGTTCTTCACTGATATTATCTGACATGATTTTTCTTCATTGCAAAAAAAATGGGCTATGAAAAATTTAGTCTATAACCTTCACAAACCAAGCAAAATGATGTCGCAAGTACAGAAAACATTGTTTGCAAGTGGTTTTTTTTTCACTTTTTCACTTTTCAGTTTTTCATCAAAATTCTGACAAACGTCGGGAAAGATTTTGATGATAACTGGTTTCATCAGAATTTCATTGGAAAATGCACCCAAATCCCATAGTTTGTCAGAAATGTTGATTGGAAAATGCACCCAAATGTCTTAGTGTCGAGCCAGTGCATAGGGATGTATCAAGCAAAGATTCAGATGTTGGTCTATCTAGGGGAGCAAAAGGAGGTTCGGCTAGGCCAACAATGTCTGGAGGGAGCACTACCTAGATTCATGTGTTTAGATTTGTTGATCTATACATGCCCTAATGATATTCAATGATTTATTTTTGACTTGAGATGTACCCCTCATATGTATTTTATATCTTTGCACACTTGGACATTGATTTTTGATTTATGATATGATATGTAGCGGGTGCAGGTCATGTGGTTTATGCTTTATTTACATGATGGCTGCATTAATGTGATTTATATGTATTGAATGATTCTGTGATGATGCAATATATTTGCACATGATTTTACTCTAACATGTTCATATGATGACCATGCATTGGAATGTATGTATCATGATGATGTGATGTATGGTATTAATGCTTATATGATGAATGGATGTACCTATTTAAAATGAAATTTAAATGGAATGATAATGGATGCAACTAAATGCAATGATGTAAATGATGATTTTAACCATGCGAGCCTAATTATGCAATATTGCCATTTTGTTGGTCAATTTGTTGTGCCCTTTTTATCATCATTGAGCTTTTAAAATGTTGGAAGTTAATACACACATCGATGGTATAATTGAACCATGATGACCTAAGTATAACTTACATGGATTTTGATATTGCAAGATGACACAAGCATTGAGGTAAAATTGAGCCATGATGAACTAAGTGTTGCTTGCATAAAACATTTTAGAGTTAAACCCTTTTAGTATGAAAATCCAAGATATCCTTAATGATATGTTTCCAATCATGTCCTCTGACAAATTTGCATAGTACTAATGATCTCCTCACAGACAATAGACAAAGAAAAATATCATGCTCCTTCCTTGCTTGTCTAGTTCAAGACATCCTCGAGTCTCTTAGGATATATGATATCAAAAGCCAAGATACAAAAATTGAACCTTTCTATCAAGACCATACATTCAGTTTTTGGTTTACAGATCCTGATGTTGAGTTTGATGGTTGGCTTTGAAATTTGTGATTTGTGTTTAATGTTAAGTTCCTATGTAATATTTGTTTCTGATGTGTTGTCTAATTGCTATTGTCCTGTTGTATTAAGCTCTAAGCAAATTGCCCCTACTGAGTTTAGGATTTTTCCGCCAGTCTAGAAACAACCTCCTATTTGTTGGCATTATTATCATTAATGTCAAGCGATGTCAAGGGGACTGTAGAGAAGTAGGTTGTAGGTGTGCATAACAAGAAGTCAAGAGAAGCGCATAACATGTAGATTATGCAATAACATTGTAGGATGCAAAAAAATATGGACTACAGAGTACAAATCAGTGTTGGAGCTGATCTACATATGCCTCATAGTATGTTGAACCCATGGGGTTTGATTCTTGAAGACTATAGATTCAAATATGTTGTTTCATGACATTTTGACTCAGTGGCCTCCATCACTTATCAAAATATTGTGCTTAGCTAGAAAGTCTGAGTTGGATTCAAGTGGTCCCCATCTATCTAGGTGTACACATATGTACATGTGTTGGTGGCTTAGTGGTTTGCACAAGCTATGACTGTGTTTGTGTGGGACCCATGGTATGTGTGAGATAGTGCCCCGCTATCCCCCAGAGTGATGAACACGAGACTTGTGACGTTGTGGTATAAGAAGCAGGAGGAAAATATTGTATCCCTCTATCCTACACCGTAGAAGGCTAGGGTGACATAACTATGCAGGCTAATAGACATAAAGGTAAGAGGTTTCTCCCCACTATCCTGTAACATCTAAACATGAGGAGAAATAGTCATGCAAGGTAACACATGGAGAAGAAAGAGATGCTTCCCACCATCCCACGACATGATGGACGTATGAAAAATGATCATGCGGGATTAAAAGGACAAAAGCAGGAATTGAGCTTCCTTCTATCCCATGTTGTCAAAGTGTGAGATGTGATGGTTGTGAGGGGTAAAACTAGCAGAAGTGAGATATGTATCATGCTATCCTATAGTACTGAGAAGCATAATGTGATGGTCGTCTGGGATAAGATAGTGAAGACGGAGAAGGATCCTGCTATCCTGCAGCTTGCAGAGGGATGAAAAGAAGACCCCATGGGATAAATGAAGACAAAGAGAATAACGAAGTCTTTTATCCTGCATGGGTTAAGAGATCATGTTGAATGTTGTGCAGGCTAACAAAAATAAAGGGAGACAAGTCCCCCACTATCTCGCAATGTCAAAGACCATAGGATAAAACACTTGTAGGGCAAGGTAAATTGAAAAATATTGCATCCCGCCAACCCATATGATTAAAGAGGGCTTGTAAATAATGATGCAAGATAATGAAAATAAAGAATGAGATAGCCAAATTGGATCTGATGGTCCATGTGGTGGTTGAACATGGTTGTCCAGGTGAAATGATGTCGATTAATAGTACTTTTGACAGCATATGTGCATGTCGATGGGCACAAGGGTTTTACATGGAAGTTAACTGACCTTGATTGAGTAATTTGATGAAGGAAATGGATACATATGGCTCCCTGGTTGTCAATGAGAATATCTGATGTGCAGAAGTCAATGATGATGGAGTTTAGTATGGTAGTTATCGATCTTGTCTAGGTAGGTCGATAAAGGATGGATAATGCAGTAATGGCGACTAAGTTGCAAATGATTGAAGGGCTCGAGGTGATCGACAGAGGAAGAATCAAATCAGTTGGACATATTGAGCTTGCTAAATATAGCAACCCAGTACAAAGAAATATTAGAAAATTAGAGAAGAGCCATTTAATACAGATGGTCGATCCAAGAAATAAAATAAAATCGGCTATAGACTGAATCCTAGAGAGACAAATGAATTGATTTTAAATTGCAGATTTAGAGGTAGAAACATTCTTCAATGTAGAGCTGATGGTGCAAGGTTGTAAATATAATTCGACATTGGTAGGTGTGGTTGTTGAGATAGAGACAGAGGTGAAAATAGAAATATCTCAACTAGTGTGTGTGTATTATTGAGTGTAGTGTTACTGCCAAGAGAGAGTGCTGGAGAGAAAATGGTGTTGCTACCAAGAGAAAATAGAAAAATCTACAGAAGTGAAGAAAGTAAGAACAAAGTATTCTTGAAAGTGAAGTTGTAGCAGAGAGAGTCATTCTCAAGATATGAGAAACGTGTAACACTTACAAAACTCATTTGTAGCAAGGCTTTATAACTGCATTGTAAATTTTGATAATCATTGTAAATCATTGAGTGGATGCTCAGAGTAGGGGTAGGTGATCCTTTGAGTAGGTGCTCATAAAATCAAGGGTTGGTGCTCCATGGGTTGGTGATCCTTGGGTTGGTAAACTAAACATTTTAAACTGTTATTTCACTCTGAGGTTGGATTGGAACAGTAGACTCCAACAACTATTCTCACTCGGGTTTTTCCCACATTGGGTTTTCCTCATATATTTTGTATTGTCGTTTGATTTGTGTGTGTACTCTCTTAGTTAATTTGCATTTTCAGTACTTGCACACATAGTTACAAGTTTTAAAATACACTAATTCACCCCCCCCTTAGTATCCATTTATGTTCTTCACCATTATGGATAGATACAATGATCACCAAGTCATGGTGAGATTTTACTGCAATGTCTGATTATTTACAAGGCTTTATTACAGATATGTATAATATTGTGAAAAGTGGATGCATGATATATGTACTAATAGATGGAAGAGTTGATCTACCATAAGTAGTGCATGTTGCCAGGTTTTCACTACTTGCTTTTACTGCACCTTTACAATTTTTATGATTTTTCTGCTTTTTTATTTTCTCCTTTTTTGCTTTTTAATTTTTTTTATTTTTCTTGTATTTTTTTTTTTTTCTATGCATTGGATGATTCAGGTTTAAAACCTTTTGAGATGGATGTTGTTAATAGTTTTTTCAAATAGATTCCCTTCAAGTGTAGATAGCTAATATGCCCTAGAACCATATGTTAATATGATGATGAATTGACCTAGCCAATTTGGTTCAAAATTTCCCTTCTTTTCTCGATCCTATTGATTTTGGGGACACTCTTTTAGTACCAGGTCACCAACCTGAAATGTTCTTGGTATCACCCTATAATTATAGCTTTTGGACATCCATTGTTGATATGCTTTTAGGTGATCAAAAGCATGATGATGACACTCATCTAGTAGCTCCAACGCTTGTAGTTTGTTTATTTGATATTCCTTGTCTAGGATGAGTCCTTTCAATGATACTCTGAGTGAAATTAACTAGACCTCAAAGGTTAAAATGGCTTTTGATTCATATACAAGTGCATATGGTGTGGCTCCAGTAAGGGTGCAGATGCTAGTTCGGTATGCGCACAAGGCATGGTTTAGTTGGACATGCCAATCTTGGCTAGCATCGTTCATAGTTTTCTTTAGGATTTTCAAAATATTTTTTTCGAAGCCAGTGCTTGGCCATTCCCTTGAGGATAATAAGGTGTAGAAAAAGTGATGCTGGATATGGAATATTTCACAAAGTTCTTGCATATCTTGGTTTTTGAAAGGTCTACCATTGTCAATGACTTCAGAACTAGGAATGTCATACATACATATAATGTAGTTCAAGATGAAGGAGGATATTTGGTTGTTGGTGATAGTGGTTAATGGAATAGATTAGTTCTATTTTGTGAAATACTCACTGGCTGTGATTATGAATTTGTGCCCATTTGAGGAGGAGGGATGGATTTTACCCAAGAGGTCGATTCCCCATTGATAAAATGGCCATGATGGTGTGAATTGTTGTAGTGCTTGTGCCGATGCATGTATAATATTTCCATGGATTTGATATTTCTAACACTTATTAGAAAATTGATAAGATTCATTTTCCATGTTTGGCCAATAGTATCCCAATCTGAGAAGTTTCTTGGTTTGAGTAGGACTTCTTAAATGTGTACCACAAATATCTTCGTGAACTTCTCATAAAGAAATTTTAGATTCATTAATTGTAAGACACCTAAGGAGAGTACCATCAAGACCCCGTTGATAAACCATATCAACTATTAGGGTGTAACGGGTTGCTTGATGGATAAAATTTTATCTTTTCTTTTGGGGTAGATCAAGTGGAAGGGTATTGTCTTTTAGATAGGTATAGATCTTTCCATAGGATGGGGATTCAAAGCCAACCAGGTGGCATCTGACTTGGGAATTGATATTTTCATAGGTAAGGGAAAACAATTGTTCCACTAGGAAATCATAACAATTTTTCTTATCCGGTATTTGTAGAAGAGAAGCGATGGTTGTCATGCATCTGCAACTTTTTTATCTAGTCTTGGAATCTATTCAAATTTGATCTCAACAAAGTCTTTCTTAATATCATCCACCATTCTCTTGTATGGCAGTAACTTGTTGTCCTTTATTTGATAGTCATCATTGACCTGATTGATGATCAGCAGAGAGTCCCCATAGACTTGTAACTCAGTGATCTTCCATTCTACTGCCACTTTGATGCCAGTAACCAATACTTCATATTCAGCTATGTTGTTTGTGCAAGGGAACATCAACCTATAAGATCTTGGGATTGTGTGTCCTTGAGGAGTGAAAAATAGGATTCTAGTGCCTGATCCATGTTGGGTGTAAGATCCATCAAAGTATAATACCCATTTTTGTGTTGTAACTATTGTTTGTTCCCAAATCCTAGAGAAATAGCCACTGACTCATAAATAGATCTAGGATTGGGTTTGGCCAAGAAACAAGATGTAGTGTTGAAGTTGTAATCTTCTTCTCTTTAGGCCCTGTAGGCCCTATGTGGGTATCCCTATAACAATGTTATACAATATTCTAGTTTTATATAAACAAATATTGCATTGTTTAGCAGATTCTTGCAATAAAAATATACCAAGGAAAGTATGATAAACTACAAATTTTGGCTTCAACCTTAGCTTTTGTCACTTTGCTTTCAATGAAAGTGGCTCTAATATATTCTAATCCTAATGCAGAAGTGTTGGCTATTTGGTGGAATTTATTATGTGTTGCATTTCTATTTTGTCATTGATGCCAACACTAGCTATTTGGATGCTTTACCGACACCCTTTTGGTCTTGGTAGGTTGAGTGTTTTTTGGTTAACTTGGATCCAACATGATCCGGTAGGCTTTGATATAGTCTGGTGATGGAATTCACTTATTCATGATTCATATACTCATATTTGGTTAGCTGGTTTTGGTCTGGTGATTGGATGCTATCCTGCTTGCTTAGATGATTGGTTTCTGGTTCTGGCGAGGTTTTCACCGAAAGAGCTTTTGATAGAGATCTTTGATGAATTTCATAAGTGGTGTTGGTGTAGCTTCTGATGGAGTTTCAGGATTTTATTGGTGATCGTGTTGAAGACTTGGCGGTTGGAGATCATTACTAAAGCATATGAAACTATACTTGGTCTTGGTTGATCTAGGTTATGTACCAACTTTAATGTAACGTGTGGATAGGACCTATGAATGTATTTCCCAAATGTCTTATGTGTTGATATTATTTTTTTGGACTAAGGACAACATGGTTTGTAATTATGTAATTGTTTTATTATCTAGTGGTCGACCTGAATGTTTATGGTCTAGGGTTTGTATATATAGATATAAGATCTCATTGTAGATCATCATGGTTAATGTAAGAGGTCATGGTCAAGGAATGTAATGTGTGAATGATGTAATATCATTCAAGAAGAGGAGGTGGTCGATCATTGGAGATCAAATTGTGTTTATATAAGAGGATTTAGTCCTCCGGTATTGAGCTTAATGAGAACTATACTTAGGCGAAGGAGATGTTATCTTTTGCAATTTAACACTTCTCTGGATTGTAGTTTAGATTTACATGTAGTCAGTGAGGCTCCTTTTGTGATGAGTAGTGCGCTCTAGGATGTTGGCATTCCTACAAGTGCAGGTCCCTCAATTTTAATTCACATACTTACAACAAAATTATTATCTAATTGTGGGTAGGCTACCCAGAGTGGTTTTTCCCATTACCGTGTTTTCCATGTACAAATCTTGGTGTTATATGGATGGCTTTTATTCTGTGATTATTGTTTATGCTTAATGTGTTTATCTTCTATTCTGGTATTAATGTTTTTGGTTTTGGTATTAAAGTTTAAATTGCTAATGGTTCTTGTAATCTGTGACAACTGATTCAACACCCCCCCCCCCCCCCCCCCCCCGCCTCTCAGTTGTCTTCCAATTATCTAAAAATTGGTATCAGAGCTTTGGTCCTCTCTGCAAAAATCTTAACGTCTTGAGGAAGATCCTATGATGACTAACAATTCAAGTTCATCCAGTTCTTCTAGAGTTATCTTTTGAAGGGATATTCTGAGGCTTGATGGAACAAATTACACAGTATGGAAGATTCAGATGGATAATCATCTGAGATGTCTTGGCAAGGAGATTTGGGAGATAACATAGAATGGTGTCACACCCTATAATCCAGGATTTGGCAATCCTCCTCTAGCAAACCTAGACAAGGAGCTTGAGAATGATTGTAGAGTAAGAGTAGCACTCTTGTGCACTATCTGATCAACAGATAATGAGATTAACCGACAAATCATCTAGAAAGGGTATATGGGATAGATTGGAGACTCTTAATGAAGGTGACCCTACAGTGAAAATTGCTAAAATTGGTGGTTACCATGTGAGATATTAAATACCTAAAGATGGAAGAAAATGAAAGGATTGCTGCATTCATGGAAAGGGTAAATGTGATATTTATAGGAATTCAATGTTGTGGTGGAACTCTGAGTGAAGATGAAATTGTTTCTAAAGTCCTGAGAGCCCTGTTGGTCTCAAAAAGAGACACCCAAGTTCACCTACAAACTATCTATGAGAAAGCCAATCTGAATCAATGAAAAATCTTCAAGGCTTGGATAACATTAACATAGGATCCTAATGATCCTACTACACTTCAAGTTCTGCAAGACCTAGGGGGGACATCCTTTGATGCAGAAAATATAACCAGTTACAGACATATGGAATCAATAAAAGCAGATAAATCTCACAGGGCTCAACAACAAGGAGGTTATTGCAGATGGGCTAGATCTACATTGACATCTCAACAAGATTGGAGCATGAGATAGATGGAACATCTAAAACTACAAACATGAAAGCAAATGGATACTTGATATTTTAAAATCTCTGAGAATCCTGAGAATCTGCAATACCAGTGCCTTATCCAAGGGCATGGAGTCATACATCAAACTGTAAATGGAAACCTCTATTGAAAATCCAATTTATTAAAATAAAGATATTCCTGTATTAATGCTTGACATTAATACATTCGTAAACTCAAATGGAGGATCATATATATCCAGACATTATCCTAAATACAAAATGATTATTCATAGAATTTAAAATCTTCCTTGAAGAGTACCTAAGAACATTCATTATACTCCCACTTTGCGAGGACAAACCCAAACTCCCTTGAAGACTGGATCCATTGAAAATCAAATTATGTTATCTATTACTTGAAAAGGGACATTGTATTACGAATTTGGAAAAAAGATCAGAATTGGAAACCGAGATTATGGAGCCTTGCTCACAAAAATCTGGAACCCTTACATAATGAGAAGACTCTCGAATAATAAGGAAAGGGAGGACAAAATCAGATTTCATTTTCTGACAATAGCAACTACCCTATCCTTCAACAATAACTGTTTCACACAACTTGGCTTGCAGAACATCCAATCTTTCTGACTGAAAAATCCAATCTAATATCTTGAGACAACTACCCTATAAATACATAATGTTAGTTACACTTGACTGCAGAATTAGATTTCTTGGATCGAGAGCTTTCCAACGATATATAACACTTATATATCAGACAAAAAATAATTCTTCTATCATCAATCCCTCTGCAGGTTGATTGTTTAATTTTCTACCTTTCCACCATAGTTAGAAATTATATTTAAATCTTTGAAATTCCCGCCCAGACATCTGCCATGCATCTTCACCATGTGGCATCTTTTGGTTCATTCTGGGGGCCTTACCCTGCCACCTTAGCACTACCTGGGTTCACCACCGGAATGAAACTCTTTGTTTGTTCCTTGGACTTGCTTGTTCTTTTTATTTCCTCCGAGATACCCTTCTTTTCTGTCGGGCTCCACCGCTTGGTCGCCAAGTCACGAATTTTAGCCACCGAGCAACTTTTCATTGTGACTTGGTGATAGCCGTAGATATTCCTTGGATCACCATTGATCTGTCATGACTTGTCGGCCTTTACCTTGCCTGAGTGGCTCCCTCTATCACTCTTTCTTTTGGCGGTCCCAACACATGGCACATCCTGATTTTCCATGCATTTATCTACCCGCCACCTTTTACTTGCCATCGGACTTGGGCCTGCCCTAACTCTTCTTATGCTCCTACTACATGGCATGTCCTAATTCGCTCTGAGCCCACCTGGATTGCCACCTCAACTTCCACCTGGTCAGTCACTATGTTGCAGGTGATAACCATCAGGCATCTTCATATGGTAGTATAGCGACGACCATAGATCTTCCCTCAAGCTGCTCGATCCTTAATGCCTAGGACGCTTTCCTTTTAGCGCACGTGCTTTGTCGCCACATCACACGGGATATTTGGCGATCACTTTGGCATTGTGACATGGTGACAACCATTGGATCATCTCACCCAGCTGTTGATCTTCCTAAACCCACTTGGATTTTAGCTTCTTTGAATGGTTCTCACCTATGCCACGATGTCACCACTTGGCCTCTCTGTATTTGCTCTGAGATCTTCTTGAACTCCACCTGTCTAGTCAGGAATGCCACTTTGTCAACCACTGGTTCATCACCTGACCCACCTGGACCATTAAGTCATTTCCACCGGGCCCATCACCTCCTTTGGCTTGTTCGGCATCAGCCTTTGGGCCAAACTGCCTCTTTGGCTAACCATCATTTTGTCTTATTGAAACCACATTTTCATCGATGCCTTCACCTTTTGATGGAACCGGTTGATGTTTCCTTTATGTACCCTTGTCGATGGAACTGAGCATTGGGTGAACTGCTTTCACATCTCTTCGACACCTTAGTTTCATTGAAACCCTTCATTTCAATGAAACTAATGCCTTCGGTGAGTCCACTTTTAGATCCATCGAAACCATGATCTTCTCGACATTCATCTTGATGATATGCCACCTGTCTGCCATGTGGCATCCTTTGATTAGTTCTGGAGTTCACAACTAGGCACCACCTATCACGAGGGTATTTATTATGTGCTCTCCACTCTAACAACTTAGCTCATCCTCCACTAACCACCAGAATGAACCACTTGCCTTAACCGCTTGCATTAACTGTCGGCCATGGTTCACTGCTAGTGGTTTGTCACCAAGTCATAGGCGATATCTGGCGAGCATTTTTACATCGCGACATAGCGACAACCCTTGGATCCATCTTGATCACCGTTGATATTTCTTGAACTTCTCAACCCTTAGCCCCTCTGAGCGGCTACATCATATGCCACGGTGTCACCATGTGTCTGCCACTTGTCTGCCACCTCATCAGTTGCCAAGTCATGGCCATTAACAGTCGATCACCTTTGCATGGCGGTATAGCGATGGTCGTGGATCTGCATTCAACCTGCTCTTTGTTTAATTTCCCATTTTGCTGCAAAATTAGGCTGCTCTGAGATGCATGCGCACGCGGAGGGCCCACCACCTACTTGATCAGCCACTTGCCAAAAGATCGAAAGATTTGACACTAAGGATGTGTGTGGCCAAGTATTTAAATACAACAAATTTCCTCCCCATGGTCAATGTGGGATAAATGTCTATGCCTGAAAGTTCATTTCTTTTGTAAACCTAGTTTGGCACCCAAGTAAAAATGCCTTACATAGGCCGATTGCATCTGCATTGAATTTTCTTTGCTTCCCAGGTGCGATGTAGCAGATTTGGTGATACACTTGCAAAAAGAATTTGCCTGTAAGTTTTAATTTTTACACCTTCACTTTACAAAGTCACGACCCACGCAAGAGAAGAGGTTGAACCTTGAACCAAAAAGTTTCAAGGGTTCAAGTTCAAAACAAATTACAATAATGTGCTTGCCTTACCATAAAACAAATCTGCAAAGAGAAATCCTTAAAGCAAGCCTTCATTGGGTCACCAAATTTAGCATGATTTTTATAGGTCCCAACAAGCACTACCACTAGCTTACAAAATGAAGGCTATTGCTATTAATGAGTTGAGAACAATGGATAATACATCTATCAACAAAGATACTTTGGTTGGGTAACTATCTGCTTTTGAGCTTGAGGAATTTGGACCTTCTGGAGCTATGAAGAGTGAACCTTCTTTTCATGCATCTACATCTACAACCAATAAGCAAGACTGGAAAGCTTTATTTGCAAAGGAGTTGGAAGATATGAAGAGACAAGATGATGAGTTTGAAAAATTTGAAGCACTATTTGCTAGAAGAGTACCTAAAGGACCAATAGGAAGTAAGTATGAAGGAAATGCACCTTTTAAATATTTTGCATGTAATAAGATTGGTCATTTTGCATCTAGATGTCTTGAAAGAAATTCAAGATTTTAAGAAAGAGAAGATCATTTAAGCCTAACCCTCGATATCAGAACAAATATAAATACAAGAAAAACAAAGATAAATCATCCTACATAGCAGATGAGGAAGGCATTACTGATTCAAATGATTAACGGACAAAAGACTATGCTAGTGGATCCCACAATGGGAAGGAATGGGTATTCCTGGCTCTCAAGAAAGATAATCCGGCACTGGAAGAGAATGTACCTGAAGAGAAGGCACTTGTTTCTAAAACTGAAGACAAGGATGAATGGGTAATTGACAGTGGTTGTTCACATCATATGACTGGAGATAAAGGGAAATTTTTGTCTTTGCAAGAATTTGATTGTGGTCTAGTTAGAATTGGAGATGACAAGGCATGTATGATCAAAGGAAAAGGAACTTTATCATTGGATGATAAGAATAATACTGACAAAGTTTATAATCTTGAAGGTTTGAGGCATAATCTTTTGAGTGTAGGACAATTGGTAGATAAGGGATTTCAGTTACAATTCAAGGATGGAAAATGCAAAATCATTAACAGACCTAGCTTGGAGATTGCAACCGGTACACAGATAAAAGGTAATATATTTCATTTGAACTTCGGTGACAAGACATGTTTGATTACATAGATTGATGAGAGTTGGCTATGGCATAAAAGGCTGTGTCATGTGAATTTTGATTGCATTGTGAAGATACTTTCAACTAAGGATATTAGAGATATACCTAAGACTATGAAGCCCTATAATCCGGTATGTAAAGAATGGCAAATTGGTAAACAGGTCAGAACATCTTTTAGAAGTATACAAGATAAATCAAATGATGTTCTTGATCTTATTCATATTGATTTGTGTGGCCCTGCTAGAGTTAAAAAATTTCATGGTGAGAGATATTTCATGCTAATCATTGATGATTATTCTAGAATGATGTGAGTTACTTTTTTGAGAGAAAAATATAAAGCATTTGAAAAGTTTAAAATGGTTAAGGCTAAAGTGGAAACTGAGACAGTATTGAAGATTAAATGTTTGAGATTAGATCATTGTGGTGAATTCACATTCGGTGAGTTTAATAACTTTTGTGATAACCATGGTATAAGAAGACAATTTTCTACTCCTCGGACACCTCAATAGAATGGAGTTGTGGAAAGGAAGAGCATAACTATCTTGGATGCTACTAGAACAATGATGATGGAAGCTAGTCTACCTCATATCTACTGGAGAAAAGTAGTGAGTACAATGGTTTGTACATTCAAAATAGTACATATCAAAGGAGAAACCGATAAGACACCTTATGAATTATAGTTTGGCAATACACCTACAATTAAGTATTTAGGGATTTTTAGTAGTAAATGTTATATCAAGAGAGATTATAATATTGAGAAATTTGACCCTAGATGTGATGAAGGCATATTTATTGGTTATTCTAATGAAAGCAAAGCACATAGATGTTATAACAAGAGATTGCAGAGAATTGTGGAGAGTGCAAATGTCAAAGTAGATAAGCTGAACAGAAGTCAAATCAGAGTATATGAGAAGGAAATGATAGTGGAAATGATTATATCTGAACCAGTTACTCTAGAAACATCAGAAAATTTTACAGTAACTAAAAAAATAGGGAAGAGGAACAAAAAGTTAGAAGACTCCTATGTATGTGAGATTGAATCATTCACAAGATCAAATCATTAGGGATAAGAGCAATGGAGTGATGACAAGAAGAAGACTGGAAACTAATGAGGTATGTTTAATTTTATAAGTTGAACCGATATCAGTATTTGAGGCATGTAAAGATGAATATTGGTTGAAAGCTATGGAAGAAGAATTAGATCATATTGAGAGAAATAACACACAGACCTTGGTTCCCCAACCTAAAAATAAAAATGTTATTGGAACTAAATGGGTTTTTAGGAATAAATTGAATGATGATGGTCAAGTTATAAGGAGTAAGGCTAGATTAGTTTGTAAAGGATGTTCTCAAAAGGAAGGAATTGATTATGGGAAGACTTTTGCACCTATAGCTAGGATTGAAGTTGTCAGATTATTTCTTGCCTATGTTGCTTATAAAAACAACAAGGTTTATTAGATGGATGTTAAATGTGCATTTTTAAATGGGGATCTTGATGAGGAAGTTTATATTGAGCAAACTGATGGTTTTTCACTATCAGATGATACAAATATGGTTTGCAAGTTAAGAAATGCTTTGTATGGATTGAAACAAGCACCTAAAGCTTGGTATGAAAGGTTGGATAAATATATTCTGAAGCTTGGTTTTACTAAGGGCAGTGTTGATAGTAATTTATATTATAAAATCATTGATGATGATATACTGATTACTGAATTATTGTTGATGACATTATTTTTGGAGGTGAAGATAAGTTATGCATAGAATTTACTAAGAACATGGAGAAAGAATTTGAAATGTCTATGATTGGTGAGATGAAATTTTTCTTAGGTTTGCAGACTCAAACTGAGAAAGGTATTTTTATCCATCAAGCTAAATATGCTAAGGAACTATTGAAAAAAATTGGTATGGGAGATTCTAAACCAGTAAGTACTCCTATGGTTACAAGTGAAAAATTGACAAGAAAAGATGTTTCTGCAATGGTCAATCCTACAAGATACAAATCTATGATTGGAGGTCAGCTTTATTTGACTCAGACTAGGCCTGACATTATGAATGTTGTTTGTATTTTTTCAAGATTTTAGAGTGATTCCAGAGAAAATCATGAGATGGCGGTGAAAAATATTTTTAGATACTTGCCAGGTACATCAAAATATGGTTTATCTTATCCTAAGGATGAAAAACTTTACTTTATGTGCATATATACATGACGATTGGGTTGGAGATGTTGATGACCAGAAAAGTACTTCTGGTGGAGCTTTCTTTCTTGGAAAGAAGTTGGTTTCATGGATCAGAAAGAAACAGTCATGTACTTCTTTATCTACTACTGAAGCTGAGTATGTTGTTGCTGCTACTAACTGTACATAGGTTTTATGGATGAAGTAAATATTGAAGGATATAAACATGGATTGTGATGCACCAGTAGTTATTCACTATGATAACTCTTCTTCTATTGATATATTAGAGAATCCAATATTTCATTCTAAAACAAAACATATATCTATCAAGTAAAAGTTTTTGAAGGAGAAGGTGGAAGCAAATGAAGTTATACTAGTTTATGTGAACAGTAAAGAACAAATTGTAGATATTTTAACTGAACCTTTGTCCAAAGAATCATTTGAGTACCTGAGAGACAGATTCAGAGTTTTCGCCTCTCCAGTAGAGACTTGATTGATGCGGCTTGGCATCAGTTTGGCATAAACTATTAGAGATACTATTCATTCTGGCACTCATGTGGGATGCTACTACTCAAGGGGAGTAGTTAGCTTTGTGATTCAGAAGATTATATTTTTCCTTTGATATTTCTGTTAGATTTTTGCATTGATGTCAAAGGGGGAGTGATATTGATGTGAAAAAAAGTGAAAAGGGGACTGATACTCAGAGCTATATGTGGGAGTTTGTTGGTTGTCTTCCACAGGGGGAGACATTTGGTGGAATTTATTATGGTTTGCATTGATCTTTTGTCATTGATGCCAACACTAGTTGTTTGGATGGTTTACCGGCACCCTTCTGGCCCCAGAAGGTTGAGTGTTTTTTGTTTAAGTTGGATCCGGCATGATCCGGTAGGCTCCAATATACTCTGGTGATGGAATTGACTTGTTCATGATGCTTATACTCATATTTGGTCAGTTGGTTTTGGTCTGGTGATTGGATGCTATCCTTCTTGCTTAGAAGATTGGTTTTAGGTTTCAGTAAGGGTTTCATCGGCGGAGCTTCTGATAGAGATCTTTGATTAATTGCATAAGTGGTGTTGGTGCAGCTTCCGAAGGAGTTTCAAGATGTTGTTGGTGATCATGTTCAAGACTTGGTGGTTGGAGATTATTGTTGAAGCGTATGGATCTATACTTGGTCCCGGTTGATCTAGGTTATGGATCTACTTTAATGTTACATGTGGATAGGACCTATGGATGTATTTCTAGGATGTATTATGTGTTGATATTATTTGTTTGTTCTAAGGCTAACATGGTTTGTATTTATGTATTACATTTATTATCTGGTGGCCGACCTGATTGTTTATGGTCTAGGGTTTGTATATATAGATGTAAGATCTCATTGTAGATCATCATGGTTAATGTAAGAGGTCATGGTCAAGAAATGTAATGTGTGAATAATGTAATATCATTCAAGAGGAGGAGTTGGTCGATAATTGGAGATCGAATTATTTTTATGTAAGAGGATTTATTCCTTCGGTATTGAGCTTAATTGGAACTATACTCAGGCATAGGAGATGCTATCTTTTGAAGTTCAACACTTCTTCGAATTGTAGTCTAGATTTATATATAGTTAGTGAGGCTCCTTTCGTGATGAGCAGTGCACTCTAGGTTGTTGGCCTTCCTCCAAGTGCAGGCCCCTCGATTGTAATTCACATACTTGCTGTAGAATTATTATCTTACTATGGGTAGGCTTCCCACTGTGGTTTTTCCCTTTACCGGGTTTTCCACGTACAAATCTTGGTGTTATGTAGATGGCTTTTATTCTATGATTATTGTTTATGCTTAATGTGTTTATCTGATATTTTGGTATTAATGTTTTGAGTTATGGTATTAAAGTTTAAATTGATAATGATTCATTTAATCTGTGACAATTGATTCACCCCCCCCCCCCATCTCAGTTGTCTTCTGGCTATCTGAACTATCTAACAAGAAGAACTGAAAACTTGAATATAAAATGTGAAAATGATCCTAAAAATTAGAAAAGTGTGACCAGTACCTGTCTAAGGGAAAACAAAGTCAAATAACAAGCCTAGTGATAAACAATATCATGTTATCAATGTTAAGATTCAATACTAAACATCTAAGACTTGCTTATCATGCTTAGAATAAAAAAACATCCACTCCTTCCTCACACTTTCTTAGATACATATTGTTGTGTTTAAGATAGAATTTAATTCATTTGCTGGAAATGAAACCCATCAAATAACACACATTCTCCATTAGAGAAGACAAACTAAAATATCATTAACACTTTATCTTATATAATAAAACACGAGAGATTGGAGCAAGAAAATGAATGTATTCTATATTGATTTTCAAAAGTTGATTGATACATTCATGATAGACTGTTTTGCTCATTAAGCTTGTAAAAGTGTAACTATTACTATATTGCTCTATAGTTTTCCTAGTACATACTAATCAAAAAATTTGAATCCTTCTTCTTGGCCTTGAATTCCCTTTTATGACACAAGGGAACCAAACAAGCCTTGGGCCAATAAGACATGGGTCAAAATCTAGTTGCATTACAAAATTGACCTAAAGCCTAGGTCCTTGGTTCTCTACGTGCAATCTTCCTTGATGCACTTAAAGAAGACGACTAAGAAGACATCATCTTGGGAGATTGGGTTGTGCACTTGCAAAAGGTTTCCTCACATTTGTATGTCATATTTTCTCCTGTCAGGGTCAAAAGTGCAATCTAGCATTCGATGGAAGGTCCTTTCTAGTTGAGCATTCTAATCATTCTCCCAAAATAGACAACCTGCACAAAACTTTGAGGAGTGACAAAAAATGGAATGAATGAGACTAGTCTTCCTCTTCAGGTTTCTCTTCTTCCAAAGAATAGTATTTTTGGTCCAACGCTTCTATCTCATCAACTGGCCATGTAAAATCCCTTAAGCCTTGTAGCTTACTCATTGCTTCTTTTGTCTTGTGGGCTGGAACAGTTGCCGCTCTCAAAGTAAACCTTTGATACATTAAATCAACCTCCATAATTTTATCAATAATATCATAATATGTATCACCTTAGGTCAGATTAGTAGCCAAAGAAGACAAAACTTCATTTATGGAATCTTGGAAGTCTTGTTTCCACTCTTCCAGGCTTTTGATTTGTCCTTCACCTATCAAAATTGTGGGGATATCTCACTTTTTCAGGCCTTGGAAAGAATTAATCATGTCCATTAATGTTTTCTTCTCATTCTCTATGTTGGGAAACTCCTTAATCAACAAATTATAATTCTTCCATGTTATCCCCATAATTTGGGGTGGAGAGGCTGCATTCTTGACCGCCAGCATGACTTCTTTTAAAATTTGACTCTTTGGCAGCCAAGTAATCCTAATGGGTTGAAAGAATGTTAGAATTTCATCTAGCTGACTAAGGAGCTGAGATGTCAAACAATATGAAGTATGCACCTCACTCAAATTATCAATAATCTTATTTGAAATCCTTCAAATTGAAGATTTCCTGATTTCAAATTAATTATTTTCAGCCTCATCTTTGAACCTCTGCAACTCTTTGTTCATCCTTTCCAATTATTAAATCCTAATTCCTCCTAAAGAGTCTGCAATCATCTTCTTTATTTGTTCCTTTAATGCCATTTTCAATGAATAACTTATGTGGCTTGCATTTAATGCTACATGCATGTCCTTTAGTCATACATGTTTTTTCTCAAGATCTTCAACTACCAGTTGAGCAAATTGGACTACATGTGATGTGATTTCCACATCATTAGATGCGTTGGTATCTTCTAGTGTCCTCACCACTACATCTCCTATCTTTTGTTGTCCACCCTGCAAAACTATAGGTTTCTGAAAATTTGCCACATGATTTAATCTAACAAGAAAATTTTCTCAAAATCCCATCCGGGAACAAGAAGCATGCCACTATTCTGAATCATCTCCCTACCTTCTTTAGGGTGCCTCTGAAGCTATTCCTATCAAAATTCCTAATCTCCTCATCAAATAAATTATTTAATTTTTCCCTAAGCCAAAAATATTTGAACTCCAGAGAGTTCACAAAATGATCATCTGCCATAAAGTTCCTTGAAGCAATAATTATTTCATCATCTATTTCTTCTATAGAGATTGTACTCAGGATGATCGCTCTATCTGAACCATTTAGGACTTCAACAAATTCATCCTCATGAAATGTTTCTCTTGAGGGAGAAAGTGGTGGCACATTTGCATCAAAATATTCTTGAATGTCTACAAAATTAGACATCTTCGCTCTCCCCTTCTCAATATTTCTTGCTTGCCTAGTTGCAACACACCTTTCTCCTTGTGTAGGGGCTAGGTCAATTGGCCTTTCTTTAGATTCAACCCCTTTATCCTTGGCATCCCTTCTCTCTATTTTGATTTTTATTATATCATCTGCCTTCCTAATCATGAAAGACATTCTAGCAAAATCGTTTTGAAAATCTCTATAAAAACCCTCATAATTAGGATCCTCCTGCTTGCTTTCCCTCTCAAGTTTCTTCATAAGATCCTATTTTTTCTTCTTTGATCCACCTCAAAAAGGAAGATATTTATGATCAAGTCTTCTCTTTTATCAAAAGAATGAAAGAAACCTTTCTCATTTATCTTGTATATTCTAAGATCATTTGTACACCCTTCTGGGTCGAAGTGCCTGGCTTGGGTAACCTTTAATCTATAGTTTTTAAGAAAGGAAATCATGTACCTTCACTAAAGTATCATAGCCTACAGTGAATTCAACAAAAACTTTCACCCTAGGGAGGAGATTCCCTTTCTTATCAGTTTTGATTTGATCCTTCTCCATCCACATCATTTGCCAGATGAGTTCAAGAAATTCAAGTCTTGGAGAAACAAAAAGTGGCAACACATGGGGTTCCTGCTCACACCCATAGACCCTAATGATAGTGTAGATGCCATAGAAAAAGAAGTCCCCAAAATTACGGGTGAATGAACCCTCTAGATATACTAATCCATCACCTCTGCAACTTTGTACTCTCAAAATTTTGATGATATCCTTGGGTAGTCATGGCAACCCAACTCCAAGCCTTGACAAAATCTTTACAACAAAATGGTCAAAGAAAAAATGGTAATCACCATACCTAGACCCCTTATCCCATACTTGTGTCCACCTCTGCACTGGCCACTCAAAACTCGTGTATGGGTCAATAGTCCTTATATTCAATTTTGGACCCCAATAAGCCCTGTTTTGTTAAAGAATCAAATGTAACAATAAAGAATAATGTTTGCACTCCAGCTTCTCATCTTTATTATTTTCTCCAATTAAACCCTCATGCAACTTGTCCTGAATGATAGTTGCAAAATCATATAATTCATTTATTGAAGGGTGTTGGATATTAATAGCAATCATCATGAAATCAATGGGCATTTGAGTAATCCCACAATCAAGTCCATGAATCTTCCCAAATTCATAGTAGGTCTTGACAAAATAGAGTTCAAAACATTCAAATTTTAAGGGCTCCCTTTCAGATGGTAGGACATAGTTATGTGAATTCTTGAAAAGTTTCCTCATGAATGGAGAAACAGGGTGTTTTCTATACCTCTCTTTTTTATATTGATAATCCCTTTGTAGATTGTTCATGTTAATTCCCTTGAGGGAAGACCCATCCAAACCAATGTTGGCTTGATGATGATTGTAATGAATAACTTCATATGTTGTCATTGATGAAACACATACACACACATATGTTCATATTGTCTACCTGTGTGACTTCGAAGTTGTTTATATTACAATCAATATACTAGAAGTTTATATCTAACCGATATATACATGGAGACAACTAGTGTGTATTTATATATGGATATACATAACTCGGAGACAACCTGAAGATCCAGCAGAGATTATCAAAGGAGCATCAAAGGAAAAATGGTTTATATGTTTAACTCCAACTGGTATTATTGTTCTAACTGATATTCATTAATTATGAGATGAGTTATCACTGGTCTGATGAGTTATCCTAACCGACAATTTTTGGCAGTATTTTTGTCATGAGTTATGATTGTTTGACCAGATACACTACACCTAGGAAATTGTGATACGATTGCTAGAGACCGACATGAAATCTAAATGTTTATAAATTGACATCACAATGAATTATTTTGTATGATCGAAGGAGATATGTTATGAGATGATTTGATGTGAATGCAGAAGTGTATAAAGTTTTGAGTGTGTAGAAGAGGATCTATTCAAGCAAGTTGTGCTACTACTAGATCACACCACTTGTTGTTTTCTAATCACTGCAATAGTCAAATCCCCTAACCGTGTAAGCTCTAACAAGCTTCATTGTACAAATCCTCTAACCAGGTGATCCATTAGGTTGGATTCATAAATCCTCTACCGAGGTTACTCCTTATAGGGTACTACCTTTAACAGGGTATATATTTTAACTAAGCTTTGGCATCTTTAACAAGATTTGCTCCTAGTAGAGCAACTTTTTGTAGACCTTAACTGGTCAGTTATCTATTACTGTAGATAGTTAACTTGTGAGTCCCATCTCGCCGTGGTTTTTCCCATTTGGATTTTCCACGTATAAATGCTTGTGTTATGGTGGATGTTGTTATATCATTTTGGATTGCATGCCTAGTGTTTAACAAACTTGTTAAGTATATCTACCAGTTAGTGTTTAAAGTAGTATATTTTTAGTATCACTGATTCACCCCCCCCCCCCTCTGACTACTTTACAAGTTTATCAATTGGTATCAGAGCCTAAACTCTTTAAATCCTAATTGCTTGGAAGGAAACCCTAAAGCCACCATGGGGGATAAGAGCTACTTTGAGATGGCTAGAGAGTTTGAAGCTAGTTGAAATGAGTGTGAAACCCTAAGTGTCGAACTGAAAGCTTCTCAAGTCAAAAGGAGAGAGATAACTGAACAACTGTTGGAAATATCTAATAATAGTTCTTCAGATAAGGCCAATATTGATGTTTTAGCTAAGGAAGTTGAAAAACTAAATAGTGAAAAGCTAAATCTAAGGAGAGAGCTAGAAGGACTAACTATCTGCATGAGTCAGGAACTGGAAGCCAGGAGGATTGTTGAAGATCTCTCAAAGAAAGAGATCATGAGATTGCCAAGATCAAGTGAGAGAATGCTACTTTGCATGAAAATTGGAATGTAGAGAAAGAAGAAAAAGAGACCTTACAACTAGATCTTGAATTAGCATCATCTCTGAGAGAGACTCTGTCAAAACATAATGAAGATCTTACCAGACAGCTCACTGAAGAAAATGGGAAACTAGAAAAGTTCAACAAAAGTTCTACCTTGCTAGATGAGAAATTTCAATCACAAAGAATAAAAGGTGACACCTTTGGAATTGGTTTTAACACATCTAAGAAAAGAGAATCTTTCGATACAAAGAGCCACATTCATAAGGACAAAACTGCTTTTAAGGCTAAAAAGCCTACTGGTAAGAAGGTTTTTAAACTTGTTTGCTTTGTTTGCCATAAACCTGGTCATACTGCAAATGTCTATAGAAACAAACCTAATGGAAATGCAAGCTACAATACAAATACTAGGTATATGTCCAAGAAATTTGAAGTTCATTGTTTCACATGGAAAATGTATGGGCAGAGATCAGTTGAATGAATATATGGAGCAAATAATCCAGTACCACATATGAATCCAAGACCAAATCGAAACTAGATGAGAAATTATGATAAATGGGGTAACATGAACTGGGAAAGATCCTATGTCAACCGGTTTAGTCCATGTGAGATGGAAAAGGTAACAAATGTCATTTGCACCATCTGCAACAATTTTGGTCATGTGGCTATGAATTGCAGAAGTAGAATTGGAAGAGGAAATGCAGGACCTTGGAGATCATCTGGAATGGTCTTCTATCATTGTCATAAACTGGGACACATAGAAAATTTTTGTAGATCAAGAAAGAACAAACCAGTTAATCATTCTAAAGATCAGAAAGGCAAGCAGAAGGTAAATATTGAAGAAACGAGAGAAGAAATGAATCGAATATGGAAAAAGAAGAGTGGTGATATACCTGGTGAAGAAACTAATCCTTCACCCAGTGTGGAGACTCCTGCACTGGTGAACTGAGCCTTTCAATATGGCTAAGGGGAGCATAGCAGTAAATCTACTTCCTGGCCCCTTGAAAAGAATGAGTGGTAAGAGAGTTTGAATGCATGAAATTTTGATAACTTTTTGTCAATCAGTTATCAACTAGTTTTATATCTATCAATATTGTATGCATCAGTAAATGGTGTAATTAGGGTTTGTAACCCTAACTAGTGAGCATTTAATGTAGTAGGTAAAAAGGATAAAAGTTATTTTTATTGTGTTATTTTTATCCTAATACATTCGAGAGAGAATACTTGAGCACTTGCAAAGCTAAGAAAGGATTGCTAGCTGATTTTAGTCAAAGTTGTATCATGATTTGAGTGATCAAGCTGATTTGAAGGTTAGTGAAGACTAAACTAGTGTGCACTTGAGTAATCAACCGATAAACGAGGCATCGCACGTAAACTAAGGTATTTCTTTGTAAAATCCTACTTCAAATCTAGTTTAGCTGAAATGGCATCATCGTCTAAACCAGTAGAGAAATTGATGATCACATCTGAACTTATGGAGGTTGTGCATTCAGAACGAATTGTGTCTTATAATGCATTATCCCAAGTTCCTAACGGTGTTGTAGTGAAAGGAGATTTGTCTAACTACATTGATTTTAAAATTGAGGATTTAGGATCATTCTCAATATATTCTTAGTTGAAATCCCTTTGCGTTGAAAACAGAAAGATTCAACTCAAGTATATTAGGGTTTATGAGAAAGGTTTTCATAATGCAGCTTATTTTCTTGAAGATTTTGTAGAGGAATGTATCTAAATTATTCTGAGTCATTTTCATGGGGAATACGTGTATTTGGAAAGGACTCACACTATAAACAAGGAGGCTATTCAAAGCAGTAACTGGTTTTTGCTCAACTGGTGAAGTACCTAAGCTGAGGCAAATTTTAAAAGAGACAGTAAACACTTTAACCTCATCAACCTCTGATAGGTATTATTTTTCTATTAATCACATCAAGGACCCAACAGTTAAGTTGGCAGCTATGGTTATAGGCTACCAGATATTCTATTCCAGAAGAATGAACAGTGTACCATCTGCAGCAGTGCATATTGCTTATAAAATGATAGCTGAAAATATTAATTATGACCTATGTGAGCCCATAAAGAGCCAATAAATATTGAATAGCCAGTCTATCAAGAAGGACAATAGTCAAAAGTTGAAATTTGGTCAGTTGTTGATTGGTCTATTCTTTTATTTCCAAAATTTCCTTCCAGGAATTGGTGATCTTGAATGGTCTAAGGATCTACTGGTAACTACCCAGATTAAGAACAACATTAAGGTTGTGAGGAACACCTTCTTTGCTGCAATGAATAAATATTTTAATGAATTTTAGAATAAAATGAGTATGAGGTTAAGGCTACCTGAGGATGTGGTGAAAAACTTTGCTAAGGACATCATTTTCACAATCACCATTGATTTCTTTCTAATGGAGGCTATTTAGCCTAGAGAAGATGAAATAGAAGACATGAGCTATGAAGTCAATTATGACTTATTGATCAGTTATGCCAATAACTTGTTGGCATCTCCAATGGACAAAAAGAAGACAAGATTGGATATAGTTGAAGTTCAAACTGCAAAAGTTGAAGCCAGTAGTGTTCCAATTATAAGTGGTAAAGGTAAGAGGAGGAAGGCTGAGCAAGCACCTCCGGTAATAAAAAGTACTAGAGTGACATGTAGTGTTCAAACTAAAAAGGAACCAGAACCTAAAGTATCTGTAAAGAAGGAGACTGCATCAAAGAAAAGAGGTCAAACACTGATTCTCCAAGTAAAATCTGAAAGTACTGATACTGAGGAGGAACCCAAGAAAATGAAAGCAACTGGTAAAGAAGCCAAACCAATGCCTATTAATGTCTTAACTTACAAGCTTGAAACGAACTATTAGAGAATGGTGAAGACATTAGGAAGAAATAGATTTGATAATGTCAAAGATCATTTTGATTCATTCAATGAAGATCAGAAGGAAAAAAATGTTCAACAGGTAATCAGTTATTTGTGCCATTACAATAGATTACCTCATGATATTGAAAAGGATATTTCTAATTTCTTATATACTATTCTTTTGAATAAATGGGAGGAAGCTGTGAAGAAAGAAAAACAAATTATACATGATTTATTTGTGCAATATTTTTCTAGATTTGTCAAAGGATGAGTTAAATGAATTGCTTGATAAGTACAAAGTCCAATTTTCTTTCAAGGCAAGAAGATTGAAGCTACTTAGTGAAAAGGTGCAATATGTTGAAACTGAGACTCATCAGATTTCTCATAATATCCAATGGATGCAAGAGCTTATACATTCTTCTAAGGATGAACAAGACACTGTTGATGTCCTGAAATGGATGAGGAAGAAATTGTGCAAGTTGATTTTGTCTATCCTATCAAGAAGAAGGATGACACTATTTCCCAATGAGTCATACTTGTTGATTATATTCAGGAAGCAATAGATCTATCTAGAAATGTTATTGCACCAAATATGCAACCACCAGCAATTTTAGACTCATAGGTTACTTTAGTTGAGATACCGACAACTCAACTAGGAGTGGATATTCCACCAACTAGGGAACAACCAGTGAAACCCCAACTGTCATCAGTTTCACAGCCCACTCAAAAGGAATCTGATGAAAAATTTGATACACATATTTCTGAACAGGAAATGGAGAAAGAACAAGAGAAAGAAAAGATTAATAAGGTAACATCTATTGAACCGCTAAAATCATTAGTCATACAACAAATTGATGAAGATGATGATGACTCATTAGGCATCTCAGGGCCTATAATTTTTGATAACAAGAGTGCATCAGAAATGATGAAGATTGCAATTGTAATGCAATCTAGGGAACACAAGAAGAGACTTAAAGAATAGAGAATGGGAGCAGAAACCATTCAAAATGTTATGGATATTCTGACAAGTCTACTACCAGAAACTACTACAGGGAATTTGACAACTCCTATTTGCAAACTTGGTCAATTGGTTGTTGATGCATCTGACCAACTTAAGTCCCTAGAAGAAGAGGCACAAACTTATGCTAAGAAGAGCTACATGAAGAAGCGTGGAGAGCAACTTATGAAAGACATTGATACATGAAAAATTTCTCTATCTCTTAATAAAGATTTTTGAAGAAAAGCTATTGAAACGAGAGGGAAAATTCTTGCATCTACTTCTAATGTTTCATTCTTCTATTCTAATATCAATAATAGGTGAATTGAAATAGAGAAAGAGCTAGAAAAGATATGCAATGCATATGTACCGCTACAAGATTCTATTTTTTGTTTTGGAAAATCTGTGAATGATTTGCAAAATAGGTTAGATACCTATGATTTTGAAAAGGCAAAAAGACTTTGATCCCTAAAAGAATTGAAGAATCTACTCAGACCCCAAGTGGACATATTGTAAAGAGACTACAAGAAAACAGAAGCAATTTTGGCTACTCCAAAGACATGTACACTTGATTCAATGGAAGAGTTTTGTACTCAGGTTATGACCACAATTGAGATCACTGAGAACTTGTTGGAGACATGGGAACATGCTTTTTGTCAATTGAAGAGAAACTTTAGTGACATTCTTCTGAGGATTGCACTGCATACATCTTGATCCATATTTTCATTTTTTTGTATATGTAAAACATTTTGATACAATTTTCTATATATATATATATATATATATATATATGCTTTTCAATTTGTCATTATTGTCAAAGGGGGAGTACAAATATGTATGTGTGTTGTGAATTTTGTATGTTGTATGTAGTAAGAGGGAGCATATATATATATATATGTGTACAATTTTTTTTGTAAGCACACTTAGCGGTATTAATGTAAAAAAATTCTAAATGTTGCCATCAATGCCAAAGGGGGAGATTGTTGGATTGATGATTATTGTAATGAATAACTTCGTATGTTATCATTGATGAAACACATACACACACATATGTTCATATTGTCTACTGATGTGACTTCAAATTTATTTATATTACAATTGGTATACTGTAAGTTTATATCTAACTAGTACATGGTGACAACCGGTATATACATGGAGACAACCAGTGTGTATTTATATATGGATATACATAACTCGGCGACAACCTAAAGATCTAGTGGAGATTATCAAAGGAGCATCAAAGGACAAATGGTTTATATGTTTAACTCCAACCGGTATTGTTATTCTAGCCAATATTCATTGATTATGTGATGAGTTATCACTAGTCATGATGAGTTATCCTAACCGACAATTTTTGGTGGTATTTTTGTGATGAGTTATGATTGTTTGACCAAATACACTGCACCTAGGAAATTGAGATATGATTTCTAGAGGCTGACATGAAATCTAAATGTCTATATATTGACATCAAAATGAATTATTTTGTATGAGCGAAGGAGATATGTTATGAGATGATTTGATGTGAAGGTAGAAGTGTTAAGTTGCAGAGTATGTTGGTAATGAAGTTTTGAGTGTGCAAAAGAGGATCTATTCAAGCAAGTTTTTCTATTACTAGACCACACCAACTGTTGTTTTCTAATCACTGCAACAGTTAAATCCCCTAACTGGGTAAGCTCTAACACGCTTCATTGTCCAAATCCTCTAACCAAGTGATCCATTAGTTTGGATTCAGAAATCCACTACCGAGGTTACTCCTTACAGTGTACTACGTTTAATGAGGTATAGCTTTTAACTAATCTTTGGGATCTTTTGTTGGCAAATGCATACTCCAATGAGAAATTGTAGGTGATTGAAGGTATTTTCATTGATGGAAACCTTACAATCCTATGGCACTGGCACCGACAATGATAGAGATGTTTATCGGCACCCCAGCCGATAGGATTTTGTTTATTATATTTTGTATTTAATTATAAAATCTTTTTGTAAGCCAACAAGGTGAATTGTAATAGGACTCATATAAGTATGATATCTTGTAAATCATTTGTGTAAGCAAGTAAGGAATGTAATAGGTAGATGGCAATATTAAGGCAGATTGTGGAAAAAGGTTTATGGAAGTTGAATGAGCTTAAACCGGTACTGAACCTAGCATAGCAAATGTTGAACCAAAGCAGTACATGATATTGGATTTACATAAGCCATTTTTGTAAGTCAGTGAGACTTCCCTTTTTGTGATTAAGTAGTGAGCTTTAGGCACTTGGCCTTCCTACATGTGTAGGACTCTATTGTAAGTAATATTCACTTATTGGCCAGTGAGAAAATATTGTGGGTCACAAATCCCACCGAGGTTTTTCCCACATCGGGTTTCCTCATTAAAAATATTGTGTTATGGTGTGCTTTCTATGTTGTGTTTACTGTTCTTATTTACTGCATTAATTCTTGTTTACCGGTACACTGTTTTGGAATGCAATTTATTTAATAAGTTCAAAAAATCCATTAACTGATTAGATATTGATTCACCCCCCCTCTCAGTATCTTTGGGAATCCTAACATCTTTAACAGGATTCGCTCCTAGCAAAGCAAATTTTTGTAGACCTTAACCAACCGGTTATCTATTAATGCAGATAGTTAACTTGTTAGTCCCATCTCACCGTGAATTTTCCCATTTGGTTTTTCCACATATAAACACTTGTGTTTAGTGGATGTTGTTATATCATTTTGGATTGCATGCATAGTGTTTAACAAACTTGTTAAGTATATCTACCAGTCAGTGTTTAAAGTAGTATTGTTTTTAGTGTCATTAATTCACCCCCCTTCTTAGTGTTTTACAAGTCCATCATGCTAAAGTCACATACTGAGGATAAAGAGTTCATATCCATGGCTACAAGTGTGTTGGAGAAAATTATGCCATCTTTCAAGCAAGATATAGTAGAATCACCCTCCAGTAAGCTGAGAAATATACTAAAATTAGTGGATACTCATTTTGTATCTTCAGAGAAAGCTACCAAAGGAAAGGTTCTTAGCCAATTCAATGTTGTGTGGTTAAGGAAATTTTTGAGAATGATTGAAGGTGATAGGGCTAGATTGATTATTGGTATGAAGGGCATTCAGAATACATTGGATGAAGGAGGTAACATGTACAAGTCATGTCTTCTTTTGCCAAATTTCACTATTGACCTTGATAAGAAGATCAAAGAATGTGAAGGGACCAACTTGTTAGGATAACCGGTGGACAACTGAGAGGGGGGGTGAATCAATTGTCAATAGATTATATTAATCAAACCACTTTATAACCTTTAACCAAAGCAAATAAATATTGAATACCAGAATAGTAGAAACAAATATCGGTAAGAAATAAAATTTTAAAATGAAACAGAGAATTAACACAATGCAACCATACCACATAACACCATGATTTGTACGTGGAAAACCCTATAAAGGGAAAAACCATGATGGGAAGCCTACCCACAGTCAAATGATACTTCTACAGAAAGTATGTGGTACAATGAGGGGCCTGCACATGCACAAAGGCACGCTGGCTAGAGCATATTTCTCATTACAAAGGAGCCTCACTCACTACAGAGAGGTTATAACCACCTCAAGATAATTGGAAAACAATCTAGAAGAATTAAATGCCAGTGATAGAATCTACCATGCCTGATTACAGTCCTAGTTAAGCTCAATATCGGAGGCCTTTGACCTCTTACTTAAACCCAATTTGATCACCTATGATCGACCAAGTCTCCTTCACATATGATATTTTATTTCATGACCACGAACATATTTCACCACCACCACGATCTACAATGAGATCTTACATCAATTTATACAAACCCTAAGGCCTAAACCAATTAGGTTTTCCACCTAAAAGATATTACAATGATATGCCATATCGTCTTAAGATCAAAACAACATTAACTAATCCATAAAAATATCCTGGTAACATGTAGAGAAAATGTCAACATGATACCGGTCCATAACCTAAATAGGTATCAGACCTAATCTGGGTCCACCATGCCAAAGCGATGTCTCCAATCAGTCGAGCTATGATCAAGGATCACCTTTTGCATCCTGAATTCCATCTAGAAGTCGCACCAACACCACTTATGCATTCTATCAAAGATTTTCAGTAAAATATCAGTCGATAAAACCTTAAACCCTTACCAGTAACACAAGATCTTCTACCGGTAACCAAAAAATGTCTGATGGTAACAAACCATAATAGCTAGTATTGGCATCAATGATAAAACATCAATGTAACACATAATCAATTCCTCCATATTGCCAACAATCTCCCCCTTTAGCATTGATGGCAACACTAGATATGAAAATGAAACATCTAAGTGCCAAGAAGTGCCAAACATTTCTCATAGAAGATATAGCAATGAAAAGCTAAAAAAATCTTAGCAACTCCCGTTGAGGAGTGCAGTCCAATCTGAAACTAATCGGAATCTCATAAACATTACTTTTCACATATAAATCTCCTTCTTTGACATCAATGCCAAAGATATGACATAGATATCAATTATCTTTGAATCTCAAAGCTGACTACTCCCCTTGAGTAGTAGCACCACTACATCAGCCCGGAGCAAATGATAAAGTTGATGATGAATACCAGACTGGAGGTCTGCTCCAACAATTAAGTTTCTGTCGGAGGGGTGGATACCCCTAATCAGTCTCTCAAATACTCAAATGATTCCTTAGGCAATAGTTTAGTGAATATATCTACAATATGTTCTTTAGTGATCACATAAACCAGTTTGACTTCCTTTTCTTCCACCTTGTCCTTCAAAAAGTTATATTTTATTGATATGTGCTTAGTCTTAGAGTGAAATACCAGATTTTTAGACATTTCAATAGCTGCAGAGTTATCACAATAGATAACTACTGATTCACTATAATTTACCTTGATATCCTTCAACATTTGCTTCATTCACAAGACTTGAGTGCAATTAGTTGTTGCTGCAACATATTTGGCTTCTGTAGTAGATAAAGAAATGCATGACTATTTTTTGTTAATCCATGAAACCAATTTCTTTCCAAGAAAGAAAGCTCCACCAGAAGTACTCTTCCTATCATTAGTATCCCCTGCCCAATCTAAATTTGTATATGCGTATAAAGTGAAGTGATCATCTCTAGAATACCATAAGCCATATTCTGTTGTTCCTTGCAAATATCGGAAGATCCTCTTTACTGCACATTCATGATTTTCTTTAGGATTACTTTTACATCTTGCAACAATACTTATTGCATTCATAATATCTGATCTAGTCTGAGTTATATATAACAAGCCACCAATCATAGACTTAGACCTTGTCAGATTTACCAATGCAGATGTGTCTTTGATAGATAATTTTTCACTTGTCACCATAGGAGTACTTACCTGTTTGGAATTATCCATACCAAACATTTTCAACAATTCCCTTGGATACTTAGTTTGATAGATAAAAATGCCTTTGTTAGTTTGATTAATCTACAAACCTAAGAAAAATATCATCTCACCAATCATTGACATTTCAAATTCATTCTTCATATTATTAGAGAATTACATGCACAATTTATCTTCACCTCCAAAAATGATATCATCAACAAATACTTCAATAATTAGAATATCATCATCAGTGATCTTGTAATATAAATTATTGTCCACATTGCCTTTAGTAAAACCAAGCTTCAAAAGATAATTATCCAACCTTGCATACCAAGCTCTAGGAGCTTGTTTCAATCCATATAATGCTTTCCTTAACCTGCAAACCATATTTTTATCATGTGTCAGTGAAAATCCATTAGGCTTCTCAATGTGTACCTCTTCCTCAATTTCACCATTCAAAAATGTACATTTAACATCCATTTGAGAATATCCTTTACAAACCAGTCTAGCCTTGTTTCTTACAACTTGACCATCCTCATTTAATTTATTCCTAAAAACCCATTTAGTTCCAATAACATTCTTATTTTTAGGTCGGGGAACTAAAGTCCAATTGTAATTCTTCTCTATCTAATCTAATTCAACTTCCATAGCCTTTAACAAATGTTTATCTTTACAAGATTCAATAACAGATGTTGGTTCAATTTGAGAAACAAGACATACCTATTCATTTGCGAGTCTTCTTCTTGTCATAACTCCCTTGTTCCTATCTCTAATGATTTAATCTTCAGAATGATTTAACCTTACATACCTTGTCATCTTCTGAACTTCAAGTTCGCTATTCTAATCATCAGTCATAGTTGAATTTTTTTATTGTATTGGTGTAACTGTCTCAATGTCTTGTACCAGTTGAGGCATTGTCAGTTCAGTTATGACCATTTCCACTATCAGTTCCTATCATATGATATAGATTGATTTCTATATTGCTCATCCACTTTCACATTTGCACTCTCCACAATTTTCTGCAATATTTGTTATAACATCTATATGCTTTGCTTTGAATTGAATATCCAAGAAATATCCCTTCATCACATCTAGGATCAAACTTCCCAATTGAATCATCCCTTTTGATATAACATTTTCTTCCAAAAATTATGAAATATTTAATAGTAGGTGTCTGTCCAAACCAAAATTCATAAGGGGTCTTACCGGTTTCACCTTTGATGTGTACTCTGTTGAATGTGTAGACTATTGTACTCACTGCTTCTCTCCAGTAGATGTGAGGAAATTCGGCTTCCATCATCATTGTTCTTGTTGCATCCAAAATGGTTCTATTCTTCCTTTCCACTACTCCATTCTACTGAGGAGTCTGGGGTGCAGATAATTGTCTCCTTATTCCATTTGTCTCATAATAATTGTTAAATTCATGGGAAGTGAACTCACCACCTTGATCTGATCTCAGACATTTGATTTTCAATCTAGTTTTTGTTTCCACCTTAGCTTTAAAGAACTTGAATTTCTCAAAAGCTTTGGACTTCTCTCTTAGAAAATTCACCCACATCATTCTAGAATAATCATCAATTATCAGCATGAAGTATCTATCACCTTGAAAGCTTTTGGTCCTTTCTGGACCACATAGGTCAATATGAATCAAATCAAGCATATCATTAGATTTATCATGTATGCTCTTAAAATAATTTCTAACTTTCTTTCTCAGTTGACATTCCTTACATACCGAATTATGAGGCTTTATAATCTTAGGTATATCTCTAACTGCCTTTGTTGAGCTAATCTTAACAATACAATCAAAATTAACATGACACAACCTCTTATGCCATAACCAACTCTCATCAATATGAGAAATCAAACATGTCTTATTACCAGTGTTCAAGTGAAAGATATTACCTCCTCTCTAAGTACCAGTTGCAATCTCCAAACCATTTTTGTTAATGATTTTCCATTTTCTATCTTTAAACTGAACCTGAAATACTTTGTCCACCAATTGACCAACACTTTTATGCTTTAAACCTTCTACATAATAGGCATTATCAGTATTATGCTTGCCATTCAGAGAAATAATACCTCTACCTTTGATCATACATGCTTTGTCATCTCCAAATCTGACTTGATCGTCATTGTATTCTTGCAGGGACAAAAAATTTCTTTTATCTCCAGTCATATGATGTGAGCATCCACTAACAATTACCCCTTCATCCTTGTCTTCAACTTTTGCTGCCAAGGCCTTTTCTTCAATCTTGATAGCTAGTTTCAGTTCATCTTCCTTTAAAGCATAGAACACCCATTCCTTTCTATTGTCTGATTCACCAGCAAAGTCTGTTGCCGGTTCGTCCTCAGAGTCATCACTTACTCCTTCCTCATCCGATATGTAGCATTGTTTTCTTCTCTTCAATCTATATCTGTTCTGATTAGGCTTAAATGGTTTCTTAAATCTTTCTTCAAATATTGCATTCCTTTCAGGACATCTAGATGCAAAATGACCAATATTATTACATGCAAAACATTTAAAAGGTGCTTTTCCTTCATACTTTCTTCTTGTCGGTCCTTTAGGTACTCTTCAATAAATTAAGGCTTTAAGTTTCTCAAATTCTTCATCCTCTATCCTCATATCTTTGAATTCCCTTGCATATAGGGCTTTCCAATTACTTTTGCTAGTAGATGATGATGCATGAAAAGTAGATTCATACTTTGCATCTCTAGAGGGTCCAAATTATTCAAGCTCAAAAGCAGATAATTTCCCAATCAGAATGTCTACGTTAACTGAAGTGTTTTCCATTGTTCTCAATTCATTAATTGCAGTTGCCTTCATCTTGTAAGCCGGTGGAAGGGCTCTCAAGACTTTGGAAACTATTTCATCTTTACTCAGAGATCCTCCACAACACTAAATTCCCATGACAATCTCATTTACTCTTTCCATAAATGTATCAATTCTTTCATTGTCTTCCATCTTCAAGTTCTCATATCTTACACAGTAACCATCAAGTTTAGCAATTTTGATAGTAGGATCACCTTCATTCAGAGTTTACAATTTATCCCACATAACCTTTTCCAATGATTTATCAGTCAATCCCATTATTTGTTGATCAATAAGTGCACACAAGAGGGATTCTCTAACTCTACAATCATTTTCAATATTCTTGTCCAAGTCTGCGGGAGCAGGATTGCCAAATGCTAGATCATAAGGTGTATATCCTTTCTCAGTGATCTCCCAAATATCCTTACCAAGACATCTAAGATGAGTCTCAATTCAGATTTTCCATATCCCATTATTTGTTCCATCAAGCTTAGGGATTTCTCTTCTAGAAATAGTTGCCGGTGGATTTGAAGTATTAGTTGCCATAGGATTTACCTCAAGCGGTTAAGCTTATATAAAAGAGGACCAAATCTCTAATACCAATTGTTAGGATAACCAATGGACAAATGAGAGGGGGGGTGAATCATTTGTCAACAAACTATATCAATCAAACCACTTTATAACCTTTAATCGAAGCACATAAACATTGAATATCAAAATAGCAGAAATAGATACTGGTAAGCAATAAAACTTAAGAATGAAATATAGAATTAACACAATGCAACCATACCACATAACACCATGATTTGTATGTGAAAAGCCTTGTAAAGGGAAAAGCCACGGTGGGAAGCCTACCCACAGTCACATGATACTTCTACAGAAAGTAAATGATACAATGAGGGTCCTGCATATGCAGGAAGGCACACTGCCTAGAACGTAATGCTCATTACAAAGGAGTCTCACTAACTACAGAGAGGTTATAACCACCTCAAGATAATTGGACAACAATCCAGAAGAATGAACTGCCAATGATAACATCTATCATGCCTGGTTACAGTCTCGGTTAAGCTCAATACTAGAGGCCTTTGACCTCTTACTTAAGCCCAAACTGATCACCTATGATCGACCAAGTCTCCTTCACATATGATATTTCATTTCACGACCATGAAAATATTTCACCACCACCAAGATCTACAATGAGATCTTACATCAATTTATACAAACCCTAAGGCCTAAACCAATTAGGTTGGCCACCTGAAAGATATTATAATAAGATCATTACATACATCCATATAACCAATTAGGTCGGCCACCTGAAAGATATTATAATAAGATCATTGCATACATCCATATTACAATGATATGCCATGTCGGCTTAAGATCAAAACAGCATTAAATAGTCCATAAAACATCCCGGTAACTTGTAGAGAACACGTTAACATGATACTGGTCCATAACCTAGATATGTACCAGACCTAATCTAGGTCCACCATGCCAAAGGGATATCTCCAATCAGTTGAGCTATGATCAAGGATCACCTTCTGCATCCTAAATTCCATCTAGAAGCCACACCAACACCACTTATGCATTCTATCAAAGATTCTCAGTAAAAGCTCTGATGGTAAAACCTTAAACCCTTACCGGTAACACAAGATCTTCTACCGGTAACCAAAACATGTCTATCAGTAACCAACCATAACAAATAGTGTTGACATCAATGACAAAACATCAGTGTAACACATAATCAATTCCGCCATATTTCCAACATAACTAGCTGGTATCTCTCAATTCTATGCCCCCCAATCAGTTTTTGCTAGCAATATTGAAGCTCGGGTGATGGCTCTACTTGAAAAAATCAAGAGCCTTAATTAGGAAAAAGATAGAGTAGTTGGTAGAGTGAGAGAACTAAGGAACTTAATAACTCATCAGTTGGATACTTTTCTTAGCAGTCACAAGGTTGCTCTGAATTCTCTAAATAAGAGTGTTCCTTCATATCTTAGAGGAGAAGAGATGCATTCCTATCTATTTAGTGCCCTCGTCAATATTTTGGAGAACTTAAAGAAAGGTTGGGATGATCACCTGAAGCCCCTCAAGACAATTTTTGCAGATATTTTTAAATTTTTGTAAGTTATTGAGTATACCCTTGTACATAATTTTTTGTGAATACCTACCTTTTCCATTGATGTCAAAGGGGGAGAGAGATGAATGGAAAATGGTGTATATTCTCAGGGGGAGCTTGTTGAGTTTTTTAACTTTTGAAGTTTTGCATTAACAGTGTCTTTTTTTTATCATGTTACAATCAATGCCAAAGGGGGATATTGTTGGCAAGAGACACTATACCAATAGAGATCAGTGCATGAGGAATGTTTTGGGGGTTTCATTGATGGCAACTTAGATCAGAAATCACATGGGGTATATGTTGAATTGTTCTACCAGAAGTTTGAAATTCATTTTGCTTTAGTCTGGAAGGTGGAATACAAAGTATGGGTACATTAAGTAGAACTCCATTTTGGTTGCGGTTGAAGAGGTAGTTAATTGGATGTTTGAAATATCTTATTTTGCAATCCTAGACTCGGATATTGATTCTTGTGCAAGATAAAAGATCCGATATCCAGTATTTTAGGAAGAACATGGTTATTTTGGTGATTAGTTATGTAGCCTGTTATGTGGGATTTTGGGGGTGATTTTGGTGATTGGTTTTGAGTTTGAGGTGATCAAGCCAACATGTGTGAAGCATATTATCAATTTGTAATCAGATTGGGCTGATTTATTGTTACATGTTTCATGTTTTGCAAATATTTTGAAGCCAACATATTTGTGACCTAACCAAGTGGTGCGGATATATTTAAGACTGATCTAGTTGAGCATTTTGGATATAGATGTGAGTGTGCAAAGATTGTATAAGTATTGGTGTGCAGTTTCACATGTGCTATCCTTGGTTTGATGCTCTGATACATGACAGAGCATAGTAGAATAGATCACTGAGACAGAACAGTGGAAGAAGACTTTTTGTGCTTAACCGGAATTGTATTTTGGCATTTGTAGATGTTGTTGGACATTGTTGCTACTAGGATATGGTGTTGTCATTGATGTCAACATATTCCTACTCTGGTGATTGCAAAGTGGTTTATTGGGATTATGGTTTGGTGCATGGAGTATTTCTAGTATCATTATATTCTTTTGTAGTGGTTTTGGTGATCTGGAAAGATTAATTGATCATATCATATGATCCAATTTCACACTTTGTTTTTCTAATCAGTGTTTTACAGAGTTCAGAATTCCCTCTGGTATATTCTAGTGTGATCAAATCTTGCACTCAGATTTTGGAATATTGTTTTGGATGGTCTTGTGTATCTTCATTTGAGATGGATCATGATTTGGTACAATGCAAGTTATCTTTCTTTGTGACAGTTGTTGTTGTTTAAGTGTTCCTGAGGTTCAGATGTTGATCGACGAAGATTTGATAAGTGGTGTTGGTGTAGCTGTTATTGATGATTCTAACATGATTGTTGGTGTTTCCTAATTGTGTCCTTTTTTTTTTACGATTTTCATTGATCACTTTGTGAGTTTTTGGTGATTTTGTTGAACCAGTGATGTTCTTTGTGTTATGCAGTATTTTCGGTGGTGTAGCGTGTTGCAGTTGATCTTGGCATGATTTATGGTGGTGACGACCATTTGAGAATTTGAATTAGGTCCATGCTATGTTATGTAAATCATTATATTGGTCTGGTGGTTGATCTTTGTATCGTGTGATGTAATTTTGTAATTATGAGTTCAGGGTTTAGAACACCTTGTTGTCAAGATTGATGGAATGTATATAGGTGATATAGTCATGTAATTTAGGTTTATTAGTTATGTCTACATTATCAGAGAGTGATGTATGTGTGATCAAGTGATTCATACTTCAGGATTTTGATTGAGCAGAGATCGGTGTTATAGGGAAGACAATTGTGCTTAACTGAAACTGTAATCAGGCATTTGGAGATGTTATTCTTTTAGTTCATTCCTTCTGGATTGTAGTCTGAATCTTGTTGTAAGTCAGTGAGACATCCCTGGTAGTAGCCTTTCGGTTCATTATCTTTTGAGTAGTGAACTCTTGGTAGTGTACTTGAATGCATGTGCATTCCCCATTGTAATATTTTCACATACTACTGTAGAGTATCATCTCATTGTGGGTAGGTTCCCATCGTATGTTTTCCCTTAACCAGGTTTTCCATGTAAAAAAATTGGTGTTGTGTGTTGTGTTATCAATTTTCTTATCTTTATTATTGCTGTAGTTTATCAAATCTATTTTGTGATTAAGTTTGTAGATCCAGTTAGTTCTCCCACCCCACCTCTTAGTTCTCCCTCATTATTGTTTCCAACAATTGGTATCAGAGCTAGATCCTCTAGAATACATGTTCCAACATCAGAGCGAAGGAAGCATTGTTGAGTGCACTGACTAATTTAGAGATGAAAAATGTAATTGGACTTCATACCACACATGAAATCTGGGAGAAGCTTAAGACCCTATATGAAGGAGATAAACAAGTAAAATTTTCTAAGTTGTAGAGTTTTAAAGGGAAATATGAGATGTTGAAGATGGGAGAAGATGAGAACATAAATACTGTTATGGCTAAGGTGGATGACCTTGTCCTTGGTATTAGATGTGCCAATGGAACCCTTGAAGAAGATGAAATTATTGCGAAGGTGTTGAGATCTTTGCCCATGCTTACAAACATAATGCAACTACTATTGATGAGATCCAGGGTGTGACTACAATGACAAGAGATATGCTGGTTGGAAAGATTGATGCATTTGAGATGAGCAAATTTCATGAATCACATTGAAATTCTGAGACAACATTTAGAGCATCTATATCCAAAAAATAGAAGTATGATCACGATGAATGCAGAATAACCAGATATGAAAGAGAAAGGAGAGAGATGGAAGAGAAAGAAAGAGAATTAGATGAGCTTGAAGCATTGATTTCTTGGAGATTGCCTAAGGTAGCTGGAAAGTATGATGGAAAATTGCCTTTGAAATGTTTATCTTGTAATATGATAGGACATTTTTCTTCTAGATGCCCGGAGAGAATGGCTAAGTATGAAAAGCATGATAAATTTGATAAGTTTGATAGGAATGATACATGTGAGAAGAAATGAGAAGTATGATAAGACTTACAAATCTAACCGAAAGTATAAGAATCAGAAGAACTGCTATTATGTTGCTAATGAAGGTGTTACAGATGAAGAATCAGAAGGAGATGAAGTTGTATTTATTTCTATTGGGGAAGATAGATCAGTACCTGTTGATTCCACAAGTGAGAAAGATGAATGGGTGATTGACAAAGGTTGTTCACATCATATGGCTGGTGATAAAAGAAAATTTGTGACTATGGAAAGGTATGATGGTGGAATTGTGAGATTTGGATATAACAAAGCATGTGTGATCCGTGGGAGAGGTTCTATTTTCTTTGACGGTAAGCATAATACTCATGATGTCTTGTATGTTGAAGGTTTGAAGCATAATATTTTGAGTGTTGGATAGATGGTTGACAAAAGTTATGATTTAGAATTCAAGAATGGTAAATGCAAGATCCTAAATGCCTTCGGTATAGATATTGTATCTAGAACTAAGACAAAAAATAATATTTTTCATTTGAATGCTAGTGAGAAAATTTGTTTGATTGCTCAGATTTATGAAACTTGGTTATGACATAGGAGAATGTGTCACGTTAATTTTGATTCAATGATTAAGATCAGTTCTATTAAAGCTGTTAGAGATCTGATTTAGATTGTTAAGCCAGCTAATCTAGTATGTAAGGAATGTCAATTGGGTAAGCAAACAAGAATTTCTTTCAAGAGAAAATAGTATACATCTGATGGATTGATAGATCTTGTGAATACTGACAAATATTTAATGTTTCTATTTGATGATTATTCCAGGATGATGTGGGTTGTCTTTTTGAAGGAGAAATTTGAATCATTAGACAAATTCAAGATATTCAAAGCAAAGGTTGAGACTGAATCAAGTTTGAAGGTGAAATGTTTGAGATTTGACAGAGGTGGATAGTTCCATTTTAGTGAGTTTGATTAATTCTGTGAGAAACATGGGATTAGAAGATAATATCTACTCCTAGAACCCCACAATAGAATGGAGTTGTTGAAAGGAAGGACAAGACTGTCTTGGATGTTGCAAGGACTATGTTGATTGAAGGGAATGTTCCTAAGATATATTGGAGAGAAGCTATTAGCACCTTTTTTTTATACATTCAACCGAGTTCATATTAAAGGTGATACCAATAAGACTCCTTATGAGATATGGTTTGGTCATGTTCCTACAGTGAGATACTTCCAAATATTTGGTAGAAAAAGTTATATCAAGAGAGGTGACGACATAGGAAAGTTTGAAGAAAGAAGTGATGAAGGAATTTTCTTGGGATATTCAACAAAGAGAAAATCCTACCAGTTCTACAATAAGAGACTGAGAAAGATAGTGGAAAGCGCAAATGTAAAGTTTGATGAGGATTATACAAAAGAGATCAGAGCTTGCAGATATGATGATGGTCAGCATGTTGTTATAAAAACTATCCAGCCTAAAGAATTGAAGCAGACTGATCTGGTAGAGACTGTAAATCTAGATGTTATTGTTGTCGGTGGAGAGGTGCAAGAACCTGAAAATCAGAATAATTAGAAGACTTCAAGTTATGTAAGATTGAATCATTCATAAAATTAGATTATTGGTGATGAAAATAAAGGTGTAATGACTAGAAGAAGGTTAGTTGTTGAAGAGGTATGTTTGATTTTTAAAATTGAACCTAAAGATGTTGTTGAAGCTTGCAAAGATGAAATTTGAATGAGAACTATGGAAGAAGAATTATATCATATTGAAAAGAATAACACATGAGAGCTTGTGCCTAGACCTAAGGATAAGAATGTTATTGTTACTAAATGGGTATTCAAAAATAAATTGAATGAAGTAGGTGAAGTTGTCATAAATAAAGCAAGATTGGTATGCAATGGGTATTCACAAAAAGAAGGAATTGATTATAAAGAGTCCTTTTCTCCGGTAGCTAGACTTGAAGTTGTTAGACTGTTGCTTGCATATGTTACCTATAAATATTTCAAGGTATATCAGATGGATGTCAAATCTTCCTTTTTGAATGGTGATCTTGAGGAAGAATTCTACATTGAGAAACCTAATGGATTTTCATTATCAAATAATGGAGACAGAGTATGTAAACTGAAGAAAGCTCTTTATGGACTGAAACAAACCCCTAGAACCCGGTATGCTAGATTGAATAAATATTTTCTAAAATTGGGATTTAATAAAGGGGTTGCTAATAGTAATCTATACTTTAAGATTAAGAATGATAACATCTTGTTTTTAAAAGTCTTTTTTTATGATATTATCTTTGGAGGTGATGATGACTTGAGCATGAAGTTTATCGGTGATATGCAAAAAGAATTTGAGATGTCTATGATAGGTGAAATGAAATTTTTCTTAGGTTTGCAGATTTCACAGACTGGAAAAGGTATTTTTTATATCTCAAACTAAATATGTGAAGGAATTGTTGAAGAATTTTGGGTTAGAAGAGTCCAAACTAGTTGGAATTCCTATGGTGACTAGTTGCAAATTATCTAAGAATGATGATTCTTTGAAAGCTAATCAGATTTTGTATAAATTTATGGTTGGTGGACTGCTATATCTTACTCAGAGTAGGTCGGATATTATGCATGTTGTGTGCATGGTTGCTAGATGTCAAGCTGATTCGTAAGAGAGTCATGTCACTGTTGTGAAGAGAATATTCAGATACTTGAAGGAAACTATGGATTATGGTTTGTGGTATCCAAAGAATGAAGATTTCATGGTATGTGCTTACACTGATGTTGATTGGGCCGGAGATGTTGATGACTAGAAGAGTACCTCTGATGGTGCTTTCTTTTTAGGAAAGAAACTAGTTTCATGGGCTAGTAAGAAACATGATTTGGTGTCCTTATCTACTATTGAAGCTGAGCACATTGTTGTTGTTGGTAGCTGCACTCAAGCAGTTTGGATGAAGAAAATATTGAAGGATACCAGAGTTATCTATGATTAACCTATTGTCATATACTATGATAATTATAGTGCTATTAACATGTCAAAGAATCTAGTGCAACATTAAAAGACTAAACATATATCAATCAAATATCATTACTTGTGAGAAAAAGTCAGTGAAGAGGAAGTGAGCTTGGAATATGTGTCTACAAAGGAACAAATTATTGATATTTTCAGTAAGCCTTTACCTATAGATACATGTGTCTACTTGAGAGACAATTTAGGAGTATCCACCCCTCCTGATGAGAACTAGATGCATTGAGTTGCATCAATCTAGTTGATCTCAAAGCCTTATTTTCTATCTAGATTGATGAGTTGTTGTTTCTCCTCTAGTGGAGTAGTTTGGGGGAAAGTGTTCTTCTTAGAGGATGTGTTTTTGGGAGAGAATCATAATCTGTATTCTATTTTTGGCATTGCTATCAAAGGGGGAGAGATGCATGTGAAAAATTGCTTTACCTGCTTGATCTTAGAGGGAGTTTGATGGAGATGTTTCTTTCTTTGCATTGATTGTTTTTCACATTCATATGTTGCCATCAATGCCAAAGGGGGAGATTGTTATACATTACTACTGCTAGGATATGTTGTTGTCATTGATATCAACATACTCCTACTCTGATAATTGTAGAGTGGTTTATTGGGATTATGGTTTGGTGTATGGAGTATTTCTAGTATCATTATATTCTTTTGTATTGGTTTTGGTGATTCGGAAAGTAAATTGATCATATCATATGATCCGGTTTTGCTATTTGCTTTTTTTATCAGTGCTTTGCAGAGTTCAGTATTTCCTCTAGTATGTTCTGGTGTGATTGGATCTTGCACTGAGTTTTTGGGATATTATTTGGGACGGTCTTATGTATCTTCATTTCAGATGGATCATGATTTGGTGCTCCACAAGTTATATTTCTTTGTGACAATTGTTGTTGTTTGAGTGTTCCTAAGGTTCAAATGTTGATTGATAAAGATTTGATAAGTGGTGTTGGTGTAGTTGTTACTAACTATTCTAATGTGCTTGTTGTTGTTTTCTAATTGTGTCCTATTTATTTTCATGATTCGTATTGATCGTTGTCTGAGTTTTTGGTGATTTTGTTGAACCGGTGATGTTCTCCGTGTTATGCGGTATTTCTGGTGGTGTAGCGTGTTATGGTTGATCTTGGTGTGATTTTTGGTGGTGATGAGCATTTGGGAATTTGAATTAGGTCCATGTTATGTCATTTAAATCATTATATTGGTCTGGTGGTCGATCTTTGTATCATGTGATGTAATTTTGTAATTGTGAGTTAAGGGTTTAGCCGAGCTTGTTGTCAAGGTTGATGAATTGTATATATAGGTGATATAGTCATGTAATTTAGGTGTAGTGGTTGTGTCTACATTATCAGAGAGTGGTGTATGTGAAATCAAGTGATTCATCCTTTGGAATTGTGATTGAACAAAGATTGGTTTTGCATCCTGACAGACAATTGGGCATAAGAAGAACTGTAATCAGGCACTTGGAAATGTTATTCTTTCAATTCATTCCTTCTGGATTGTAGTCTAAATCTTGTTGTTAGTCAGTGAGACTTCCCTGAGGGTAGTATCCTTCTGAGTCATTATCTTTTGAGTAGTGATCTTTAGGCAGTGTGCCTGAATGCATGTGCATTTCTCATTGTAATATTTTCACATACTACTACAAAGTATCATCTTATTATGGGTAGGTTTCCATCATGGTTGTTCCCTTAACCTGGTTTTCCAAGTCAAAATATTGGTGTCGTGTTATCAATTTGCTTATCTTTGTTGTTGCTACAAATTATTTGATCTATTTTGTGATTAAGTTTATTGATCCAGTGAAAACTGATTTACTCCCCCTCTTAGTTTTCCCTCATTATTGTTGCCAACAGATGCTATTCATCAGTTCAAACAATTAGTTATCATTTGTAGGACAGTGAGTCCTCTGAGATTTGTAGCCCGAGTCTCTATTGTAATTAAGCAATGAGCTCTAGAGATTGTGTCTGAATGCATGTGCATTCCCTTATAATATTATTATACTCCTGATCATAGTATTATTATATTGTGGGTCTCAATCCCATCATGGTTTTTTCCCTTTTTGGGTTTCCAAGTAAAAATTTTGGTGTTATGATTTTGTTCTTGTGTGTGTTAAGTTTATGCGCTTTTCTTTTATTCATTTACATCAAGTAGTTTAAGAAATAGTTTAAGAAATTTGTAAATTGCAGAATAATAATTCACCCTCCCCTCTTAGTGTTCATTGATTCCAACAATTGGTATTAGAGCCTATTTCCTTTGAGGAAGCCCAATAGATTGAGGAAGATCTAGAATAGTGAATCAATGGGCATCGGTTTACAAAAACAACTTATTGTGGCACTTAAAGACCTAGATGATGAAAGGAAAGAAGCAAGTAGCCTGAGAAAAAATTTGAATTATGCTGAAAATTTCATTGAGTCATTGAAAGAACAACTGAAAACATCCAGAGAGAAGAGAAAGGAGTTGATGGACAAAGTCAAGGAGAAAGAAGAGCAAAGCATTGATAATCAAGTCCTAAAAGACAATATAGATGAATGTGAAAAACTTGCTAGAGATAATGCAGTCTTGAAGAATGAAATGCAATCCATTGTGATGAAGCTGACAAAGGATATTGAAGACAAGAAGAATAATGAATAAAGTCTGACTTAGTCATTGAAGTATAGATCTGATGAATGTTGCAAACTTAATCATGGAAATAACTTGTTGAAGCTTGAATTGATACAATCCATGAATAATGAGCAAGAACTTGAAAGGCATATCTTAATTCTAAGAGATGAACTTACCACTGCTAATGAGTAGAAAGAAAAATTCAATGATAGCTCAACTAAGCTAGATGAAATGCTACAAAGTCAGAATTATAAAGTTGATATGGGAGGACTTAGATTTGAGAAAGGAGAGAGCTCTGGATCTGGTCAAAGTAATCATCAGAAGAACAAGAGATCACTAGTAAGGCAGCCTAATACTTATAAATTCAATGCTAAATGTTTTGTTTGCAATAAATTTGGTCATATGGCAAGTCAATGCAGAAATAGAGCTAATCAAAATAATTCATCATTCTCCAAACAATGTTTGAATTGCAATAAATGTGGTCATAAGTCAGTTCAATACAAAAGTATGGTAAATAGGAGAAATGTGAGATGTTATGCAGATCAAAGGGAAATCAAGGTAATTTCTGTAATACCCTAAAAATGGTCATCTAAACCATGAGCCCCTAATCTCGACAATGTCACCAAGGTCCTAACCAAAGGCAATTAAATCAATCTTGAGCACACAATTAATTCTTTAAACATCAAATGTCACATGGCAAATTAATCACTCAATATAATTAAATATTCATTTAATTAATTAAATCATTCCAAGTAAATCATTTCAAATAATTATCTTATTTATTTTATTAAATATCCTAGCATATTTAATTAAATAAATCAATTTTCCACAAATCTTCAAAAAAAGGAAACAAATCAAGAAAGAGGAATTGGAAATTATGAGCACAAATCTTGAAAAAAGGAATTAATTGACCAAGAAAGAATTAAAAAACTGAGGAAAGAAATCAATTGGAAATAATCTTGAAAAAAACAAATTAAAAATTGATAATTAATCTCAAAGAAAGGAATTTTAAAAATTGATAAATCAGTTTTTTCTTGATTTTATCTTAATTTTAGTTCAATTTCCTTTAAAAACTGAAAAAAGCATCCAATCACATCAATTCACCTAGATTGTGCTTCCTCTTGGAAAATTTTGACTACTCATTATCATTTGATCTTAGCCTTTGGTTTCTTTCTGAATTTTCTATAAATTCAGGCTCTCATCTCTCATTAAAAAATCCTGGAGAATATATTGTCATTATGTTGTTTTTGCTCTAGGTTCATTAAGAATATTGCATATTAGTTATTTCATATTGATTATCTCATTTATCTTAATATTGTTTAAATCTTGTAAGATTAATATTGCATCCATTTAGCTTAATCTCATGCTCATATAGATTAAATCCTTCGTCTTGGTGTAGTCTAGTCACTAGTATTGCTTATACAAATCTGAGGGCTATCTTATACTCACATCTTTTAGAAGGCAATGGGTCGATTTGTTATGGTTTTCATATTCATGCTTATATCAGTCTAACCATACATGTAATGACTTAATTGAAGTGTTGTGTATTTCAAATATAGATATAAGTCCACTTTTCACACACACATTTATGGCGCCCACCATGGGGCAGAAAACTACTTTTTTGGCCTCAAAATCACACTTTTTATCCTATAGGTTTCGTTCGTACAATCTCTGCAAAATATTGTATGAGTAGTTTCACTGCATCATATGACATTATATTGAAGCCTGTCATTTATCATACGACATAATATTAAATCCTATTAATTGTCGTGCGAATCAGAATATGGACTTGTACGGCATACTGTTTCTGGTTATTTTATTTTATCTTATGTCGTCCTATGCTCATTTCTGACTTGTACGATAAAAGTCTTTTGTCATTTCATTCTATGAGAATTGTCGTATGATTCTGTTTCCTGTTGGATTAAAGCAAGTTTTAATTTTCAGGGTTTTTCTTGAATTAAAATTTGATTACGCTAAAGCTAACCCTGAATTGTCTTCTATCTGCCTGGTATTTTCACAACCTAACCAGTTTCTTGTAGGATTCTTGTCAAAGAATTTATCAATCAAACATATTCCTATCAAAGAGTGAAAAAAATATGACTACTGATGTGTTGTTTTTGTAGGTTACCTAAAGAAAATCAACCAAACATCATGTATTCTTTAAATTCATTTTTTTTAGGCACCTAACTTGCTATTTGGTTAATGAACAAATCTATCTTTTGTGTTTTTAGAAAAATATGAGAGGTAGGAGAGTATGCTCTTGTCTTAAATCTAGACCTTCGAAGTTTTTTTCTAAGTTTTGAGATTTGTGTACCTTTAGTAGGCTTGTCACAGTGGGAAAAAGTAATCACCCTGTGAGAATGACCCAAGTGAGTACAGCTAGACTTGAGCATTCCAACTCACTATAATAAATAGGCCTCTGGTGATTAACGTCTCAGAGGATGAGATTATTTGAGTTTTCTCTTTGAGGTATCTCATATCGAGCATTTTGTAGTGCCTCACGGTCTCAATCACGTTCACGTGACTACATCTTGTTTTGGTACCATGTCGAGCTATAGGCCTCAATCATGCTTGAGTGACTTCAAGGGGTATTTTCAAATGGAATTCCTGACTAATAACTATAAGATTAGAAGCTACCCAGTTCACCTCTGAAAGGCTGACAATCTTTGTGCAAGAGAGATAGTAACTTTCCCAAGACACTTGCCATATCGTTCCCCCATTAGCATTTAGAGTTGACTAATATGGCATTGAGAATCTATTTCATGAGACTTAGCAACCATATTCTGATTAGCTATTGGGTGTGTACCTAAGTCAACAAGCAAAGGTTTTCTTCTCTAAGGTAACTTCCATAGGGTTAGCGTGTTGTGATTGGAATTACTATTCATGCTGCATGTTTTTTGTGTTTTCATCCCTCAAACTAAAACTGGAATACTAAAACTGGAGAAAACAAGTCAACAACTCAGTGATAAAATAAGTATGTGTCAGAACTAGTCTACCCTAAGTCAAAAATTGTTCAGAAATAGTCTATCCAGGTGAAAAATCAGTCCATCTTAGAATTGGTCATACTCAGTTGTCATACTCAGCTATTGAAAAACTCATAACTTTTGTCTCTGTCCTATTAATAGTCATACGAACCTGATCATTTGTATTCCTACACCATATCTTGTATCGTACGAGTCTTCTAAATTGTCGTCCGAGCTCAATCCTCTATTGTACGAGACCCAACAGTCTGTCGTTTAATGTTAAATCATGTGTCATATGAGATAGAACTACAACGAATCCTTTGTCGTTTGGGACCTACCCATTTTTTGTATGATGCTAGGAAGCAACTCGTATGAAACATAATTGTTGTCATCCTGGAGCTATTATATTGTCGTACAGTCTCAAAAATCTTGTCTTACAAGTCTAATTTTGCCATTCCAAGAAAAGTCAAACCTATCTAAAATAGTCTATAGCAAGCCTAAAACTGGTTATCATCCTCCTGAACATAAACAACCTTGATAGTGTACCTCTGTCGTTGCGTTGCACGATTTTGTCAATCATCTCTCAACTAGTTCAAACAACATCTTATCAAACCTAAGTACATATCAAATGGTACATATCCCTTCTATATATCTATCTTTGTATCAACATTTTCACAACACTTCCTATTGATCATTCCATCATTACTGTGAGAGACAATCGACATTAACAGCAGAGGTTCTCGACTCTCATTTGAATCTGAAACACATGCATCAACAAAACCTTTCGGAACTGAAGAGCCTGATGCACCTACACATGGAATGATTTGCACAACTTCACATGGTATTTCACCATTGAAGGTGCTTTGATAAGAAACTACAGCAGACACAAATCTCTTGGCTATCCCAAATTTCAAATTATTTTCAATGTCCCTAGCTGTGTTAAAAGCTTCATGCAAAGTCTTGGGTTCTTTGTTTCTCAAAAAGAAGCTCATCCTTTCATCAAATGCACTCATATAAACATCCAGACATACTTTATCATCAAGTTTATACTTTCTAGAAATTTTGGACTAACCTTGCGAAAATCTGATATTAAATGTTGGTACCAATTCATCTTCCCTGATTTGTATATAAGTGAATTCTTTCAACAAGTCATAATCACTCACCTTCTCATCGAATTGATCCAGGAAATCTGAAACTAATTCTTCCCATGAGGTAATAGAATTCACTGGCAAAAAAGAAAACCAATCTCTTGCATCCTCTTTCAGTGATTGAACAAACAATTTCATGCATATATCTTCCTGACAAATTTCAAATTCTCCTATCAAATCTAAAACTCTTTCCACATGTTGACATGCTAATTCTGATTTCTTCCCACTAAATATGGGCAAATACTTTCTGATTTCTGTGGGTATGGGATCTAGGTAACCCGAAATATCTCTGAAATTTAGAGCAGCATAATACTTCATACTGAAACTCTTTCTATTACATGGTTGTGACATTTCACTAGGCATGGCTCTATGTGGAAATAATTGGGGCTGAAAAAATTCACTACACATTTCTTCCTTACTTCCACAAATGATTATATAACTTTGGATAAAAACTTCAAGCAAGTATCCTTATACTGAAACTATTTCACAACATTGCTTGACACAAAGCTCTCCAAATTTGCATACTACGGAAGATAATATACTCTGGATATTTTAAAAGCATAGATATGCAAATTAATTTTTCATGGTTCCTGTTTCCCTCTAGACTAGTGTTATTCACTAAATGGGAAAAGGACATTACACATTCTAATTTCAGAAGAGATATCTTGCATTTAAAACCTGTGAAAATACCTGGAGATTTGCAGCTATAAGACTTGTAGAACTAGAGATGTACTTCACTTTTAGCACGGTCTTTTACATCAGAGTCGCCACCTCTTGCACAGAGGATATTTTGAACAGCAGGGTACCATTCAACACTTATTTAATTCTCTGTTTCTCTTTCAATCTCACTGCAATAAACACTCTTCCAGGATGTTTAATACTGGTATGAACCACAGAGTCACCACCCAATAAGGAATTGGGGAAAAATTTGCATATAGCTGAAAGAAGTTATTACAACTTTCAACAATGCATTCACTATTACTCCTTCATAAAATATGACATGAAACTAATGGATACTTGCAGATCCATAACAAGGAGCATTTTCTAACTCATAAATTCACTTTCACACTCTATGCATACACAATGGATAGACTAACTGGATGAATTTAGGCAATTTCCATTTTCATTTCCCCAGCAGAGTCGCCATTTCTTTTGTTCACCAAAAGTGATAACCCAAGAACACTTGCAATTGATCTATGAAGTAGACAATTCAATCTATGAAGAACCTCAAGGCTTGGACAACATGACAAGGATATGAATCCTTCTACTCTTCAGGCTCTGCAAAACCTACGTAGGTGTACCTTTGATGCTTAGAATTAAACCTATTACACACCTATGACAGCATCAACATAAACAGATAGATCTCACTAGGGCTCTAAAACAAGTAGTTTATTGTAGATGGGCTAGATCTACACATAAAACTCAGCTATGTTTGAGCATGAGATAGACGAAACATTTCAAAACATGACATAAACTAAAGATATTCTGATTGGATTTTAAATTGATTTGAGAACCCCCTTAATTGCAAGATCAGTGCCTTATCCAAGGGCAACAGAGTCACAAATCAAACTATAGGTGAAAACTTATACTATAGATTCATCTTAATTTTCAAGTATTCCTGCATTTAATGCCTTGCATAAATGCATTACTCAGCTCATCCACAAAAAATATCAGATCCAGAAACATAATCCCTATTTTATTAATGTTTGTTCACAGAGTTTTAAAATCTTCCTTGAAGATTACCTACAAACCAACATTACACTCACAGACACAGCTACTCATGACCAACATGATCCTCCCTAAGAATCAGATTTGAATAAAATGAGATTACATTTCAGAGACAGATTCTGCATGAATTTGTGCATGCCTTACATACACAAGAACTTGCAACTAAGAACACCTATAGCAAAGAATTGAACTCCATTACTGAAAGAAAAGCCCTGCCCTATACAATCTTCAAGAATACTCAAAATTGGAAGCCATGAAAAAATGGAGCCATCCTCCAAATTTCTAGAACCCTTACACCTAAGAAGAATTGGGAATAAGAAGAAGAGGGAAAAAAGAAAGTCTCCATATCACACTGCCATGTGTCCCTCTTTTTAAATGAATTTCATTCCCGACCAAACTGCTCCCAAAATATCTGATCTTTATCAAAATTGGCTGCATAATTGGATTCCTCACTCTGAGAGATTTCTGGAAACATATAATGCTTCATACTTTTGCCAAAAATTGAGCCCTAAGCGAATTAATTCCTCAAGTGTGCACATCATTTAAATTTTTGAATTTTCTCTATAGTTGAAACTATATCATTAACATGCATTTAACTTTAATTTTTGGCTCTTGTTGTGCTTTGATGCTTTTCCACATGGCGGGACTTGATTGGCTGATGGGGTTCACTTGACACCTCTTGGGATGACACCTCATCACCACCATGTCATCCACTTTGTCACTGCCACTTGACCGCCACGTGTACGCCACCTAGGCGCCACCTTTGTGCCACATCATCACCACCGGGACGGGACCTACCTACTGGACATCTGACTATACCTACCACCCAAAGGCCACCTAGCTTTCGCCATTTTGCAGCCTCTAACGTTCGTGCATCTTCAAGCTTCGAAATCGCACAGGTCGTCGGATCAACCCGAACTTGCTCGATCTTTATAACTACTGCATTTTCGCCAAACCATTTCGCCATTTCGTGGCCTACGAATCAACACTCTTCAACAGATCATCTCAGACCTGCTCACTGGTTAAGCTGGCCCTTCTCTACAAAATTTGCCTATTTGCCTCGGGAAGTGTGCCTACCTGGGGTCCACTTGGTCATCGCTCAGTCGCCACCTAGGCCACATTGGGATCCGCACCCACACGCATGGGGTCTGCCTTGGGTGCCCAACAGCACTGTCCGTCAAAATCCTTGATGGCTTTGACATATTAGATGGGTGCGCTTTTGGTTATAAATATCAAAAAACTCCAATGCACAGCCAGTGTGGGATATTTTCTTTTAGCCTAAAACTGCATGTACTTGGAAATTTTAATGGCCTCTTCACCATCCATATCCTGCATAGGGGGAATAACAATACACTTGGAAACTACACTTGTTTGAAACTTAATTCCTCCAAATAGCCATGCAGAAGAGTGGAGTTATAGGTTTGTTTGAAACATTTTCTGCAAAAACTCACCATACCATGTTAAAAAGGAAATGAAGGATGCACTATCAAATTTGGGAGGAGTGACTAGCAGGGTCGTGGAGAACAAATCTACCATATTGCATTTGTTTCATTTTTTGCAATCTCTTTCTCATCACCACGTCCAGCAGGGAGGAGAGAAAGGAAGGTACGTGCGGGAGGAGGTTAACTGGTATTTCATTTGCACTTGGTTTGAATCACTGCTGCCCCTTTGCCACCACGTGAGAGAAATTCTACCCAAATGCAGATTTGCTACGAAATCAAATGGCCTCTATGTGTCATGCCAAACTCCAAGGATAAGCTTGAAAAGTTGGGGAATCTCATTTTTACACTTGCAGATTTGAAATTGCTTGGAAGCTCAATACACTTCCCAAACACCATTCACATGCTCTAGGCTGAGAGGACATAGACATTATGCCTCAATTGCGTTTGTTGTTGGAGTTTAAAACCTCACACCATGCAAGCCAAACACCACGCAGAGACTAAACTGATCATTACATTGGCTTGAAAGTTATATTTGCTTGAGAATTTCAATGTTGTCTGTCACCATGCCACGCACAACAAGGAGGATAAAAGCCACGTGAGGGGGGGTTTGACTGGAATTACACCTACCAGATCTGCATTTGAACTTTGTTTTAAGAAAAACATTGCCCTCTAATGACTACGCAGAGAGGATGATGCTTCAGACTTTCCAATGCATTTGCTTGATGGTTTCTATGGCCTTTACAATGCCACACTACTCACACCACAACTACGTTGCATCTAGCATTACAATGCCCTTTCCCACTCTCACAAGGTTAGGGTCCATAATGGATTACAAAAGCATGTTGTAATTGCTTTCATGGTCACGCCAGATAACTAAAATTTCACTTGCATCAGGCCATTTCTAGTGCTGTAGCCCATGTTCCTCCATAACTTCAATAAATTTTCATTGTCACCTGAGAAACTATGAATTTCCCCACACCAAATGCCTCTCATACACTAAGCTGCAATACATCTTAAACCAATCATTTTAGAGAAATAGCCATCTGATGCTCAACTGATAGTGCCTTACATTCAACATTTACCAAGCTTGATGATGGCCTTGATAGGAAACTTTCCTTAACTAGAGAGCAAATATAATAAAATGTTTTCTTTGACACTCCAAAAAAATGACTTGAACTTCTCTGCTTCATTATCCATACCCTCATGTAATTCAGGTTCAACTATTTATTGCAAGATTCGACCTCATTATTCATCTATGTCATTCCTTCAGTCAACTTCTCCCATCCTAATAATGAATTGCAGTCGAGCTGATATTGATATACAAGCATGCACTTAAGACCATTTCGCCACAAAATTTAATGTGCAGGCATGAGCCAGGTCGGGCCCCAAAGTGGGTCTGACTAAAAAAAAATTCATTTTCATGAAACTGATCTCTGAAATTCTTAAGGAACCTCAAACACACCTCTGGAAATAATCGGCATCCTTTTCGGATCATTAAACTAAGTTTCACGACTTTCAGGCAATTACGCCATATTTTTGCATTTAATTGCGAAGACGTAATTTTCAAAGTGGTCAAAACATCTTTCTGGACCTCGCCATCTGACAAGCGTGTACTTTGATATACAAGGATGAACTCTACCAAATGGTTTCTCAAGACGAGTCCCGAGTGAAAAGATATAAATTGGTGAAAATGACCAACTAGCTTTGTCGACACTGCGGACCTAATGAAGTCAATGTTCTGGCAACACATGATGCCTTTCTTAAAAATATCAAACGCCCTCCGTAGACCCTCAATTTGGAACACAGGTACCTTGAAGTACATACTGAATCTTTTAATTCTTAGTTCAACCAAAAGCCTGACTGGATGCAAATGACGCATTCACGAAAATAGCTACTTTAACTGATATAGCACTGAAAGTACGGATAACTGAAAATGATGACTCAATGAACCCTTTTGAAAACTGATCAAATGGATTGGCAGAGGCTTGAAATTTGAAACATGACTCATCATTTATACCAACATTAACCCAGAAGAAACATTATGTCATAGCACTTACTGGGGCAACTTTTACACTTATGCAAAATAGGGCTTTGACTAGCTGTCGAAACAGGGACTAGTCAAATCACACAAACTGCAAACGGATTTGGCTTCAAAAACTGAGCAAATGGATTCATGAAGATTTTATATTTTACATGGAGGCACACTTTTATGCATAAAATTCAATCCATTTTGAATTTCTTCATGATGATCAACAGGGAAAAAGATATAATCACTCAAAGTAGGCTACTCAGTAAAATCTACATTTGTGCCTAAAATGCACTTTCAGCTCACCCCTCGAAATGGGTACCTAGTAAACTTATCCAAACTGAATTATGAATGTTTCACATCACTGTATAGGCCAAATGAAAGGTGTAGGACATGAATCTCGAGCCTTACCCTCTGAAGATCAACTGGCTCCATTTTACCCCCTTACTAACTAGGCCATTCAAACTGACTTATTTGGAAATGCAAAGCAAAATTTTGAAATGGGCCTCTAAACTTGACTCAATTTTAATGAGTCCCAACAGTGGCTCTGATTGGGGATGGTTGATTGTAAGATCAACACAAGAATCCAGATATCTTTGGTTAAGCAGACCACCCAAAAATGGATCATTTCTCATTTCTTCTCTTCTCAAAAACTGGGCTTCCTTATTCTACCCAAACAGTAGGGTACTTTATTGAAAACCACACAACTGAAGCAAAGCAACTATACAAAATATACAAACATGCTGACAACTGATTACAAACTGCTTAGACAATCTTCAGCATTTACCTCTGTCAAAAATCTAATTCTCATCACCTGATGTTATGATCTAAATAGAGGCACTTTTCAATAACAACTGAGCATAACTTTTATAATCCACCTCTTTTGTCTCATCACTATAACAGCCGGTGTGCTTACCTTTGGTGTGATTCTAAACTTTGTAATCACACGCTATTTCAACACAAGTAAAATCATGAGACAAATCACAATAGAGGCCTTCCCACAAGTTGCCATACCTTTCACTATCCCACTCAACTCTATCATTTTCAAGGACATCATCATGCTGAACTTCAAAAGTAAAACATTCATTTTCAACATTACAATTCCTATCAGCACTCACCTTGTTATCATTTAAATTCATAGAATGAGGGGCATTACTAATCAACTAATGCAAACAAGGAACATACATGTTACAATCTGTACGTGACACTTTACTATGTTGATCACACCCCATACTATCCTTATTTATCAAACTCAAAACTTCTGCATTCTCAACATCCCATTCATGGAAAATAATGCATACCTCTAGCTGAAGCAAATCCTCAGCTAACTCTTTCTCTTTCAGGCTTACATCCACCTGAAACACTTTCATTTGTGGTTTTAAATGATCATCACATAACCCATGCCTCTTGTCTTCATCATGAAATAAATTTTTACAACCTATGCTATTGCTATTCAAAATTTCATTAGTATTATAGACTGGTTTACCATTTACAACATCTGGCTGATCAGTTATTTCTTCATACAAAGGGTTAGAAATCAATTAAAGAATCCCCTTATGAACATTATAACACTGAAGTGGCTGGTCCGTATCTATATCAGCATTGAATAAAGCATTAGTAAAATTGCTAAAGACACCATCCATCTGATCATCATAATCATCTTCATTAGGCAAAGAAGAAATTGAAACTTGGCTGGAATAATCCTCAGTGTTCCATGTTTCACATTCATAAGATTTTATCCTATGACCATCATTCTGAAAATCAAGATAATCATACTTATCTTGCCACAACTCTTCTTCACCAATTGAACACTCGTCATTAGCCAAAGAACAAAGATGAATATCACTGCTATTTACTTCATCTGATAAGTTTTCAGCATGTTCACTAAATTTTTTTGTCATAAAACCATCTGTTAGATCAGCATGTTGTTCATCAAGTGTACAAGCATTCAGTTCATAGTCCTTGTCTGAAGAATCCTCTTCACCATATTGCAGAAGGTCTTCATTCACAACTCGAAGGTTCTCCAACATTTGAACCTTCATGTCCACAACCTCGAGCTTTCTTAAGTTCAACAATCTTTTGAAATTGTATTACACTTTGCTCTTCCATGTGAGATTCCGTAAAATTTTCTCCATCCATGTGTGCTATATCTTCATCGCAATCATGTGTACCATTACAATTTTTTGAATTAACTTTGTGCATAACTTTCAAAATAGAAAGATTATCAACATGATTAGAAGAAGTGAAATCTGAAGTGAAATCTCAAAATAGATTTACTTCATCCTCAACACAATTGAGATTATCAATATCTAAGTGAAGATCAACTATTGTTTGCACTAAACAATTCTGATTTTCATCATATTGCACACTTTCAATTGCACAAAGAGAAATACTAAGTAATCCCTCTTTATTTGGTATTTCAACATCAAATACATCAGCAGCATGTAAAGATTGATGATCATCACCATCATTATTTTCATCATCATTATCCTTGAGAGATGCATGATTCACTTGGTAGTTGGCAGCCACATAATCAGCATAACCGGCATACAAATCAAATGGTACATATCCCTTGTATATATCTATCTCTGTATTAACATTTTCACAACACTTCGGATTGATCATTCCATCATTACTGTGAGAGACAATCGGCATTAACAGCAGAGGTTCTTGACTCTCATTTGAATCTGAAACACATGCATCAACAAAACCTTTCGGAAATGAAGAGCTTGATGCACCTAGACACGGAATGATTTGCTCAACTTCACATGGTATTTCACCATTGAAGGTGCTTTGATAAGAAACTACAGCAGACACAAATCTCTTGGCTATCCCAAATTTCAAATTATTTTCAAAGTCCCTAGCTGTGTTAAAAGCTTCATGCAAAGTCTTGGGTTCTTTGTTTCTCAATAAGAAGCTCATCTTTTCATCAAATGCACTCATATAAACATCCAGACATACTTTATCATCAAGTTTATACTTTCTAGAAATTTTGGACAAAGCTTGCGAAAATCTGATATTAAATGTTAGTACCAATTCATCTTCCCTGATTTGTATATAAGTGAATTCTTTCAACAAGTCATAATCACTCACCTTCTCATCGAATTGATCCAGGAAATCTAAAACTAATTCTTCCCATGAGGTAATAGAATTCACTGGCAAAAAAGAAAACCAATCTCTTGCATCCTCTTTCAGTGATTGAACAAACAATTTCATGCATATATCTTCCTGACAAATTTCAAATTCTCCTATCAAATCTAAAACTCTTTTCACATGTTGACATGCTAATATGGGCAAATACTTTCTGATTTCTGTGGGTATGGGATCTGGGTAACCCGGAATATCTCTGAAATTTAGAGCAGCATAATACTTCATACTGAAACTCTTTCTATTACATGGTTGTGACATTTCACTAGGCATGGCTCTATGTGGAAATAATTGGGGCTGAAAAAATTCACTACACATTTCTTCCTTACTTCCACAAATGATTATATAACTTTGGATAAAAACTTCAAGCAAGTATCCTTATACTGAAACTATTTCACAACATTACCTGACACAAAGCTCTCCAAATTTCCATACTACGGAAGATAATATACTCTGGATATTTTAACAGCATAGATATGCAAATTAATTTTTCATGATTCCTCTTTCCCTCTAGACTAGTGCTATTCACTAAATGGGAAAAGGACATTAGACATTCTAATTTCAGAAGAGATATCTTGCATTTAAAACCTGTGAAAATACCTGGAGATTTGCAGCTATAAGACTTGTAGAACTGGAGATTTACTTCACTTTTAGCACAGTCTTTTACATCAGAGTTGCCACCTCTTGCACAGAGGATATTTTGAACAGCAGGGTACCATTCAACACTTATTTAATTCTCTGTTTCTCTTTCAATCTTGCTACAATAAACACTCTTCTAGGATGTTTAATACTAGTATGAACCACAGAGTCGCCACCCAATAAGGAATTGGGGAAAAATTTGCATACAGCTGAAAGAACTTCTTACAACTTTCAACAATGCATTCACTGTTACTCCTTCATGAAATATGACATGAAACTAATGGATACTTGCAGATCCATAACAAGGAGCATTTTCTAACTCATAAATTCACTTTCACACTCTGTGCATACACAATGGATAGACTAACTGGATGAATTTAGGCAATTTCCATTTTCATTTCCCTAGCAGAGTCACCATTTTTGTTGTTCACCAAAAGTGATAACCTAAGAACACCTGCAATTGATATATAAAGTAGCCAATTCAATGTATGAAGAACCTCAAGGCTTGGACAACATGACAAGGATATGAATCCTTCTACTCTTCAAGCTCTGCAAAACCTACGCGGGTATACCTTTGATGCTTAGAATTAAACCTATTACACACCTATGATAGCATCAACATAAACAGATAGATCTCACTAGGGCTCTAAAACAAGTAGTTTATTGCAGATGGGCTAGATCTACACATAAAACTTAGCTATGCTTGAGCATGAGATAGATGAAACATTTCAAAACATGACATAAACTAAAGATATTCTGATTGGATTTTAAATTGGTTTGAGAACCCCCTTAATTGCAAGATCAGTGCCTTATCCAAGGGCAACAGAGTATCAAATCAAACTATAGGTGAAAACTTATACAATAGATTCATCTTAATTCTCAAATATTCCTGCATTTAATGCCTTGCATAAATGCATTACTCAGCTCATCCACAGAAAATATCAGATCCAGAAACATAATCCCTATTTTATTAATGTTTGTTCACAGAGTTTTAAAATCTTCCTTGAAGATTACCTACAAACCAACATTACACTCACAGACACAGCTGCTCATGACCAACATGATCCTCCTTAAGAATCAGATTTGAATAAAATACGATTACATCTCAGAGACAGATTTTGCACAAATTTGTGCATGCCTTATATACACAAGAACCTGCAACTAAGAACACCTATAGCAAAGAATTGAACTCCATTACTGAAAGAAAAGCTCTGCCCTGTACAATCTTCAAGAATACTCAAAATTGAAAGCCATTAAAAAATGGAGCCATCCTCCAAATTTCTGGAACCCTTACTATTGAGAAGAATTGGGAATAAGAAGAAGAGGGAAAAAAGAAAGTCTCCATATCACACTGCCATGTGTCCCTGTTTTTAACTGAATTTCATTCCCGACCAAACTGCTCCCAAAATATCTGATCTTTGTCAAAATTGACTACACAGTTGAATTCCTCACTCCGGGAGCTTTCCAAAAACATATAATACCTCATACTTTGGCCAAACATTGAGCCCTGAGTGAATTAATTCCTCAAGTGTGCACATCATTTAAATTTTTGAATTTTCTGTATAGTTGAAACTATATCATTAACATGCATTTAACTTTAATTTTTGGCTCTTGTTGTGCTTTGATGCTTTGCCATGTGGTGGGACCTGATTGGCTGATGGGGTTTACTGGATGCCACCTGGGATGACACCTCATCACCGCCATGTCATCTGCTTTGTCACTGCCACTTGACCGCCACGTGTACACCACCTATGCGCCACCTCTATGCCACATCATCACCACCGGGACGGGACCTACTTGCTGGACATCTGACTGTACCTACCACCTGAGCACCACCTGGCTTTTGCCATTTTGCAGCCTCTAACATTTGTGCATCTTCAAGCTTCGAAATCGCGTAGGCCGTTGGATCAACCCGAACTTGCTCGATCTTTACCACTACTGCATTTTCGCCAAACCATTTTGCCATTTCGCGGCCTCTAACGTTCATGCATTTTTGGCCTGCGAATCAACGCGTTTCATGAGATCATCTCAGACCCGCTCACTTGTTAAGCCGACCCTTCTCTGCAAAATTCACCTATTTGCCTCGGGAAGTGTGCCTACCTGGGGTCCTCTTGGTCATCGCTCAGTCACCACCTAGGCCGCATTGGGATCTGTGCCACGCGCATGGGGTCTGCCTTGGGTGCCCAACAGCACCGTCTGTCAAAATCCTTGATGGCTTTGACATATTAGATGGGTGCGCTTTTGGTTATAAATATCAAAAAACTCCAATGCACAGCCAATGTGGGATATTTTCTTTTAGCCTGAAACTGCATGTACTTGGAAATTTTAATGGCCTCTTCACCATCCATATCCTGCATAGGGGGAATAACAATACACCTGGAAACTACACTTGTTTGAAACTTAATTCCTCCAAATAGCCACGTAGAAGAGTGGAGTTATAGGTTTGTTTGAAACATTTTCTGTAGAAACTCACCATACCACGTTAAAAAGGAAATGAAGGATGCACTATCAAATTCAGGAGGAGTGACTTGCAGGGTCATGGAGAACAAATCTACCATATTGCATTTGTTTCATTTTTTGCAGTCTCTTCCTCATCACCACGTCCAGTAGGGAGGAGAGAAAGGAAGGCATGTGAGGGAGGAGGTTAACTGGTATTTCATTTGCACTTTGTTTGAATGACTGCTGCCCCTTTGCCACCACGTGAGAGAAATTCTACCCAAATGCAAATTCACTATGAAATCAAATGGCCTCTATGTGTCACACCAAACTCCAAGGATAAGCTTGAAAAGTTTGGGAATTTGGTTTTTACACTTGCAGATTTGAAATTGCTTGGAAGCTCAATACACTTCCCAAACACCAATCACGTGCTCCAGGCTGAGAGGTTTTAGGCATTATGCCTCAATTGCGTTTGTTGTTGGAGTTTAAATCCTCACACCATGCAAGCTAAACACCACGCAAAGACTAAACTGCTGATTACATTGCCTTGAAAGTTATATTTGCTTGAGAATTTCAACGTTGTCTGTCACCATGCCACGCACAACAAGGACGATACAAAGGAACGTGAGGGGGGTTTGACTAGCATTACACCTGCTAGATATACATTTGAACTTTGTTTTAAGAAAAAAATTGCCCTCTAATGACCATGCAGGGAGGATGATGCTTTGGACTTTCCAACGCATTTGCTTGATGGTTTTTGTGGCCTTTACAATGCCACACTACTCACACCACAACTACATTGCATCTAGCATTACAACGCCCTTTCCCACTCTCACAAAGTTAGGGTCCATAATGGATTGCAAAAGAATGTTGTAATTGCTTTCATTGTCACGCCAGATAACTAAAATTTCACTTGCATCAAGCCATTTCTAGTGTTGTAGCCCATGTTCCTCCATAACTTCAATAAATTTTCATTGTCACCTGAGAAACTGTTAATTTCCCCACACCAAATGCCTCTCATACACTAAGTTGCAATATATCTAAAACCAATCATTTTAGAGCAATAGCCATCTGATTCTCAACTGATAGTGCCTTACATTCAATATTTACCAAGCTTGATGGTGGCCTTGATAGGAAACTTTCCTTAACTAGAGAGCAGATATAATCAAATATTTTCTTTGACACTCCAAAAAATGACTTGAACTTCTCTGCTTCATTATCCATACCCTCATGTAATTCAGGTTCAACTATTTATTGCAAAATTCGACCTCATTATTCATCTATGTCATTCCTTCAGTCAACTTCTCCCATCCTAATAATGAATTGTAGTCGGGCTGATATTGATATACAAGCATGCACTTAAGACCATTTCGCCACAAAATTTAATGTGCGGGCATGAGCCAGGTTGGGCCCCAAAGTGGGTCCGACTAAAAAAAAAATCATTTTCATGAAACTGATCTCTGAAATGCTTCAGGAACTTCAAACACACCTCTGGAAACAATCAACATCATTTTCAGATCATTAAACTGAGTTTCGCGACTTTCAGGCAATTACGCCATATTTTCGCATTTAATCGCGAAGACGTAATTTTCAAAGTGGTCAAAACATCTTTCTGGACCTCACCATCTGACAGGCGTGTACTCTGATATACAAGGATGAACTCTACCAAATGGATTCTCAAGGCGAGTCCCAAGCGAAAAGATATTAATTGGCGAAAATGACCAACTGGCTTTGTCGACACATGATGCCTTTCTTAATAATATCAAATGACCTCCGTAGACCCTCAAATTTGGAACACAGGTACCTTGAAGTACATACTAAATCTTTGAATTCTGATTTTGACCAAAAGCCTGACTAGATGCAAATGGCACGTTCACAAAAATAGCTACTTTAACTGATATAGCACTGAAAGTACGGATAACTGAAAATGATGACTCAATGAACCCTTTTGAAAACCGATCAAACGGATTGGCAGAGGCTTGAAATTTGAAACATGACTCATCATTTATACCATCATTAACCCAGAATAAACATTATGTCATAGCACTTACTGAGGCAACTTTTACACTTATGTGAAACAGGGCTTCGACTAGCTATCGAAACAGGGACTAGTCAAATCACACAAATTGCAAACGGATTTGGCTTCAAAAACTAAGCAAATGGATTCATGAAGACTTGAAATTTTACACGGAGGCACACTTTTATGCATAAAATTCAATCCATTTTTAATTTCTTCATGACGATCAACAAGGCAAAAGAAATAATCACTCAAAGTAGGCTACTCAGTAAAATCTGCATTTGTGCCTAAAATGCACTTTCAGCTCACCCCTCAAAATGGGTACTTGGTAACTTATCCAAACTGAATTCTGAAAGTTGCACATCACTTCATAGGCCAAATGAAAGTTGTAGGACATGAATCCTGAGCCTTACCCTCTGAAGATCAACTGGCTCCATTTTACCCCCTTACTAACTAGGCCATTCAAACTGATTTATTTGGAAATGCAAAGCAAAATTTTGAAATGGGCCTCTAAACTTGACTCAATTTTAATGAGTCCCAACATCACCTAAAGAAAAAGAAGGAACTACTTCTAAGCATAATCAAAATCATGAACCTATGTCTAGCAAGGCTCCATATGTGGCCTCCATCCCTTACATGATGCCTTCATCTCCTAAAACATTTCAACAACAATCCATACCATCTCCTTCAAATAGTGAAACTTCCCATGTTTACCTTCAAGGGCTATCTCCAATGGATATCCAAGTTAATCCTAATACTAATACAAGATCCTCTAAAGATTTAAAAATCCTAGATCTTATGCCATCATGCACTCCAATTCCAAACGTACCCACTCCAAAGAGTCTCACTCAAAATGCTCCCCCATCATGCCAAAATATGGATATCCTCCAAGAACCCCCTACTCTTGTCCAAAATCATATCCCTTCCTTAGAAGTGACTCCATGTCAAGAGGATAATCTGAAAAATGAAGATACAAGTCCTACCACAAATCAAGATCAAGACACCAAAACTCCCCAATCCCATCTAATGACGAAAAAATATCCCACCTCCCTAGAATCCCATGATGATCCCCTTGTACCTTTGCATTTCTTCCAAGATGACCCCCTTTCATCTCAAGAACAAAGCATCCTTCCAAATCCCATTCCTAATCCACTTCCTAAGAAAGATCATGATGCATCTTCCACATTTTCAAATGGTCCTATTCAAAATGAAGAGTCAAACACCCTTCCTACTCTATCCAATGGTCCCATTCCATGTTAAAATCAAAGTATCCCTTCATATCCTTGTCATAATCCTCCATGTTCACCTCAAGGATCCATCATGCCTACAAATCTCTCTCGTGATCCTATCATTCCTCGCATTTCACCTCCATCTCATAATGGACTTGCGCCTTCTTTCCAAAGAAAAGTGTATCCTATAAGTCAAAATATTTATAAAGGCAAAGGGGTAGATCTCCACAAGCAAGAACCCCTCCATATTAAAGAAAATGTTAAAGGTCATGGCCTCAGGTACATTTCTCAAGATGTTGGTATCTCTCATAAATCCTACATTTCTCTAGTTAAATCCAAATATATGCCTTCTCCTTCGCCGCTTCCATCCATTCTAGGTCCCTATATCCCTCCATCCCTTATGCATGATCAACAAAGGCACACATCTTCAAGTACCTTCCATCCATCTAAAAGACCTTCATATCATTCCTATCTATCCGCGCATCTCCCTCCAAGCAATTTGGATGCCAAGCATAAAAGTCATAAATCATGCAATCCACATGTATTCAAGGATCAACATGTCCCATCTAATCGACATGTCAAAACAAAGAACAATATGATCCAAAAAGAAAAAGAAAAATACAAAACACCACAAAGGCCCACAAAGAAAGAAGAAAACTCAAAAGTTATATGGGTTCCTAAGGAACTTGTACAAGCAATGCTCTCTAAGGAACTACAAAAGCATGAAAAATCAAAGACCATGTGGATCCCTAAGCGGCTTCTTGAAGCACAACAGCCTAAAGAAAAATCAAAATTGGCATCCAAAATTGTTGTTCCTCCATCCAAACCTTCTGAGTTTATTCCTCCATCACCTCCTTCATCCATTTTGGGTTCTTATGCCCCAAAATCTATAATCTTTCCTCCATCCAAATCTCAAAATCTGAGATTCACTTCTCCTCCATATGTCCACCATCTCTCAAGGTGTGTGCCAATGTTGATCTTTCCATCATTTCCATCTATCCATACACAATTCTTCCAACATCCCATCCATTATCCAACACCTCTTTTTTACCCTTCCATCTCTCTTATCCAATCCTTTGCTTAAATCATTGGCTAGTTTCATTTGATTGTCCCGCCAACATCTTTAAGCATACCTTCATAGCCATGGTCTATTGCAACTCATGTTCTAAGGGTACCATCCAAAGCAACAAGACATTGGATTCCTTCTCCCATCTCCTGTCATGCCTCTACTATCTTCCAAAAACAGAAAAAGAAAAATGATGAAAAAATGAAAAAAATAAAATAAAGAGAAATCAATTCGTCCTTGTGTGAAAACCACTTCTTGTGGCACCTTGGGCAAGTACCATGATGAAAACCTGGCAAATAGGTGTCATGCATAATCCATTATCCTTTTGCACTTTACACTGGGGGCAAGTTCCATCCATGTACATCCATCTATTATCCTTCTTACTCCATTATCCTTTATCCTCCATTATCCCTCATTTGCTCTATCTACATTCATATCCCTTTTCCACCTTTGATCTTGACAAGGTTAAGGATCCTTGCAAGCTTCATGTGTCCTATCTATTACACTTGATCCAGACCCTTTGGCTCCTATCCATTGTTTGCTTACATCCTTCATTACCACCTTTGATCTTGATTATCGTATTTTTCCCCTATCCAAATCTATCCCTTGATCTTGATCAACACTATGGACAAAATGCAAAAACATGCTTTCCAGAAACCTCTTGACATGGCCACATCTTTGGACCATATGGCTTCGTTAGGCTATATCCTTGCTTCACTATGCTATATCCTTGCTTTACATCACTAAAATCCTTCGTTTACATTTCTATATCGGGACCCTATGCTTGGATTAACGTTGTGAGATAGCCCTTGAAAGCATCCACCATCATTCAATTATCCATTCATGTACTCAAAATCCTTTTTGCCTTGCTAGACACTAGAGGCAAACATTCAAAATCCTAAAAAAATCATAAAATGTTTTGAACAAACTCCTAAAAATGATAAAAAGTCCTGAAAAAAATCATAAAAAATCAGAAAAAGTCCTGAAGAAATCCTTAAAATCAGAAAAAAGTCTTGAAAAAATCCTAAAAATTAGAAAAAGACCTAGAGAAATTCACAAAAAAAAAGAAAAAAGCAAAACAAAGGAAAAAAAAAGGAAAAAAGAGAGAAAATGCCTTGGTGAAAACCTAGTAAACAGGCACCTTGGTAAAAAAAATGAATCTCTACTGAGCAAGTGAAAACCTAGTAAACAGGTGCCTCTTGTACTCAAGTGTTCCATCTATCAATACAACATTGGCATTCTCGCTTTCATGCATCTTTGCTTTCGCTTGTACATACTTTAGTCACTTTTGTGACATCCTCGATCATTGGAACCCTCATGCCTCGAAATTGATCAATGTCCTTGTCTTAGGTAATTGACAAGAGCACATTACATCTCCTAAGCAGTGTCAAACAAGTCATCTTTACATCAGTAAAACCTGGTCATCCACTCCGAGTCAATCACCTATCTCCTGACTATTGAAGAATTTTATCACTGAGTAAACAAGCAAAAACAACAAAATGGAAAACAATTACTAAACAGTTTCAGCTATGCATGAAAATTTTCTTTGTGTGTTGTCTTTTATATTGGTTTTCAATTATTATCCCTCTAAGTAACTCGAGGAAGTCTATCTTAACTAAGAGGATTAAGGATTGGGGGCATAATATTTTCTTGTTTTCTGCTTGTAGGAATGATCCCAATGATCTAGAAATGTCTAAATTAGCTGGGTGTCTGTGATAAGAGCCTTCACATCAAGGTGAAATCACCTCACATACCTCGACTCCGCTTATTTGAATGCTACAGGGAGGTCCATTTCATTTTTTTGTCTATTTTGAGGGAATTTCTTTATCATGCAATCCAAGTCCTTGCGAAATTTGTCCAAGGATATGAATGAAAAAAAGGTCATTGCGGACAAGATAATTAAAATTGCATATGCAAAGAAATGAACTCTATTCTACTTGCTATAATTGTAAAACGCTCAATGATGAAAATTAAGCTTTTCAAAATCCGGTGACTAAGTTTAGGTTGCATTTTGCATCTCATCTTGCATTTTGTGAATTTAGAGTGATTTCGGTATGGTAACAATGATCTCCTTATTTTTGGAATGAGCGTTGGAAGCTTCATCATTTCTTAGCTAAGTGGTCTCTTTTCATCATTTCTCCGATCGAGTACTTGTGTTTTTGAGATGTTTAGCTGCATACATAAACATTTAATATAGATTCATACATTTCATTAATCACTCATCTGCATCCATTTTATTGCATAGAAAAATGAAAAATTTTCATTACTCATTCACATTCATCTATTTGCATATGAAAAGAAAGAAAAATAGACATCCATGATCATTTGCATTACATACATTACATACTGAAAAGAAATGCATACATGTAGAATAACGCATATAGAAAATATCTCAAAATCGAATCAACACAAGTACAATGAAGTCAAATCGGATCCCGTATATATATCTTGTATAAAGTAAAATTACAAAATGATGTCAAATGACATATACAAACTCCCATCGGAGAAAGAATCATATGGCTACAAAAAAATGGATGTGTCTACAAAATAATATCCCAACTACAAAAAGAATATCTAGCTCTGGGCCTCTCCCTCATCGCTTGGTGGAGGAGGTGGAGCTTGATGACTGGGATCCTGATGAGGTGCCCGAGCTCCCTCTGAACGTGCCATATACTGTGTGTAGGGTATAACCTATTGCGCAACTAGAACTACGACACTATATGCTGCAACATAGTAGGTTGCCCTACTAGTCTAGTGAAGGACCTCCTGTCACAAGGGCTCTATCTCTGCTCTCATCTCTGCCCTCATCTCTGAGATCTGGCGATCACACTCAACCCTAAAATCAGCAAGTTGTTGATCTCACTCTGCCAACTGAGTCTGGGCTACTATCAACTGTGACTGTAGCTCCACTAAACGTGCCCTCATCGATCATCTAGTGTTTGTCCCCTGCTCTCTCGTAGGCTCTCCAACCCCATCTCCACCTCCATCACCACCCTACTCTTCTCTCTGCTGACGGACCTATCTCAAAGCTTCTCACTCCTCCCCAGCCCCGCCCAATCTCACACCTATACCCCCAAACAATCCACCCTCACCCCTCTGTTGTCCCACATCAGCTAGAACCCCGCTACTACTAGCACCAAGATCACCACTTGTCCGCCTCAGAGCCTCGGCTCTCTGTCCCTATCTCTGGCCCTGCCTTTGACACTGTCCCTATCCCTGCGCGGGGGCATCATCCTCAACCTCCTCAATACGAGGAGCCTACTCAACTGGGTCCATGAAATGAGGGAATGGATGCTGTTGAAAATAATCTCTATACTGGGGCAATACCCCTACATCTGCAATATCACTCAGGTAATCCCATCTCAGTCTCTATAGACCAGTCAGCTCCTGCATGGCCAAGGCATAGGACAACCTTGGTGACCACCCATGCCTCTCCTCATCAGCATATCAGGCATATGTTGTAAACTACTATGATACTCCTTGAGGTCGGCCATACTGCCTCATCACCTGTGATACTACAAACTGCTCCACTATCATCTGTGATCTGCCAATCAGAGGGCGAGTAACAAAAAGGTCCCTACATACTAGCCTCTAGTCATCCCATGGCTCTAAGCCCCTATAAGGCCTCCATACCATGGCTATCAGGTCATCCAACTGTCACCGCCAAAAATCTGTCTTGCCTAGATGGGGCTGTGTAATGAAACCAGCATACCTATAGACAACTAGCTGCCCAGGATCTCTGCTATCATCAATAATGGGTCAACAAATTGGGAGGTGCTCCCAAGCCCAAACTTGTAAGATAAAAACACCAGCGGTTGTGCTCTTGCCCTCTCTATACACTATCTCATGCATCTCGTGATACATGTGGGCCAATATGCATGAACCCCAGCCAGGTCTCTGAGGGGTCTCCATTAATCTCTCCAGCATCCGGCCCCATCCACACTAAAATCCCTACTAACCTCTATCCAGCATTAGAAAACAGTCGATAAAACTTGCCAGGATGCAAGCCAGAGGAAACTCATCATGTTGTCCCAACAGATGGACCATGTCAAGATATTAGGGTCCCTAAAGACATGCCTAACTACCTATAATCTGGGAAGGTGTTCTAAATCATAGTCCACCTGATCCCCAACAAAAGGGATACAGAGGATCTTATATACATCCTTGAGAGTGATTGTCATCTCCTCAACTGGTAAATGAAATGTGTTATGCTCAGAATGGAATCTCTCTACCAATGCTGTGAGCATACCTTGATTCACATGGATATCAGGTAATCTCAACAAATGTGTCAAGCCGCACAAGTCAATATGAGCCTGCTCAACCTCTGATAGTTGTCGAACTAAAGCCATGGTAGGTGGATAAACACACCTGAAGAGAACATGAGGCAATCGAACCTACATAGTCAAACAATGGAGTATCAAAATACATTCCAAATAAGCCTACAAATGAAGTAAAACATCACACAAATCCAACTACGTCAATTGCAAAAACAAAATTTCAAGTTTAGACCTTTAAAAATGCTCTGTGTTTTCCAAACGACAAAACACAGAAGATCAGAAACTCGTACGAGTCAGAATTGAGCCCCATACAACAAAAAACTCCCAAACAAAAAAATATGAGACTCTGGACAACAAAATGGTCTTGCAAGAAGGTTGGTGTACGACACACGGGTGGCCGTAGAATGACAAATCTAATGGTTTGAAATGACAAAGTAAAATTTAGCATTTTGTCGTACGAGACAGGATCCTGTCTCGCACGACAAAATGAGAAAACCCAACTCAACATGCCAAAAAACTTGAAAAATCATCAAAACAATTCAAATTTGGAATGAATAACATGCTTAAGATAGATCACTTACTAGTGGCTCATAGTGTCATAGTCGATTATGTTGTCTCTGGCACTTGAATCGATGCTCACGAGTAGAGACCACCATTTTTCTCACAAAAGGCTTTTTGAATTTTCAAACTTTGGAGGGTTAAAATGAATTGAAAATGACACTTTTACCCCTTATATAGCCAAAACCCTAATTTTTCAACTTACTCCGATGAACATGAAAATTGTACCCTTAGCTAATTCACCTGTTCTGACTCCATTTTCGAGATTGAAATCGAAATTTGAGATCATTTTGGTAGTCAATTTCACAATTTGGACCACTTAGCGCTCTTTTCATCATATGCTCATTCTTTCTTCAAATTACGCTCAATTTCAACACTAAATCTCAATTTAATTTCTACAAATCAACTTTGCACTCAATTTCTTATCAATCAATGCAAAATTTTCAAAAAAAAATTTCCTCTGCATCAATTTGTGCTCAAATCATTATCATCACTCAAAATTGCCTATCATCCTGTACCCTTGCTATCTTTCAATTTCGCTCCCAAGGGGGCATACTCATGACCTTATGACCTCACATCTTCAAATGTCGAGAAAATTTTCAAATCTTCATCGAAAGTCAAGCAAAAAAAATCTTTTTCAACTAAAGAAAACCAATCAAATTCTTATTGCTAGGGGCATCTCAACTTCATCGCTTTATATCAAGTTGAGATCTCTCGATCATCTGAATCAAATCAATCTCTAGGGGCATATCAGTTTCATCGCTTCAAATCAAGCTGATATTTATCTTTTATCTGAATCAATCTCTTAACGTTAATCAGTTTCATCGCTTTTCATCAAACTGATTATTCATTTAAACTCAATCAAGGGTTTAAAGAGTATGTTTGATCACACTCAATCTAAGCAGGTGTTGAGTATTCATCACTTTGGATCAAGCTAGATAGTTTATCTTTTCTCATCATGTCTTGATCAATCAAGTTCAAGATTGATTTTTATCATCACTCACTATGTCTAGATCAATCAAGTTCTAGATCAGTAAGATCCACTTCTTGATCAATCAAGTTCAAGTTTGGTATCTTTTGTTTTCTATCGTTCCTAAGTTCAATCAAGTTCGAGAACGGTATCACTTTAATCAGACTTCATGCAGCTTCATCGCTTCGAATCAAGCTAAACACCTCGCTTTTCATCTAGTTTGTGATCAATCAAGTTCAGAACTAGTATCTCCTAGACATCACATATTCTTTGAACCAACGTGTTGCTCACACATTAATTCAAAGAGGGGCAAATGTAATACCCTAAAAATGGTCGTCTAAACCAGGAGCCCCTAATCTCGACAACATCACCAAGGTCCTAACCAAAGGCAATTAAATCAATCTTGAGCACACAATTAATTCTTTAAACATCAAATGTCACATGGCAAATTAATCACTCAATATTAATTAAATATTTAATTAATTAATTAAATCATTCCAAGTAAATCATTTTAAACAATTATCTTATTTATTTTATTAAATATTCTAGCATATTTAATTAAATAAATCAATTTGCCACAAATCTTCATAAAAAGGAAACAAATCAAGAAATAGGAATTGGAAATTATGAGCACAAATCTTCAAAAAAGGAAATAAATCAAAAAAGGAATTAATTGACCAAGAAAGAATTAAAAATTTGAGGAAAGAAATCAATTGGAGATAATCCTGAAAAAAACAAATTAAAAATAGATAAATAATCTCAAAGAAAGGAATTAAAACAATTAAATATTAAAATTGAATGAAATAGAGAATAAATCAGTTTTTTATTGATTTTATCTTAATTTTAGTTCAATTTCCTTTAAAAACTGAAAAAAACACCTAATCACATCAATTCACCTGGATTGTGCTTCCTCTTGGAAAATCTTGACTGCTCATCATCATTTGATCTCAGCCTTTGGTTTCTTTCTTAATTTTCTATAAATTCAGGCTCTCATCTCTCATTAAAAAATCCTGGAGAATATATTGTTATTATGTTGTTTTTGCTCTAGGTTCATTGAGAATATTGCATATTAGTTATTTCATATTTATTATTTCATTTAGCTTAATATTGCTTAAATCTTGTTAGATTAATCTTCCATCCATTTAGCTTAATCTCATGCTCATATAGATTAAATCCTTCATCTTGGTGTAGTCTAGTCACTAGTATTGCTTATACAAATCTGACAACAATCTTATACTCACATCTTTTAGAAGGCAATGGGTTGATTTGTTATGGTTTTCATATTCATGCTTATATCGGTCTAACCATAGATATAATGACCTAATTGAAGTGTTGTGTATTTCAGATACAGATACAGGTCCACTTTTCACACACACAATTTCAGGCCTAATCAGAGAAATAACAATGTTTGTTATGCTTGCAACAAACCCAGTCACATTGCAAAATTTTGTAGAAGCAAGAATATGAGAAAGAATGCTCCGAAAAACAAGAACAAAGCAGATGATAAGGGAAAAATGAATATTGAAGAGATCAAAGAGAAGAACAAGAAGATGTGGGTTAAAAAGGATGATTCAAATGTAGTAAATGGGTCCACACCTAATTCTGGTGTTAAAACCTCATCCATCAACTAAGGTATTTGGCCTTAGGGGGAATCTTTTTCGTGTAGATCTTAAAAAAATGCCCTTTCTGAGATCTGTAACCAGTTGCAGAAGGTTGTAGATGATTCTAAATGGTTGTGCAGTTCATCCTGAAAGATCTCCGAAAGACTTTGTGTCGATCTGAGATTTTGATGAAGTATTCTAAAGAAATAGGACATCCAAAAACTTTAGGGTTGAGCATTTATTACACTTTAAAGCTAGGTATTCAAAGAATTAAAAGGCATTTTAACATAAAATTCTCAAATTGTGTTTGAAGCGAAAGAGGAGAGTGTAGCAGAGAAGATTGTATAGCTAAACCAGAGCTTGAAAGGATTCAGTGAATATTTATTGCATCCAGTTGAAGACAAAAAGGTATTTTCTAAGTTTGATCTATTTGTTCATAATCTAGAATTCGATAATGGCATCATCTAGTATGGCAAATTTGTTGGCTATTGAGGTAACCAATACGGCAAGGCCTAAGTTCAACAAAGATCCATACAAATCGATGGAAGATGATCCAAATGGAGCATTTTCATATGTTATGTATGTCATATTGCACGTTGAAGACATTATGATATGCATCCCTTAAAATATTGAGGATCTTGGAAACGCTGAAATACTATCACTATATACACAACACATGATGGATGGTATGGGAAACCTTAAACCCGATTTCAAGTATCTTCAAGGAAAGGGTTTCATTCAATTTGTGAACTTTTTGGTTTTCAATGAACCCGAATGGGCTTGGTACATTTTGATCAAGGTCCATGATGAATTTATGTGGCTTGATAAACCACACAAGATCACCAAGAAAGCAAACCAAGCGATAACATGTTTGAATGCAATCGGTGAAGTTCTTGGTCTAAGAAATGTGAATAACCGAACAATGACATATGTAATTGGTTCCTAGCATGATGGAAGATCGATGGCAATCAGTTATATAGTTGAATATGATGTCACATTTGCATCCATGGTGATGGGGTATAAGGTCTATCAATATAGAAGAGAAAACTCAGTCTTTGGTACGAAAATATATGCTACTTATCAAATTCTTGAGGACAAATTGTATGCTTTGTGTGGAGTACTTCAGAGTGAAGTTATAAGCAATCTAAAGAAGATAAAGTAGGACAAGAAGCATTTTTTTAAGTTTTGGTACTTTTATTATCTATTTATCCTTCTATTTCATGAGAGATATGTCCAATGTAGGTAAATTTCAGTGGGCATATGAAAAAGTGGTGGCGGTGTAGATCAAAGAAGCCTTACAAGGATTAGGAGATGCTCAAGCATAGAAAGCTATCATGTGGCATTACTTCAAATCCTTCCAAGGTATGATGCAAAAAATGAAAAGGATTCTGAAGGATATTGTGGAGAAGTATGAGGATACCATATTCTTCATGGCGGAAATTGACTAATGCCTAATAGAGGTCGTTGAACCAAGGACAATGTGGATCATGCCTATGGGGTATGAAGTTGATGCAAATACTCTTGATGCATATGCTCAACATATTTTGAGTAAGCTGGCGGATGAAAAGGAAGAAATATTTGGAACTTATAAATAGAAAATATTGAGCTTGCACTCCAAATTTGCCACAATCCTGGTAAGCAGCAAAAAATAAGGAAGTGTAGAAGCCGGAAAAGGACATGGGAATATCAAAGGAGTCATTTCATAGGGTTAGTGAGTAGAATATCTTGAAAGAGGAGGACTTCGTTAAACCCAAGAAGACTAAACTAGCCTCTACTCCTCCTAAGCCAAGGCAAACAAGATCAGCACCATCTTTTGATGTACAAAATCTTGTCCCTCCACCAAAGCCTTTGTCCAAGTCATGTGGTGAAGCAAAGAAGAGGAAGAAAAGAAAGCCAGAAATACTCTCCATGACAGCCACTATAGAAGAAGATACTGAATTTGATGAAGCGGTAGGGAGGTGAAGAAGACTGATACTTCTTCTAGGGTAGTCAAGAAGCAATCATCCGGTGAAGGTCGGCCAAGAAAGAAGCCAAGAGTTGAATCTAACCAATCTGGAAGACCTAAATCAAGAAAGAAGCCCAAGTCTGATCTTGATGAAGCATTGAAGTCTGGGAAACCTATAACTACCCTATTCTATCTCTCATCACATTAAGTCAGATAGTTGATACAATAGTAAAGGAAGGAAATTTGAAGCATGTATCAAAATGGTATGAAAACTGTGATGATAATGGTAAAAGAACATTAGAAGAAGCCATTGTAGAATATATGAATGTCTATAGTAAATCCTTGATAGAATTATCATCAATGATTCTAAAGGGTCTATATGAAATTTTGGATGCCAGAAGGCATACGACTAGTCTAGAAGATGAGGGAATGAAAGGGTATGTATTGGTTAATTTGAGCTTAGTAATTTCAAAGAGTGAAGTAGATAGAATTCTTAAGATTGAAAAGAGTAAATTTAGAAGCAAAACTAGAGTTAATAGGATCATGTTTGGAAAGGTTGATGAAGTAGCTAAGAAAACAAAAGAAATTTTTTAAAAAGTTTTGGAAGAGAACAAGTATGAGATAAATCTAGTGAAAGATGACACCCATCCACAAGTGCACACACGGGATGATACCTCCATTCTAGATGAGAAAAAAGATGAGCATGTTGCAGTTGGAGATGATATTGTTGATAATCAGTAAATTGCAGACTCCAATGAAGCTGATCAGAATCCTTCAGTAACATTTGTTGAATCAAAGAAGGCAGTTGAGGAGGTTGGTGATGAAGAGAGAGAGGATGTAGAGAAAGGAGAAGATGTAGAGAAGGAAAAGAATGAGAAGGATGAAGATAAGATTGAACAGGTTTCAGTGGCAAGAGACACTATGGAATCAGACAAGGGCAAGCAGATTATCAGCGACACAAATCTCACAAAAAGGCCTATCGATCTTAACTCACTATATCCTATCCAAGCACTCAAGCCTGCAACACTCGCCCAAGATAAAACCTGTGAAGACTTGCTTAAGTCACATACTAAGGATAAAGAGTTCATATCAATGGCTACAAGTCTGTTGGAGAAAATTATGCCATCTTTCAAGCAAGATACAGTAGACTCACCCTCTGGTAAGCTGAGAAATATGCTAAAATCAGTGGATTCTCTTTTTGTATCTTTAAAGAAAGTTGTCGAAGGAACGGTTCTTAGCCAATTAAATATTATATAGTTAAGGACAATTTTGAGAAAGATTGAAGGTGATAGGGCTATTTTTATTACTGGTATGAAGGGCATTCAGGACGCACTGGACGAAGGAGGTAAAATATACGAGTCATGTCTTTTTTTGCCAAAGTTCGCTACTGACCTTGATAAGAAGATCAAAGAATGTGAAGGTCAACTAGCTAGTATCTCTCAATCCTATGCCCCCCAATCAGTTTTTGCTAGCAATCTTGAAGCTTAGGTGATGACTCTACTTGACAAAAGCAAGAACCTTAATCAGGAAAAGGACAAAGTAGTTGGTAGAGTGGGAGAACTAAGGAACTTAAACACTACATGATTGGATACTTTTCTTAGTAGTTAGCAGGATGCTATGAATGCTCTGAATAAGAGTGTTCCTTAAGATCTTAGAGGAGAAGAAATGTGTGCCTATCTATTTAGTACCCTCATCAATATTTTGGATAACTTGAAGAAAGGTTGGGATGATCACCTGTAGTCCCTGAAGACCATTTTTGTAGACATTTTTAAATTTATGTAAGTTATTGAGTATACCCTTGTACATAAATTTTGGTGGATACTTACCTTTGTCATTAATTTAAAAGGAGGATAGAGAGGAATGAAAAATGGTGTATATTCTCCATGAGAGCTTGTTGAGTTATTGAATTTTCGCAGTTTTGAAGTTCTGTAGTAATAGTGTCATTTTACATCAAGTGTTGCCATCAATGCCAAAGGGGGAGATTGTTGGCAAGAGATACTATATTAGTAAAGATTAGTGCATGAGGAATGTTTATGGGTTATCATTGATGGCAACTTAGATCAGAAATCACATCCAATATATGTTGATTGTTCTACCAGAAGTTTGATATTCATTTTGTCTAGAAGGTGGAATACAGAGTATGGGTACATTAAGGAGAACTTGTTATTCCCTACATACCTAACCCCGTTAGTTTCCTTGTCTTGAAAATACAGGTCCCCCCTTATTTTCTTTCTATAGCTTCTTTTTTTTTAGTTTTTTGCCTTGACACCTAAGAACCCCGGAATCTCGAAGTCCCGAGGTATCATTTTCCTGTCTTTGAAGTCCTACTCCAGAACCCCAGAGTCCCAAGGTAGGCACTTGTTTTTTGTTGTATTCTTACCCCAGAACCCCAAAGTTTTGAGGTAGGATTTTGTTTCTTGTGTTGGTTTCCACCCTATAACCCTGAAGTCTTGGAGGCATGCATTGTCACTTTTTTTTGTTGAAGCCTCAGAATCCCAGAGTGCCAGAATTCTGTTTTCTTCATGTTTTGTTGTTAGTCACTTTGGAACCCTGGAGTCCTCAAGTTGTGTTGTGTTTTTTTAACTTCATAACCTCGGAACCCTGGAGTCCCGAAGTTGTTTTGCTTGTTTTTCCTTTTCAACCCTAGAACCCTGGAGTCCCAAGGTGTTCCTGCTTGTTTTCACCTCGGAACCCCAGAGTTTCGAGGTCTGTTTGGATTTTCTTGTTTGTTGACCACGGAAGTCTGGAACCCCGAAGTTTCGATGTCTGTTTGTGGTTTTCTTATGTTTCACTTCGGAAGTCTGGAACCTTGGACTCCTGAGGTCGTCTTTAAGGTGACTATACGGATGAAATGTCAAGGGTATAAATAGAGGAAATTAATCTTTTTGACCTCATTTGTGCATTCAAGTCTTCCAAGTTCCTAGCTCTACTTCCTGACTTCATGCCTCTGTATCACCAAGTTTTTGATGGTTTTCTTTTGCCAGCTTGATAGAACTTTTTTTCCCTCTTTGTGTTTTCTTGTTTAGATCTTTTAGATTTTTATCTTATATTTTCTTTTTTCAATTTTTCTCATTTTGCATGTTCGAGTTCTTCCCATGTCCCTTAGGGCTTTCAAACCTCAAATCCCCAAATTTTCGGGCTCGGTAGTTGTTTTCATCTCAGAACCCCGAAGTCTCGAGGTTGATCTTTTCTGGGTTGTGCTTTTACCCTAGATCCCTGGAGTTCCGGACCACCTTTTGACATATTTATGAACTAAACCTAATCTCGGAACCCCAATGTTCCAAATTTATTTCCTCTTAGGCCACTGTTTTAAATTGGAACCCTGGAGTCCCGAAGTTTCAGAGCATCTTTTGGACCGTCATTTCAACTACCCTGGGACTTCAGAGCCCCAAAGTCCTTAATGAGCTATGCTAACTTAGTCCACGCCGAAGTCCTGGAGTTTCGGGTTTATTGTTTTAATCTTGTCTTTGTTAGGACCCGGAGGCAACTAAGAGGGGGGTGAATCAGTTGTCTATTAATTTCAACCCAAATATAACTTAATCAAACTTGATGCATAATAACGATAAACCAAACTTAATGTCGGTTGACAGTTTAATAGTTAATAACAGTATCGGTGAACCTTAATGCATGAAACAGAAAGAGAAACAACATCCACAACACATAACACAGATATTTGTACGTGGAAACCCTGTAAGGTGAAAAACCATGACGGGAAACCTTACCAACAATCAAATGATACTACTATAGATAGTATGTGTGTACAAATGGGGCCTGGACATGCAAAAAGGTCAACTGCCTAGAGCTCACTACTCAAATGGGAGTCACAATGACTACAGTAGGATGCTTAAATCCTAGATAATGTACTGCTCAAAATAGCATTTTCATATGTTCAATTCAGTACCAGTTAAGCTCTGATTATCTCCTTCAAACCTTCCTTGAATCTTCAAATGATGTCTATGTGAGTAGCTCTTCTTATATTTGCATATATCAAATATCACAACCTTACCATACCATATTACATTCCTTTCTTCCCATAATCTCACAAATGAGATCTTACATATATACCAAAACCTAAGACCGAATGTGTAGGTCAGTTCACTAAGAATATTACAATTAAATCAATTACAAATGAATCAATAAGTGATGCATCATGTCGGCTCAATGTATTTACAATAATAACCAATCAATAAATCATCTCCATAATGTGTCGTGCTGATCTGGAATAGATAACGCCTATCGGTCCATAACCTAGACCAATTTGTCGGTAACAACAAATATGTCAACCCTATTGGACCAATAACCAAACCATGTCTTTGATATAACCAAGTGATCTCTAGATGATAACAAGTCATCCTCAATTCTGGTGAACAATATAACCTACCAGTGAACCAGATACCAGTAACTGTGCATGTCACTGAACATGTCAATGAACATAATGTGCTAGTTCAACATAACCAAAGATCTCTAGAAAGATAAGTGTTGATGTCAATGAAAAAACCAATGCAACACATCCATAATACCAACAATCTCCCCCTTTGGCATTGATGGCAACACAAGATGGAAAAACCATATAAGTGTCAAAGAAAAAATGCTAGTAAACCAAAAACCAACAATCTCTAGAAATCAAAATACAGAGAGTAACAATCTCTCCCCCAATGAATAATCTCTCCCCAAAGGATAATGTGTTTCTCCATAGATATCTCTCACCCTTTGACATCAAATGCCAAAACAATACAACTACTAGATACAACCAGTTCATAGAACCAATTACAAATACCAACTTATCCAACTACTTCCCCTGAGAAGTAGCTCTCCTCCATCAAAGCCGGAAAAAGGTTTCTCTGTTAATTTATGTCAGTTTGATGCCAATCTCCAACTGTTTAAGTCTCTACTGGTGAGGTTATTACCCCAAGCTGCTCTCTGAGATATTCAAAGGCTTCTTTGTGTAAAGGCTTTGTAAACATATCTGCAATCTTCTTTTTAGTATTCACACAGACCAATTTAACTTCCTTTGCTTCAACATTCTCTTTCAGAAAATTGTATTTGATAGAAACATGTTTAGTTTTAGAGTGAAATACCGGATTCTTTGATATATCAATTATTGTTGAATTATCACAATAGATGTTTATACATTCTTTGCATTTAACCTTTATGTCCTTCAACATTTTCTTAATCCATAATACCTGAGTACAATTAGTTGTTGTTGCAACATATTCTTATTCTACTGTTGATAATGATATACAACTCTATTTATTGCTCAACCATGAAATCAATCTGCTACCAAGAAAGAATACTCCACCAATGGTTCTCTTTCTGTCATATATATCTCTTGCCTAATTTGCATTGGTGTATGCACATAAATCATAAAATTTATCTTTAGGATACCATAAACCAAGATTTGTTGTTCCTTGTAGATACTGGAAAATCCTTTTCACTGTTGATTCATTATTTTCCTTAGGGTTACTCTGAATTCTTGAAACAATACATACTGCATTCATAATATCAGGACTTGTTTGTGTCAAATACAATAAACCTCCAATCATAGATTTATATCTTGTCAGATTAACAGGGGCTGAATCATCCTTCAGTGATAGTTTATCAGTTGTAGTCATAGGAGTACTTACCGGTTTAGAGTTTTCCATACCAAATTTCTTTAGTAGTTCCTTCAAGCACTTTGATTGACATATGAATATACCTTTATCAGTCTGCGAAATCTGCAATCCTAAAAAGAATTTTATCTCCACAATCATAGACATTTCAAATTATTCCTACATCTTATTAGAAAAGTCTTTACATAATCCATCTTCTCCAAAAATGATATCATCAACAAAAAATTCAATAACCAAGATGTCATCATTAGTCACTTTGAAATATAAGTTGATGTTAGCATTACCTTTAGTGTAACCAAGCTTCAAAAGATATTTGTCCAATCTAGCATACCAAGCTCTAGGAGCTTGCTTCAATCCATATAAAGCTTTCCTTTACCCACAAACCATATCTTTGTCATTTGTCAAAGAAAATCCATTAGGTTGTTCAATGTAAACTTACTAAACAAGATCACCATTCAGAAATGCACATTTAACATTCATTTGATATACTTTATAGTTGTTGTGTACTGCAAATGCAAGAAATAGTTTTACTACCTCAATTCTAGCTACTGGTGCAAAGGTTTCATTGTAATCAATTCCCTCTTTTTGTGAATATCCCTTACACACTAATCTTTCTTTGTTTTTGATTGCCTTACCATCTTCATTAAGTTTATTTTTGAATACCCATTTAGTTCCAATTACATTTTTATTTTTAGGTCAGGGAACCAATGTCCATGTATTATTCTTTTCAATTTGTTCCAATTCATCTTCCATATGTTTAATCCAATGTTTATTCTCACATGCCTCAATGACAGAACCAATGCAACACATCCATAATACCAACAGTCTTACCCTAGAACCCTGGGGTTCCAGGCTCCATTGTTTTGGTCCACCCTGGAACCTTAGAACCCCAAAGTTCTGAGCCATGTTATTTTAGCCCACCCTCACCTCGGAACCTCAGAGTTCTGAGGTCAGTTGTTTGAGAAATAGTTTTCCACCCCGGAACCTCAGATCCCCAGAGTCTTGAAGTGGGTGATATAATTGATATATTTGATGATGTGATAGGCTAATTTGAGGTTCTTTCTTCCAAATCAGAAAAATTAGATGGACCCAACTTCCAGCAAGAAAGGCAAGGAATTGGATAGACTACCCACCACCATGAAGTGCCATTATCGGGGGCAGTTTTATGTTTCAAAGTTGGATGATCAAATCAATTGGTTAATTCAAACAGAGGTGGGACATGTTAAATTAGAGGATATTGGAACACAATTAGATAAACCAAGGCTAGAGGCTCCTTGCAGGAGAATCAAGAGATCAGGGCTAGTGGAAGCAACTGCTTTTCCTCAATCCATCAAAGCCCCTGAATTCATTATGACCGTGGCACACTTATACAATGTAGACACTAGGAAGTGCATCGATGCCAAAGGAAAGATGGTAATAGATTTATTTGTTGATATGCTGGGATATATGTTTGGTATTCCTTCAAGAGAGGAAGAGATGTTGTTAACAACTAAGGAAGAAGTTGCTGAAGTATGGGATGGGGATAATGCTTCAAGCAAAAGGCATATGAATAAAAATTGTCTCAAGGAGGAGAGGAAAATAGGATTAAAGGCCAATGACATTCTAAGGGCTGATTTCAAGGAGCCACAACGTGACCTAATTATTATGCTAAGCAAGGCCTTTGGCAAGATAGATTACCGACACTTCCACCCATGGATGTTTCACTACATGACTACTATTCTGATTGGAAAGAAATGATTCGATTGGGCTCAGATCTTATCAAACAATATACATAAGCAATTGGTGGATGTGCATAAAATGAAGAAATTCTTCTTCACCTCATATGTTGTCTGGGTAGCTGCTCGAGTAGGAAAATTTCCAGGATTGCAAATAGAGGGCTAGCTCAGATATGAGGAAGGACAAAAGAAGGTGTGGGAGTATTATACCCAACTCCCTCTAGGCAATGCAAAGGCACATTACAAAATAATAAAAAAATGCCTTCCTTTTCTCTGTCATCATCAAATTCACAGGTGTAGGGGTTATAGAATAGGCCCAGAAGCAATGGCCATAATTTGGAAATGGGCATGTTGGTTCATTCAGAACGAATGTTCCATGTATATTAGGATCAGTGGATTCATAGGGAGCCCTATGTGTGCTACCAAGATACTGTAATGACCGAATTATATTATTAGAGTATGTCAGGAAGATGCTTGGGTTGCAATCACTTTTGTCTTCAAAACATAAGATAGGTGTGGATTTTTCAATTTCTATTGATTACTTTTCCTATTCCAAGATTTAGGTAGCTAAGACAATGGAGCAAGATTTGCAAGATCTAAATTTAAAAGAATTTAGTTATTCTTGATCGTATTATGACCCATATGGAAAACTAAAGAAAATAATTCCCAAGGCATATGAGGGACATAAGTCAAGATTGGAGGATTTTTGGGCCAACCTCCAAGACAGTTTTGAAGTCAGAGAGAAAAATTATTCCAGGCTCTCAGTTCCACAGATAAGGAATTTTGAAATAGAGACCAATCTCCCTAAAGAGTTAAGGGATGATGGTGATTTATTAGACCCTACATATAAGGAATAGTAAATTGATAAGAAGACCCTCTCTCCAATCATATGGTCAGGGCATGAAGAGGTGGATATAGATAGAGTAACTCAAACTATTATAGATAGAACTAGGCAGTGGCTGATTTTGAGGGTTAGGCCAAGTGCTTCAAAGGGGAAGCAAAAATAATCAACCTCAGGTGTTCCTCAGTCAAGGGCTCATAAAGAGTATGCCCGTAGAACAAGGTCCAGCTCTAGAAAGAATATGTCTATGGACCCATAAGAGTTTGCACAACCTAAAGAAAGTACTAAGGAACTCCTCAAGCAAGTCAAGGAGAAAATGAGGAAGGCCAAAATTTTGAAGAAGGTTGCTAGTTTCGGAATTAGAGAAGGGTTAGCAGCTATGCCATTGGTTGAGGTACTTCCCGTTAGGGAAGAAATTGGGAAAAGGCCAAGAGAGGGCACTCAAGAGGAGGATGAACAAGGGAAAACTAATGAAAGTACACAACCTCCTCCTGATACAACAAGTACATCTACTCAACCCCCGCCAACTTCAACCATACAGGCTCCAATTTTAACATCAGCCACTACAACCCCTCTGCCAACATCATTCGGTATTTTTGTAACAACATCAGCAGCATTACCTCAAGTAACTACAGTATTGGTTCCTATTGTAGAAAATGTAAGCATTCATAACATTGAATCAAATTTTGACTAAGAAGATGACCAACTTATGGAATAATTGGTACAAAGATGGACCGAAGGGAAGAAAGAAAAGAAGTTTGCCAAGCTCAAAAAATAGGTACCAGTTGACCCCGTGAATATTGATGAACAGGGTCTACTAGTTGAGCAACCACTTGGGGGAGAGATGGAATGAAATGAGCCTGGGGATTCACATGATGAGAGATTGGTATTAACTCCAAAAGACCAAGAAAATCTACTAAAAGAGATAGCTGCCAAGAAAGATATGGAGGAAACAGATAAGGGTGGTAGGCAATTTGAAGAAGAGATGAGTGATAGGTTAGGAGAGTTGCATAAGAAGCAACATTTGAATGTTTATACTGCTCTCCAAGCCAACCTGGCTCATAAAATTGCTTCAACCCAAGGACTTAAAGAATCTAAGCATACAAAAGAAGAGGAGAAAGATGAAGCATAAGAGTAGTCAAATGTGCATGTGGTGATTGTTGACATCATGCCACATGAAGGTGACAAGGATAAGGATGTGCCACAATGGCTAAAATTCACCTTCGAGAAGAAGAAGAAATTTGTGCTACCAAAGGTTGCACTACAACATGCCATCACTAAAGAATAATAGAAAACAAAGAAGGCAAAGACAGTGCATCATTTGTCAAGGACGGGTTCTGGTGAAGTGATTGTTGATATAGCAGATCCAACACAAGCTAAAGGTCAAGACTCCCCAAAATACCAAGTTTCACAGGTCAAATTGGGTAAACAAACCAAGTGGGGAGAGGTAGATTGGAACTTGCTACTAGTGTCATCAAGGGACGAATAGAAAAAGAGCACATCTCCCATGCAGAGGTCAAGGCATAGCCAGAACAATATAAGCAGTTGTTGGTACAGATGGGTAAGCCCCTAGATACATGTATAGATGATAACCTACCTTCAACCTCATCACTCCTAGAAGAAGATATAAAATCATTGGTTGAGGTAAGACATGTGGAAGCTACAAAAAAGGCATGGGCACAAAGAAATGCCTCTAAAATTATATTATTCTTGAAAAACACCATGAGGGAATATGTACAGGCTGTGCAAGTTGGAGGAGTGTCACCTTCCTATTCTCGGTAGTGGGAGTGGAGGCTCAACATTTTTGGCAAATAGTTTCAAGTTTTAAATAATTTTTTTAATCTTGGGAAGAGGTTATAGTAAGAGAAGACCTCTTAGGCAGAGATAGTTGTAAAAATTTGCAATCCTACATATACATTTTGGAGTTGAAGATTGAAATGCTTCAACAGAATGGGAAAGATATAACAAGTATTCAATCTCCCCTTCTCGGTATAGTAGAGAAGTAAGAGAAGTTTGTAGGGTAGTTCTTAGGATTTTTTGGGCCTGATACAACCAGTGTTGGACATATGGAGGAGGACCAAGTACTCCGCCAGTGGGATGCATATGAGGCACAACATTTTATAGCTCCCGCTTAGTTTGATGTTGCGTTAATGGATAGGTATACATATTTTATAACTCAATGTCAACAGGCCACGAAAATAATAGAAAAGTTGGAAGGTGAAGAAAGAATGCGGAGGAGATTTTGAGTAAGTAAATGTTCAGAACCAAACATGTTGTTGATCCTCCTGTTGAAGTGATTACATGTATCATTAGAAATTACAAGACCTATAAAAACAAGTGAAAGATAAACATATGGTTGCTAATGATAGCATGGCTTTTTCAAGGATTTTTGCATGAAACCACACTGGGACTTTAACTACACCTCCAACTTACACTTTGGTTTTGAGAAAAATTTTGCATGACTACAAAACCTTGGCTCATGTAGCACCATTTTTGTAGTGCTCTCTCAGTCCTAGATTTGTAATAGTTAACTGGAGTCTAAGGCAGAGACTTGTATGTCAACTGTAGCTCCTTGCTTTTTAGTTCTTAATTTAGGTAGATTTATTTCCTAGAAAGTAGGATAAGAAACTCTATAAATTGAGGAGTTTGATTCATTTGTAGGGGTCCACAAATTGATGATTTGAGGCCCACTTAGAGATTTTAGATTATTTTTGCAGATTGTTATGAACTCGATTATTTTTTTGTGATACATTCTTTGAAGTTAATGAAGAAGAAGCTTATAGATTGCCTGATCTATGTGTATATGCTATTAATTTGATCTTTGCAGTCTGGTAATGTCTATTGTTTGAAATCAACAACTTGTTCTAATCTTATGTTTATTGCTTTATGAATCATATTGTGCACATAAGTGGTGTATGAGAATTATTGGGATAGACGATATTGTGGTGATATTCTGTCCACAAATTTGTGAGGTTGTTGACTTTGTAGGTTTATTGGAGGTTCGTTATTGAGTGTTGATTTGGATGATATTCATGATTTTTGGATTGCAGGGTACTTACTAAGTAGCTCATTAAATTTTTATTGAATTAGATTCATTGTTATTTTCTTGTTTCCCTATCTTTGCAGTTTATTTTGAAAGAGAATCTTAAATCATAAAATACAAAAAAAAAGTGAAGTTATTGGAAGTTATTGGGATTCGTTTAACTAGCAGGCCCCTTAACAGGTACAACTGCATCAACCATTGAGCTACCCATCATCGTCAAGACTCAAATATAGAGACCTTGGAGTAGTTAGTTTTTTTAGAACTTATTGCTTTTCATGAAAGGTGGTGAGTGTTTACACAAATTAGCTGACTGTTGGTGAGTGTGTCAAAATACTCGTCAATAGAACTCAATTATGGTTGCACATTTTTTGTTACGGTAGAAGAGGTAGTTAGTTGGATTTTTGAAACAACTTATTTCACAATCCTAGCCTCCAGTATTGATCCTTGTGCAAGTTAGAAGATCTGGTATTTGGTATTTTAGGAAGAATAGGGTTATTTTGGTGATTAGTGATGTAGCATGTTATGCGGAATTTTTGGGGTGATTACGGTGATTGGTTTTGAGTTCGAGGTGGTCGAGCCAACATGTGTGAATTATATTATCATTTTTTATAGGTCCGCATATGGATTTGTAATCGGATTGAGTCGATTTATTGTTACACGTTTCATGTTTTTCAAATATTTTGAAGCTGACATATTTGTGACCTAATCAAGTGGTGTGGATATATAAGATTTATCTATTTGAGCATTTTGGATATAGATTTAAGTGTGAAAATATTGTATGAGATTTGGTGCACAGCTTCACATGCGCTATCCTTGGATTGATTCTCAGTTAAATGACAGAACAAAGCAGTGAGACAGAACAGTGGAAGAAGAATTTTTGTCCTTAACCGGAACTATATTTTGGCATTTGTAGATGATATTCATCAGTTCAAACAATCAGTTATCATTTGTAATCATTTGGAGGACAATGAGTCCTCTGGGGTTGTAGCCCTCTCTATTGTAATTGAGCAGTGAGCTCTACGCAGTGTTCCTGAATGCATGTGCATTCCCTTGTAATATTATTATACTCTTGATCATAGTATTATAATATTTTGGGTCTCAATCCTACCATAATTTTTTCCCTTTCCAGGTTTCCACGTAAAAATGCTAGTGTTATGGTTTTGTGCTTGTGTGTGTTAAGTTTTTGTACTTTGCTTTTATTCATTTGCATCTGGTGGTTTAAGAATCAGTTCAAGAAAGTTGTTAATTGTAGAACACTTATTCATCCCACCCTCTCAGTGTTCATTGATTCCAACAGCATCTGGGAGGAGTTTTTGGCCATATTGCAATGGTAGGTCTCAGGGTTTTCAGCCAATTAGCATCCATGTTCTTTCTGCACTTGTAAAAATTTCTATCAAAATAGGCTATAGATGATTACATTGTAATATCACAATACTTCTCAATATTGGGACACTTGAAGATAGAGTTACAAAATTCCTCATCAAGCCTGATCAATTTCTTCCTAGTTTCATCATGAATTTAGGGTCTTGACAGGATCAAAGTGATTCGCAACTGCCATCATGAACTTAGGGTCTTGAGTAGACATAGGAAAAGCCGCTACCAAGTGAATACAACTATTGATGATGGATTCCATTTGACGGTAGGAAGAAGACTGCTCAATCCTCTTTAGAAATTCAGATAGTCCACATGACCTATTTTTCGTATCTCTAATATGATCAATATTAGATATGATTGAAGGTGTAAAGATCAAGATGAAAATTTTGTTTATTGAATTTCATCAACCTCTTCTTTGGGGAAGCCTCTATCATTTGTATGATAATTACACTAAGAAAAAGACACTCATCAATATTATAATGATATATTTGATCAATCTTTTACCTCATCTGAATTGAACAATCTTGAGAAAATGCTACATTTGGGACATTAGGATTACCAAAAACCCCTCTTGAAAATTTGAGAACTTAAGAGTAAATCGAATATAAAATCTTGATTTACATGTGTGTATTAAGCTAATTTCAAGTTTATAAGCTTGAAAAAATCACCCAAGAAAAAGTGTGAATCAAGGTGTAATTTGGGTTTAGAAACCCGAATTACACTTGGAAAAAAAAACCTTGGTGTAATTTGGGTTTCTAAACATGAATTACACTTTTAAAAAGTGTAAATGCAAAATAGGTGTTGAGCGGGCTTATAAACCCACCAAAAACCTCTAGAAACAAAACTAGTGTAACTCAAGTGGAGGATGAGTTTACAAACCCATCAAACACCTCAAGGAAAAAGGAAGAGGAGTCGGTGCTTGGTGGGGTTATAGGCCCGCCAACCACCATGTTTGGTGTATGGCAGGTTTTTAACCCCGCCAAACACCATGTTTGGTGATACAAAAAGGCAATAAACAAAATGGTGGTGGTGGGTAGGGTCGCAGACCCGCCACACATGACTATGGGTGATAATACAACACAGAAAGTAAAGATGGTGGTGGTTGGGGTCCCTGACCCACCACACACCACTATGTGGTGTGCGACGGGCCTACTACCCTACCCAACACCACTATTTTTTGGTACAAAGGATATTACGCAATGATAAAACAATGTCAGGGCATAGTCGCCGACCTACCATGCACCACTATGTGATTTGTGGTGGACCTATGCCCACCACCTCACACCACTATTGGTAAAAATAGTGATAAATAAAATAAAGATCATAATGTGATGAAATTCAAGTAGAAAATCCTAAAAGGCATCATACATAGATGCATATTCAAAGTTGAAAAGGGAAAAACGAGCATGAATTCAAAAAATAAAAAGGGTTGCCCAAATCCTCAATAATCAGCAGAAAGAATACATACCCAAGTTGAAAATCATGGAAATATTCCTCCCTCAACTCCAAACGAACTTAATCAAATAAAAATAATGATTAAAATGAAGTAAAAAGACTTAAAATCAAAAGAGGAAGACTCCTAATCAAATTGATCAAACAAGTAATTAAGAACTCAAGTGCAATAAATATGTGCAAATTGGGTTTATAAACACAATTTGCACCAACAAGGTGCAAATCAGGTTTATAAATCTGATTTGCACTTAAAGGGTAAAACAAGTGAAAAGAGGTGTAAATCGGGTTTGTAAACCTGATTTGCACCTAAATGGTATACTTGGTGTAAATTGGGTTTAGAAACTTAATTTGTACCTAAATTTCACCTAAGTGAAAAAAGAAAAACAAAAGGGAGACACGTGCTAATGAAAACAATAATGTCTCGTAAAGTGTGCAATGAGCATCAAAACCACAAATGAGCACAAAATTTGTGGGGTTCCCTCAAATTATCATAAAACAAAAATCGAGGATATATATATATATATATATATATATATATTGATGCAAGTAGAGACACCCTTCCCTTACAAACTCAAAACAAAAATTTACACAAGTAGATACTCTGCTCTAAAATTGAATCTCAGATTGCAACTAATAAAAATAACTATATTCTTATTAAACCAGCAAACACATTTCTACATACATTAATAATTCATTTTCAAAATGAATTATCTATGGTTGCTCAACTTAGAAAGTATATTCTGTACACAAATTTTGTCTTCTCTATGCAACTACCCACACACATTTAATGGGTTGATGCCTTAACTATTGAGGCTCTCTCTGCAAACACTATTTCACATCCCCCTCTACCTAGTAGCACAACACACACCTTCCCTTCTATCATATTACTCCTCCATCAATTCATATCTTGGGATGATTAATAGATTAGGCCTTTTCATATTCTCTACAATGGTTTCTTTCCTTTCCCCTTTGATGGTGTCCTTATTCTTCAGGCATTTGTATCTACCAAAATAGTTGAATCCAATCGATTCTCTCTAATTGACTCCTTTTGATTGCTCCATGAAGTTGGACAATTTTAAACACCTGGTAAATACATTTGCATGATAGTTTCTAAAGCCTTTTCGACTTATCCATTCTTTGCATATCCTGCAATTATAATGTTTCTTTGAGGAATTTTGTCAAGTTGTTCATGTGCCACGTCTATGCTTCCACATTTGCATTCATGTTCTTCCATTCCAAAGCACCAACTTTGGCACTATCAGGGAGGTATTTGGCTCCACATTGCCAATTTCATTTGCTTGAAGGTTTCTAAAACCTTATCAAGAAATTCACGTCGTGCATAACCTGTAGTCCACGTTGCTAGGCAGTTGCAATCAGTCAATCGCTACAATATTTCAAGCTCTCATTTTTACATAGCCAAGGATGTAGAGCAATGATGATGAGAGAAACAATTTTGATGAATCTGATGAAGCTAGGCTAGTGTTTAGAAATTGATAACCATTACAATGGATAAATGCCAAGATCGAGACAAGCTAGAATAACCAAAACTTGAAAAAAAATAGGAATAAAATATTTTTGGGTGGTGTTGATTACCAGTCCACCTGGGTCCTCCTACACCAAACACACCACGTAAGTGAAATATTCTTGGAGTTGGGAACTCAAGAAAATTGGAAAATGCATGGGACAGTAATCCCATGTTTTTTTATCCACTTTTACTCCTTTTCCATGGGATCCTTCTCTCTTCTACTTCTTTGTCCAACCTCAACACACAAGCTTCCTTCATTGGCATTATTTTGTATCTCTAAGCTACTTCCCACCACATGTTCACTACTTTGACCTTAATACTCTTTTTGATTTCTATTCTCTTTCTCTTTACTTAGTTGCAGTAATAAATTAGAAACCCATTTTCTTTTCTCTTCCTCTATTTGCTGCTTTCCAGCATCACAACAAACAATAGAGTTTGATTCCTTTTCTCACTTCTCATTCTCCCTTAGAGGATTCAATTTATACTTTTGACCATCTTTTTGGATGGTGCATACATTCTTACAACCATTATAAATGGCCTTTCTATCAAATTGTCATGGCTTGCCCAACAACACATGACAAGTACTCATAGACATCACATTGCATAACACTTCATCTTTATAAGAACCAATCTAAAAATTCACCAAAAATTACTCATGCACAGTCATCTCGTGTCCCTCTTGTAACCAAGAAACTTTGTATGGACTAGGGTGCTTACTCCTTTTCAAACGTAGCTTCTCTACTATCTCTTCTAAAACCAAGTTATCCATACTACCACTATCTACTATAACTTTGAACGCTTACCTCCTGCCTTGCCCATAGTTCAAAAGAGACTCCTTCTTTGGGATGGTTCCTCCTTAGCTGGCTTGGGATTCACCAACACCCTTTTCATCATGACAGACTCACCTTCTTTGGTGTCTTCACCTTTTTTTGGTGCATGGGTTTCTTCATCCTCTTGTGCCAAGTGGTTTCTTACCACACTCTTCTTGGTACGTTATTTTATTTGAGGACATTCAAAAGCAGGATGACCATCTTCTCCACACTAGTAACATTTACCTTGGAACCCTCTTTTTCTGCCACCATGTCCTCTTGATAGGAACTCATTTTCCTTTGTGCTTTGGCCCACTTCCTTGCTCCACTTGGACTTGGATTCTTCTTCAATCTTCTTTCCTTTTTTGTTGCTCGCTTGTCCCTTCTCTACTGCAAATCTTCTACGAATTTTGGAATTGTTTATTTGCTTTCTCATTAACATTTCCTCAGCCTTCAACGCATATTGATATTGTTCCTCCATGGTGTTAATATGAAACCTACTCATTTCATCTTGGACATTAAAATGCAAGCCATTCATATACCTAGATATCTTTTCCTGATAAATTTCATGTCTTCCCGATCAAATGGCTAGCTTGTAGAACTCCTTCATATGTTATTTTACACTCATGTCTTTCTGCTTTAAATTTTGCATCTTCTTGAATGACTCCATTTCGTAGTCTCCGGGAATAAATTTTCTCTTTAATATGGTAACCATTTGGTTCCATCTTGTTATCCTGGGGTCTCCATTCATTACCCGCTCTCTTTGTAACTCTTTCCACCATAATGAAGCATGCCCTTTCAACATTGATTGAGCTAACTTTACCCTTTCTGAATCTCTAATTTCCTCTACTTCAAATTATTCTTCCAGCTCCCCTATCCAATCAATCAACTCATCTAGATTTAATGTTCTATAAAAGCTTGCCACATCCATTTTGTTACTTTTTGTGATTCTTGAAAGAACTCTCAAAAATATTTCTTCTTTAGGATCTACAGGTTGTTCTTCTCTTTCAAGTTCTTGTTCTTCCAATTCACCTCTTTCATCATTCAAATATTCTCTTTCATCATTCACATGTTCTCTTTCATTTCTTGTAACTAATCTCACCTCATTTTTGATATCATTTCATATCATCTCAAAATCACTCCAACACCTCCTCAATTCTAAGTATTCCTCTTCGATATGGCATCTCTATCACTCTTTTGATTACAACTTCAAGATCTCACTTCTTAGGACTTCATTCTTCCACTTCCAATAGCCCACACAAGTTTCTTCACAACCGCTTCACACTTTCACGGACCCTGGTGTAGACTGCCTCACATTTGGTGATCTATCCACACACTCATAAACACTAGCTCTAACACCATTTAATGCAAGTAGAGACACCCTTTCCCTTCCCTCACAAAATCAAAACACAGATTTACATACGTAGATACACTGCTCTAAAATTGAATCTAATATAGTAACTAATAAAATAGCTATATTCTTATTAAACCGGCAAACACAATTCTACATGCATTAATAATTCATTTTCAAAATGAATTATCTATGGTTTCTCAACTTACAAACTATAATTTGTATAAAAATTTTGTCTTCTCTATGCAGCTACCCATACATGTTTAATTGGTTGATGCCTTAACTATTGAGGCTCTCTCTACAAACACTATTTTGCAGCCCCCCTACCTAGTAGCACAACACACCCCCTCCCTTCTATCGTATTACTCTTCCATCAATTCATATATTGGGATGATTAATAGATTAGGCCTTTTCATATTGTCTGCAATGGTTTCTTCCTTTCCCCTTTGATGGTGTCCTCGTTCTTCATGCATTTGTATCTACCAAAATAGTTGAATCCAATCGATTCTCTCTACTAGATCCCTTTTCATCGTTGCATGAAGTTGGACAGTTTTAAACACCTAGCAAATACATTTGTTTGGTTGTTTCTAAATCCTTTTTGACTTATCCATTCTTTACATACCCTGCAATTATATTGTTTCTTTGAGTAATTTTGTCATGCAATTTATGTGCCACATCTATGCTTTGATATTTTCATTCATGTTCTTCCATTCCAAAGCACCTACTTTGGCACCGTCGGGGAGGTATTTGGTTCCACACTGCAAATGGCATTTGCTTGAAGGTTTCTAAAACCTTATCAACAAATTCACATCATCCATAGCCTGTAATCCATGTTGCTAGGAAGTTGCAATCAGCCAATCCTTACACTATTTCAAGCTCTCATTTTGACACAAGCAAGGATGCAGAGCAATGATGATGAGAGAAACATTTTTTATGAATCTAATGAAGCTAGGATAGTGCTTATAAATTGACAACCATTACAATGGAGAAATGCCAAGATCAAGATGAGCCAAAATAACCAAAACTAAAAAAAAAATAGGAAGAAAATATTTTTAGGTGGTGCTAATTACTAGTCCACCCGGGTGCTCCTGCACCATACATACATACATACATGTTAGCAAGAGACACTACATATATGTTTAGATATTGTCATTAATGGAAAGTCATATCAGATTTGGCATCTACAGTTCATGTTTTCATCATACTGGGAGATTGATTGAAGATTGATCAAGTAGTTGTATGGTCGGGTGAGTAGAACAATGTATCTTTTGGTATTATGGATGTGTTGCATTGGTTTTGTCATTGATGTCAACACTTGTCAACACTTATCAGCACCTATATTTCTAGAGATCTTTGGTTATGTTTACTGGCATATTCAGTGAATTATGCACAATCATCAGTATCTTGTTCACGGGAAGGTTATATTGTTCACTGGCACAGAGGATGACTTGTTATCATCTGGGGATTACTTGGTTATGTCAAAGACATGGTTTGGACACTTGGTTTTGGTGATTTGGTTATTGGTCTTGTAGACACCTAAAAATGGTCAACGCTTGTGGAATCATACTTTAACATTTGCGCATTGCCTTATTTTAGGGTTTTTGCGTCGCATTAACATTTCTTCTATGATTCGCACTTGGTCTTTATCATTTGAGAGCATCGAGTCCTTCTTCTGCATTCCTCATTCTTCTCGCTTTTGAATTAGGGTTTTGTCCTCTTATCAATCTTGTCATTTTGAGATCGATTTGTCATCGATCCTCATCCTTGTCAATCTCGTCAATTTTGCGATCGATTTGTCATCGATCCTTTTCCTCTTCAATCATGTCAATTGGGGCATATCAATTTGGTCTTTTTATCAATATTGGTCAAGTTGTCAACCAATTTCAATTGTTTATCAATCAAATCATTTATCAAGTCAGAATCATGATTAAATCAAATCTACATCAATTATCTTTTGTCAAGACCTAATTGTTGTTCTTGCATTTCTAATTCATCTTCTAGGGTTTTATGATTTATTCATTTAATCCTGTTTGTCATTTCCCCCTCTAGGGTTAATAAATTATTTATTTATCCTAAGTCTTCTTGTCACAATTAAATATTTATTTAATTGGCTAATTAATTCCTCCAATTTTTGTAAATTAATTAATGAATGAGAAATTATTAATTAATTTACCTAATTTCATCAATTCCTAATTTCCACCTATTTTTCTAATTTGTCAAATTTAATTTCCACCTAATTAACTTGTCTCTAGTTCTCCCTATTTTTGTGCTTTGGTGGAAGCATGAATTTCTCATGCGTCATACTCTTGACATAGCAAGATGTCATAAGGTTTTAGTTCTCTAAGCTTTGCATTGGCAATATGTCATAATTCATGACATAGAAGGTGTCATAACCTTCTTCTTTTCACTAAATTTTGCCATTTTGAAATCAATTGCTTCTAATATCCATTTCATGCTAATTTGATCCTATCTCCAATTTATCTATAAACTGGATGATCTTCATCAATCAAAGCTAATTGGTAATTACTTTGTCGAAATAATCACTTTGTCAAAACAATCACATTTCGAGTACTCTTGCGCCATAATCTTGTCTATTTGCTTTCATCTCATGTGTATGCACTTGAAGGTGAGATCCACAAACAAAGGCTATTTGGAGAGGAAAGAAGAACAATGGAGCCGCATGAAGGAAGTATTCATATCTACGTTTGGTTTGCATAGTATTTAGTTTTGAATGTTTTGTCTTTATGTCTTTATTGAATGTGTTTAGGATTTATCATTGCATTTGAGCTTTCGTGATTGAGCTATGATTAATAGTTTTGATATTGTTGGTGATGATTTACCGATTTCCTATGCTACATTAATTGGTGAACCCGACTTGAACACTAACCATCTAATCCCTTTATGGTGTTTTTGAGTGCTTTCAAGTTGATTTGCAGGCCAAAAACCCAAAAACAGGGTCGTGCAGGGTTTTCTGGAGACTTCTGTGCCTATGTGAGACAATCTGCGCCTGTGTAAGGCATCTTTATAGATTTTGTGCCTGTGTAAATGCATTCTGCGCTTGTGTTAAAAAAAAAAAACAAAAAAAACTACGCTTGTGTAAGGTAACCTGCGCCTGTGTAATCCTGTGCCTATGTTATGCATTCTGCGCCTGTGTCCTAAGTTCTGCGCCTGTGTAAAGTCCAGAACAGAGGTAAAAATGCAGTGTTTTACTTGAAAATTGTTTGTTTTGCATTCTGTTTTCTGCTTTTTGGTTTTTGGTACTAATTATCTGTGCAGCATCTTGGCATACGCATGGCAAAGACAACAAATCAAACTACTAACATGTGTTATGCAGAATCGATAGTCAAAGAATAAGCACCGCAAACTTCTAACTTGGGTTTTGCAGGTTGCCTTGGAGAAACAACTAAACTTGGTGTTTGTCATTAATGTTATAGGCACCTAGTATGATTTCTAAATAGGTTGGAATAAATATGTTTTTGCTTTGATTGTTGAGTGTGACATTGGAGTAGGAGAGTATGCTCTCATCCTTCTTAGGGTGATCAGAAATCCAGATCTTCGATACCATGCTCGTGTCTTTGATTGTGTGTCTTCTTTAGAGGGCCTGCCTTCCCGACCACTTTGCTTTTGCAAGCAAGTGATAATCGTGAGAAGGGAACAACCCAAAGTGAGTACGGATAGAATACCTTGGCATTCTAACTCACTATAAACAAATACCTGATGGGCGAAAGCCTTGAAGGAAGGGTTATGTGGGAATTGTAGTTACTTGGGAAGTGATGACCCTTGAACTCTTTCTCATATCAACATCTAAGTAGGGCCTCATGGTCTAAATCGTGCTTGCGCGACTACATTTGTTTGGTATCTTGATGGGCTTAATGTCTCAATCACGCTTGCATGACATCAAGGAGTAACGCTTAACAGAAATCCTGACTAAACACCTTGTTTTTAGAGGCCAAAAACCCTTCTAGTTGCTTGAGAAGGACAAGTTCGGATACTTGGAAGAGATACTAAGTTCACCATGGGGAGATTTCCATGGGGACTGATGCTTGGCTACCCTGAGAAGTGAGTGCCGTGGAGGGGAGCCCGTGGGGTCAAGCATCTATGTATTCTCCTTGAATCCCATAATGAGTCTACCTCTCAAGTACCTAATGTCCTTACCTACCATAAGAAATGTGGGAATGAGCATGATTGTCTTGAGTCTAAGTTGCAATATCTTGTATTCTTTGCTTGTCAAAAGTTGAATTGTATCTCATTTCAAGAACAAGGCAAATTTATCCAACATAAGATTAAACACAAGAGCCATTCATCCAACAAAAGTTCAACAAAGTTCAAAAACACACCTTCAAACATGATTATCAAACATTGTTCAAAATCTTGTCTTAACATTCATGTCACTTACATTTAGGTTCATTCTAGGTTGTATTTTGCAAAATTCATTGTCAAGTACCAAGGTTAGGTTTCACCTAAGTCATACTCCTTTGCATATGTCCTCTTGCATTAAAGTCATATAATTGTCATACATTTGCATTTGCATACCCTAGGTCTCTTCATTAAGCTTAGGTCATTATCATATCATATTAGGGTCACTTGCATAGTAATTGTCCCTTTACATATAGTCTCAAAAACTAGGTTTTGTCATACTTGAGTAATCCAAATCTTTGATAAACCCTAAGTCATTGTTAGGAAGTCTAGACCTTGTCAAACCTCTTGTCCTTTTGTCATCAATGTCATTTCGTCAAACCTAGCTTAGTATCCAAGCATATAGGGGAGACATTGTCACCTTGTCCTTTGTCACTTAGTCCTTTTGTCCTTTGAGGTCTAGACATCATTCCAATTTCCTAAGGGTCTCTTTTAGATTTGCATTCATAAGTTTGTCAAAATCTTCAAAAACAACCAAAAACATAGATTGCATTTTCATCTATTTAGTTTGCATTTAGTTGCAAATCATACATTGTCCTCAAAAAATTCCAAAAAATAAAACATTGCATAGTGACATGTCTATTGAAACAAGGTTCCAAGCACCAATGATGCAACAAAGTTTGACGTATCAACCGACAATGCAATCGAATTTTAATCCAAGGAAATCACAATTATATCCAACCCAACAACAAGGCAATATTGATCAAACTCTTTATGATGAAACAAATCTCCAAATACAAAAACTAGAGGAGAAAATAGCTCAAGAAGAGGAGATATCGGAACAAAGAGTGAAAAACATTGTGAAGAATTGATCACAAATGTCCAAAATGTTTCAAAAATTTCCAGGTCAAAATCCAAAGATTGAGCCAATTGATGTAAGATCTCTTCTTGAACAATCAGACATACCAGCTCTCCTCTCCCAAATAGAGATGATGAAACAATTTCAAGAAAGGAGACAACATCAATTTCAACATTATGTGCCTCCACAACAAGAACAAGAAGGTGTTTACTATCAATCTGATTTTCAACCAATACAACCAATGGTTCAACCAATTGTCCAACATATGCAACCAGACACAACCAATGGTCCATTTTCAACAATATGTCCAACCAACTATACAATGTCCACAAATAGTTCAACCAATGGTGGAATATCAACAAGTTCAATCAACATATCAATGTCAACAACCGCAACCAAACATTCAAAAACAAAGGTTGCAGCACACACCAACCCAAGTTTCAAACATGTCAGAACAATTGAACCAAGTCCAATATCAAAACATGACATCAGATCAAAACCAACTCCTTGCCAAACAAGTTCAAATTCCAGATACCACTATGTCAAAACCTCGAAAGAAAGGTGGCTTTATTGCAATGATCTTAAGGAAATTACCAAGTGAGTTCTTTGAGGAAGATCAAGATAATACACTTATGTCTAGCAATGTCTCATCCCCCCACAAACAAATTGACTCTCCAATGGCATCTATCCCTACACCTTTAGAAGTTTCACAAGAACCTTCCATATTGTCCTCATCAAACAATATACCCAAGGATGAAATTATCCAAGGGCTATCCATAATTGATTGCCAAGATAATCCAATTCATGATGCACATCCTTGTCATGTTTCAGAAATACAAGACCCAATGCCACCATGCACTTTATTTCCATTACCTGTTTTAGAGGACCCCATTCAAAGTCCCTCTTCCTCATGTTCAAGCATTGATTCCTTGTCAGAATCCCCCATGCATATCCAAAGTCCAACCTCATGTCAAGAGGATAATTTAGAGCATGAAGAAATGAGTCCTAAAGAAAATCAAGATCAAGATCCTGAAACCTTATCATCCCATCCAATTGTTGACCAAGACCCCATGTTCCTAGACACTCATGACGATTCCCCTATTCTTGTCCATCCTATCCAAAGTCATATTGACACTCCATTCCCTGAGCAAGATCAAGATATCCTAGTCCATCCAATCCCAAATGATCCCCTTCCATTTCATGAAAAAAATGTCCTTTCAAATCCCATTGACATTCCAGATATCCCTTCCATCCTTTCTGATGATTCCATTAAACGTCAAGAGCAAAGCACCTTTAAAGAGGAATCCAATGATCTTCCTCCTTGTCAAGATCAAAGTATCCTTCCAAATTATTTTCCAACACAAGACCCTATTATTCCTTCAAATCCTCCACAAGATCCACTTGTTCCTCCATCTCCACGTCCTAATCCAGCATATACACTCCAAGATCACATTTCTTTTGATGATCCCATTATTTCTCCCATTCCATCTCTTGAAGAGCCTATCATTGAACCATGTCCACAACACAATCATAGTCCCCCTCACGATCCTAATCCCACTAATGATTCTAATGTGTCAGTGCAAGATGTTCATGAACCCTCGATATGCATAATGGGTTCTTCCACTTTGGTGCAATCTAATCCACTTCAAGATCTCATTATTTCTCTCATATCATATCCACCTCATAATGGACTCGCGTCTTCTTCCCAAAGAAAAGAGTATCCTACAAGTCAAGATATTCATAAAGGCAAAGGAGTAGACCTTCATGAGAAAGAACCCCTCCATATCAAAGAAGATCTTAAGGGTCATGTCTACACAACTCACTCTCAAGATGTTGGTACCCCTACTAAATCCAACATCCCTTCAAAATCCAAACATATCCCTTCCTCATCATCCCTTCCATCCATCTTAGGTCCTTATATCCCTTCCTCCTCTATGCAAGGTCAGAAAAGGCACACATCCTTGAGTAAATTTCATCAATCCAAAAGAACTCCATTTCATTCCCATCCACACCGACATTCATTCCCTCTTCCAAGCAATTTGGATGCCAAGTATAAGCATCATAAGTCTAGCAATCCACATGTATTCAAAGATCAACATGTCCAATATAATCGACATGTCAAAATAAAGAAAAATATGATCTATAAAGAAAAAGAAATATCCAAAAGGCTACAAAGGCCCACTGAGCAAAATAAAGCAAAGTCAAAATATATATGGGTTCCTAAATCCCTTGTGCAAGCAATGCACTCCAGGGAACCACAAAAGCATGAAAAATCAAAAACCATGTGGATCCCCAAGAAGCTCTTTGAAGCACAAAAAAAACAACCCAGATTGGCATATAAAATTGTCGTTCCTCCATCTAACCCTCTCAAGTCTATTCCTCCATCACCTTCTTTATCCATTTTGGGCCCTTATGTCCCAAAATCCCAAGCTATTCCTCCATCCAAATCTCAATATCCAAAATACATTTTTCCTCCATCAGTCCATCACCCCTCAAGGTGTGTGCCAATGTCAATCTTGCCTTCATTTCCATCTGCTCAAGCCCAATTCTTCCAATACCCTACCCATTATCCAATGCATATTTTCCATCCTTTGATCCCTTTGGTCCAATCCTTTGCATAAATCTTTGCCTTAGTTTCATCTTATTTTCCATGTCCTTATCCTACCAACGTCTTTAAGAATACTTTTAAAGGTCATGATCCAATTTTTCAAGGCTACTATCCAAACAAAAAGACACTTGAGTCCTTCTTCCATCCCCTATCATGTGCCCATCTTCTATTGAAAAAGTCAAAAAAAAAAGGTAAAAAAAAAATACAAAAAAGAAAAGAAAAAAGTAAAGAAAAATAATTCGTTCATTGGTGAAAACCTGGCAAACAAGTGCCTTGGGCAAGTACCATGATGAAAACCTAGCAAACAGGCGTCATGTGTAATCCATGAACTTCTTGTACACCACACTTGGGGGCAGGTTTCCTCCTTCATATCCTATTGCCCTTCATTATCCTATCGAACCCTTGTCATACCCCTTCATATCCTATTGTCCCTCATGTCCATTTCCTCTTTCCACCTTTGATCTTGACAAGGCTAAGGATCATCATGAGCATCATGCATCTTGTTTGCAGCTTTTAGTCTATCATAGCTTTTGGTCTTTATCCATTTGGTTATTACAATCTTTCATCCATATTCCCTGGCCTATTGCAACTTTCTGCCACTATCCCGTATCTTATCTCGACTTTCAGTTCATGTCCCTTATCCATTCTTGGTCTTTCTTATCCTATCTATATCTTATCACTATCCATACACTCTTTTTCATTCCTTGATCTTGATCTGACATAAGGACGCGAAATGCAAAACATGGTTTCAAAAACCTCCTGACATGTCCCTCATGCCATGTTCCTGCTTTACATTGTCATATCCAGTCTCTTGTCCCATCACGCCATAGCCCTTGAAAATTGCATCCATATTGTCTCCATAATAAAAGATCCACCATCATTTCAGAAAGCCTACTTATTCACCTGTCATATTCCTTGCCTTGCTAGACACTGGGGGCAAAGTAATTCAAAATCTCTAAAAAATTGAAAAATGTCCTGAAATAATTCAAAAAAATCATAAAATGTCCTAAAATAATTCAAAAAAAAACATTTAAAAATGTCCTAAAATAATTCAAAAAAAAAAATTGCAAAATGTCCTGAAAAATATCTTGAAAAAATCCAAAAAAATCCAAAAAAGTCCTTAAAAAACACACAAAAAAATTGTAAAATCTCAAAAAACAAGCATTTTGCAATAAATATCCCCTCTGTTCATAGACAGCTCACTAAGCATACATCCAATGACTCGCAATCACACACTGCGCTTTAATGAAATCATGCGTAAACAGATGAACTCTTTCAATCAAACCATACATTCAAACTGATCAACATTGTCATATCAATTGAACGTTACCATCAATATCATTTGTCCTTGTCTCTACTATCATGGGTCTTATACAGGGTGTGGTATACTCGAAACCAGACTATGTCCTGTCTTAGACAGGGTACCGCATGTCCTGAAACCAGACAGCATGATCGTCCTATCAGCACTTTCAACTTTTGACAATGAAGATCAAGATGTTTGTTTGATTTGTTGGAATTTGTGCATCTTATCTTTTTACTAATTTATTTTTGGCTTCGATCATGTTCCTATGTTGCTCGATGATGTCACTGAGTGATTTAGAGTGACTAGGATGGTTCATGGTCCTTTTCCTTTTTGTTGTGATTGTTGTTTATCTGTGATGTGTCTGTCTTTTGCAAAAAGGGTTGCATTTCAGCTCTGGCCTTCAATGCCATGATGCTACGCATCCATTTTGCTACATTAAAATAAAGGTTCTCACTTACTTCTGTGCATTGGTGAAAGCAAGTTTTTCTTCATCTCTACCTGTCCTCTGTCTAATTTCTACTTACTTACATTTCTTCAGTCAGTCTTGGCAGTCCGTTTGATCCTATCATGTTCTATCCCTATTATCGATCAATTGGCCTCTTTTCTGCATGTTTCCGGCCAATTCCTCGAGGGGGCATGCATATGTCATTGTCATTGTCTGGGGCATTTTCATTATTGTTCTTTGAAACAACACTTAAAATCGCATTGTCTCAAAGAGGGGCAAAATGTAGACACCTAAAAATGGTCAACGCTTGCGGAATCGTACTTTAACATTTGCGCATTGCCTTATTTTAATGTTTTTGCGTCGCATTAACATTTCTTCTATGATTCGCACTTGGTCTTTATCATTTGAGAGCATTGAGTCCTTCTTCTGCATTCCTCATTCTTCTCGCTTTTGAATTAGGGTTTTGTCCTCTTATCAATCTTGTCATTTTGAGATCGATTTGTCATCGATCCTCGTCCTTGTCAATCTCGTCAATTTTGCGATCGATTTGTCATCGATCCTTTTCCTCTTCAATCATGTCAATTGGCGCATGTCAATTGGCGCATATCAATTTGGTCTTTTTATCAATATTGGTTAATTTGCCAACCAATTTCAATTGTTTATCAATCAAATCATTTATCAAGTCAGAATCATGATTAAATCGAATCTACATCAATTACCTTTTGTCAAGACCTAATTGTTGTTCTTGCATTTCTAATTCATCTTCTAGGGTTTTATGATTTATTCATTTAATCCTGTTTGTCATTTCCCCCTCTAGGGTTAATAAATTATTTATTTATCCTAAGTCTTCTTGTCACAATTAAATATTTATTTAATTGGCTAATTAATTCCTCCAATTTTTGTAAATTAATTAATGAATGAGAAATTATTAATTAATTTACTTAATTTCATCAATTCCTAATTTCCACCTATTTTTCTAATTTGTCAAATTTAATTTCCACCTAATTTACTTGTCTCTAGTTCTCCCTATTTTTGTGCTTCGGTGGAAGCATGAATTTCTCATGCGTCATACTCTTGACATAGCAAGATGTCATAAGGTTTTAGTTCTCTAAGCTTTGCATTGGCAATATGTCATAATTCATGACATAGAAGGTGTCATAACCTTCTTCTTTTCACTAAATTTTGCCATTTTGAAATCAATTGCTTCTAATATCCATTTCATGCTAATTTGATCCTATCTCCAATTTATCTATAAATTGGATGATCTTCATCAATCAAAGCTAATTGGTAATTACTTTGTCGAAATAATCACTTTGTCAAAACAATCACATTTCGAGTACTCTTGCGCCATAATCTTGTCTATTTGCTTTCATCTCATGTGTATGCACTTGAAGGTGAGATCCACAAACAAAGGCTATTTGGAGAGGAAAGAAGAACAATGGAGCCGCATGAAGGAAGTATTCATATCTGCGTTTGGTTTGCATAGTATTTAGTTTTGAATGTTTTGTCTTTATGTCTTTATTGAATGTGTTTAGGATTTATCATTGCATTTGAGCTTTCGTGATTGAGCTATGATTAATAATATTGATATTTGCTTTTGATGATTTCCAGATTCCTAGCTACAGGTCTAATTGAGTTGGCATATTTTTTGTTACCGACAAATTGGTCTGGGTTATGGACCGGTATGCGTTATCTATTCCAGATCAACATGACACATTATAGAGATGATTTATTGATTGGTTATTATTGTAAATGCATTGAGCCGACATGATGCATCACATATTGATTCATTTATAATTTATTTAATTGTACTATTCTTAGTGAGATGAACTACACATTTGGTCTTAGGTTTTGGTATATATGTAAGATCTCAATTGTGAGATTAACATGATACAGAGGATAGGAGATGAAATAAGGTTGTGATATTTGGTATATGCAGAGCTACTCACGCAGACATCATTTGAAGATTCAAGGAAGGTATGAAGGAGATAATCTGAGCCTAACCAGTAATGAATCGAGCATATGAAGATGTTATTTTGAGTAGTACATTATCATTGGATTTAACCATCCAATTGTAGTCAATGTGACTCTCATTTTTTGATTGAGTAGTGAGCTCTGGGTAGCTGGCCTTTCTGCATGTGCAGACCCCATTTGTACACACATACTATCTACAATAGTATCATCTGATTCTAGGTAAGGTTTCCCACAATGGTTTTTCCCCGTATAGGGTTTCCACATACAAATATGTGTGTTATGTGTTGTGGATGTTATTTCTCTTTCTGTTTCATGCATTAAGCTTCACTGGTATTGTTATTAACTTTTAAACTGTCAATCGGCATTAAGTTTGGTTCACCAGTATTATGCATCAAGTTTGATTAAGTTATATTTGGGTTGAAATTAATAGACAACTGATTCACCACCCCCCCCCCTCTCAGTTGCCTCCGAGTCCTAACAATTGGTATCAGAGTTAAGTCCTCTTTTTGTAGAAGTTTAATAGCTTGATGAGATTCTATGGCAACTAACCATTTCAGGAAGGACAATCTAAAACTTGATGGAACTAACTATGGTATATAGAAGATCATAATGGAGACACATCTGAATTGCATTGGAAGAGACATATGGGATGTTACAAAGAATGGTAATGTTGGTCCTACATAGAGTCAACCTAATCCACCAAACTTGGCTAAAGATCAGGAGAATGATTGCAAAGCAAGAGAAGCACTTTTGAGCTCATTGTTAGATCAAAAAATCATGGGATTATCAGATCGATCTACTGCTAAAGCTATTTGGGATAAATTGAAGACATTGAATTAAGGTGATACACCTATCAAAATTGCAAAACTGGAATGCTTCTAGGTCAGGTATGAAAATCTGAAAAATGGAAGAAGATGAAAGAATTTCTACTTTTATGGAAAGAGTTAATGAAATTGTTTTGGGTATACAATGTTGTGGAGGATCCTTAAGTGAAGATGAGATTGTTTCTAAAGTTTTAAGAGCATTGCCACTAGCATACAAAATGAAAGTAACTTCTATTAATGAATTGAGAACAATGCCTAATACATCAGTATCTAGAGATACCTTGGTTGGAAAACTTTCAGCTTTTGAACTTGAGGAATTTGGTCTGGTTGCTACAATTAAGACAGATTTAGCTTTCCAAGCATCATCATCATCTGCAGCATCATCATCATTGCTAAGAAATCTGATTGGAAAGCACTTTATGCAAAAGAACTTGAACGCATCAGAACAGAAAATGAAGAACTTCAAGAGCTTGAAGCACTATTTGCAAGAAAAATGCCTAAAGGTCCAGTTGGAAGTAAGTATGAAGGTAAAGCATCATTTAAATATTTTAACTACAATAAAATTGGTCATATGGCATCTAGATGTCTAGATAGACATGCAAGATTGAGAGAAGAAGCTAAAAGAACATATAAGCCTAACCCTGAATATCAGAGATACAGATTTAAGAAGAAAATAGAAAAATCATGTTACTATGTTGATGAAGGAGTTACTGATGATTTTGATGAGGAACCGACACACAATGGATGGGATTTTATTACAATAACAGAAGATCAACCAACACCTACTATACAATCAGTAGAGCAGGCCCTGGTAGCTAAAGTTGAAGAAAATGATGAATGGATCATTGATTCTGGATGTTCACATCATATGACTGGTGATAAAAGTAAATTTTTAACTTTTCAGGAATACAATGGAGCTCTAGTAAGATTTGGGGATAATAAATCTTGTTTGATCAGAGGAAAATGCACTATATCTTTTGATGGTAAGCACAATATTGACAACATTTATTATGTTGAAGGTTTGAAGCATAATATTTTGAGTGTTGGTCAATTAGCTCAAAAGGTATTTCAGTTACAATTCAAGAATGGTAAATGCAAAATCATGAATAAAACTGGTTTGGAAATTACAACTGGTAATCAAACTAGAGGTAATATCTTTCACTTGAATAACAATGAGAAGACATGCTTGATTGCACATATTGATGAAAGTTGGTTATGGCATAAGAGACTTTGTCATGTGAATTTTGATTGCATTGTAAAGATCAGTATAGCTAAGGTAGTAAGGGATTTACCTAATATTCTAAAACCTCACAATCTGGTATGTAAGGAATGTCAACTTGGAAAAACAAGTTAGAAGAACTTTCATGAGTATTCCAGAGAAATCCAATAATGTTCTTGATTTAATTCATACTGAATTATGTGGTCTGGCAAGAACTAGAAGTCTACAAGGAGATAGATATTTTATGCTAATCATTGATGATTATTCTAGAATGTGTTGGATTACTTTTCTTGGGGAGAAATCAGAAGCTTTTGGGAAATTCAAACTATTCAAGGCAATGGTAGAGAATGAAACTGGTAAGAAAATCAAATGTTTAAGATCAGATCAAGGAGGTGAATTTACATCTAAGGAATTTAATACATTCTATGAAGTGAATGGAATTAGAAGACAGCTATTAGCACCGAAGACACCCCAATAGAATGGAGTTGTGGAAAGGAAGAACAAAACTATTTTGGATGTAGCTAGAAGCATGATATCAAAAGCAAACCTACCTCATGTGTATTGGAGAGAAGTAGTGAATAGAGTAGTTTACACATTCAATAGAGTTCACATCAAAGGTGAAACTGGTAACACCCCTTGTGAACTATGGTTCAGTAATACTCCTACTCTTAAATATTTCAGAATATTTGGAAGCATATGTTATATTAGGAGAGATGAGTATATTGGTAAATTTGATCCTAGAAGTGATGAAGAAATATTTCTTAGTTATTCATCTAAGAGAAAGACATGTAGATGTTTTAATAAAAGATTGCAGAAAATCATTGAGAGTGCAAATGTGAAGATTGATGAACACTTTAGAAGAGATTCAAGGTCTATAGACTCTTAATCAGTAGTTGAGATAATCACAAATGAACCTATACAAAATGCACCAATACAGTATGTTGATCTAGTCACACCAGCATCATCAGAGAATTTCAGAGTGACTAAAGAACAATAGGAAATGAATACACCCAGGTATGTAAGATTGAATCACTCTGAAAGTTAGATAATTGGGAATAAGTATCATGGAGTTGTGACAAGAGGAAGACTGGCAAATGAAGAGGTATGTTTAATTTCTCAAATTGAACCAGCATCAGTAAATAAGGCATGTGAAGATAATGATGAATAATGATGAATAGTAAATACTCAACAGATACTGAGAGGGGGGGGTTGAATCAGTATAGACAAAAACATCTTTAACAACTTAAACTTCAAAGACTACACTAACCGGTAAACAGCATCAGTGATCTAAATCAAGGCACTACCGATAAAACACAGTGAGACTATGAAAGACATAAACCGGTAACACTTAGATCTTCACAAAACCTAATATCTCATTTCCACTTCACCCATATTCTTAAATAAGTAATACATCAGAAATATAATGACCACTAGATCAGCATGCTTTACCGCTTAACAAAAAACACTAAGACATCACATGAAAAAGCATCACACATAACACACTGATTTTTCACATGGAAACCCAACTGGGAAAAACCACAGTGGGGATGAATACCCACAAGTTGTTCTTGAACTCTTCTGAAGTCCACTCTATTAGGAGCCTAGTCCGGTTAAGGACTTTACAATAGGTTCTGCTAGGAGTCGATCCTGCTAGGGATCACCCAGTTCAGGGATGGCTAAATACTCGGTTAGAGGTTAAAACCCTATTAAAGGTTACCTTGTCATAGGATTTAAAGAACTCAGTGATTTTGAGTCACCCTGTGAAAGGATTTACAAAAAGCCTATTAAAGCTACCTGGTAAAGGGATTTTCCAACTGCTAAAATGGTTAGAAGTCAACGGGTAATACACTGATCTAATAATAGCACTTAATGCCGAGGCAAATCCACTTTAGTTCCTTTACATCTGCAATCACACTCTGTAGATCTCTACTCACTGCACCAGCCTAGCAAGAATCAAGTATCTCTTCACTTGGATACACACATAACATTCACCAACAACTTCACAATGCAAATCATCATCGACCTTATAGACAACAATTAGGTCGATAGCCAAAACCTAAAACCCCAAGCATCTAGGTTAACAATACAGTCGGTCCAATCCTGACCGTTCAATCACATTACATAGGATAAAACAATCTTGAACAAATCTCAAGACATTTTGCATCCTTCATTCTTTGTCACTTCTGGAAGCTGATAACCCACCACACTCTCTCCATCATTTGCAAAGATTTTGCACATTCCCAAGGTAGATAGAATCAGTCTTCTTCATGCAAGATCCCCAAGGAGATTCTTCACGCGCACAAAGCTGACGTGGCAACATGATCTAATCTTCATTTCAATGCTAACTCGTCAAAGAATGTCATCAGTCGAATCTCATAGACTTGAAATGCATCAACCGGAAACCCTGAAGCTAAGACTACCAATCGATAGTCATATCAAATGAAACCCCAATACAAAATTTGCATGTACCAATTCACATTCCAACATATCAGTTCACTTTCTGCATATACCAGTTCATTTCATCATACTGGTTCACACTTCATCATACCGCTCCACTTGTACCATCATACTGGTTCACTTGCCAGATCGCTTACTTCAATATACTAGTTCATACTTCAACATACTGACATCAATGACAACATACAATATCATCATGTCATCCAACTCTACACATATGCCAACAGATAAACATTGGATTAAGGCTATGGAAGATGAATTGGAACAAACTGAAAAGAATAACACATGGACATTGGTTCCCCGACCTAAAAACAAAAATGTAATTCGAACTAAATGGGTATTCCGAAATAAACTCAATGAAGATGGTAAGGTAATCAGAAACAAAGAAATATTAGTGTGTAAGGGATACTCATAGAAAGAGGGAATTGATTACAATGAAACCTTTGCACCGGTAGCTAGAATTAAGGCAGTTAGACTATTCCTATCATTTGCAGCACACAAGAACTATAAAGTATATCAAATGGATGTTAAATGTGCATTTCTGAATGGTGATCTTGAAGAGGAAGTTTACATTGAACAACCTGATGGATTTTCTTTGACAAATGATAAAGATATGGTTTGCAAGTTAAGGAAAGCTTTATATGGATTGTAGGAAGCTCCTAGAGCTTGGTATGCTAGATTGGACAAATATCTTTTGAAGCTTGGTTACACTAAAGGTAATGTTGATAGCAACTTATATTTCAAAGTGACTAATGATGACATCTTGGTTATTGAAGTTTTTGTTGATGATATAATTTTTGGAGGAGAAGATGGATTGTGTAAAGACTTTTCTAATAAGATGCAGGAAGAATTTGAAATGTCTATGATTGGGGAGATAAAATTATTTTTAGGATTGCAGATTTTACAGGCTGATAAAGGTATATTCATATGTCAATCAAAGTACTTGAAGGAACTACTAAAGAAATTTGTTATGGAAAACTCTAAACCGGTAAGTACTCCTATGACTACAACTGACAAACTATCATTGAAGGGTGATTCAGAACCTATTAATTCGACAAGATATAAATATATGATTGAAGGTTTACTATATTTCACACAAACAAGACCTGATATTATGAAGGCAATATTTATTGTTTTAAGATTTCAAAGTAATCCTAAGGAAAATCATGAATCAATAGTGAAAATAATTTTCCGGTATCTACAAGGCACAACAAATCTTGGCTTATGGTATCCTAAAGATGAAATTTTTTATTTATATGCATACACCAATGCTAATTGGGCAGGAGATGTAGATGATAGAAAGAGAACCATCAGCGGAGCATTCTTTCTTGGTAGAAGATTGATTTCATGGTTGAGCAAGAAACGGAGTTGTACATCATTATCAACAGCACAATCAGAATATGTTGCAGCAGCAACTAATTGTACTCAAGTATTATGGATTAAACAAATATTGAAGGACATAAAGGTAAAATGCAAAGAACCTATAATTATTTACTGTGATAATATGGCAGCAATTGATATATCTAAGAATCTAGTATTTCACTCCAAAACTAAATATGTTTCTATAAAATTCAATTTTCTGAAAGAGAATGTTGAAGCAAAAGAAGTGAAACTGGTTTATGTGAATACTAAAGAGAAGATTGCAGATATTTTTACTAAGATTTTGCCTAAGGAAACTTTTGAGTATCTCAGAGAGCAGCTTGGGGTTATACCCTCACCGGTAGAGACCTAGACAGTTGGAGAATGGCATCAAACCGGTAGAATTAACACATAAACCTTTTTTTCCGGCTTTGATGGAGGAGAGCTACTTCTCAGGGGGAGTAGTTGATATTTGTAACTAGTTCTATGAACTGGTTGTATCTGGTTTTTGTATTGCTTTGGCATTTGATGTCAAAGGGGGAGAGATATATATTGAAAAACACATTATCTTTTGGGGAGAGATTACTCATTGGGGGAGAGATAGATATTCTATATTTTGATTTCTGGTAATTGATCTATTTGGGAGATTGTTGGTTTTTGGTTTATTGGTATTTCTACTTTGGCACTTAGATGGTTTTTCCATCTTGTGTTGCCATCAATGACAAAGGGGGAGATTATTGGTATTATGGATGTGTTGTATTATTTTTTTCATTGATGTAAACACTTATCAGCACCTATTTTTCTGGAGATCTTTGGTTATGTTCACTGGCATGTTCAGTGACTTATGCACAGTCACCGGTATCTAGTTCACTAGCACAGAGGATGACTTGTTATCATCTAGAGACTACTTGGTTATGTCGAAGACATGGTTTGGACACTTGGTTTTGGTGATTTGGTTATTGGTCTAATCGAGTTGGCATATTTGTTGTTACCAACAAATTGGTTTAGGCTATGGACCGGCATGTGTTATCTATTCCAGATTAGCATGACATGTTATATAGATGATTTATTGATTGGTTATTATTATAAATGCATTGAGCCAACATGATGCATCACATATTGATTCATTTATAATTGATTTAATTGTAATATTCTTAGTGAGCCGACCTACACATTTGGTCTTAGGTTTTGGTATATATGTAAGATCCCAATTGTGAGATTAACATGATACAGAGGATAGGAGATGAAATAAGGTTGTGATATTTGGTATATGCAGAGCTACTCATGTAGACATCATTTGAATATTCAAGGAAGGTATGAAGGAGATAATCTGAGCCTAACCGGTACTAAATCCAGCATATGAAGATGTTATTTTGAGGAGTACATTATCACTGGATTTAACCATCCAATTGTAGTCAATGTGACTCTTATTTTGTGATTGAGCAGTGAGCTCTAAGCAGCTGGCATTTCTACATGTGCAGACCCCATTTGTACACACATACTATCTGCAGTAGTATCATTTGATTGTGGGTAAGGTTTCCCATCGTGGTTTTTCCCCTTACAGGGTTTCCACGTACAAATATTTGTGTTATGTGTTGTGGGTGTTATTTCTCTTTCTGTTTCATGCATTAACCTTCACCGGTATTTATTAATTGTTAAATTATCAACCGACATTAAGTTTGGTTTACTAGTATTATGCATCAAGTTTGATTAAGTTATATTTGGGTTGAAATTAATAGACAACTGATTCACCCCCCCCCCTCTCAATTGCCTCCAAGTCCTAACAATATCTGATAGAGTGTACAGTTTGTTGGTTAGTGGATTATTTTGGTTGAGTATTTTTATTTGTGGATCTGGGAGATGTATTGTGGATATGCAATTTACCTTGTTCCAGGTTTGTGGCCTCAAATATTAAGTTTTGTGCTAGTTGGTAAGATCCAATGGATTGGTTTTTGGCTAGAACAATGGCTATCAGTAGCGACGTGTAGAAATTTAGTATGTAGATCTTATGGAATGATTTTTGTGGTTGTTTGTATGTTCAAGGTTGGTGAGACGACATGTCAGAAGCATGTGGACATTTTTCTTTATTCTGCTTAGCTATTATTGGATCGATTTGAGCCAACTTGGGTAGCATGTTTCATATTGCGTATTATGCGGTTTTGGGGCCAACATGGAATTGATCTAATTTGATGTTGCAGATATATAAGACATGTTGATTTGATCATTTTTTATATTGATAGTTGTGTGGAGAATTTGAATGATCAATTCTATGTAGTTTCACATGCGCAAGGTGAAGATTGATGCTCTGGTATATTACAGAATATCATAATAGAACAAAGTAGTAGAGTAGAGTGTGATCATGTTTTTTGTGCTTAACCAGAACTATTGGCAAGAGACATTGATCCAGTGAAGATTGATGCATGAGAGATGTTTAGGATTTGTGATTGATGGCAACTTAGTTCAGAAATAATATCTGGTATGCTTAGATTTGGTTTACTAGAAGATGCATTATCCATTAGGCATAGTTCTGGAAGGTGGAATACAGTATCCAGCAAAGTATGAGTACAGTGTGTAGATCTTGATTTTTGTTGCAGTAATAGAGGCAGATAATTAGAGGTTTGAGGCAGCTTACTTTGTAATCCTAGTAGTGAGTGTTGATTCATGAGCAAGAATGAAGATCTAGTAACTAGTAATTCAGGAAGAACAAAGATATTTGATGTAACGTGTGATCTAAAATCTTTGGGATGATTTCGGTGATTGGTTTCGAATTTGAGGATATTAGGCCAATATATGTGAAGATTTTTATCATCTCGTTTAGGTCCACATATAGATTTGTGGATGGATTGAGTTGACTTATTGATACATGTTTCATGTTGTGTGTTATGCGGTTTTGTAAACTGACATGGAAATTGATTTGTTTTGTTGATGTGGATATATAAGACTGATTCATTTGAGAATTTTATGAGAGAGTATGAGTGTGATAATACTATATGAGAAAATGTGCAAATTTTTATGAATGTAATTGAAGGTTCTGGTGCTTTGGTATATGATTGAGCAGCACAACAAAGCAAATAAGTAGAATAGAGGAAGACAGTCAAATTGTGCTTAACCAGAACTATTGTTTGGCATTAGTAGATTCTATTCATCATTTCATACACTATTGTAATCATTTTCAATCATTTGTAGGATAGTGTGTCCTCCAATTTGTTGCCCTCTTTTGTATTTGAGTAGTGAGCTCTAGGTAGTGTGCTTGAATGCAAGTACATTCCCCTTTTTGTAATACCTCATGATCAAAGTATAATAATATTGTGGGTTCAAATCCCACTATGGTTTCCACCTTTTTCGGGTTTCCACATAAAAAAATTTGGTGTTATGGTTTTGTAGTTGATTGGTTTATGTTTATGCACTTTACTTTCACTCTTATGCATCTGGTGGTTTAAGAATCAATTTAATAAAATTTTGAATTGCAGAACACTGATTCACCCCCCCCCCCCCCTCTTAGTGTTCATTGATTCCAACAATTGGTATCAAAGATTAGTTCCTCAAAAGAAGTCTAACATCTTGAGGAAGATCCAGAATATTGAATCAACGGACTCGAGTTTGCAAAAGCAACTTACTATGGCACTTGAAGATCTTGATGCAGCGATGAAAGAAAAAAGTATCCTGAGGAGAAGTTTGGATGCTGCTAAAAATTTAATTGAGTGTCTGAAAGAGAAAGTGAGCACATCTAGATAAAAGAGAAAGGAACTGTTGGATAAACTCAAGGACAAAGAAGAATAAAGTTTGACAATCAAGACCTACAAGACAAGACTAATGAATATGAGAAGCTTGCTAGAGATAATGTACACTTGAAGAATGAGATGCAATCCATTGTGATGAAGTTGACAAAGGAAATTGAAGATAGGAAGAAGAATGAGGAAAATCTAACTCAGTCATTAAAGGATGGAACTGATGAATGTTGTAGAATGAACTATGAGAATGATCAATTGAGACTTGAATTGGTGCAATCCAATAATGATGGTCAAGAATGTGGATCATAATTTTGAGAGATGAACTTTCCATTTCTAATGAGTACAAATTAAAATTCAAAGCTAGCTTAGCCAGGCTAGATGAGATGCTAGAGAGTCAAACAAGTGGAAAAGACATGTGAGGACTTGGATATGAGAAAGGAGAATCCTCTGGTTCTAGACAAAGAAATTGTCAGAAGAACAAGAGACTTTTGGTAAAGCTTATTGCTTATAAATTCAATGGTAAATATTTTGTTTGCAATAAATTCAGCAATATGGCAAGTCAATGCTGAAATAGGATGATGAGTAACTGTCTTACTTTTATCGGTATGTTTCAAATGCAACAATTTTGGTCATAAGTCAAACATGTGTAGAGCAGTGATGAATAATTTCCAAAATAAGAGATTCTATGCTTGTGGAATGTTTGGACACATTTCTAACTAATACAAGATGAGACCAAATCAGATTAAGTTTGGGCCTATGCAAGGAAATGTTGTTTGCTATGCATGCAACAAATCTAGTCACATTATAAAATATTGCAGAAGCAAGATGTGAGCAAGAATGCTCTGGTAGACAAGAATAGATCAAATGAAAAGGGAAAAGAAAAGGTTGAAGAGGTTGGAGAGAAGCATAAGAAGATGTGAGTTAAGAAGGGATATTAAAATGTACATAATGGCTCCACACCTGATTTTGGTGTTGGAACCTCATCTAGTAACTAAGGAATTTGACCTTAGGGGGAATCTTTTCATGTAGATATTTAAAAAACCCCTTTTGGAGATCTATAACTAGCTAAGGAAGGTTGGAGATGATTGAGATTAGTTGTGCAATTGATATCTAGAAGATTGCATGCCTATCTGAGAATCCAGTGATGAATTCTTGGGAAATGGGGTATCCAAGAAACCTTTAGGATTTTGCATTTATTACAACTTAAAGTTAGGTTTTCAAAGGATAAAAAAGCATTCTATCATTAATTCTTCACATTGTGAATGAAGAGATAGAGTAGGAGAACAAGAGGTGAACGAGATTAAGTAGCGATAACAAAGCTTGAAGCGATCCAACTGTGATTCCTAGAATCCGATTGAAATTGAAAAGGTATTTATTCTATTTTAAACTATTTCTCATAACCTATTTTTAAATGACATCATCATCTGGTGTAGAAACTCTATTGGTAGTAGAAATCACTGATAGGGCAAGGCTAGTGTTCAATAAACATCCATTCAAATCGGTCGAAGATGATCTAGATGGAGCATTTTCCTCTATGTCATATGGAGTGTTGCATAATGAGGATTTTAGGGCATATATTCATTGTAATATTGAAGATATTGGATAAGTTGACATGCTATCATTATATACAAAGCATATGATGGATGAGATGGGGAATCTGAAGCCTGATTTTAAATCATTGCAAGACAAGGGTTTTATCCAGTTTGTTCACTTTCTAGTTTTTGATGAACACGAATGGGTCAGGTATGTCTTGAGTCGAATCTATGATGAGTTTATATGGCTAGATAGACCTCATAGGATCACAAAGCAATTCATTCAAGCGGTAACCTGTTTGAATGCAACCAGTTAAATCCTCAATCTAAGACATGTCAAGAACACCATTGTGACATAGGTTACCGGATCCCAACATGATAACTGGTCAATTAAAAGAAGTGATATCTTTGAACATGTTGTGATATTTGCTTCAATGATGATAGGATATAAGGTATACAAGTCCAGCAATCAAAATTCAATATCCGGTACTACAATATATGCAGCCTATCAGGTGCTCAAGGAAGACAAGAGATATGATCTATGTGGAGTGCTTTGTAGTGACTTAATGAGAAATCTAAAGAAGATTAATCAAGATAAGAAGCATGTTTTCAAGTTTGGTTCTTTGAATATTTGTTTGGCACTTTACTTTTTGAATGAAATCCCCGATATAGGAAAAGTATAGTGGGGTTATGATAAATCGGTGGTAGTGCAAATTAAAGAAGGTTTGCGAGGATTGGGTGATGTAGTAGCACATAAATCTGCTTTGTGGGGTTATTTCAAATCATTTCAGGCTATGATGCAAAGCAGAGAGAGGATTCCAAAGGACATTGTTGAAACATGTGAGGATACCATCTCTTTCATGGTAGAAAAACATCAATGCCATGTGGAGGCAACAAAACCAAGAACCGTATGGATCATGCCCATGGGGTATGAAGTGGATGAAAACACCTTGATGCATATTGTTAGACAATTTAGATAACCGGAAGACAACTAAGAGGGGGAGGTGAATCAGTTGTCACAGATTATCGTAAGGTTTAGCAATTTAAAACAATAGTATTGGAATAACAATTAATCCAATTAAGTATAAACAATTATCACAGAATAAAAACCATCCACACAACACCAAAATTTGTACGTGGAAAACCCGGTATAGGGAAAAACCATGGTGGGAAGTCTACCCACAATCTAATAATACTTCTATAGGTAAGTATGTGAATTTACAATGACAGGGACTGCACTTGTAGGAAGGCCAACAGCCTAGAGCACACTGCTCATCACAAAAGGAGTCTCACTGACTACACACAAATCCAGACTAGAATCTAGAGAAGTGTTCAACTGCAAAAGATAACATCTCCTATGCCTAAGTATAGTTCTAGTTAAGCTCAATACCAGAGGACTAAATCCTCTTATAAACCCAATTCGATCTCCAATGATTGACCAACTCCTCTGCCAGAATGATATTATATTATTCGCACATTACATTCCTTGACCATGACCTCTTACAATAACCATGAGATCTTACATCTTATTTATACAAACCCTTGACCATAAATAATCAGGTCAGCTACCAAACCATAAACCAATTACATAATTACAAACCATGTTAGCTTTAGACCAAAATAGATAATATCCAGTGCATAAGACATCCCAGAAATACAACAATAGGTCATATCCATATGTTACATTAATGTCTGTCCATAACCTAGATCAACCGGGACCAAGTATAGGTCCATACTATTGGTATTTTGGTATAGTTTTGTCATTGATGTAAAAACCTACTAAAACACTAGCACTTTGGAGATCCAGCAGCATTCACCAGCAAGCAAGTAATTATTGCATAGTTACTGGTATATGGTTCACCGGCAGGATATAATGATCACCGGCACTTGAAATGATATGGAAGACACTTGGTAATATCAAAGACATCGTGTGGACATCTTATCTTAATGAATTAATCATTGGTATATTCATGTTTTCATATTTGCTTTTACCAGCAAATAGGTCCAGGGTTACCTAGGGTTACACCGGCAGGTTTATCTTTTCCAGATCAGCATGGCACGCTATGGAAATGATTAATTATTGTTGTAAATGCATTAAGCCGACATGTTCAATCAGTTATTGCATCGGATATTATATTATTTGTAAAATGTTTTTATTATAATATCTTGTAGAGCCGACCTACTAAAATTGGTCTTAGGTTATGTTATAAAGGTAAGATCTTATTTGTAAGATCAAGTGTGGAATGCAAAAAAAAATTGTGTGAAGGTATATGCAAGATTAAGCAATGCAATACACGCAGACATCATTTGAAGGTGAAGTTAGGTATTTTTGTGAAAGCATATCAGTATTACATCGGTACTGAATCCAGCATATGAAGATGTTATTTTGTGCAGTACATTCTTATTGGATTTAACCATCCAACTATAGTCAATGTGACTCCCATTTTGTGATTGAGCAGTGAGCTCTAGGCTGTTGGCCTTTCTGCATGTGTAGACCCCATTTATGTACACTTACTATCTACAGTAGTATCATCTGATTGTGGGTAAGGTTTCCCACCGTGGTTTTTCCCCTTACAGGGTTTCCACATACAAATATTGGTGTCATGTGTTATGGATGACTTTGTGTTTATGTTTCATGTATTAATCTTTACCCGTATAACAATTAACTATTAAAATTGTCTACCGGCATACTTAACTAGTTTATTGGTATTAAGAATTAAGTTGGTTAAGTTTTTGGTTTGAATTTATTAGACAACTGATTCTCCCCCCCTCTCAATTGTCTCTGGGACCTAACAATTGGTATCAGAGCTTAGTCCTCTTTTGCAAAAGTTTAACAACTTGAGGAGATCCAATGTCTACTAATTATTTCATGAATGACAGTCCTAAACTTGATGGAACCAACTATGGCATATGGAAGATCAGAATGGAGACACATCTAAATTGCATTGGTAAAGACGTCTGGGAAGTTACAAAGAAAGGTTACACTATTGTTGTACCTGGTCAACCCAGTCCAACTACCTTGGCTAAAGATGAGGAAAATGATTGCAAAGCAAGAGAAGCACTTTTGAGTGCATTATCAGATCAATAAATCATGGGATTATCAAATAGATCTACTGCTAAAGCTATTTGGGATCATTTGGAAACACTGAATGAAGGAGATTCCACAGTCAAAATTGCAAAACTTGAAATCTTTCGGGTCAGGTATGAACATATGAAAATGGAAGAAGATGAAAGGATTTCTGTTTTTATGGAAAGAGTAAATGAAATTGTTTTGGGTATTAAATGTTGTGGAGGAACCTTAAGTGAGGATGAAATTGTTTCAAAAATTTTAAGAGGATTGCCACCAGCATATAAAATGAAGGTCACTACTATAAATGAGTTGAGAACAATGCCTAATTCATCAGTAACTAGGGATACATTGATTGGAAAACTTTCAGCTTTTGAAATTGAAGAATTTGGTCCTGTTTCTACTATAAAGATAGATTTAGCCTTTAAAGCATCAACATCATCTACTCCATCATTTCACAAATCTGATTGGAAAGCCTTTTATGCAAGAGAACTTGAAGAAAGCAAGAAAGAAAATGAAGAACTTGAAGAACTTGAAGCACTATTTGCAAGGAAAATGCCTAAAGGTCCAATTGGAAGTAAGTATGAAGGTAAAGCACCCCTTAAATGTTTTAACTGCAATAAGATTGGTCATATGGCTTCGAGATGCCCTAATAGACATGCTAGACTAAGAGAAGAAGCTAGAAAAAATACAAGCCTAATCTTGAATATCAGAGATACAGATTTAAGAAGAACAAAGACAAATCTTGTTACATTGTTGATGAAGGTGTGACTGATGATTCTGATGAGGATCTGACAGACAATGGATGTGTTTTTGTTGCTATAATAGAAGATCAATCAGCACCTACTATTCAACCGGTAGAACAAGCCCTAGCAACTAAAGTTGAAGTAAAGGATGAATGGGTCATTGACTCAGGATGCTCGCATCATATGACAGGAGACAAAGGTAAATTCTTGAACTTTCAAGAATACAATGGAGGTTTAGTAAGATTTGGAGATGACAAAGCCTGCTCAATCAGAGGTAAGGGTACAATATCTGTTGATGGTAAGCATAACACTGACAATGTTTACTATGTTGAAGGATTAAAGCATAATCTTCTAAGTGTTGGTCAATTAGTTGAGAAAGGATTTCAGTTACAATTTAAAAATGGAAAATGCAAAATCATGAATAGAACTGGTTTGGAAATTGCAACCGGTAATCAAACTAGAGGTAATATCTTTTATTTCAATAACATTGAAAAGACATGCTTGATTGCACATATAGATGAAAGTTGGTTATGGCATAAGAGACTCTGTCATGTAAACTTTGATTGCATGGTAAAAATCAGTACTACTAACGCAGTTAGAGATCTACCTAAAATTGTCAAACCTCAGAATACAATATGTAAGGAATGTCAATTTGGAAAACAAGTTAGAGGTAGTTTCAAAAGTATTCCAGAAAAATCCAATAATGCTCTTGATTTGATTCACACTGATTTATGTGGTCCAGCTAGAACTAAAAGCTCACAAGGTGATAGATATTTCATGCTAATCATTGATGACTATTCTAGAATGTGTTGGGTTACTTTTCTCAGAGAAAAATTAGAAGCACTTGGAAAGTTCAAACTATTCAAAGCAATGGTTGAAAATGAAACTGGTAAGAAAATCAAATGCTTAAGATCAGATCAAGGAGGAGAATTCACATCTAAGGACTTTAATACATTCTGTGAAGTGAATGGAATTAGAAGACAACTATCAGTACCTCGGACACCGCAGCAGAATGGAGTTGTTGAAAGGAAAAACATAACTATCTTGGATGCAGCAAGAAGTATGTTATCAGAAGCAAAGTTAGCACATGTGTATTGGAGAGAAGCAGTCAGCACAACGATCTATACATTCAACAAAGTTCACATCAAAGGTGAAACCGGTAAGACCCCTCATGAACTATGATTTGGTAATGCTCCTACTCTTAAATATTTCAGAATTTTTGGAAGTAAATGTTATATTAGAAGAGATGAGTATATTGGCAAATTTGATCCTAGAAGTGATGAAAGAATATTTCTTGGTTATTCATCTAAGAGCAAGGCATATAGATGTTTTAACAAGAGATTGTAGAAAATTGTTGAGAGTACAAATGTAAAAATTGATGAACAATTCAGAGGAACTTCAAGGTATATAGACTCTGAACCAGCAACAGAAATTGTGACAAATGAACCTACACCAAATCCAACGGTACAGAATGAAGATCTAGTTACCCCGGTACCATCTGAGGATTCCAAAAATAATTGAAGAACAACAACAAACAAAGACACCCTGGTATGTAAGATTGAATCATTCTGAAGATCAAATAATTGGAAATAAATTTAAAGGATTTATGACAAGAGGAAGATTGGCAAATGAAGAGGTATGTCTTATTTCTCAAATAGAACCATCATCTGTTAATGAGGCATGTGAAGATAAATTTTGGATTAAAGCTATGGAAGAAGAATTAGAACAAATTGAGAAAAATAACACTTGGACATTAGTTCCCTGGCCTAAAGATAAAAATGTAATTGAACCAAATGGGTATTCAGAAACAAACTTAATGAAGATGGTAAGGTTGTCAAAAATAAAGCAAGACTAGTATGTAAGGGATATTCTCAGAAAGAAGGAGTTGATTATAATGAAACCTTTGCACCGGTAGCTATAATTGAGGCAGTCAGATTATTCTTGGCTTTTGCAGCACACAAGAACTACAAAGTTTATCAAATGGATATTAAATGTGCATTTCTGAATGGAGATCTTGAAGAGGAAGTATATATTGAACAACCTGATGGATTTTCTTTGACAGATGACAATGATATGGTTTGGAAGTTAAGGAAAGCTTTGTATGGATTAAAACAAGCTCCAAGAGCTTGGTATGCAAGATTGGATAAGTATCTTCTAAAGATTGGTTTTACTAAAGGAAATGCAGACAGCAATTTATATTACAAAATAACTAATGATGACATCTTGATTATAGAAGTATTCGTTGATGATATAATCTTTGGAGGAGAAGATGGTTTATGTAAGGAATTTTCTAATAAAATGCAGCAAGAATTTGAAATGTCTATGATTGGAGAAATAAAATTCTTTTTAGGATTTTAGATTTCACAGATTGATAAAGGTATATTCTTGAGTCAATCCAAATACCTGAAAGAGTTACTAAAGAAATTTGGGATGGAGAACTCTAAACTGATAAGCACACCAATGACTATAAATGACAAATTATCTCAAAGGCATGAATCTACACCTGTTAATCCAACTAGATACAAATCTATGATAGGAGGTTTACTGTATTTAACACAAACTAGACCTGATATTATGAATGCAGTATGTATTGTTTCTAGATTTCAAAGTTATCCTAGAGAAAATCATGAATCAGCAGTAAAAAGGATTTTCCAGTACTTACAAGGCACTATAAATCTTGGATTATGGTATCCTAGAGATGAAAACTTTGAATTATGTGCATACATAGATGCAAATTGGGCAGGAGATGTGGATGATAGAAAAAGCACCACTGGCGGAGCATTCTTTCTTAGAAACAAACTAGTTTCTTGGCTGAGTAAGAAACAGAGTTGTACATCTTTATCAACAGCAGAATCAGAATATGTTGTAGCATCAACTAACTGTACACAGGTACTATGGCTTAAGCAAATGTTGAAAGACATAAAGGTAAAATGCAAGGAACCTATTACCATATATTGTGATAACATTGCAGCAATTGATATTTCTAAGAATACAATACTACATTCTAAAACAAAACATGTTTCTATCAAACTGAATTTTCTAAGGGAAAAAGTTGAAGAAAAGGAGATAAAACTGGTTTATGTGAACACTAAAGAACAACTTGTAGATATTTTCACAAAACCTTTGCCTAAGGAGATTTTTGAATATCTCAGAGATCAGCTTGGAGTCATACCACCACCGGTAGAGACTTAGATAGTTGATGATTGTCATCAACTGACAGAATTAAAAGACAAATCTTTTACTCCGGTCTTTGATGAGGAAGCTACTTCTCAGGGGGAGTAGTTGGTATACTGAATTGATTGGTATTTTGTATATGAACTTGACTTTATTACAACTTTGGCATTAGATGTCAAAGGGGGAGAAATATATGGAAAAACACATTATCTTTTGGAGATATTGGTATGGAAACTTTGGATAACACATGTTGCTCCCATGGGGAGAGATTGTTGTTTAGGAGAGACTATTACTCTTTGTATTCTGGTTATGATCTTTTTGTAGATTTTTGGTTTTTGGCATTTCTGTTTTAGCACTTTGATGGTTTTTCCATCTTGTGTTGCCATCAATGCCAAAGGGGGAGATTGTTGGTATTTTGGCATAGTTTTGTCATTGATGTCAACACCTACTAAAACACTAGCACTTTGGAGATCCAGTAGCATTCACCGGCAAGCAAGTAACTATTGCACAGTTACTGGTATATGGTTCATCGGCAGGATATAATGATCACTGGCACTTGAAATGATATGGAAGACACTTGGTAATATTGAAGACATCATGTGAACATCTTATCTTAATGAATTAATCATTGGTATATTCATATTTGCATATTTGCTTTTACCGGCAAATAGGTCCAGGGTTACCTAGGGTTACACCGACAGGTTTATCTTTTCCAGATTAGCATGGCACACTATGGAAATGATTAATTATTGTTGTAAATGCATTAAGCCGACATGTTCAATCAGTTATTGCATCGGATATAATTTTATTTGTAAAATGTTTTTATTGTAATATCTTGTAGAGCCGACCTACTAAAATTGGTCTTAGGTTATGGTATAAAGGTAAGATCTTATTTGTAAGATCAAGTGTGGAATGCAAAAATGAATTGTGTGAAGGTATATGCGAGATTAAGTAGTGTAATACACACAGACATCATTTGAAGGTGAAGTTAGGTTTTTTTGTGAAAGCATATCAACATTACACCGGTACTGAATCCAACATATGAAGATGCTATTTTGTGCAGTACATTCTTATTGGATATAACCATCCAACTATAGTTAGTGTGACTCCCATTTTGTGATTGAGTAGTGAGCTCTAGGCTATTGGCCTTTCTGCATGTGTAGACCCCATTTATGTACACTTACTATCTACAGTAGTATCATCTGATTGTGGGTAAGGTTTCCCACCGTGGTTTTTCCCCTTATAGGGTTTCCACGTACAAATATTGGTGTCATGTGTTATGGATGACTTTGTGTTTATGTTTCATGCATTAATCTTTACCGGTATAGCAATTAACTATTAAAACTGTCTACCGGCATACTTAACTAGTTTATCGGTATTAAGCATTAAGTTGGTTAAGTTGTTTTTGGTTTGAATTTATTAGACAACTGATTATTCCCCTCCTCGCAGTTGTCTCCAGGACCTAACACATATGTTTCAACAATAATCACCAAACATCTAGTCTCGAACATGATCACCAAGAGCATCCTGAAACTCCATCCGAAGCTGCACTAAAACCAATTATGCAATGCATCAAAGATCTCCACCAAAAGCTTTGTCGGTGAAACCCTCGCTAGAACCAGAAACCAATCTTCTAAGCAAGCAGGATAGTATCCAATCAAAATTAACTGACCAAATATGACTATAAGCATCATGATCAAGCCAATTCCATTACCTAATTGTACCAGAGTCAACCAGATCATGCCAGATCTAAGTTAACCGAAAACTAATCAACCTATCGGGACCAGAAGTGTGTCAATAAAGCATCCACGCAACTAGTGTTGACATCAATGATAAAACATCAATGCAACACATAATAAATACCACCAAATGGCCAACAATATCCCCCTTTGGCATTGATGGAAACACTAGATGTGAAAAATATCTAAGTACCAAGAAATGCCAAACAAGTCTCCTCCTATGGAAGATAGCCAAAAAACTCCTGCATGTAGCTCTGAATATTAATAACTCTCCCCCTTTAAATAATATCTTTGTAAAGTTCTTTTTCACATTACTATCTCTCCCCCTTTGACATCAATGCTATAAATTTGACAGAAATATCAAAGTATAATCCTCTAAATCTCAAATATGACTACTCCCCCTCAGCAGTAGCATCCCACATCAGTGCCGGATTGAATAGTATCTCTGAAAATGCAAGTCAGACTAATGCCAAACCACATCAATCAAGTCTGTGTCGGAGGAGCATAAACCCCCAATCTGTCTCTCAAGTACTCAAATGATTCCTTGGATAAAGGTTTAGTGAAAATATTTGCAATCTATTCTTTAGTGTTCACATAAACCAGTTTAACTTCATTTTCTTCCACCTTCTCCTTTAAAAAGTTGTACTTGATAGATTGTGCTTTGTCTTAGAGTCAAATACCAGATTCTTTTATATATCAATAACAGCAAAGTTATCACAATGAATAACTACCGATGCATCACAATCCACCTTTATATCCTTCAACATTTGCTTCATGCATAAAACTTGTGTACAATTAATAGTAATAGCAACATACTCAGCTTCAGCAGTTGATAAAGAAGTACATGATTGTTTCTTGCTAGTCCATGAAACCAACTTCTTTCCAAGAAAGAAAGCTCCTCTGGAAGTACTTTTCCAATCATCAACATCTCCAGCCCAATCAGCATCTGTATATGCACATAAAAGAAAGTTATCGTCCTTAGGATAACACAAACCATATTTTGATGTACCTTGCAAGTATCTAAAAATCCTTTCACTGCCATCCCATGATTTTCTTTGGGATCACTCTGAAATCTTGAAATGATACAAACAACATTCATAATGTCAAGCCTAGTCTGAGTCAAATAAAGTAGACCTCCAATCATAGATTTGTATCTTATAGAATTTATCAGTACAGAAACATCTTTCCTTGTCCATTTCTCACCTGTAACCATAGGCGTACTTACTGGTTAAGAATCTCCCATACCAAATTTCTTCAACAATTCCTTAGCATACTTAGCTTGACAGATAAAAATACCTTTGTCAATCTAATTAATCTACAAACCTAAGAAAAATTTCATCTCACCAATCATACACATCTCAAATTCTTTCTCCATGTTCTTAGAAAATTCTATGAATAATTTATCTTCACCTCCAAAAATAATGTCATCAACAAATACTTCAACAATCAGTATGTCATCATCAGTGATTTTATAATATAGATTAGTGTCAGCACTTCCCTTAGTAAAACCAAGCTTCAAAAGATATTTTTCCAACCTTGCATACCAAGCTCTAGGTGATTTTTTCAATCCATATAAAGCTTCCCTTAACCTGCAAACTATATCAATATCATTTGATAGTGAAAAACCATCAGGTTTCTCAATATAAACTTCCTCATCAAGATCCCCATTCAATAATACACTTTTAACATCCATCTGATAAACCTTGTAGTTTTTATAAGCAGCATAAGCAAGAAATAATCTTACAGCTTCAATCCTAGCTACTGGTGAAAAGGTTTCTCCATAATCAATTCCTTCCTTCTGAGAATATCCTTTACAAACCAATCTAGCCTTATTCCTTATAACTTTACCATCCTCATTCAATTTATTCCTAAAAACCCATTTAGTTCCAATAACATTTTTTATTTTTAGGTCGGGGAACCAAATTCCATGTGTTATTTTTCTCAATCTGATCTAATTCTTCTTCCATGGCATTTAACCAAAACTCATCTTTACATGCTTCAATTATTGATACCGGTTCAACTTGTGAAATTAAACATACCTCATTAGTTGCCAGTCTTCTTCTTATCATCACTTTGTTTCTCTTATCCAAAATTATTTTATCTTCAAAATGATTCAATCTCACATACCTAGGAGTCTTCTGACTCTTTGTTCCTCTTCCCTGTTCTTTAGTTACAATAGAATTCTTTGATGTTGCCAGAGTAACTGGTTCAACTCTATGTTTTGGTAAAGATGCTACTGGTTCAGATATAATCATTTCCACTATCGGTTCCTTCTCATAAGTTCTGATTTGACTTTTGCTCAGCTAATCTACTTTGATATTAGCACTCTCCACTATTCTCTGTAATCTCTTGTTATAACATCTATATGATTTTCTTTCATTAGAATAACCAATAAATATGCCTTCATCACTTCTAGGATAAAATTTACCAATAGTATCATATCTCCTGATATAACATTTGTTAGGTCCAACTAGGAAAGCTAATGTACTGAGAGGGGAGGGGTGAATTAGTACATCAAAACTTTTCTTCAAAAATAATCTTATTGATAAACAGAAATTGTAAATTGTTGATCTCATAATATAAAACTAACACATAATTATAGAAGTAACATTAATACACATTTCATTCCATAACACAAATATTTTGGTTACGCAGAAACTCTTTGTTAGAGAGAAAAAACTACAGTGGGGATGGCACCCACAACTTCACTACTCCAATAATAAAGGTTGCTTGGTTAGAGCTACATGTTTAGCTATTTCTGATAGCTTACCCTATTAGGAGTATCAAGATCTTTAGATCTACCTTGCTAAAGGATTTCACAACACTTATACAAAATGTTGCACCTGGTTAAAGGCTTTACAATTTATAGAATTGGTTAGAGTCTTTTACCCTGTTAAAGGTTTCTATTTTAACTCAAATGATTCAATAAAATCTTTACAAATATCTACAACTTTACATCTGAAATGTTATAGCAGATTCTATGTGCTCAATATGAAATTACCTATAGCATACCATGGTAATTGATAAATCAACTCGATAAAACCTTTTGTTTACTCTGTCCTTTAAACTGTTCTCTGAAGACTTTCTCGGTGACCTCTGAATATCTCTGTCAGTCGTAGCAGTCACAACTTAATGTGTCCTCTTATGATTTTCCTTTTAACTTCTTCTATCACACATGTCTCTCTCTCTCTTTGATTCTCAAGTCACTCTATATAAATAGATCTCTAGGACGATGACCTGTTCATGCTTCGATCTTACAAACAAGATTCATTGAATGAATAAATATAGAAATTATTTCATTCGATAAACTTCCTCAAAATCCTACAAAATCTTGAAGTGCAATTTCCTATGTTCCCTGTTCCTTGATTCTTGTAACACATTTCCACATGTGTCCAAGTTCATTAAATCTGGTAACACATTTCTACTCAATTCAGATTACTCAGTATACCTTCTTTGCTGCTTGGTAGACATAGAAAATTACTCAGTAGATAGCTCGGTGTATACTTAACTCTGTGACTCCTTTCTTCTGTAACTGACTTCTTTAGTGCTTACCGACTGAATATTTCGATAGTATTAACCGACTAGAGTATATAGGATGACTTTGGACATAAAACTAATGACAACTTAGTAAATAATAACAATCTCCCCTTTTGACATTAGTTTGGTATGTTTGACAAAACTCCTTTCAAAGTCATAACTCAAAATCTATATACTTACAAAATTAGACTAAAATGACAGTATATACAATTGTCAATGAATAGTAACATACTCAAATATATACTCCCCTTATCAATATATTGTACATATCTTAATTTGCATGCTCCTATGATCAATTGCTCGGTGTTCACTACTCTGTGTTCTATGCTCCCCCTATCAAATTCAACTATGCATTCGGATACTCCGTTCTGCTTGGTACACTGTACACCCATATACTCGGTATACTCGGTATACTCCCCCTTTTTGACAAACATCAAAACTAGTTACCATTAGGTGGAGGCAACTAGTCAAAAATAGATTTATACTTTGTACTGGCATTGGTGAGAGCAATGGAGAGTGCATCTTTGACACTGTCCATTAGGGAATTTTGAGTTGTAATATCAGCTAACAGTGAAATCAAACCATCTAAAGTGCTTCCCTCTTGTTGAGTGGATAAGTGGGTAGCTCGGTTGATATGCTCTTGGACTGATGATAAGTGGGGAATAAATAAGGTCTGAAGAGTCATGATATCCATCCTTATTTTGTGCTCTTCATTCCAAAGTTCTAACTATTGAGCCATAAGAGTTTGCAACTTGGTATAGAAATTCTGAATAGAATTTGGCTTGGTGGTCCATGTATTGGAGAGATTGGTGATCTCTTGTTCAATAACTTCGGTCTTATGCTTGATATCCTTAATAAATAATGAAAATGTACAGAGCTTCTAAAATAAATAAATAATATGTTTGAGTTGAGGGGACAACTCAGCAATGAGTTTAACAAGCTTGACTTTACCTATGGCGATTGCTTTCTACACTTCTTCAATCATTTTGGTAGTCAGCTCTTTGTCCTTCAACTTGCTTAGGTATTATAATGCGTCTACTCCTGATGCTTCTAATTTAGTGAGTAGCTCATCCAGTTGCATATGGATGGCAACATCTTTATTCATGGTATCTTCAGGTAGCATGTTCATCAATAATGCTTTAACCTTCTGAAGTACTCGGTTCTTCTTCTGAATAGCCATTTGTCTTTCTTGTTCTGCTTTGGCTTTATATAGTTCTCTAAATTCAATAAGTGCTTGCCCTTTCAGTTTTGAAATGTCAACATTTGGCAACACAATAGGCTTTGACAGATCTACCTTGAAACTATGCTTCTTCACTTTCTTTTCTTTGGATTATGAGGCTTTGACCAGTTGAACGAGTACAATGGTTGTGGAGGCTTGTTCGCCCTCGGTAGGTTGCTCGGTAGAGGCAACACTTTTGTTGGTTTCCTTAGCCTCTGATGTTTCCTTTGGTAATTCCTTGCTTGGGGTCTCAGTGGCAACAGTTTCAGTGCATGCAGGTGCTTGAGAAGTTTATTCCCCGATGGCCTGAGAAGTAGATTCTCCTTTTGTAGACTGTTGACCCTCTTTGCCTTGATCAGTGTCCTGAGGTTTCTCGGTTGAAACTTGCTGAGTTACAGGAGGATAGGACTTGACTTGTTCCAAAACTAATTCACTAGATACCAGTTTGGCATAGGCATTTCCTTCTATCATCTCTTGTTCTGGTGCCTCAGTCTCCATGACATCCTCATCTTGTTGAATAGTTGAAGCAGGATCTTGCTCGGTAATGTCAACTATTTCAACTTCACCTTGAGTTTCTTCAGTCTGAATTCTGAAGATTTTTTGCCATTTTTCTTTTGTTTCCTTTTTGACTTCAAGATAAAGTCCATTCATCATTTTCAAGGATCTATGCTTGACTTGAAAGTTGGTCTGGTAGTTTTTCAAATAATTTCTAATATCATCTACCGACATGTCTGGAAAGAGATGTACTAAAACTCTTTCTCTTATCTGCTTCTCTGAGTCCATAGCATATTTTTATCTGTTGTCAATGTGAGAATGTAATGCATTTGAAAGAAAATTACTTACTTCCAATGGAACTACTCAGAATTTAAGAAGTGTACATACAACTGACTCTTCTATTTGTCTCTTTTCTTCTTCTATTCGAGAGTCATATTTTACATACCTGAATGACCCAAATCCACCATATTGTTTCAATTTGGCATAAAATTTGTCAACACTGTGTACATCTTCCTTTGCACTTTTAACAATCTGAAATTTATTTTTGTCTTCAAATTTTGTGTCACTTGACTCCTTATTCAAAATGAGTCTCCTAGTCAACTTTCTATAAGTCTTTTTAACTTTAGGCAATTCAACCTTTTTCTATTTCTTATTGGGTGACACTACAGATGATCTAGTGTTGGGGTGCTTCACTGGAGGAGTCGGTGATACCTTTGGTGTATCCTGTTTCTTCCTTTTCAATATTTTTCCCTTTGGCAACTCGGTGCTCAGAGTGATGGTTGCTTCTTGAGCCTCAGATTCTTCCTCAATTGTGAGTTGATCACTCTTGATAGGAGTGGAGGTAGAACCTTCTCCAAATTTCTTAGTTAGCACTTTGATCATTTTTGTGGCTTTTCTTATAGCCTTCGATACAACTATGCTCATTTTTACCTTCTCTTTTACCTCTTCATAGGTACCATACTTGATCTCGGTAGCATGCCTTGGAAGTGTCAAAAAGGCATCTATCTGTTGTTGAGAAATATCAAGATCCATCTCATAACCCATGGACGGTAGAGATTGAGTTCTTGGATCTACTGCATTGACATAACAGTAGTCGGTGTCCACTTCAAAACATATATCATCCTTATATTTTTCCACTAGCTAAGGTGGGATTCTATACCTGTTATACATCTTTTCTTGAAATTTGCTGAAGTAATCATCCATTATCTCATTGAAATTATCACCTAACTGATTGATAGAGTCATATATTTGATGGGTGATTGGTTGGTGTAATTCCCAAACTATGTTACCGACTGATGGGAAGAATTTCTAAAAATAGAAAAACATGCACACTAAGAGTGACCCAAACTTTAGTGTGTTTGTCGAGTTATTCTTCTTGGGTTCCTTATAGTGTTGAGATTTTCAAATAGGTTTTTCAACAACACTTCACATAGATCAATCTTCATACCCTTTTTCACAATCTTGTAGGCCAGATCTATAGTTGCACAAGGTACACTATTTTCTCTTGCCGATTGAAAGAAATAATAACCGATGACTCTAATTGCAAACTTTAGCTCTGCATCAGTAACTTTATTCAATTTAAGACCTCTGCAATCAGACTCAACTCCGGTTAAAGTTATCAATTCCTTCTATGAAATCATTTTCTATGCTCGGGCATGGTCATAGATAGGGTATCTAGTTATTATGTGAATGATCTCCTTGGTGATTTTGAATAGTTGCTCCTCTAACCATATAAAGTCATCATGAACTCTACTAAAAAAAAAATTAACCCATTGGGGTTTGAAAACTCGAGGGTAGGTTAGGGCTTCGGTCAATCCCTTGACTTTGATATGCTCATACTTGTTATCTAGGATTCCATTGGTGCATAACTCATCATACATGTCTTTGATCTCGGTATGACCTAGCTCTTCAACATGGCACTTAGTGTAGAATCTGACATCTTCAACCAAAAAAACCCTATCTGGAATAAGAGAAAATGCAGTTTTCTCATCGGGTTCAGATGCAATTTTGGGAGGTAAGGAATACTTCAGTGAGGGCTTCTCAATATTCTCAAATAAAATAGGTTTTTGCAACTTAGGAACCATTTTAAACTTTGATTTCTACTAACGAAAGAGCTTAGGGTTTTAACTAACTAGAAAATGCTTTTGACTTAGTAAATATATTGTTAGGTCCCGGAGACAACTGAGAGGGGGGGTGAATTAGTTGTCAACAACTTCAAACCAAAAACAACTTAACCAACTAAATGCTTAATACTGGTAAACCAGTTAAGTATGTCGGTAAACAATTTTAACAGTTAATAGCTATACCAGTAAAGATTATTGCATGAAACATAAACACAAAGTCATCCACAACACATGACACCAATATTTGTATGTGGAAACCCTGTAAGGGGAAAAACCACGGTGGGAAACCTTACCCACAATCAGATGATACTACTGCAGATAGTAAGTGTACATAAATGGGGTCTGCACATGCAGAAAGGCCAACAGCCTAGAGCTCACTGCTCAATCACAAAATGGGAGTCACACTGACTACAGTTGGATGGTTAAATCCAATAAGAATGTACTACACAAAATAGCATCTTCATATGCTAGATTCAGTACCGGTGTAATGCTGATATGCTTTCTCAAAAACCTAGCTTCACCTTCAAATGATGTCTTCATGTATAGATCTGCTTAATCTCACATATACCTTCACACAATTCTTTTCCGCATTCCACATTTGATCTTACAAATAAGATCTTACATTTATACCATAACCTAAGACCAATTTTAGTAGGTAGGCTCTACAAGATATTACAATAAAAACATTTTACAAACAATATAATATCCGATGCAATAACCGATTGAACATGTCGACTTAATGTATTTACAACAATAATTAATCATTTCCTTAGCGTGCCATGCTGATCTGGAAAAGATAAACTTGCTGGTGTAACAATAGGTAACCCTGGACCTATTTGCTGGTAAAAGCAAATATGCAAATATGAATGTACCAATGAGCAAAAACTCCAAGACAAGATGTCCAAAAGATGTCTTTGACATTACCAAGTGTCTTCCACATAATTCCGAGTACCGGTGATCATTATATCCTGTCGGTGAACCATATACCAGTAACTGTGCAATAGTTACTTGCTTGCTGGTGAATGCTATTGGATCTCCAAAGTGCTAGTGTTTTAGTAGATGTTGACATCAATGACAAAACCATACCAAAATACCAACATATAATGTAGATGCTCACAACTGATATTGATCGGTTAACTAGCTTGAAAATGCATTTGAGATTGTTGTATAAATACCTTGAAATTCACTTGGGAGTTGTTTGATCGCCTTTGAATCGCTTAGCTCTGCTCTTTTGATAACTTGGTAAGTGTAAAATGACCTCGCAAAGAGCTTTAAGTACACATTTTACCTTATTGGGCTTTGTACAGTTCGGTAAGAAAACATTAAATGCACTCGGTTCCACTAAACCGATTAACTTCCTTTTTACGCTTTTACCGACTAGACAGGCTTCCTGCACTTACCGACTTCTCTGGTACTCCAAAAGACTAGATAAAATTTCAAACTTGCTAATGCATCTTAGCTATGCAGATTTTGAAATTAAGTACATGATAAAATAGGAACTGTTAAGATCTAACCTTGAGAGAATGCAGCCCCTTCATACCTTTATTGATTAATTCAAAGTAGATGAACCTAACTCGGTAGGTAAGGTGCTTACTTCATTTTCTGACTCAATTTCCTTCTTTTTCCAGATTTTCTAAAGTTTGATTTTTAATTCTTCAATATCTCCTCTAGGTTGATCTCTACAATCTTTAGCCAAGTGTCCAACTTTATGACAATGAAAGCATGCCATACCAGGATTTCTCCATGATCTTCGGTGGTTCATTCCAGACCTTATCATGTAGTTGACACTTATATGTCCATATCTTCCACAGCATTCACACCATATTCTTGTATTGTAATCCCATGGTACTACAATATACTGTCGGTTAAGATTTGTGTGAATTCGGTAGCTTCTATTATTTGCTCGGTGTGAAGACCTCATATAGTTTTTCTGCTTACACCAACACTTCTTGGTACTGTGTCCATATCTATTGTAGTTTTTGCAATATCCTTTGAATTTTGCCTTCTGAAAATTGCTAGCAGACTTTGTCCTAAATTGTTTAGATGTGTGACCATACTTATTGCAATTGTGACAATAACCATCAGACCTAGTGACATTCGGTTGCTTACCTTTTCTGATTTGGCACATGTTGGTAGTATGTCCTTGTTTTCCATAGTAGTTGCAGATAGGCTTCTTTCCATTGATATTCTCCTTGTTTCCATCTTTCTTTGATGATTCCCCTCTCTCGGTGGTGTTGATTCCTTTCTCAGCAGAGTTTTTTCTTTTGTAACTGAGTCCTGCATCTTTGTTGGGTCTTCTTATATTTAGTTTTTCATCCAACATCCTTGATGCTTCATAACTTTTCTTCAGTGTTTCTTTTGATTTCTTCTCTGCTTCAAGTTCATTGGTCAATCTTGATAATTCAAGTTTCAATGCTTGATTCTCATTTTCTTTTAGATTTGCTTAATGATGTGCATAACCCAATTGATCATAAAGATTATGTTGAATTCCAATCATTCTTGTGATTTCATCATTCTTTTCAAACATCAATGCTTCTAGTTGTTGTTTTCCCCTTTCCATGTCTCTTATGTTATCCTTAGCTATTCTTAATACATCAAGATTTTCAGTCATCTGTGTACTAAAATGTTCATGTTGTCTTTTCATTGCCTTCAGTTGTTCAGTCAGTGCTTTGTTCTTTTCTTTCAGTTCTCCAATCATTTCTTTAGTCTCTTATGATATACTATTCTTAGATGATGTTTCAATTTGTTCCACCAACTCTTGTGAGTCCTGTAAGTCATTAGACAACCTTCTTCTGACTTTCAGTGATCTTTGCATTTGTCTCTGTATATCTACAATCACTTGGTTAGCATGATCCAATTCTTTTTGAAGATTCACAATCCTCTGAGATTGTTTGTAGGTTTCCATTGATAAGATCTTTCTCTTTAGACTGTTAAACCCTTTTCCAAGATTGAGGCTCTGATACCAATTTTTAGGTCCAACTAGGAAAGCTAATGTACTGAGAGGGGAGGGGTGAATCAGTACATCAAAACTTTTCTTCAAAAACAATCTTATTGATAAACATAAATTGTAAACTGTTGATCTCATAATATAAAACTAACACATAATTATAGAAGTAACATTCATACACATTTCACTCCATAACACAAATATTTTGGTTATGCAAAAACTTTTTGTTAGAGAGAAAAAACTACAGTGGGGATGGCACCCACAACTTCACTGCTGCAATAATAAAGGTTGCTCTGTTAGAGCTACATGTTTAGCTATTTCTGATAGCTTACCCTATTAGGAGTATCAAGATCTTTAGATCTACCTTGCTAAAGGATTACACAACACTTATACAAAATGTTGCACCTGGTTAAAGGCTTTACAATTTATAGACTTTTTTAGAGTCTTTTACCTTGTTAAAGGTTTCTATTTTAACTCAAATGATTCAATAAAATCTTTACAAATATCTGCAACTTTACATTTGAAATGTTATAGCAGATTCTATGTGCTCAATATGAAATTACCTTGCTCATAGCATACCTCGGTAATTGATCAATCAACTCGGTAAACCCTTCTATTTATTTTGTCCCTTAAACTATTCTCTGAAGACTTTCTTGGTGATCTCTGAATATCTCTGTCAGTCGTAGCAGTCACAACTTAATGTGTCCTCTTATGATTTTCCTTTTAACTTCTTCTATCACACATGTCTCTCTCTCTTTGATTCTCAAATCACTTTGTATAAATAGATATATGGGATGGTGACATGTTTATGCTTTGATCTTACAAACAAGATTCGTTGAATGAATAAACATAGAAATTATTTCATTCGATAAACTTCCTCGAAATCATACAAAATCTTGAAGTGCAATTTCCTATGTGATAACGGTTCCCTATTCCTTGATTATTGTAACACATTTCCACATGTGTCCAGGTTCATTGAATCTGGTAACACATTTCTACTCAGTTCAGATTACTTGATATACCCTTTTTTCTACTCGGTAGACATAGAATGTTACTCGATAGACAGCTCGGTGTATACTTAACTCTGTGACTCCTTTCCTCTGTAACCGACTGCTTTAGTGCTTACTGACTGAATATTTCAGTAGTATTAACCAACTAGAGTATATAGGATGACTTTGGACATAAAACTAATGACAACTTAGTAAATAATAACAACATTTACTACCAAAAATTCTGAAATACTTAACTATAGGTGTATTGCCAAACCATGATTCATAAGGTGTCTTACTGGTTTCTCCTTTGATATGTACTCTATTGAATGTATAAAACATTGTACTAATGGCTTCTCTCCAATAGATACGTGGTAGATTAGCTTTCATCATCATTGTTCTAACAACATCCAAGATAGTTATGCTTTTCCTTTCCACAACTCCATTTTGCTGAGGTGTCCGGGGAGCAGAAAATTGTCTTCTAATATCATGCTTGTCACAAAAGTTATTAAACTCACCGGATATGAATTCTCCACCATGATCTGATCTCAAACATTTAATCTTCAACCCAGTCTCAGTTTCCACTTTAGCCTTAAAGATTTTAAACTTTTTAAATGCTTCAGACTTTTCTCTCAAAAAAGTAACCCACATCATTCTAGAATAGTCATCAATGATTAGCATAAAATATCTATCACCATGAAAACTTTTAACTCTAGTAGGGCCACACAAATCAGTATGAATAAGATCAAGAGCATGATTTAATTTATCTTCTATACTCCTAAAAGATGTTCTGACTTGTTTACCCATTTGACATTCTTTACATACTGGATTATAGGGCTTTATAATCTTAAGTATATCTCTAACATCCTTAGTTGAACTGATCTTCACAATGCAATCAAAATTCACATGACACAACCTTTTATGCCATAACCAACTCTCATCAATCTATGTAATTAAACGTGTCTTCTCACTGGAGTTCAAATGAAATATGTTACCTTTTGTCTGTGTACCAGTTGCTATTTCCAAGCTAGATCTGTTAATGATTTTGTATTTTCCATCCTTGAACTGTAATTGAAATCTCTTATCTACCAATTGTCCTACACTCAAAATATTATGCTTCAAACCTTCAACATAAAAAACATTATCAGTATTGTTCTTACCATCTAAAAAATATAGTTCCTTTTCCTTTGATCATACATACTTTGTCATCCCCAAATCTAACTAGTCCACCATCAAATTCTTACAAAGATAGAAAATTCTCTTTATCTCCAGTTATATGATGTGAACAACCACTGTCAATTACCCATTCATCCTTATCCTCAATTTTAGAAGCAAGTGTCTTCTCCTCAGGTACATTCTCTTTCAATAAGAGATCATCTTCCTTGATATCCAAGAATACACATTCTTTCCCATTGTCGGATCCACTAGCAGAGTCATCTATTGGTTCATCATCTGAATCAGTAATGCCTTCCTCATCCGCTATGTAGCATGATTTGTCTCTATTTTTCTTAAATCTATACTTATTCTGATATCCAGGATTAGGTTTGAATGTTCTCTTAATTCTTTCTTCAAATCTTGAATTCCTTTTAGGAGATCTAGATGCAAAATGACCAATCTTATTACATGCAAAACATTTAAAAGGTGTTTTTCCTTCATACTTACTTCCTATTGGTCCTTTTGGTGCTCTTCTAGAAAATAGTGCTTCAAGTTGCTCAAACTCATCATCTTCTCTTTTCATATCTTCTAATTCTTTTGCATATAAATCTCTCCAATCTTGCTTACCAGCTGTACATGTAGATGCATGAAAAGGAGGTTCGGTCTTCATAGCTCCAGAAGGTCCAAATAACTCAAGCTCAAAAGAAGATAGTTTCCCAACCAAAGTATCTTTGTTGACAGATGTATTAGCCATCGTTCTCAATTCTTTAATAGCAGTAGCCTTCATTTTTTAAGCCGGTGGTAGGGCTCTCAAGACTTTATAAATAATTTCATCTTCGCTCAGAGTTCCATCACAATGTTGAATTCCCATAACAATCTCATTTACCCTTTTTATGAATGCAATAATCCTTTCATCTTCTTCCATCTTCAGGTTTTCATATCTCACCCAGTAACCATGAAGTTTAGCAATCTTCACTGTAGGGTCACCTTCATTAAGAGTCTGCAATTTATCCCATATAGCCTTTCCAGATTATTTGTCGGTTAATCCCATTATTTGTTGATTAGAAAGTGCACACAAGAGGGATTCTCTTGATCTACAATCATTCTCAAGCTCCTTGTCCAGGTTTTTCGAAGGAGGATTTCCAGATCCCATCTTATAGGGTATGACACCATTCCATGTGATCTCCCAAATATCCTTGCCAAGACATCTCAGATGAGTCTCCATCTAAATCTTCCATATTGTATAATTTATTCATTCAAATCTTGATATATCCCTTCGAAAGATAGCTCCAAAAGGACTGGATGAACTTGAACTGGTAGTCGCCATAGGATCTTCCTCAATAGGTTAAGCTTTCTATAGACAAGACCAAAGCTCTAATACCAATTGTTAGACAATTTAGATAACCGAAAGACAACTTAGAGGGGGGGAAGTGAATCAATTGTCACAGATTACCGGAATAGCAATTAATCTAATTAAGTGTAAACAATAATCACAGAATAAAAGCCATCCACACAAAACCAAAATTTGTATGTGGAAAAATCGGTAAAGGGAAAAACCACATTGGGAAGTCTACCTACAATCAGATAATACTTTTACAGTAAGCATGTGAATTTACAATGACGGGGCCTTCACTTGCAGGAAGGCCAATAACCTAGAGCACACTGCTCATCACAAAATGAGTCTCACTGACTACATATAAATCCAGACTACAATCCGACAAAGTGTTGAACTGCAAAAAATAGCATCTCCTATGCCTGAGTACAATTTTAGTTAAGCTCAATACCGGATGACTAAATCCTCTTATAAACCTAATTCGATCTCCAATGATCAACCAACTCCTCTGCCAGAATGATATTACATTATTTGCACATTACATTCCTTGACCATGACCTCTTACAATAACCATGATCATCTACCATGAGATCTTACATCTTATTTATACAAAACCTTGACCATAAACAATCAGGTCGGTCACCAAACAATAAACCAATTACATAATTACAAACCATGTCATCTTTAGACCAAAACAAATAATATCCAGCGCATAAGAAAACTCAGAAATACAACAATAGGTCCCATCCATATGTTACATTAATGTCGGTCCATAACCTAGATAAACCGGGACCAAGTATAGGTCCATGTGTTTCAACAATGATCACCAAACATCAAGTCTCGAACATGATCACCGAAAGCATCCTGAAACTCCATCAGAAGTCGTGCCAACACCAATTATGCAATGCATCAAAGATCTCCACCAAAAGCTCTACCGGTGAAACCCTCACCAGAACTAGAAACCAATCTTCTAAGCAAGCAGGATAGCATCCAATCACCAGACCAAAACCAACTGACCAAATATGAGTATAAGCATCATGATCAAGCCAATTCCATCACCAAATTATACCGAAGTCAACCAAATCATGTCGAATCCAAGTTAACCAAAAACTACTCAACCTAGTGGGACCAAAAGGGTGTCGGTAAAGCATCCAAACAGCTAGTGTTGACATCAATGAAACACATAATAAATTCCACCAAATGGCCAACACATATGCTCAACACCTGTTGAGTAAATCGGTTGATGAGAAGGAAGAAAGGTTTGGTACTTATACGGAGAAAAATCTAGACCTATACAAGAAATTCACTGAGTCTGGAATGAAGAGGACGGTCAAGAAAGAATTTGAAGAGCTTGTAGAACAAATGTGAATAACCAAATAAGTCATTCAAAGGTCTAGGGAACATAACATTCTAGAGGAGGAGGATGACATGGTAAAACCTAAGAAAACAAAACCGGTCTCCACTGATGGTATGATGAAAGAATAAGTATCTGGTAGATTATTAAGAGGGGGGTGAATCAATAAATAGAAAAACTAATACAAACTTCCCAAACTCAAATTCAAACATACAAAGTAAACTTATCAATGGAATACCACTATCAAGATCAATACTCATAAGAATACTATTTGACAGTTACATCAACTTAACAGTAAACAACATTTAACTTGTAAACATCCGAATGTTTTATCATATGCCAATGCTTCTGATTATCATGCCTTATCACAAATAGTTAAATAGTTAATCAAATCAACCACAAAAACATTCACCACATGACACAAGTATTTATACATGGAAAACCCAAATAGGTAAAAACCATGGTGCAATGGGACTCACAAGATAATATCTAAACTCTTCTGAAGTTCACCCTGTTAGGAGCCAAGCCTATTAAATCTTTTACAAAAGTCTTGTTAAGAATTGATCCTATTAGGAATCACTCGGTTAAGGGATTGACTACAAATGCCTTGTTAGAAGCAAATACCCTGTAAGGAGTAACCTTAGTAAAGGATTTGAAAATCCAATCTAATGGACCACCTTGTTAGAGGATTCAATAAGTAACCAAGCTTGTTAGAGCTTACCCAGTTAGGGGATTTCAATTCTGCTGCAATTGTTAGAAAACAATAGGTGTTTCATGATCTGTCTAAATAGAACTACATTTGCTTGATTAGATCCATTTAAGCTTTTATCTGCCTTTACTCAAATTGTAGACTCATTCTCTAGTTTGGCAACCACACACTCAACTGATTTCTGCCAACTCTTGCCAACACTAAATAAAACAACTTCATCTATCTTAAATACAAATCAATTAGGTTGGTAACACAACAAAAATATAATCCTCTCATTGATATTACAAACAAGTTGGTACAAGCATGACCGTTGGATTTCATAGCAATCTCTACACGTCAATCAAGAAAACCTCAACCGCTTCATCGAGCTCAATAACTCATCACGCGTTTTTGCATTAGATGCAATACACTTTTCTCATTATCTAGACAAACAATCGTGCCAAAACATTTTGAACTTGTCTTCATACAATGACCTTATGTGTCACCATCATTACCGCTCAACATCATATCATAAACCAACATAACCAATTCAACAACCTTAATTGGTTAGGGTTTAACAAAAATAATTGGTAGGGTTTACCGATTACATAACATATAAAAGGGTTTAACCTTTTACTCTGATTACCAGTTAAACTCACAAACTTACATACCGGTTTACAATATCCTTCACAAAGCTCTTCCTACCAGTTATAAGACAATATCAACAATAACAACAATATCAACAATATCAATAATATCATTAATATCATTATCGGTTCAATTGACATCAATGACAACATAACATATCATTAATGCAATCTTCATGTAAATGCCAACAATCTCCCCCTTTGGCATTGATGGCAATACAAATATCAACACCATTGCTTTGTTGTTGTGATTGTGAAAAGAAATCCTAGTTTACATTACCAAGTATTCACATGCTCTTTATGTCTTCAGTTTGTCACTAGTTTTCCTTCCCATAATCACATAATTTTTCTCCCCCTTTGATAGCAATGCCAAATTGAAAGTAAAATATATAATGCTAAATTTTCACTGTGCATCAATAACATACTACAACTTGATGCTCCCCCTGTGGAATACATCCACTTCTACATCAACCCTTGTAAAATTATGTGAGTGATTCAGGGGCTGATGCAGTCAACATCATGTTCAATTAACTTCATGAAGAGGGACAACCCCTAACTAACTTCTAAGATACTCAAAAGTATTCTTAGGAAGAGGTTTGGTAAAAATATCTACAAGCTGCTCCTTGGTAGAAACATGCTCTAAGATAATATCTTTACTTTGAACTTTTTCCCTCAAGAAATGATACTTCAATTCAATGTGCTTGGTTCGTGCATGCAAAACAGGATTCTTGGAAATATTTATGGCACTTGTGTTATCACATAAAATCTTTATAGGTTCTGGAATCTTCATCTTAAAACCTTCCAAAATGTGTCTCATCCAAATAGCCTATGTGCAATTCATATAAGCTACAACATACTCAGCTTTAGTAGTACATTGTGAAGTACAACTCTGCTATTTACTACTCCATGAAACAAGCCTTCCTCTAAGAAAAAATGCTCCACTAGTTGTGCTTTTCAAGTCATCAACATTTCCTACCCAATAAGAATCTGTGTATGCCTTCAAAAAAAATTTTCCTCCATATGGATACCATAATCCATAGTCAATAGTACCTTTTAGGTATCTAAAGATTCTCTTGGTTGCTATCAGGTGTGTCTCCTTAGGATTCTTTTGGAATCTAGCAACTATGCCAACCACATGGGCTATGTCTGATCTGCTATGAACAACATAGTATAATTTTCCAATCATTGACTTGTATTCCTTCTCATCAACAAACTTAGATTCATCTTCCTTGGACAACTTACAACATGTAACCCTTGGTGTCCCAACTAGTTTACAGTCACTCATGCCAAATGTCTTCAAAACCTCTTTCACATACTTAGACTGTGTAATGAAAATACCATTCTTCATTTGTTGTATCTGCAAGCCTATGAAAAATTTTATTTCCTCTACCAAAGACATTTCAAACTCATTTTTCATTTCCTCTACAAAATTTTTGTTCATGACATCATTACCTTCAAATATAATATCATCAATAAATACTTCACTGACTAGTATTTCATCTCCTTCAGACTTGAGATATATGTTACTATCATCACTGGTTTCGACAAATCCTATCTTCATTAGATGTGTATGAAGTCTTTCATACCATTCTCTGGGTGTCTGCTTTAATCCATATAAAGCTTTATGCAATTTGCATACCATGTCTTTCTCACCAGCCAAAGCATAACCATCTGGTTGCTCTATGTATACCTCTTCTTCCAATATCCCATTCAAAAATGTACACTTAACATCCATCTAATATACCTTGAACTTTTTATGGGCTGCAAATGCAAGTAAAGTTGTGACACCTTCTAGTCTTGCTATTGGTGCAAACATTTTGCCATAATCTTCTCCTTCTTCTTTCACATAACCCGTGCAAACTAATCTTGCCTTGTTGTAAAATACAACACCATCTTCATTCAACTTGTTCCTATATACCCATTTAGTACCTATAACATTCTTATTTACCGGTTGGGGTACTAGGGTCCAAGTGTTTCTCTTCTTAATTTGATCCAATTCCTCCTCCATAGATTTAACCCAATGATCATCACCAAATGCCTCCTTAGCAATTCTCGGTTCAATGGTGGAGATCATGCAATAATTCTCCTTGATTTTTCTTTTGGTTAGCACTCTAGCATCCTTATCTCTAATAATCTACTCAGGATTGTGATTTAGTCTCACATACCTAGGAATAACATGGTCATTATCTTCAGGTTCAGTTTCTTCATTATCATCATCTTCTTTTGAATTTATCTATTCTGGTTGGATTGGTGCATCAAAATTTTCTTTGCTGGTTTCAGATTTCATAGTTTCTAGTTCCAAAAACAAAATGCAAGGATCTTAATCCTTTTTCTCTGAATTGGTTCCTTCTGAGACTTTAGGAAATTCATCCACTTGAACATCGGCACTCTCAACAATTCTCTGTGTCCGGTTGTTAAAACATTTGTAGGCCTTACTCTTGGTGGAATAGCCAAGAAATATGCCTTCATCACTCTTAGCCTCAAATTTTCTAATGTAATCACCTCTCTTAATAAAACATTTGCTTCCAAATATATTAAAATAGCTAACATCAGGTGATCTTACATACCAATATTCATAAGGAGTCTTTTCCTTACCTCTCTTTACCAAAACCTAATTCATTGTGTAGACATTTGTGTTGATAGCTTCTCTCCAAAAGGTTTTCGCTACACCTCCTTGTATCAACATTGTCCTAGAAGCTTCAACAACTAACCGGTTGTTCCTTTCTACGATACCATTTTGTTGTGATGTCCTCAGTGCAAAAAGTTGTCATTTGATACCATTCTCTTCATAGTACCTAGTGAATTCCTCATAAATAAATTCATCGCCTAGATCTATCCTCGGACATTTTATCTTATTACCGCTCTCTTTCTCAGCTAAGGCCCTGAATGCCTTGAACTTACCAAAATATTTAGTCTTATCCTTCAAGAATGTGACCTGCATCATCCTTGAGAAATCATCAATGAGAATCATAAAATATCTGTCACCTTGAATGCTTTTTGTTCTTATTGGTCCACAAAGATCTGTATGAACCAAATCTAACAAGTTCTCTGTTGAAAAGGATTTGCTTTTGAAAGTTGAATAAGTCATCTTTCCTAACTAACATTCTTTGCAAAGAGCATTAACTAGTTTGTCTAATTGAAGCAAACCTCTCATTGTCTTGGACTTACTCACTTTAATAATGTTATCAAAGTTTATATGACAAAATCTCCAATGCCAAAGCCAGCTATCATCTATTTTAGCAATAAAATAGTTTCTAACTTTAGAATTAAGATGAAACAAGCTACCTTTAGTTTGTTTCCCAATTGCAATCGATTCACCTTTGTTGTCAAAGATTTTGCACATACCATTTTTAAACTACAATGGGTATTCTTTGTCATTGAGTTGTACCACACTCAAAGGATTGTGCTTTAGTCCTTCAACCCAATAGACATCATCTACACTGGTCTTCCCATTAAGACAAATAACTTCTTTACCTTTAACCATGCAAGGTGAGTCATTGCCAAATCTAACAACACTGCCATCAAATTCTTTCAAGGAAAGAAATTTGCTCCGATCACTGGTCATATGATGTGAACAACCACTATCAATGATCCAATCATTAGAGTTATCCATCCTGGATACTAATGCCCTTTTGGTCTGATATCTCTTCCTTAATAGCTACAAACACAATATCTTCACTAGCATCACCATCAGATTCTTCATCAGTGATACCACTATCAATAGAAATAAGACAATCTCTCTTTCATTTACCCTTATACTTCTTGAATTTATCTCTCTTGTGTTCATTTTCATCATTAGGACAATTAGCTGCTATGTGACCAATCTTGTTGCATGCAAAATTTTAAAGGTAATTTAACTCTGTATTTACCAGTGCCTCTAGGCAATTGCTTTGCCAATAATGCTTCAAGCTCCACTAAACTATCTTCATCATCGACATCTCTACTGGATCTAGATTCATAACCATGACTATTATCTCTAATTTTTCTCACAGATGGGTTAGAAACATAAGCTCTAAATGCAGACTCAGATTTCTGTATACTACCATCATAACTATTTAATTCAAAAGCAGTAAGCTTGCCAATGATGGAGTCAACAGTTACCTTAGTTTTTTCAATGGAGTTCAGCTCCTAAATAGCAACAACTCGAATAGCATAGACCAGTAACAAGGTTCTCAGTACCTTATTGATTACTATGGCATCTTAGACTTTCCCTCTAGCACTCTTAATTTCACCAACTATCTCTTTTATCCTTTGACCATACTGCTAGATATTTTCACCTTCAGACATTCTCATGTCATCAAAATTTCCTCTTAGACTCTCTTCTTTAGAAATCTTAACATGTTCATCACCGCTATAAATTTCTTCAAGTTTTTTCCATACTTGATATGTAGTTTCAAGACCATGAACATCTACATATTCAGCATCAAACAAGGAACTGATAATAGCCTCTAATGCTTGATGATTTTCTTGTTATTCTTTCTTCTAATCATCAGTCAGAATTCCAGTAGGTGCAATATACTTAGTATCTATATGATCCCAATACTGACTTCCCAGACTCTTGATGTAAATTTTTATTTTGTTGCTCCATATCCTATAGTTTTCTTTGTTGAACTTCGGACCTTCCTTATTCATCATGATCTAGAATATCTTTTCCTCAAGTTGTTAGGCTTAGACCTTAGAGGACCTGAGATGCTCTGATACCAATTGATGGTATGATGAAATAGTAAGTATCTGGTAGATAACTGAGAGTGGGGTGAATCAATAAATAGAAAAACTAATACAAACTTCCCAAACTCAAATTCAAACATACAAACTAAACTTATCAATGAAATACCACTGTCAAGATCAATACTCATAAGAATATTGGTTGACTATTACAACAACTTAACAGTAAACAACATTTAACTTGTAAACATCCAAATGCTTTATCATATGCCAATGCTTCATTTCTCAATGCTTCCAGTTATCATGCCTTATTAGAAATGGTTAAATAGTTAATCAAATCAGCCATAAGATCATAACCATGAAAACATTCACCACATGACATGAGTATTTATACGTGGAAAACCCAAATAGGTAAAAACCACGGTGAGATGAGACTCACAAGATAATATCTGAATTCTTCTGAAGTTCGCCCTATTAGGAGCCAAGCCTGTTAAAGCTTTTACAAAAGTCCTGCTAAAAACTGATCTTGTTAGGAATCACCCAGTTAAGGGATTGACTACAAATGCCTTGCTAGAAGCAAATACCCTGTAAGGAGTAACCTCAGTAGAGGATTTGAAAATCCAATCTAATGGACCACCTTGTTAGAGGATTTAATAAGTAACCAATCTTGTTAGAGTTTACCCGGTTAGGGGATTTCAATTCTGCTACAATTGTTAGAAAACAATAGGTGTTTCTTGATCTATCTGAATAGCACTACATTTTCTTGATCAGATCCATTTAAGCTTATATCTGCCTTTACTCAAACTGCTGACTCATTCTCCAGTTTGGCAACCACACACTCAACTAATTTTTGCCAACTCTTGCCAACACTAAATAGAACAACTTCATCAATCTTAAATACAAATCAATTAGGTCGGTAACAAAACAAAAATATAATCCTCTCATAGAGATTACAAACAAGTAGGTACAAGCATGACCATTGGATTTTATAGCAATCTCTACACATCAATCAAGAAAACCTCAACCGCTCCTTGATTACCGCTTCATTGAGCTCAGTAACTCATTACGCATTTTGCATCAGATGCAATACACTTTGCTAATTTCTTAGACAAACAATCGCACCAAAACATTTTGAACTTGTCTTCATACAATGACCTTATGTGTCACCATCATTACCACTCAATATCATATCATAAACTAACATAACCACTTCAACAAGTTTAATCGGTTAGGGTTTAATAAAAACAACTGGTAGGGTTTACTAGTTACATAACATAGAAAGGGTTTAACCTTTTACTCTGATTACTGATTCAACTCACAAACTTACATACCAATTTATAATATCCTTCACAAAGATCTTCCTACCAATTATAAGACAATATCAACAATAACAACAATATCAGTAATATCGTTAGTATCATTACCGGTTCAATTAACATCAATGATAACATAAAATATCATTAATGTAATCTTCATGCAAATGACAACATCCACTCCTCCCAGGAAAACCAAGCCAAGGTGAACCCAATCCGCACCGACCTCTGGTGCTTAGAAGCCTATCCCTCCACCCAAGCCACAAGCAAAGTCAACTGGTGGAGCAAAGAAGAGGAAGAAGGAGAAGCCTAAAAGGGAATATGTTGCAGCCACTATTGAAGATGTAGAGAGAATCTGATGAAGCAATTAGAGAGGTGAAGAAGATAGCTACCTATGCTAGGGTAGTGAAGAAGCATCAATCCAATGAAGCCCAACTGAGCAAGAAACCAAGGACTGAAGTTGAGCCACCCAGTAGAGCCAGATCAAGCCAAAATACTAAGTCTGAGCTGGATGAAGCTCTGAAAATCCAGCAAGATAGAAGGTACTTATACTGTTGTGCCCCCAATAAGCCAAATAGTTGATGAAGTGATAAAGGAAAGTAATTTAAACAAAGTATTTGTATATTATAAGAACTACGATGATAATATCAAAGAGAAATAGAGGAAGTTGTTATATAGTATATGAATGTTTATATTAAAGCCTTAATAGAGCTATCATCTATGATTCCAAAGGGATTGTATGATATTTTGGATGCCAAGAGGCATACAGCCAGCATAGAGGATGAGAAAATAAAAGAATATGTATGTTAATTTGAGTTCTGTCATTTCTAAGGATGAAGTTGATAGATTGCTTAATATTGCAGAGGATAGATTCAGAAGCAAGAAGAGAGTTAATAAAATCATGCTCGGGAAAATAGATGAAGTGACTAAAGAGACTGAAGCAATTTTAAAACAATTTTTGAAAGAGAACAGATATGAGGTTAATCTGGCAAAAGATGACATTCAACCAGAAAAGAAGTCGCATGATACATCCATTCTGGAAGTGCATGCAGTTGTTCCTGATGTGCAGAATGACCAGTCAACTGAGAAATTCATTCCAACGGGGCAGACAAATGAACAAACTCAAGTTGCAGATGATACTGATACTATTAAGGTTAATAACTCTGGTGAAGCTAAACAAAATCCTCCTCTGGTGATAGAGTTTGACTTTGAAAAGGTAGCTGAGGAGATTGGAAAATTTGATGAAGGAAAGGGAAAGGTTGATGCTAAGAAGGGTGAAGACATTGTGAGATATGGAAGTGCAGAGATGGAAGTGAAGGAGAAATGAGAAGAGAAGGATGATCAGGCTCTGATGATAATGGAAAGAGACACTGACAAAGGAAAACAAATTGTCACTGACTCAGATGATTTCACTCAAGGGCCAATAGATCTGAGCTCATTATCACCTATCCAAGCACTCAAGCTAGAAACTCTTTCTCAAGGAAAAGAAAGTGAGGACTTACTCAAGTCTCACACCGCAAACAAAGAGTTGATAACCTTGGCCACAAATATGCTAGAGAAAAATTTAACATCATTCAAACCAGATACAATTGATACTCACTCTAGTAAGCTTAGAAGCATTCCCAATGTAGTAGAATCTCATTTTGTGTTTTTGGAGAAAGCAGTGGATTCTAAAGTTTTATCTCAGTTTAATGCTATGAGAATGAGGACAATTTTGAAGATTATTGAAGGAGATAGGGTGAGTTTGATAACTGCTATGAAGAAAATACAAGATGCATTAGATGAAGGTGGTCAAATATACAAGTCATGTCTAATTTTTCCCAAGTTTACTATTGACATTGACAAGAAAATAAAAGAGTGTGAAGGACAGCTAGCTAGCATATCACAATAATATGCACCTCAATCAGTCCCGACTAGCAATTTTGAAACTCAAGTTATGAGTATACTTGATAAGATTAAGAGTTTAATTAGGAGAAGGACATCATTTTGGGTAGAGTGGGAAAAGTAAGAAGCCTTATCACTCCCTGGATAGATTCACTGATTAGCAGTAAGCAAGATGCAATGAACTCTCTAAATAAGAGTGTTCCGGTAGATCAAAGAGGAGTTGAGATGCATGCCTATCTTTTCAGTGGTCTGATAAATATTTTGGAGAGTTTGAAGAAGGGTTGGGATGACCACTTGTTGGGCCTAAAAATAATTTTTGCAAATATTTTCAAGGTTTGTGAGTAACTGTGTATACCCCTATATATAAATTTAAGTGGATTATTATCTTTGGCATTGTTGTCAAAGGGGGAGAGAGTGAAGTGAAAAATGGTGCAAATTCTCAGGGGGAGATTATTGATTTATTGAGGTATTGCAATTTTGGTGTTGCAATTTTGAAGTTTTACAAACAGTTTCGACAATGTCATTTTTCACAAGTGTTGCCATAAATGCCAAAGGGGGAGATAGTTGGCAAGAGACACTATTCTGGTGAATATTGATGCATGAGAGATGTTTAGGAGTTGTCTTTTATGGAAACTCAGTTCATAAATCATATCTGATATGCATAGATTTGGTTTACCGGAAGTTGCATTATCCATTAGGCATAAGTATGGAAGGTGGAATACAATAGTCGATAGAGTATGAGTACAGTGTGTAGATATTGATTTTAGTTTCATAACTTTGGTTGCAGTAATAGAGGTAGATAATTCAAGGTTTGAGGCAGCTCATTTTGTAATCCTAGTAGTCGATGTTGATTCATGAGCAAGATTGAAGGTCCGGTAATCGATAATTTAGGAAGAACAGAGTTGTTTTGATGTAACGTGTGATCCGGAATCTTTAGGATGATTTCGGTGATTGGTTTTGAGTTTGAGGATTGGGCCGACATTTGTGAAGCTTATTATCATCTTTTTTTAGGTTTGTATATGGATTTGTGGATGGATTGAGCCAACTTATTGATACGCATTTCATGTTGCATGTTATGCGGTTTTTGGAAGCCAGCATGGGAATTGATTTGTTTTGTTGAATCGGATATATAAGACTGATTCATTTTGTAACTAGGAAAATGGGAAAACACATCAAAGCCTAGAGTTATACAACCACAAAATACAAGAAACTATGAAATTGATCCTAATTCAATCAATAGAGCTATGAAGACAAGATAACTAAACTAAATGCAAACAATTACAAAATGTAGATATCTACTCCATATTTCTCCATTGTTTCTCTTTCTCCATCAAATGTGTTGTGACTATCACCTACATGGTTGCAAGTGTGATGGAAGAAAGATTGCAAAGTGAAAACAACAACGTAAGGATATTCGAGATGTGGTTCTAAAAATGAGCAATGAGAGCTCAATTTATAGAAAATTTGCAATTCATTGGATGGCTAAGATTTAAAAGATTTTTTGTTAGATGGACAAACCCGATTGAGTGCATAACAGAGTTGTCATTCGAGGAAGGATGAAGATAGAAGAAAGCAAATGGGAAGATATTATGAGAATAAATAATAAAATCTTTAATTGTCTTCTCATAATACCAAATTAGCAAGTTGAAAATATCAAGAAGATTTTAATAATTAAAAATTATTAAATACCTTCATTCGAAAAGATAAATAAATAAATAAAATGTCCTCTCACAAAAAGCAGATTTTTGAAGATGCATACCTCATTTTGGAATTTAAAATTAAGATTAATGAATATTCCCCCAAAAATTGATTTTTGAAAATCAAGGAAAGATATTAGTTTCCAAATTTGAAAATTAGGAGGCTTTTAATAGAAGATTTAATAATTAAAAATTATTAAATATCTCCATATAAGAAGATAAAACAGAAGAATAAGTTTGTTTTTTTAAAACGGGAAATATCCTCACATGAGAGGATAAATAGAGATAATTAATAAACATAATTTATTAATCATATCCTCACAAAAAGAAAATAAAGTTGAATTAAGGCTCGTTAAGGGGCTTAGTTGGGTTCAAACCAGCAATGGTTGTCCTAGTGTTGAGTGGGAGAGACCTATGGAGGGATGGTGGAAAGTGAACTTTGACAGAGCTTCTAAAGGTAACTCAGGACCATCGAGGTAGGAGTCATTGTGAGGGCTTGGAAGGGTGAGGTTGTAGCATTAGGAGCTCAAAAATTGGAAGAAGGCACAAATATTTTGGCTAAAGCATCAACAGTTTTGTTAGCAGTTAGGATGTGTAAACAATTGAGTGCTAGAAAATTGCATTTAGAGGGAGATTCTTTAGTTATTATCTAGACATTAATGAAGGAGAGGATTGAGGCATGGCATCTGTAAGGTTGGATTTATAATATCATTGAAGAACTATTTTTTTTTATGAGTTTCAAATAAGCCATGTGAGGCGTACAAGTAATGTAGAGGTAGATATACTTTCTAAATGGACTCTAACATTTGAAGTAGTTGGTGAATTAAGAGTAGAGAACTTTCATAATGTGTTTTTTGAGGAGGATGTGGGAAGCTGGCATTAATGACAATGAAGTTGAGTTTAGTACGGATGACAGAGGTGTGTTAGCAAAGGGCAGAGATCATGTTATGCAATGAAGGCCTTTTAATGATGGCTTTCAAGTTGAAATTTTTTTAATTTAACACTGTCCTTATTACTCTCAAGGATTCAATGAGAAGGAAGCCAAAAATAGTGCAGGGTTTCTTAGAAGATCATTAAAACAGAGTTGGGAGGTGGTGAAGTGGACAGAGTGGTGATAATGGAAGCTAATTTTACATTGCGGAGTAGGAAGCAGATTTATCCTTTCTATGGGGAAATTACCATTAGGCAATGGCAAAGGATGTTCAAATCCTCAGACGAATTATTGGCCTAGAGTGTTGCAATAGTGGTGGGAGGTGCCTTCAAGTTTCTCAAATTCAGGTATAAAATGAAGATGGATGTTTTTTCCCTCATTATGGCCTAGGGTTTGGAGCTGGGAGAATCCATAGCGACAGTGAGAAGAGTAATGCAAATGATATTTCATGAAGATTTTCTAGTGGGGATGGATTCCTTCCTAGAATGGGTCAAGCCGAGTGTGTTTTCTGATGCACAGGAGGGCTTGGAGGTAGGTGCGAGTGGTAGAAATGTAGGTCGGTGTCATTTTCTTTGGTGGGTGAGGGGCATGTGAAAATTCACCGCAGAGAGGAAGAAAGGCATGGGTAGGACACATTGAAGTTGGTGGTGCAAATTAAAGAGTTGGATGCAGTCATTTCACAAGCCAAGGTAGAAGTCGAGGGATAACCGAGATGGATATTGCACCCAAGAATGTCGAAGGTGACAGAGAACCAAAACACAGGGGTGGTGATGGGTAAGCATAGGAGAAAAGTCCAGTGAGTTGAAAATTTTTTTATTTTTTGTGGTGGTCATGTGTTTTTTGCTATCCGTCTATATAGACTATGCTAGTTCGGGGGCTTGTGATGTAATCGGGTGGTTTCTTTTTTGACATCTATAATGGGCATGTTTGGTAGGAATTTTGTAGTATCATGTTATAGTGGCAGATTTGCCCTTTTTCGTATAATCAGATACTTGGGGAGCAGTTTTGATGTTATGTATGAACTCTTTTTTTATATCAATAAAACTACAATTATTACCGAGCAAAAAAAACTAAAGTTGAATTAATAAATAAAATCTATTAATTATCTTTATTTTGGAGGAAGATAAATATGATAAATTAATAAAAATGATTTATTAATTTATTGCTCATAATTAAAGACTATGCACATGATATGTTAAAAATAAGAGACATGGGTGTTGACCATTTTTTAGTGTCTACATTCTTCCCCTCTTTCATACAATGTGATTTTGAGCAATGTTTCAAAGAAAATTGAAAAAATGATCATGCCCTAGCAAACCAAGGGTTAGAGGTAGGATGCCCCCTCGAGAGATTGTTTATGTATGAAAGAAATGAATGATCTCTTGAAAGAAGAGAAAAAAGCTAGGTGAAAGAGGAAAAATGAGGAAAGAGAAAAATGGTTAGTAAGATGTGAAGAATGTTAATTAATTGTAGAAAAAGGGGTGATTGATATCAAATGAAGAAGATCTTGATTGATCAAGTTGAATAAATATCATGATAATGATTGATCTAATGAATAAATAGAATGATTGATGGGATAGAAGAAATGTAGGCCAGAAGAAATGCGAGTGAGAAGTGAAGAATGATTAGTCTGATGAAATCTTGCTTTCACAAATGCAAATAGTAGATGAGAACCTTTATTTGATATAGAAAAATGGATGCATCGCATCTTGGCAATGAAGGCCAGGGCAATAAGGCAATCCCTTTGCGTAAAATAGACATGTTGTAGACAAGGAATGATTCAATCATCCTAAGACATTATGTGTGTTTGCCCCAGAATTTTATGAAACACTCCGCAAACAGAAAACAAAAAAAAACAAGAAAGACCATGAGCCATCCTAGCCACTCTAAATCACTTAGTGACATCATTGAGCAACATAGGAACATGGTCGAAGCTATAACAATGAAAGATAAGATTCATAAATCCAAACAAGTCAAACAACCATTATGATCTTGTTGTCAAAAGTGATAATGTTGTGTTGGATGGTAGGATGATCATGTTGCCTGAATTCAGGGAATGTAGCACCCAATCTAAGATAGGACACAATCTAGTTTCGAGTATACCACACCCTGTATAAGAACCATGATAACGTTGACAAAGGACTGATGATATTGATATTGATTGATTGATAATTTTGATCAGTTTGAATGCTTGGTTTGTTTAAAAGTTCATATGTTAATGCCTGATTTTCTAAGCATGGTGTTTAATGTGTTTTCTATCTAACGCCAGCTCAAATGTCTGTCTATGTACAAAAGAGCCAATTTATTGACAAAATGAAAATGATTATTTTTGGATTTTGATGTTTTCCAAATTTTTAGGTTTTGTGATTTTATTTTTTTGTGTGCTTTGTTCAGGACTTATTACAATGTTTTTGGATTATTTCAGGACATTTTTTTATGTTTTTGGATTATTTCAGGACATTTTTTGATGTTTTTGGATTATTTCAAGACATTATTTGATTTTTTAGGGATTTTTTATGATTTTGCCCCTAGTATCTAGCAAGGCAAGGAATATGACAAATGAATAAATAAAGATGCTAAAATGTTGGTGGATAGATGGAAAACAAAGGCCATTTATTATGGAAAGACAAAGCAGATTCAATTTTTAAGGACTATCATGCTATGAGATAAGGGACTGGATATTACAATATCAAGAAATGGAATGGCATGAGGGACATGTCAAGAGGTTTTTGAAACCATGTTTTGCATTTTACATCCTTGTGCAAGATCAAGATCAAGGGATGAAAAAGTGTGTATGGACGATGATAGGATATGGGTAGGATAAGCAAGATCAAAAATAGATAAGGGATTCAGACTAAAGGTTGTGATAGGCTAACAGATAGTGACAAAAGGTTGCAATAAGCCAAGGAATATTGACAAAAGGTTGTAATAAGAAAATGGATAAAGACCAAAAGTTATTATAGACTGAAAGCTGCGAATAGGATGCATGACATTCATGAAGATCCTCAACCTTGTCAAGATCAAAGGTGGAAAACGGGAATATGGACATGAGGGATAATAGAAAATGGAGGGTATGATAGGCAATAGGTTACGATAGGATAATAGAGGGTACAATAGGGGTACGATGGGATATGATGAGATAATGAAGGGCAATACGATATGATAAGATAAATATGAAACTTGCCCCCAAGTATGGTATGCAAGAAGTTCATAGATTACGCATGACACCTATTTGCCAGGTTTTCATCATGGTACTTGCCTAAGGCACCTATTTACCATATTTTCACCAGAGGATGAATTATTTTTCTTTTCTTTTTCTCTCTTTTGTTTTTGACTTTTCCATTTTTTTTTGTATTTTTTTTCTTTTTTTTTGCATTTTTTACTTTTGAAAGAAAATGGACATATGATAGGAGATGAAATACATACTCAATCATCTTATTGTTTGGATAGTATCCTTGAAAAATGGACCATGACTATTGAAGGTATACTCAAAGACGCTGGCAGGATAATGACATGGAAATGAGATGGGACTAAGGTAAAAATTTATGCAAAAGATTGGATAGGATGGATGAAAGGATGGAAAATATGCATTGGATAATGGATAGGGTATTGGAAGAATTTTTCTTGATTGGATGGAAATGTTGGCAAGATCAACATCAGCACACACCTTGAGGGGTGATAGACTAATGGAGGAAAAATGAATTTTGGATATTGAGATTTTGATGGAGGAAAGGATGAGGATTTGGAGACATAACTGTTAGACACAATGCACCACTGAGAGGGGGGTGAATCAGTGGTTCTCAATCTTTTCCCTTTAACAGTCCTAAGTGAGTATACTGATTATCAAATCTAACTCAATACAGATTTATCAGTTAGTGGGGAGACCAATCACAAGTGCACTTACACAAAAGGGACATCACATAACACCAGCATGTATGAGGAAAACCCAAGATGGGAAAAACCTTGGTGAGAAATATTGCTAGAGACTACTACTCCAATCCAGCCTCACAATGAATCTTTGATTATAGCTATTAGGGCACCAACTCAAAGAGCTACAACCCCTGCAGCAAGCTCCAACTCAGTGAATACAAAATAGATTCATTTACAAGTTAATAGCCTTGTTACAAATGGATTGTGTAACACTTCTTCAAATTTCTCTGATGGATCTCTTGTCTAGTTCACTATCAGTTCTCTCTCTACCGGTTCTTTCTTCTCTCAGCAACTCTATTGCACTCCACCGATACTCTTATGTTAGTTCCATGTCTACCTTCTCTGTAGTCTTCTACACTTCTTCTCTGCTGGTATGGTCACTGATGTTGGTTGAAGACTTCAACCTTGTTCTTCTTCACACTCAGTCTCTTCTTCTTCTTGGTGAGCACTTGATTGATTTCACTCCTTCGGCAGCAACACTCTCTCATCCAGCAACACCCTTCAACGATCTTGGCTTGCATATTTATAACCTGGTTTTCTCGCCAAAAGCCAATTCAAAATTCAGGTAGTTAGGGTTTCCTCATCAACCTCAAGACAAACCAAATCCAATCAAATCTCCTTCCATAGATTGACCTCCTACAATGGATCGGTCAGCTCCACCAATCACGCGGCTTCCAATACATGTTTGTTGATTTTGGCGAACACGGCTCCTTCTTTGGTTTACACTTGTCTGACACCTATGAAGTGATCAAGTAGATAGATTCACCTCCCCTGATCAGCACCTGGACACTCGGCCTCAATCATGAAGTCATCCAATCATATCTTTGGCATCTAATCAATCTCAAGTTGCACTCTTCTACACCTCGACCCATGAGACACACCATCGATATAAATGGCGGCTTGTCACCATATACCTCACTACCTGACTCTTCACTGACTCAACACACTGACCTGTGCATGTGTTCCACTTCACCTCCATGTGGAAACTATGTCAACATCCACCTTTACTTGAACATCTATATCAGTATGGACTGGATCATCGACCAACTCCATTACCAAGTTCATCTACCGGCTTACTAACCCTGTCAATTAAACCCTTAACCGGTCTTTAATTAGCCTTGCAATTTGCTTCTCTTCCGGTGGAACACTCAACCAGACAACACTCTTGCTAACCTACCTTATGCACATCTTCATCAAATGGAAAGTCCTCTATATATGCACCTTGTCCATATTATCGGTGGACACACTTACCGATAAACACTCTTGATGGCACCATGTCATCAAACTTCAACTAACTTCATCTTCAATCCGGCCATTGTCCTCTATTTGTATCTGCTCAGCCTTGCCTTTTTCCTAACCAGCCTGGATCATATCTCAACCGATTTTTCAAAGTGACAAACTCATCACTCTTCATTTGTACCGGCTCCTCAACATGCCTTCTTTGTTAGTCCAGTGTGTATCCCTGATTTCATGCACTTGAGGCATTCCTTTGATTCACTGGTAGATCCGTTGTGAGCCTTCAAACACCTACCTTTACCTCTTCTTCCTTATCTCATAGAACTATGATGCACGCTATACATGATAGGAGATAAGCTCCACTTACTGATGGTAGTGAATCCTTGTCATCTACATCCTGTAATGCACTCATGTGGCTTCCCTGCTTGTCCAACATATATTCAAATAAGCACATGTGATCCGGTGTGGGCACATTCATTGTCAGTCAACTCTTCACATGGTGACTGCATCCTTATCCAGTGGGAGTCATGTTGTTCTGCTTCTACATAGCATATCGATGACCTGTACATCCTTCTCCTCCTGTGTTGATGTGATTTAGGTACCATTATGCCTCTTCATCACAAAAAATAGCTCAAACACCTTGCTCATCCTCTCCTTACTAGTGATAGACTGTACTGGTAACCTATCCATTTCATCCACACAAGTCAAACACTAGCTTGTGTACCGATGACTCCAGTGATCATTCCTCTAAATGAAATTCTCTTCCTTACCTTACTGGTGTACTGCAGCACAAGGTGGTATCAAAGATATCTCATTCTGTATGCATTCATGATAGTGTAGCACATACATCTCTTATACCTGTATCCTACCTATACCGGTTGACATCAATGACAACACAATCCCAACAATCTCCCCCTTTGGCATTGATGTCAACACATGTAGTATCTAACATACTACATAATCTTTCTCCTCCTTTGTGTGATCCAAATCTTCCCCTTTATATAATCCATGGATTCTCACACATGCAGTATTCTTTTTCTCACACATGTAGTATAATGTATACTACAGAATCTTTCTTCCCCTTTGACAGCAATGGCAAAGGGCACTGTCAAGGTTTCACTCCTTCATGTATCTACCGGGCACTGACATAAATATTTCTCCCATTTTTCTTGATCAAATGCATCTCCTCTTTTGATACCACTTGTTACATTTTCTCAAGGAGAAGCACTTGAGATGAACTCAACCACCAGTTGACACAAATTGAGTATACAAATCTGATATAGATTGTTAAAGCACTCAATTTGCAAAGGGATGTGTCAGTGAATACTACTTACCTGCCAGTCAGATTGCATCACCTCCCATTTGATCCCAAATATTTAGAATCAAGTGTGACTGTACTATGAATACAACCAACAAAATGAAATGTAGATACCCTTAACCATGAAATTATCTTGGGTATTCCTACAGCCATTTCCATCATCTGTAGTTTAGAAAGTCAGTACCTCATAAGTTCAAGTATGTCAGCTCTACATCATAAGCACTTGAACTCCCCCTGAGTCATACATCTCAAGTCCATAATGTTGGTCAGATCCAATACCGGGGCTCCAATCAACTCCATATACCAGTTGATTTGTTTGTATGTGATCATCTGATGATCTTTTAGTTCCTTTATATCCACCACATCCTATGACATGATCCTGGATCTTCGCAATGCCATAAAATGTCATCATCATGTCATGAACCAGATCGATTAGCCCCAAAGATATGCATGCATGCATGATCAATAGTTAGGCCAACATATGTCATTCAAGTCTTCATCAACACCACCTAAGACATAACTTCTCATTCCATGTTACTGGGGCTAATGCAATGGTCTCCAACCTCATTCTCTTACATAACCTGCAAGTACATGTTAGCATTTATGCTAGTAACATCCTGCACATACTAGTTTCCTGTACCAGTCCATCATCACTACCAGAGCACCTTCCTGTAACTCCTGACATTTTGTGTCACAATGTATCTTATTTCAATTGTTAATCTCCATCCATTAACACATGCAGTAGTGATCCAACCCTGATCTGTAGGTGTATAGCCAAGGCAGCCAGTACACACACTTATCTTCTCATTTTCATCCTTCATACCAGCAGCATCTTGATCTTCCAAGTGTCCTTCTTCACTGAGGGGGTGAATGATCTAGTCAATATGTTACTCCCCCTAAGATCCTACATCTCCTTTAGGCCTTGGGAGATATCACCTATGCATTGAATGCATAATGATGGTCCATGGTTGCATTCTCTTTCTTCTTCTTCCATTCCTAATTGGTCACATTCTTCTTCCCATTTTAAGTCTTGGGAGTAGGTCTTTCCTTCTTATACTGATGAGTCCTTTCATTTTCGGACTCTACATCACAACCCGAAGTAGTGCTATAGTAGCACACAACATCCATCCCAACTTCATGATTGGGGAATCTCTTAACATATCGGTTTGACCATCTTCTTATGGTCATGTTGCTATGAATGGCAACCAAAGCTGGTGGACCTCTTGATCTTGTAAGAACATTTCTCCTTTGGTTCCATGCAGGCCTCTGACTTTTGTATGCTCTGTATCCACTTTTCTGCAGAGCGTAGTTTCTATACCGGCCTCCATATAACTGCAAGTTCCTCTTCATGCATTCAAACTCTCTATGGTCAATTCCATTGCAGTGATAACAAACATTATTTGCATAACTGGGAGAGGGGATATGCATATATCTACTCCTTGATACAATTTTCTCATTTGCATGAAGTCTATGAGATCCTAGACTATTCCTTCTAGATCCCTTTCTACATTCTCCTGCCCTATGGCCATAGAGATTACATGAAAAGAAACAACCAGTAAAGGATGGCATATGACTTACAAATTTATTCCGCCATGCATGGGGAGATCTTACCAGTTTAGAATCTCCATTTCTTCTTCTTCGGGGATGGATCCTAGGTTGTCCATTTTGTATAGTTCTTCCATCTGATCTCTTCTTCTCGCACACTTGCTTTGTCTTATGGGCGGTAGCATTCCTTTGAGCTCTATCGGTAGGAGGTCTTCTCTTCTTCTTGCTTCTAGTGAAGTTGTCTTCTCCCATCTTCCCTTTTCCTTTGGGATCTGCATTGTTTCTTCTTCTTGTAGCACCGGTCTTCATCCTTGTCTGTATGTCTTCATCGGTTGTGGTTAGGTCAACCTTCTTCTGGGGAGAATTTCTAACTATGAAGGTCTATCCCTTGTTCTCTCCATTTGAGGAGATAAATAGAATATCATTGTAGGGGACATTCTTGCTGGTGAAGCATTCACCGACACCACTTCCTAATCCTTTGATATCCTTGGAATGCTTTTTCTTAATCAAAATTTTGTCCAAGGCCTCCGTGCTGCCATCATACTGGATCCTTACCTTGAGCTAATCCTAACACTTCTCAAGGTCACTTTGGAGAAGCTCAATTTCTCCAAGAAGCTGTTGATATTCTTTATCTTTTACTTCTAGCTCAAAGGCTAGATCACTGCACTGGCACTCCTTGGTGTCCTCCTCTTGACTCCTTAAATTTGAGATACATTTCTCAGATTCTTCAAGGCATTTGACCAGCTAGTTCTACTCCACAATAGAAACATTCTTGAATAGCTTGTATTCATTTCTGACTCTACTGAGTTCTGCAAGTGCATTTACAAACTCACCTTCAAGATCAACTTTTGTTTCTTCTTCTTCTTCTTCTTCTTCTTCTTCTTCTTCTTCTTCACTATCACTTCCAAACACATCATTTTGGTAGGAGTGATATGCATGATACTTCTCATATGTGTGTCTCTCATCTTCTGATTCTTGACCCATGAAGAGGTGGGTTCCTTCTTCATCATTGATGCAGCTACTATCAGATATTCCTTCATCATTTGTAAACACATAAGATGCATTTCTCATCTTATCATCACAAGGTGGTTCTATAGTAGTTGTCTCATTTCCATAGAGCTTCTTCAATCTCTCCCATAATATTTTTGCTGATCTGCATCTTTCCACCTCTGAGGAAACATCATCAGATAAACCATGGATTAAAGCCTTCATTGTTGTGTCATTACACTAGTTTCTTCTTTCTGCATTAGAATCGGTGGGAGGACAAACTTTACTAGGGGGGCCATTTACCATAGACATCCACACATCAAACCCTAGGGAAGACAAGTAGATTTCCATTCTGCAACTCCAAATGGAATATTTTGAACCATCAAAAACCGAAGCAGGGATTGACACTAAACAAACCATTGTGTCCTTAAGCCATAATCTACCCAAGCTAGAGAAATCTCGTCTGACTGGGAACCTAGGCTCTAATACCAATTGTTAGACACAATGCACCACTGAGAGGGGGGTGAATCAGTGGTTCTCAATCTTTTCCCTTTAACAGTCCTAAGTGAGTATATTGGTTATCAGATCTAACTCAATGCATACTTATCGTTTAGTGAGGAGACCAATCACAAGTGTACCCACACAAAAGGGACATCACATAACACCAGCATGTATAAGGAAAACCCAAGATGGGAAAAACCTTGATGAGAAATGTTGTTGGATACTATTGCTCCAATCCAGCCTCACAATAAATCTCTAATTACAGTGTTTAGGGCACCAGCCCAAGGAGCACCAATCGCTGATTTTAGGGCACCAACCCAAGGATCTACAACCCCTACACTGAGCTCCAACTCAGTGAATACAAAATAGATTCATTTACAAGTTAATAGCCTTGTTACAAATGGATTTTATAACACTTCTTCAAATCTCTCTATTGGATCTCTTATCTAGTTCACTGTCGGTTCTCTCTCGACTGGTTCTTTCTTCTCTCAGCAACTCTATAGCTCTCCACCAATACTATCTTCTATCGGTTCTATGTCTGTCTTCTCTACAGTCTTCTGCACTTCTTCTCTACCAGTATGGTCACTGATGTTGGCTAAACACTTCAACCTTGTTCTTCTTCACACTCAGTATCTTCTTCTTCTTCTTGGTGAGCACTTGACTGATTTCACTCCTTTAGCAACAACACTCTCTCATCCAGTGGAACCCTTCAATAATTTTGGCTTCCATATTTATAACCTAGTTTTCTCACTAAAAGACAATTCAAAATTCAGGTGGTTAGCATTTCCTCATCGACCTCGAGACAAACCAAATCCAATTAGATCTCCTTCAAGAGATTTCCCTCTTGCAATGGATCGGCCAGCCACCAATCACACGGCTTCTATCACACATTTGTTGAGTTTGGCGAACACGGCTCCTTCTTTGGTCTACACTTGTCTAACACCTATGAAGTGATCAAGTAGATAGCTTCACCTCCCTTGATCAGCACCTAGACTGGTGCAGGAGCACAAACTTTAAAAACTTGATTATCCTACCTTTTTATGACTCCTAAGGAGTCTTGGATTGTTTATTTCATGCTAGGAGTCATTGGTCTTGTTTTTTATCCATTTGTGAGGCCTAGTCCCAGGTTTGGCAATTTATGAGCCACTTGGTCAACTATGGTCAAAGGGTCATAAAAATTTAGTTTTGAGTTATTTTATTGTTTTTGGAAATAAATTGGTCCTTCATGACCACTGGTAGGATTTAGAAAGTTAGTTTGCACTTTTAAGTGCTTTTGAGCAAAAATTGTCAAAAAGTGTCAATGTTGTCATCACAACACTTGACAACTTTTTGTTTGTAAGAAAATATCCTTCCCCATTGGCTAATTAGTTCAAAAATTGGTTTTAACTAATGGGGGAGGCCTTCATAATCCCTTTCAGGTGGGTGATGAAGGAGTTGAGATAAATTTTCATTTGGCAATCAATAAAAAAACCTTGTTTTCCTGCAAACAGTCACATTTTTTCTCTTGTACGGATTATTTTCGGACTATTAGGAGGTTATAACTTATGGATTCAGATTGAGGGGCCTATTACCTTTCTTTTTCTTTTTATTTGAGGTCTCTAAGTGCTCTGATTCAAAAGTTATTGCATTTTTACTAAAAACAGTTTTGAAACCCTCCTAAGCCTAGGGTTTTGACCTATTTTTGAATTTCCTCTCATGGCCAGTGTACAAAAACTCTAAAACTTGGTGGAATGAAAGGTTTGTATATGTACTCAATGATTCTAGAAGAAATTTGTAGGTTGGCAGGTGTTTTTGGCATTTGCTTTGATTTTTAGGTTGGCATCCTCATGTGACAACCTATTTTCAAAATGCAAAATTGGTGATAAAACAAAATAGGGGTTGAACCAATGCACAAACTCCTGGATTTGGTCAATTTGGGTGTGGACAAAACTTTTTCAATTGGTGAAACTTTCTGATCAATCACATTTCATACACTTTCTTCACAAACCCATCTCCTTAAGCCTAATTAGGCCTACTTGCATTTGTGAAGGGCAGCAAATCTCCTTTGTTTTCTAGACCACCTCCTTTTGGATTTAGACCTTTCTCAATAAAGGGTATTTGGATATCCATTTTTTTTTGTTGGTCATTTGCAATTTTGCAAAGTTGTTTTGATAAGTCCCCTTGAGTATACAAGGATTTTGGGGTTTTACAAAGGAACCTTGTTGGATTGATTAGTTTGTTGTGTCACCACACCTTGAGCATGTTTGTATGGGCATTTTAATCCACCTTGACCATTTGGTTTGATCCTTGCTCACTGTTTTGTCAAAATTCCAACTTGAAGCCAAGTTTGGTGTCCAGCCGGTTTGAGTAGGCTTGAGCAGTTTTCAACTTTTGATCCTAAGATCTTGTCAATGTTATCCTTAGGGTCCAGAATGTTGTTTATGATTAATTGAAGAGTGTATTTAAGGTGTAATTCTGGTTGGTAGGGTGTTTTGGGTCTCCTTGGTGGCCTATTGTGACAGTTTTGTCCTGAATTGCACTCACCTAACCTAGCACTTGCATCAAGTGGTATCAGAGCTTAGGTTTTGAACCTAAGGAGTGAAAGATGTCAGAGAATAATGAAAATGGAGATAATAGAAATGAAAGGCTCCCACACCACATGACAAATGTGGAATTGGCAAAGAGGGTGCAATCCCTAATGAATCAAGTAAACAGTCTTAACCAGAAGCTTAATGAGAGGAGACAAGGAGATGACCTTGGAGAGAGGGGTGAAGAAGAGGAAGAACCCTTGTGGTAGGATGATGCTGATGATGTACCTATAGACCAAAGGTACCTTGTTAATGCCCTCAAGACAGTGGCAAGGAGAACCACTGATAGTAAGCTTGACTTGCCCTCCTTCAATGGCAAGATGGACCCTGATGTGGTCACTGAATGGGTTGATGCCCTAGATTGTTTCTTTGATTGTGAAGAGATCCCTGAAAGTCAGAGGGTCAAGATAGAAAAGTCCAAGATGAAAGGTGGAGCTTTGACATGGTGGAACTTTCTTCAAGGAGAAACGATGAAAGAGGACAAGAGTTTGATTACCTCTTGGAAAACCATGAAGGCCAAGATACATGAGGCCTATATCCCTCCAGATTATGAAGTTCAACTTCATAGAAGGAGGCAAAATCTCAGGCAAAAGGACATGGACATCAACACATACACCGAGGAGTTCCAAAAGTTGTGTTTGAAGTCCAAGACCGTGGAAAGGGAAAGTGAAAGGTTAGCCAGGTACTTGAATGGCTTGGAAATGAATATCCAAGATGAGTTGAATTTATGTACCCCCACCACAGTACAACAGTGCTACCAATTGGCACTTCAAGTGGAAGATAAGTTGAAGAGGAGGCAAGACCAAGGCAGCAAGGGTAAAGGCAACAATTTCAACAAGAACTCCAAAGGCAAGAGCAATTTTTGGAGTAAAGGGTAGTCAAGTAATGACAGCAAATCTTGAGAGCAGCCCCAAGGAAACAAAGAACAAGGTGACTATGGTGGTAGAGGAAACTCTAGAGGGAGAAGACCTTTTGGTAGAGGAAGAGGGAGATCAAATGAACCCCTCAAATGCTTCAATTGTAATCAGTTAGGACACCATGTTGGAAGGTGCCCTGAAAGAGGAAACAACAACAACAACCAAGGTGAAAGAAGAACTCAAGTGGTCCAAGAGGAGAGACATGAACTTGATGCTGAAGAAGGTACGGTCCTAATGATGAAGCAGGCCTTCCTACAAGTTCCCCACACCCAAGAACCCCCCCAAAGAAAGAATATCTTCAGGACAAGGATAAGGTGCCAAGGTAAAGTGTGTAACCTACTCATAGATTCCGGTTCAACTAAAAATTTGGTTTCTAGAGAAATGGTAGATAAACTTGGACTAACTAAATCTGCTCATCCTTTTCCTTATCATGTTTCTTGGTTTACTAAGGGGCAGCAAACCCTTGTGACTGATCAAACCATGGTTGAGTTCTCTTTAGGTGATTTTAAGGACAAAGTTTTATGTGATATTGTAGAGATGGATGCTTGCCATCTTCTACTAGGGAGGCCATGGCAATATGACATGGATGCCACTTATAGTTGTAGGAAGAACACCTACACCATTGTAAGAGATGGAGTCACCTATACCATGAAACCATTGCCTGACACTAAGGCAGAGAAAGAACCCACAGTCATAGTAATTGGTGAGAAAGAGATGGTAAAAACATTGAAAGAGTCTCAAGAAGAGAGTTTTGTTTTGGTTGTGAAACCCAAGGACAAAGATGAATCTGATCCTATAGCACCTATTCCCAATGTTGTGAAAGGTTTTCTTGACAAGTACAAGGAAGTCAACACAAGTGAGTTTCCCTCTACCCTCCCACCCTTGAGAGATGTTTACCATCAAATTGATTTGATTCCTGGTGCATCATTGCCCAACAAGGCACCATACAAGATGATACCCAATCAGAATGTCGAGATCTCAAGACAAGTTCATGAGATGTTGAACAAGGGACTCATTCAAAAGAGTCTTAGCCCTTGTGTCGTACCAGCAGTATTAGCACCCAAGAAAGATGGGAAATGGAGGTTATGCACTGATAGCAGGGCTATAAACAAGATCACTATAAGATATAGGTTCCCAATTCCAAGGATGGAGGACCTAATGGATCAACTTGGTAATGCTTGCTACTTCTCTAAAATTGATCTCAAATCTGGTTATCACCAAATAAGGATCAGACCGGGAGATGAATGGAAGACTGCATTCAAGACAACATATGGTTTGTATGAATGGCTTGTCATGCCTTTTGGTTTGAGCAATGCTCCAAGCACATTCATGAGGTTGATGAATGAAATCTTCAAAGATTTCAATGGTAAGTTTGTGGTTATATATCTTGATGATATTCTAATTTTTAACAGCACTTTAGAAGAGCATATTAACCATTTGGAGAAGGTTATAAGGAAGCTTCATGAGCACAAACTAATCATCAATCTAGAGAAGTGTATCTTCATGCAGAAGGAGCTCACTTTTTTGGGCTTTGTCATCTCTCAAGGCACACTAAAGATGGATCCAAGCAAGGTAGAAGCCATTGTAAGTTGGCCTCAACCAAAGAATCCAGGTGATGTGAGAAGTTTTCATGGATTAGCCACCTTTTATAGGAAGTTTATTAAAAATTTCAGTCATATTTGTGCTCCATTGTTGGATACAATTAAAGGTGGTAGAAAAACTAAGTTTGTATGGACTAATGCAGCCAATGAGGCTTTTCAATATTTGAAGAATAGGGTGGCACAATATCCCATTCTAACCTTGCCTGATTTTGGCAAAGTTTTTACAGTTGAAATAGATGCTAGCAACTTGGCTATAGGGGCTGTCCTAAGCCAAGAAAACAGACCTATTGCTTTCTTTTCAAAAAAACTCAATGAGGCCAAGAAGAAGTATTCTACTTATGACCTTGAACTCTATGCAATGGTTCAAGCATTGAAAAAATGGAGACACTACCTTCTACCAAAGGAGTTTGTGGTTTTCACAGATAATCATGCTCTTAGCTACCTGAACTCACAAGAGAAACTAAGTGTTAAACACATCAAATGGATGGAGCAACTTCAAGCCTATACTTTCACTATCAAGCACAAAAAGGGTCAAGCCAACAAAGTGGTTGATGCATTAAGCAGAAGAGTGGGTTTGGTTCAAGAAATCCAACTTCAAAGCATTGGTATTGATGCCTTGAAGACTCTCTATGCAGGTGATTCAGATTTTGGTGAAGCTTTTGAGGTTTGCTCTAAACTTGTGGGTAAATATCGCACTGATTTTTCAGATTTCCTCATTCAAGATGGTTTATTATTTAAAGGATCTCAACTTTGTATTCCTAAATGTTCAATGAGGTCTAACATTATCAAGGAAAAACATTGTGGTGGCATGAGTGGTCACTTTGGTATTGATAAAACTCTAGATCTAGTTAAAAGGAGTTATGTTTGGCCTAAACTGGCAAATGATGTCAAAAAGTTTGTTCAAACTTGTACAATATGTCAGCAAGAAAAAGGTGTGTCAACCAATCAAGGATTGTATCAGCCCTTACCAATACCTTCTAGACCTTGGGAATCAATCTCAATGGATTTTGTAATGGGATTGCCTAGGAGTAAGCAAGGGTATGATAGTTTTTTTGTCATTGTGGATAGGTTCAGCAAGATGGCACATTTTGTACCTTGTAAAAGCACAAACGATGCTTCACATATTACCCATCTCTTCTTCAAAGAAGTGGTCAGAATTCATGGGTTACCAAAAACAATTGTCTCAGATAGAGATGTGAAGTCTCAAGGCCATTTTTGGAGAACTTTGTTCAAGAAATTGGGCACAAATCTAACCTATAGCTCTACATATCACCCACAAACTGATGGCCAATCAGAAGTGGTGAATAGGTCATTAGGTAATCTACTTAGATGCCTAACAAAGCAATACAATCAGAATTGGGAGATGGTACTCCCTCAAGTAGAGTTTGCATTCAATGACTCTCTAAACCGGTCAACAAGGAAGACTCCTTTTCAAATAGTGTTTGGCATGCATCCTCAAGGTCCCTTAGACTTGGTAGACCTACCATCTGATTTCAAAATCAGTGCACAAGGAGAGGAACTTGTAGATTTGATAGCAAAAGTGCAGGAAGAGGTGAAACAAACCCTTCAAAATACTACTCAAAAGTACAAAGCCCATGCTAATAAAAAGAGAAAGGAAGTACATTTTAAAATTGGAGACAAAGTTTGGGCATATCTCAGGAAGGAAACATTGCCTAAGGACAGATATTCCAAGTTGCATATGAAGAAAGTGGGGCCATGCACCATTTTGAACAAAATGGGTGGCAATGCCTATGAGATTTCTCTTCCTCCTACTTTGCAAATTTCTCCGATTTTCAATATTTGTGATCTGACCTCTTATAAAGGTGATGCAGGTATTGACATTGTTGCAGGTCCTTCTGAAGGTGCAGGTACTTCTAATGATCAAATCTTTCATGACCAAGAAGACTATGTCACCAACCTTCCTCAAAGCAAGCCGGTTGAGTTGGAAAAGATCTTGGATTCTAAGATTCTAAAACAAACTAGGAAGAAGACATATTTGCAGTACCTGGTAAAGTGGAAAGGACTCCCGACCATTGATGCCACATGGATGACTGAAGAGCAGATCCACAATCATGGATCTTCACTTGATAAACTTGACTCAAGTGGGAACTTGAGTTCAAAAACTCATGGGGAGTATGGTGCAGGAGAAAAAACTTTAAAAACTTGATTATCCTACCTTTTTATGACTCCTAAGGAGTCTTGGATTGTTTATTTCATGCTAGGAGTCATTGGTCTTGTTTTTGATCCATTTGTGAGGCCTAGTCCCAAGTTTGGCAATTTATGAGCCACTTGGTCAACTATGGTCAAAGGGTCATAAAAATTTAGTTTTGAGTTATTTTATTGTTTTTGGAAATAAATTGGTCCTTCATGACCACTGGTAGGATTTAGAAAGTTAGTTTGCACTTTTAAGTGCTTTTGAGCAAAAATTGTCAAAAAGTGTCAATGTTGTCATCACAACACTTGACAACTTTTTGTTTGTAAGAAAATATCCTTCCCCATTGGCTAATTAGTTAAAAAATTGGTTGTAACTAATGGGGGAGGCCTTCATAAGCCCTTTCAAGTGGGTGATGAAGGAGTTGATGTAAATTTTCATTTGGCAATCAATAAAAAAACCTTGTTTTCCTACAAATAGTCACATTTTTTCTCTTGTACAGATTATTTTCGGACTACTAGGAGGTTCTAACTTATGTATTTAGATTGAGGGGCCTCTTACCTTTCTTTTTCTTTTTATTTGAGGTCTCTAAGTGCTCTGGTTCGAAAGTTATTGCATTTTTACTAAAAACAGTTTTGAAACCCTCCTAAACCTAGGGTTTTGACCTATTTTTGAATTTCCTCTCATGGCCACCGTACAAAAATTCTAAAACTTGGTGGAATGAGAGGTTTGTATATGTGCTCAATGATTATGGAAGAAATTTGCAGGTTGGCAGGTGTTTTTGGTGTTTTCTTTGATTTTTAGGTTGGCATCCTCATGTGACAACCTAGTTTCAAAATGCAAAATTGGTGATAAAACAAAATAGGGGTTGAACCAATGCACAAACTCCTGGATTTGGTCAATTTGGGTGTGGAAAGAAATTTTTAAATTGGTGAAACTTTCTAATCAATCACATTTCATACACTTTCTTCACAAACCCATCTCCTTAAGCCTAATTAGGCCTACTTGCATTTGTGAAGGGTAGCAGGTCTCCTTTGTTTTCCAGACCACCCCCTTTTGGATTTAGACCTTTCTCAATAAAGGGTATTTGGATATCCATTTTTTTTTGTTGGTCATTTGCAAGTTTGCAAAGTTGTTTTGATAAGTCCCCTTGAGTATACAAGGATTTTGGGGTTTTACAAAGGAACCTTGTTGGATTGATCAGTTTGTTGTGTCACCACACCTTGAGCATGTTTGTATGGGCATTTTAATCCACCTTGACCATTTGGTTTGATCCCTACTCACTGTTTTGTCAAAATTCCAACTTGAAGCCAAGTTTGGTGTCCAGCCGGTTTGAGTAGGCTTGAGCAGTTTTCAACTTTTGATCCTAAGATCTTGTCAATGTTATCCTTAGGGTCTAGAATGTTGTTTATGATTAATTTAAGAGTGTATTTAAGGTATAATTCTGGTTGGTAGGGTGTTTTGGGTTTCCTTGGTGGCCTATTGTGACAGTTTTGTCCTGAATTGCACTCACCTAACCTAGCACTTGCATCATAGACACTCAGCCTCAATCATGAAGTCATCCAATCAGATCTTTCTCATCTGATCAGTCTTGAGTCACACTCTTCTACATCTCATCCCGTGAGACATGCTATCAACATAAATGTCAACCTGTCACCATCTACCTCGTTGCCTAACTTTTCACTGACTCAACACACTAACCTGTGCATGCGTTCCACTTCACCTCCATGTGGAAACTATGTTGGAATCCACCTTTTCTTGAACATCTATGTCGGTATGGATTGGATCATCGACCAACTCCATTACTAGGTTCATCTACTGGCTTACTAACCCTACCATTTAAACCCTTAACCGTTCTGTCATTAGGCTTGCACTCTGCTTGTCTTCTAGTGGAACACTCAACCGGTCAGCACTCTTGCTAACCTAACTTATGCACATCTTTATCAGATGGGAATTTTTCTATATTTGTACCTTGTCCATATTACCGGTGGACATACTTATCAGTAAACACTCTTGCTGACACCATGTCATCAACCTTCAATTGACTTCATCTTTAATCTGGCCATTGTCCTTTGTTTGCATCTTCTCAGCCTTGACTTCTTCCTAACCAGCTCGGATCATATCTCAATCAGTTTGTCAAAGTGACAAACCCATCACTCTTCATCTGTACCGACAACTCAACATTTCTTCTCTGTCAGTCTAGTGCATATCCCTGATTTCATGCACTTGAGGCATTCCTTTGATTCACTGGTAGATCCATTGTGAGCCTTCAAACACCTACCTTTACCTCTTCTTCCTTATCTCACAGAACTATGATGCACACTATACATGATAGGAGATAAGCTCCACTTATCAGTGGTAGTGAATCCTTGTCATCTGTATCCTGTAATGCACTCATGTGGCTTCCCTGTTTGTGCAGCATATCTTCAAACAAGCACATGTGATCTGGTGTGGGCACATTCATTGTCAATCAATTCTTCACATGGAGATTGCATCCTTATCTGGTGGGAATCCTATTGTTATGCTTCCACATAGCATATCAGTGACCCATACATCCTTCTCCTCCTGTGTTGATGTGATTTAGGTAGCATCTTGCCTCTTCATCACAAAAAATAGCTCAAGCACCTTGCTCATCCTCTCCTTACCGGTGATAGACTGTACCGGTAACTTGTCCATTTCATCCACATAAGTAAAACACTAACCTATGTACCGATGACTCCAGTGATCATTCCTCTAAATGACATTCTCTTCCTTATCTTACCAGTGCACTACAGCACAAGGTGATATCAAATATATCTCATTCTGTATGCATTCATGACAGTGCAACACATACATCTCTTATACTGATATCCTCCCTATACCAGTTGACATGAATGACAACATAATGCTAACAATAATAACCCAAAATGGATGATGGACATGATGGAGGAATAGATTTGAAAGGTTTGGATGGAGGAATAGCAATTCTGGATGCCAATTTGGAAACTTCTTTTGTCTGTTGTACTTCGAGGAGCTTCTTAGGAACCCACATTGTTTTGGATTTTTCATGCTTTTGTGGTTCTTTGGAACGCATTTCTTGTACAAGGGATTTAGGAACCCATATAGCTTTTGAATTTTCTCTCTTTTTCTCAGTGGGCCTTTGTGGCCTTTTGGACATTTCTTTTTCTTTTTGGATCATATTTTTCTTTGTTTTGACATGTCGATTAGATTACACATGTTGATTCTTGAATACATGTGGATTTTTGGACTTATGAATTTTATGCTTGGGATCCAAATTGCTTGGATACATGTGGATTTTTGGACTTATGAATTTTATGCTTGGGATCCAAATTGCTTGGGATCATATTTTTCTTTGTTTTGACATGTCGATTAGATTACACATGTTGATCCTTGAATACATGTGGATTTTTGGACTTATGAATTTTATGCTTGGGATCCAAATTGCTTGGAGGGGCAAAGGAATGTATTAATGGATATGAATGATATGGAGGTCTTTTGGATGGATGGAATGCTCTCAAACATGTGTGCCTTTGTTGAACTTGAATAGGGGGTGAAGGAATGTAAGGACCTAAAAGGATGGAAGGGATGAAAGGGAAGGCCTATGCTTGGACTTTGATGGAGGGATACCAACATCTTTAGGAATGTCATTGAGGCCATGACCATTAATATTTTATTTAACATGGAGGGTTCCTTGCTTGTGAAGGTCTACTCCTTTGCCTTTATGAATATTTTGACCTGTAGGACACTCTTTACTTTGGGAAGAAGACGCGAGTCCATTATGAGGTGAATATGATATAATGGGAATGATCGGATCATAAAGTGGATCAGACTGGACTAGAGTGGAGGAACCCATTATGCATGTAGGTGGTTCATCAACATCTTGCACCAACATGTTAGAATCATGAGGGGGGTCGGGATCATGAGGGGAATCAGGATAAATGACAGGCTCTTCATGAGATTTAATTAGAGGAATAATGAGATCATCAAAACAAATGAGATCTTGGAGTGTATATGGAGGATTAGGACATGGAGATGGAGGAATAAGGGAATCTTGTGGTTGATTTGAAAGTGAAAGGATGATAAGTTTTATGGTGGACATGAATCTGAACTTAGGATACTTTGATCTTGACAAGGAGGAAGACTAGAATCCTCTTTGAAGGTGCTATGCTCTTTACTTTCAACATGATTATTAAGAAGAATAGAAGGGATATCTTGACCTTGCTCAGGGAGTGGAATTTCAATAGGACTTGAAAAGGTGTTTTGTTCTTGGATAGGAATAGGGGAATTAAGCCGAAATTGGCCAAACCATTTTTGGATGGGAGATTAAGAAGTCTTTTGAATCTGTTAGGAATTATTATTACATTTTGAAGAGTATTGCTCTAAGAAAATAAAATACGCTTGAACTTTTTTTAGTGGGAAGCATACATTGCACTGGTTTGGTTGTTTTCTTGTAACATGAATTGGGACTTCTTGTGTCTAATGGCACTACTACATAGCCAGCTCATGGAAGCTTAGGAAGGAGTCCTGGGTGTTGGAAATTTTGAAAAAAGAAGCCACAGGGAATCATACCTTCCACTGCTTAAACCAAGTCATGTGTTACTTATACTGAAATGGCTCCATAACAATTATTTACATGCTCCTTATTTATGAAGAAAAAGAACATTTGTGTTTTCTTGAATTAGGCAAGAATTATATAATTATTTGAAGATGAAGCTTTAAAAGAATCTCTAATTAGTTAGGAATGAAAATGCATTGTGATTGTATAGCCGACATAGCTTTATTTAGCAAACACAATGAATATAATCAGAAATCGTGCCCTATTAGTTTTGGGTTCATGTGATTTGCAGAGACATTTCAAAGAAAACAATTGATTTAGAATGTATTCCAGAATTCGGTAAGCTCGTAGCATAAGAATTTGGGAGCATAGTTCTACACATAAATACCAAGGGCCACAATTTACAAGAATAATATCTTCATTATGTTATATTGTTCTTTCAATCAAATTAAGGAAAAGATTAAGGAATCTCAAATTAGAATGCTAGACAAAATGGCTAAACTGAAAAGAGGTAGAGTCTAATTTAGAAATGTTCTTTGTTTTAACTATCATGTGCTTTGTAGAGGCAAAATTAAATATATACACATATATTTCAAGCAAAGTTAGCACGTCTATACATAGTGCTAGTACAACTTAGCTCGGACATGAAAATTAATGGTAAGGTTGCCTATTTAGTTTCCTTCATGCATAGGTATTTTAATACAAGACTAGAAGAATTAGGTAGTGAACCAGGTTGGTTACACCTTTTCCCTTTTTAAATAGCAAGCTATATATTTCAAACTAACTTGAGAAATAAGGCCTTCAAATCTCAAGAAGAGGAAAATAATACAACCAATGTGAATAAGCTATAGAACTCAAATAAATAACTATTGTTTGTACTTGATTCTCGCATCATGCGTGTGTTGTAAATAGATACCAAGTTGTAAGATAAGTGGTCGTCCCTTAGTTAAATCTTATTTATAAAGATCTTAAGTCCTGAAAGTTAAAGTGGTGGTCGAGTAGGGTGATGAATGTTGAATTCATGCATTAGCATGATTGCAACTACATTAAAACCTTTGACCAAGGTGATGCTACTTACTATGAGTGTCAGTTAATTCGTTAATCCAGATATACAACCCAGTCAGAGGTCATGCTAGTTAGGGGTAGCCTATAGTGTGTAACAAACTAGGGATTGTGTAGGGTTAAACACCAGCCTCAAATGGTATGAGTCCAACTTCGGTGTTACCTCCTTGCAAAGGGTCGGGCCTTTCTAGTTGGGAATGACATAGGGACTAGTAAGTTCATGGTTGGGTGGAAAAGCACCTTGATGATACTTTCCCTCTCCCAATTATTGAAAAAGCTAATTGAAGAGAAGAATGTGTTTCAAGAAAAAATTGTAATCTCTAAACCTCTCTTTTTGACGTGGAAAACTTAGTCAAGGGAAAAACCACGGTGGGAACCTACCCACAATATGACGATACTCTATAGTAGTATGTGTAAATATTACAATGGGGAATGCACATGCATTCAAGCACACTTCCTAGAGCTCACTTCTCAAAAACAACAAAGGGCTACAACCTTGGGAAGTCTCACTACTTTACAAAGATTGGACTATTGGATATTGTTTCTGCTAGGATGTGTTGTTGTCATTGATGTCAACATATTCCTGTGATTTATTGCTTTGGTGATTGCAGATTGGTTTATTGGGATTTTGGTTTTCATGTATGGGGTATTTATTGTATCATTATATTCTTTTGTATTGGTTTTGGTGATCCGAAAAGCTTAAATTGATCATATCATATGATCACGTTTGCAATTTGGTTTTTCTTATTAGTGCTTTGCAGAGTTCGGTATTTCCTCCGATATATTCTAGTGTGATCAAATCTTGAGCTAAGTCTTTGGGATATTATTTGGGATGGTCTTGCGTATCTTCATTTTAGATGGTTCATGATTTGGTGCTCCGCAAGTTATCTTTCTTCATGATAGTTGTTGTTGTTTGAGTGTTCTTGAGGTTCAAATGTTAATTGATAAAGATTTTATAAGTGGTGTTGGTGTAGTTGTTACTAATGATTCTAATGTTCTTGTTGGTTTTTCCTAATTGTGCCCTACTTGTTTTGATGATCCTCATTAATTGTTGTGTGAGTTTTTGGTGATTTTGTTGATCCAGTGATGTTCTTCGTGTTATGTGGTTTTCCTAGTGGTGTAGCATGTTGTGGTTGATCTTAGCCTAATTTTTTATGGTGATGAGCATTTGGGAATTTGATTTAGGTCCATGTTATTTCATGTACATCATTATATTGGTCCGGTGGTCGATCTTTGTATCGTGTGATGTAATTTTGTAATTGTGAGTTGAGGGTTTAGCCGACCTTGTTGTCAAGGTTGATGAATTGTATAAATATGTGATATTGCCATGTAATTCAGGTGTTGATGTTGTGTCTACATTATTAGTGAGTGGTGTATGCGTGAATAAGTGATTCATCCTTCAATATTATGATTGGGAAGAGATTCGTGTTGCAAAAGAGACAATTGTGCTTAACCAAAATTGTCATCAAGCATTTGGAGATGTTACTATTCTAGTTCATTTCTTTTGGATTGTAGTCTGAATCTTGTTGTAAGTCAATAAGACTTCCCTGAGGGTTGTAGCCTTCCAGGTCATTGTTTTTTGAGCAGTGAGCTCTAGGCAGTGTGATTGAATGCATGTGCATTCCCCATTGTAATATTTTTGCATACTACTATAGAGTATCATCTTACTGTGGGTAGGTTCCCACCATGGTTTTTCCCTTAACTGGATTTTCCATGTCAAAATATTGGTGTTGTGTGTTGTGCTTCCAATTTTCTTATCTTTGTTATTGTTTCAGTTTATCAAATCTATATTTGTGGTTAAGTTTGTAGATCCGGTGAAAACTGATTCACCCCCCCTCTCAGTTTTCCTTCATTGTTGTTGCCAATAATTGGTATCAAAGCTAGATCCTCTGGAAGAAGCTTAACCGCTTGAGGAGATCTGGGATGGCAACTAGCAATGTTATCTTTAAGGAGAGTTTGAGATTTGATGGAAGTAACTATGCAATATGGAAGAACCGGATGGAGGTGCACTTGAGGTGTCTTGAAGAAGATTATTAGAAGATTATAAAGAATGTCTATCTGTTCCTCAGAATGGACCGATTACTGCAGATGAGATTAAGGAAGCTAAAAATAATATCAGAGCTAAGGAAGCATTGTTGAGTGGTCTGCTTGATTCAAAGATGACTAATTTAATGGGACTTTAGACTGCACATGAGATCTGGGAGAAGCTTGAGACCCTGTATGAAGGAGATCAAAAAGTAAAATTTGCTAAGTTTCAAAGTTTGAAAGGGAAATATGAGATGTTGAAGATGGGAGAAGATTAGAATATAAACACATTTATGGCTAAGGTGAATTATCTTGTTCTAGGTATTAGATATGTCAGTGGAACCCTTGAAGAAGATGAAATTGTTGCTAAGGTGTTGGGATCTTTGCCTCCTACTTACAAACATAATGTAGTTGCTATTGATCAAATCCTGAGTGTAACTACTGTGACAAGAGATGTGATGGTTGGAAAAATTGTTGCATTTGAACTGAGCAAGTTTGGTGAATCACATGGAAAGTTTGAGACAGCATTTAGAGCATCTATATTTGAAAAGAAGTATGATCCTAAAGAGTGTAGAATATCTAGATATGAAAGGGAAAGAAGAGAGATGGAAGAGAAAGAAAGAGAATTGGATGACCTTGAAGCATTGATTGCCTGAATATTGCCTTAAGGAGCCAGTAAGTATGATGGAAAACTGACTTTGAAATGTTTCTCTTGTAATAAGGTGGGACATTTTGCTTCTATATTCCCGGAGAGAATGGCTAAATATGATAGGAATGATAAATTTGATAAGAATAAATAGAATGATAGATATGAGAAGCATGACAAGTATGACAAGTCTTACAAGCCTAACCAGAAGTATAAGCATCAAAAAAACTATTACTATGTTGCTAATGAAGGTGCTATAGATGAAGAATCAGAAGGAGATGAAGTTGTGTTTATTGCCATTAAAGAATATGGACCAGTGTTTGTTGATTCCACAAGCTGTATTATTAAGGAGAAATATTTAGTTGCTAAAGTTGAAGAGAAGGATGAATGGGTGATTGACAGTGGTTGTTCACATCATATGACTGGTGATAAAAGTAAATTTGTGAGTATGGAAAGGTATGATGGTGGAATAGTGAGATTTGGAGATGACAAAGCATGTGTGATCCGTGGTAGAGGTTTTATTTCCTTTGATGGTAAGCATAATACTGATGATATTTTGTATATTGAATGTTTGAAGCATAATATTTTAAGTGTTGGATAGATGGTTGACAAAGGTTATGATTTTCAATTCAATAATGGAAAATGCAAGATCCTAAATGCCTCTGGTATAGAGATTGGATCTGGAACTAAGACTGAAGGTAATATCTTTCATTTGAATGTTGGTGAGAAAAGTTGTTTGATTGCTCAGATTGATAAAAGTTGGTTGTGGCATAGCGGAATGTGTCATGTTAATTTTAATTCAATGATTAAGATCAGTTATATTCCAGTTGTTAGAGATCTACCTAATATTTTTAAGCCTGCTAATCCAGTACATAAGGAATGTCAGTTGGGTACGCAAACAAGAACTTCTTTCAAAAGCAAATAGTATACATCTAATGGATTGCTAGATCTTGTGAATACTGACCTATGTGGACCTACAAACATTAGGAGTGTGTAGGATGATAGATATTTTATGTTGATAATTGATGATTATTCAGGATGATGTGGGTTGTCTTTTTAAAGGAGATATCAAAAGCATTGGACAAAATCAAGATATTCAAAGAATAGGTTGAGACTGAGATGGGATTAAAGGCGAAATGTCTGAGATCTGACAAAGGAGGAGAATTTTGTTCTAGTGAGTTTGATTCATTCTGTGAGAACCATGGGATTAAAAGCCAATTATTTGCTCCTAGAACCCCACAGCAAAATGGAGTTGTTAAAAGGAAGAACATAACTATCTTGGATGTTGCGAGGACTATGTTGATTAAAGGGAATGTTCTGAAGATCTATTGGAGAGAAGTTGTTAGCACTGTTGTTTATACATTCAACTGAGTTCATATTAAAAGTGACACCAGTAAGACTCCTTATGAGTTATGGTTTGGTCATGTTCCTACTGTGAGATATTTCAGAATTTTTGGTAGCAAGTGTTATATCAAAAGAGATGAGGATATAGGAAAGTTTGATGCAAGAACTGATGAAGGAATTTTCTTTGGATATTCAACAAAGAGAAAATCCCACCGGTGCTACAATAAGAGACTGAGAAAGATAGTGGAAAGTGCAAATGTGAAGGTTGATGAGAACTATGAAAAAGATATCAGAGTTTGCGGATATGATGATGGTCAACATGATGTTTTAATGCCTATTCAAATTGAAGAATTGAAGCATAATGATCTAGTAGATACTTTTATTCTGGATGTTGCTTCTATCAGTGGAGAGGTGCAAGAACCTAAAAATCAAAATAATCAGAAGACTCTAAGGTATGTAAGATTGAATCATTCTAAAACTCAAATTAGACAAAAATAAAGGTGTGATGATTAGAAGAAGGCTAGTTGCTGAAGAGGTATGTTTGATTTCTAAAATTGAACCTAAATATATTGTTGAAGCTTGCAAAGATGAAAATTGAATGAGAGCTATGGAAGAAGAGTTGAATCAGATTGAAAAGAATAACACGTGGGAGCTTGTACCTAGACCTAAAGATAAGAATGTTATTGGTACTAAATGGGTATTCAGGAACAAATTGAATGAAGTTGGTGAAGTTGTTAGAAATGAAGCAAGACTAGCATGCAAAGGATATTCACAGAAAGAAAGGATTGATTGTGAGGAGACTTTTGCTTGGGTAGCTAGACTTGAAGCTATTAGATTGTTGCTTGCATATGTTGCTTATAAATATTTCAAGGTATATCAGATGGATGTCAAGTCAACTTTTCTAAATGGTGATCTTGAGGAAGAATTCTACATTGAGCAACCTGATGGATTTCCATTATCAAATGATGGAAACATGGTATGTAAATTGAAGAAATCACTTTATGGATTGAAACAAGCCCCCAGAGCTTGGTATGCTAGATTGGATAAGTATTTACTGAAATTAGGATTTAACAAAGGAACTGCTAACAGTAATCTATATTTTAAGATTGAGAATGATAACATCTTGATTGTTGAAGTATTTGTTGATGATATTATCTCTGGAGGAGATGATGACTTGAGTATGAAGTTTTTTGGTGATATGCATAAAGAATTTGAGATGTCTATGATAGGAGAGATGAAATTTTTCTTAGGTTTGCAGATTTCACAGACTGGGAAAGGTATTTTTATATCTCAAGCTAAATATGTGAAAGAATTGTTGAATAATTTTAGGTTAGATGACTTAAAACCTGTTGGAACTCCTATGGTCACTGGCTGCAAAATACCTAAGAATGATGAATCTCCGAAAGCTAATAAGACCTTGTACAAATCTATGGTTGGTGGACTTCTATATATTACTTAGACTAGACTGGATATTATGCGTGTTGTATGCATGGTTGCTAGATATCAAACTGATCCGAAAGAGAGTCATGTCACTTTTGTAAAGAGGATATTCAGATACTTAAAGGCGACTGTAGATTATCGTTTGTGGTATCTAAGGAATGATGATTTCGTGTTATGTGCTTACACTGATGTTGATTGGGATGGTGATGTTGATGACCAGAAGAGCACTACCAGTGGAGCATTCTTCCTAAGTAAGAAATTGGTTTCATGGGCTAGTAAGAAACAAGATTCGATGTCCTTATCTACTGTTGAAGTTGAGTACATTGTTTTTGCTAGTAACTGCACTCAAGTAGTTTGGATAAAGCAAATGCTGATCCTACTGTCATATATTTTGATAATTTCAGTTCTATTAATATGTCAAAGAATCCAGTGCAACATTCAAAGACTAAACATGTATCAATCAAATATCATTTCTTGAGAGAAAAAGTCAGTGAAGAGGACGTGAAGTTGGAGTATGTATCTACAAAGGAATAGATTGCTGATATTTTCACTGAACCTTTGCATGTAGATACATTTGTCTATTTGAGAGACAAGTTAGGGGTATCCTATTACAAGCCAAAGTTGTCGTTGCACCAAAAGATTGACCTGTTAATGCCCGATACAACCACTAGACTTATATAATCCATAGGAGGTTGTTAAACCATGTGGTGAATCCCCACAAGGGACATTGGCCCACTGCCAACAATCCCCCTCTTAGCGTCACTCATCGCAGCTTGTGTGATTCAAACCTGTGACCAAGCTCTGATACCACTTGTTACAAGCTAGGGTTGTCATTGCACCAAAAGATTGACCTGTCAATGCCCGATACAACCATTAGACTTATAGAATCCACATGGGGTTGTTAAACCATGTCGTGAATCCTCGTGAGGGATGGTGGCCCACTGCCAACATATCCACCCCTTCTGATGAAAACTATATGCATTGAGTTGCATCAATCTGGCGAACATCATAGTCTTATTTCTTTATCCGGATTGATGAGTTGTTGTTGCTCCTCTGGTGGAGTAGTCTGTGGATTTAGTTATCTGTTTTAGGGGGAGAGATTCATGTTTCTGAAAGGGGGAGAGTGAGTTTGGTTTTCTGTTTTGAGATCTTTGGCATTGCAATCAAAGGGGGAGAGAAGCATGTGGAAAATTATTTTATCTACTTGATCTTAGGGGGAGTCTATTGGAGATCTTTTTCTTTCTTTGCACTAATTGTTTTTCACATTCATATGTTGCAATCAATTCCAAAGGGGAAGATTGTTAGACATTGTTGCTGCTAGGATATGTTGTTGTCATTGATGTCAATATATTCTTGTGATTTATTGTTGGACGATGATTGTAGATTGGTTTATTGGGATTTTGGTTTTGGTGTATTGATTATTTATAGTATCATTATATTCTTTTGTATTAGTTTTGGTGATCCAGAAAGCTTAAATTAATCATATCATATGATCTGGTTTGCAGTTTGATTTTGTTGATTAGTGATTTGCAGAGTTTAGTATTTCCTTCGGTATATTCCGATGTGATCAAATATTGAGTTGAGTCTTTGGGATATTGTTTGGGATGGTCTTGTTTATCTTCATTTCAGACGGTTCATGATTTGGTACTCCGCAAGTTATCTTTCTTCATGATAGTTGTTGTTGTTTGAGTGTTATTGAGGTTCAAATTTTGATCGATAAAGATTTTATAAGTGGTGTTGGTGAAGTTGTTGCTGATGATTCTAACGTTCTTGTTGGTGTTTCCTAATTGCGCCCTACTTTTTTTGATGATCCGCATTGGTCGTTGTGTGATTTTTTGGCGATTTTGTTGATCTGGTGATGTTCTTCATGTTATGCGGTTTTCCTAGTGGTGTAGCATGTTGCGGTTGAACTTGGCATAATTTTCAGTGGTGATGAGCATTTGGCAATTTGATTTAGGTCCATGTTATGTCATGTACATCATTATATTGGTCTAATGGTTGATCTCTGTATCATGTGATGTAATTTTGTAATTGTGAGTTGAGGGTTTAGCCGACCTTATTGTTAGGGTTGATGAATTGTATAAATAGGTGATATTATCATGTAATTCAAGTGTTGATGTTGTGTATACATTATCAGTGAATATTGTATGCACGAACAAGTGATTCATCCTTTGGTATTGTGATTGGGAAGAGATTGGTGTTGTAGAGCAGACAATTGTGCTTAATCGAAACTGTCATCAGGCATTTGGAGATACTACTATTTCAATTCATTTCTTCTAGATTGTATTTTGAATCTTGTTGTAAGTCAGTGAGACTTCCCTGAGGGATGTAGCCTTGTATGTCATTATATTTTGAGCAGTGAGCTCTAGGAAGTTTGCCTGAATGCATGTGCATTCCCCATGGTAATATTTTCACATACTACTGCAGAGTATCATCTTATTGTGGGTAGGTTCCCACTGTGGTTTTTTCCTTAACTGGGTTTTCCACGTCAAAATCTTGGTGTTGTGTGTTGTGCTTTCAATTTGCTTATCTTTATTATTGTTGCAATTTAACAAATTTGTATTTGTGGTTAAGTTTGTAGATCCGATAAAAATTGATTCACCCCTCTCAGTTTTCCTTCATTGTTGTTGCCAATACAGACAACAATCTGGATTACATGAACTAAAAGAATAGCGTCTCCAAATGCTTGATCATAGTTCTGGTTAAGCACATATACTCAAAATTTTATCTTCACACTTTTGCGTTCTCTTTCACACTCCTTTGTATTACTCCTCTACTACTAGAAGATCAAAACATTATTCGCACATGTAGATCACATCTCACAAATGAATATTACATGTATTTATACAATTCATCAACCTTAACCTCAAGGTCGGCTCAACACATAAAACCTAATTACAAAATTACATCACATGGTACACAAATCCATATGCAGACCAATACAATGTTGATAAGGACATGGCATGGACCCAAATCAAATCCTCAAACATACAACACCATCGAATATCTTGCCAAGATCATCTGCAACACGCAAGAACCATCAGGTCGGCCAAAAGGTTGTATAACATGAAGTATACCACCAAACCAATAAAATATTCAATAACGCACACCAAAATCAATGCAAACCATGAAAATGCATAGTACACAATCAGAGAACATCAACAAGAAACATGAATTCCACCACAATAACTACAACAACTTGGATAACTAGAATCATCATTATTTCATCATCGGAGCTCAAGAACACCAACAACAAACTAAAAGATGCACTTGTGAAGTTCCAAATAATGAACCAACAGAACTGAGGACACAGATGAATGTCCCAAACACACTCCAAAATCCACACAACAATATGAATCAATTCTGAAGTAATACAAACCAAAAATCACAACTTTGCAATGCAAAACCAACAGAAAAACTAATCACCACACCGAATCACATAACTCGATCAAATCACCTTCTTGAATACTAAAAGTCATACTGAATCAATTAGAGATAAGTATCTTGAAACCCATTAATCTGCATCTGCAACCAAACCATCTCAACTTCTCTGAAACATACCAATTCTCAGCAATACGGGAATATGTTGACATCAATGACAACAACACATTCCAACAACTCTAATATCCAACAATCTCCCCTTTGGCATTAATGGAAACATATGAATGTGAAAAAAAATCAATGTAAAGAAAGAAATCAACTCTAGTAATCTCCCCCGGAGATCATGCACACATATCTCTCATCCTCAGATAAAGAAGGCAGTTTTTCACATGCTTCTCTCCCCCTTTGATAGCAATGCCAAATATACATACAAATCATTATTCTCTCCCTCTTAGATAACCTCTCCCCTTAAGATACTCATTGACTAATTTTGAACAATTGAACCACACATTGACTTCTCCCCCTAAGTAGCAGCACCCACTCAACAATCTGAATATCAGGATAAGACTATGAAGTCCACCGGATCGATGCAACTCAATGCATCTAGTTCATACCAAGAGGGGCAGTCACCCCTAACTTCTCTCTTAGATATACAAATGTATCTACAAGAAAAGGCTCCGTGAAGATATTTTCAATCTGTTCCTTTGTAGATACATACTCCAATCTGACTTAGATTTCTCATTCACCTTCTCTCTCAAGAAATTAAACTTGGTAGATATATGATTTGTCTTAGAATGTAATATTGGATTCTTATAAATATTGATAGCACTAGAATTATCACAATGTATAATAGTAGAATCATTATAAACAACTATAATATCCTTCAACGTCTTCTTAATCCAAAGTACCTGAGTACAGATGCTAGCAGCAGCAATGTATTCAACTTCTGTAGTAGATAAACAGATAGCATCTTGCTTTTTGCTTGCCTAAGAAATCAAATTCTTTCCCAAAAATAATGCTCCAACAGTAGTGCTCTTTCGATCATCAACATCACCTACCCAATTAACATCAGTATAAGAACTCAAAATGAAATCATCATTCTTTGGATACCACAAACCATAATCAATTGTTCCCTTCAAATATTTGAATATCATCTTCACAACATTAACATGACTTTCCTTAGGATTGGCCTAGAATCTTGCAACAAGACATACAACATTCATATTGTCAGGTCTAGTCTGAGTCAAATATAGCAGTCCACCAATCATAGATCTATACAAGGTCTACTTAGCCTTCAGAGATTCATCATCTTTTGTCATCTTGTATCCAGTCGCCATAAGATTTCCAACAAGTTTTGAATCATCTAACCCAAACTTCTTCAGTAATTCCTTCACATACTTTGATTGAGACATGAAAATTTCTTTGTTAATCTTTATAATTTGCAATCCCAAAAAAAAATTCATCTCTCCTATCATAGACATCTCAAACTCTTTTTGCATATCATCAGCAAACTTCTTACTCAAATCAATATCCCCTCCAAAAATAATGGTATCAACAATGAAAATATTATCATTATCAATCTTGAAGTACAAATTACTATTAGCGGTACCTTTACAGAATCCCAACTTCATCAAATACATGTTCAATCTGGTGTACCTAGCTCTAGGGGCTTGTTTAAGTCCATACAATGCTTTCTTCAATCTATATACCATGTCTTCTTCATCTATCAATGAAAATCCATCTAGTTTCTCAAAATAGACTTCCTCTTCCAATTCACCATTCAAAAAGGCTAACTTTACATCCATCTGATATACCTCGAATTTCTTATGAGAAGCATATGCAAGAAATAATCTAACAGCTTCAATTCTAGCTACTAGAGAAAAAGTCTCCTCAAAATCAATACCTTACATACCAGTCTTGCTTTGTTTCTAACAATTTCTCCATCTTCATTCAGTTTATTCTGGAACACCCATTTAGTACCAATTACATCTTGTCTTTAGGTCTTGGAACAAGTTCCCATGTATTGTTCTTCTCAATCTGATTTAACTCTTCTTCCATAGCTTTTACCCAATTTTCATCTTTACAAGCTTCAGTAACATCTTTAGGCTCAATTTTGGAAATCAAAAATGTTTCTTCAACAACAATCCTTCTCCTAATCATCACACCTTTATTTTTATCATCAATAATCTGATTATCTGAATGATTCAATCTTACATACTTGGGGGTCTTCTAATTGTTCTAATTTGCAATCTCTTGAACTTATTCACTTCCAACAGTATCTGGATCTATTGTCTCTTCCAGATCACTTTGCTTCATGCTTAGTGCACTTGCTTTGAAGTAACATCTTGATCATTAGATTCATATCCACATGCTATGATTTTCTTCTCATGATTCTCATCAACCTTCACATTCACACTTTCCACTATCTTTTTCTCAATCTTTTGTTGTAACACCGGTAGGCTTTGCTCTTAGTAGAATATCCCAAAAATATTCCTTCATCATATCTTGCATCAAATTTTTCTATATCCTCATCTCTTTTGATATAACATTTACTTCGAAAGATTCTAAAATATCTAATTGTAGGAACATGACCAAACTATAACTCATAAGGAATCTTACCAAAATCACATTTTATATGCACCCAGTTGAATGTGTATATAGCAGTGCTAATATCTTCTCTCTAATAGATATGCAGAACATTTCTTTCAATCATCATAGTTCTAGCAGCATCCAAAATAGTTTTGTTCTTCCTTTCAACAACTCCATTCTATTGAGGGGTTCACAGAGCAAATAACTATGTCTTGATTCCATGCTCTTCACAAAAGGAATTAAACTTACCAGAGGTCAATTCTCCTCCTCTGTCAGACCTTAGACACTTTAGCTTTAATCCTGTCGTTGTCTCCACTCTAGCTTTGAATATTTTAAACTTATCCAGTGCTTCAAATTTCTCCCTTAGAAAAGTGATCCATATCATTCTGGAATAGTCATCAATCAACAACATAAAATATGTGTCTCCTTGCAAGCTTCTCACCCTAGGTGGTCCACATAAATCAGTATGCATAGATCTAATAACCCATTAGATGAATACAGTTGTAGCGTCCTAAAATTGTGATACTTGCAATTTCGACTGCATTTGGGTCTTCACGATGGCGGCGCAACGTTGAACCTGAATGGAGACCCTGAAACCTGCTTGCGACATCAAAAACTACATTTTTCTACACCTTGGCATGATCCCTCCTTGCACACTGTTGTCCTGGGAGGTGGGACCATGGCGCCCAGTGCCCTGGTCCTTCAGGACTAGGGCGCCCAGCGCCCTGGTCCCCCAGGACCATGGCACCCAGCGCCTTGGTCTCTGGCCCTATTTTGGGCCCGGTCTCTTTTGGGCATCAGGTCTTTAAGTTTGCAATTTGGGAAATAATGTTTCCTGGTCAGCCTAAGGTCGGAAAAATCAGTCTATCAACCCTAATTGACAAGTATATAAACTACTTTTCCTCTCCTAGAAAGGGAGGAAGGAAATAAGCAAGAGCAAGATGCTGAAGCAATATTCAAACATTCAAACATTCAAGCATTCAAGCATTCCTTCAAGCAATTGAGCATTCTAAGTCTCCATTCAAGGCTAGGTGTTGCATTCAAGACAAGGATTCAACCATTGAAGAGGAGATCACATACAACATACAACATACAACATACATTACATCTTCGCATGTAAGAATACAAACATTCTTACAATAAGGTATCAGTACTTGTTTACATTACAAACATTTACATTTACAGCATTCTCATTTCTTGGTTAATTCCAAAACCGGGGTTTGACCTAAAGGCAAACCCCTAATCCCTAACCCCCCAATCGTCCTCTCTTTTCTGTGAGTAGGTTGCAGGTACGCGGTTGTAATTCAAGATCTGGAATCCTTGTGCAGAGACGAACAGATCCACCTTCATTTCGCGGATTTTTCGGAGGACCGTGTGCACGCCGGGCGCCATCGTCCCATCAACTTTCGCTCAAACTTGTAGAACAGCACCGTCTTGACATTTTACTACTAATTCTAGGTCCGCAGCTTCATCCCATATCCCTATCTCTGTTTACAAGCGAATCTTTCTTGCTTCTACATACATTCCTAGTTCAATCATCCTATCTATATTCTTTACAAAAGAGGGTATCCTTGATGTCTTAACCCTTGAAACTCATTTAGAATCCATTCTTGCATTGTGTGGGATTGGATCTTGTGGGTTTCAACCCCTCTTTTGAATGTAAAGTCCCTCCTAAGTGAAAACCATCAACCCTAGTGACTCTCCCTTCTCTCTCCTTGGAGTTGGGGAGGGGAGAACAACTAGGGTTTGATTTTTCCACTTTACATTTTGGTGAACCCGACGTGAACATCCTCATTCTAATTATTCATGGTTAGATCTGAAAATTTTGTCTCCTTAATTACATTTCCATGTTTGATCTTTTGCAAATTTTAGAGGCTAATTGCATAAAAACCCTAAAATTTTCTTTTTAGCAATTGAGCTTGTGGAATGTTTAATTGTTAATGCTTGTTTCAGATTTACCCTTCTATTGCAAATTATCAATTCATATTTGTGCTTTAATTCTGAAAATTAAGTGGTTAAATGTCAAAACCCTAATTTTTAAAACCTTCTTGATTCAACCTTTGACTGATAATTCCACTGATCAAAACACTTCCAAATCGGCTGTAACTTTGGATTCCGCAATAAAATCACAATATCTTTCATCCCTGAAAATTTGAAAAAAAGTTGCGAGGACCGTGTGCACCTCGAGCGCCATCATCCCCGACATTTTTTCCGAAATTTCGGGAGCTAGGTCTTACTATATTTTTCTGCTAAAATCCAGAATTTTGGCTGATTTTATCAATTTTAACACCTTCAAAATTAAAGTCAAAGTTGGTCTAGTGATTGCTTGGATTGAGGCTTCTAATCATTTAAAAATCATTGAAATTGAAATTCATATCAAAATTGTGTTTCTTACAGTCCTAAATCTGAAAAGTGTGTTGGCATTCATTCGAAATTTCAGTGCTTTATTCAAATTTTTGCAGTTTGTGACTTTTGAAATTAAGTGTTTAATTGCAACAACTTTGATTTCCGCTTTCAAATTTGAATTTTTGCATGAAATTGAGTACACTTTTAAATTTCAAAGCTTGCATTGCTTTCAGCATTCCCTCTAAAATCATAAAATTCAAAATTTCAGTTTCCCTCTCTTTTTTAAGATTCAAATTTTGCATTTTTCAACAATCATGGTAGGGTTCAATTTTGAGATTGCAACTTTAATTTGGCCTACCTACAGATCATAAAATCACTCAATTTTTTCATATTAGCTTTAAAATCATCATAATTTTCATCCCTGAAAATTTTGAAAAAAATTGCGAGGACCGTGTGCACTCCGTTCACCACAATCCTGGACATTTTTTCCGAAATTTTGGGAGATTGTCCTGATTGTATTTAATAGCATAAATCTAGGAGATTGGCTGATTTTATTGAAATTTGCTACCTCTAGAATTCAAAATCTTCTCTCTCTCTCTTTTAGTGCATGAGTTTTACAACAATAAGCCCTACTTACACTATTCCCGTTAGACGAAGCCTTAGAATTAAGTCTTTCCAAGGTTTAATTACTGAGGAGATGGAACCTAATTTGAATGGCCTTTTTAACGAGGACATGGGTAATTCCTCTAATCCTCTTAATGATGAAGAAGCTCTCCATGAGGTTTCTGAAGAACAACTTTCAAAATTGGATAACCAATTTGATGATTTTCGATAATGGATGTCTCAAGAATACCCCGATAGTGAAGCTCTTTCATTAATTGAGGGTCTAAAACGTATGGTTCAAAGTGATAAGAATGGAATTGATATTTTGCGTGGTATTGCACACATTGTGGATTCGAATGTGATGCCTATGAAGAGTTGTGCTCAAACTTTAGGTTATACACAACCTCCTACTCAAGTTAATCATTCTATTCCTTTGACAACTCCTATTGCTAGTATACCTACTTTTACATCAAACATAATGACTACTTCAATACAAGACATTCCGCCTATGATCACTAGTCATGGGGGCAATCCCTCTTCTTCAATCAACCCTCTTCCTTCATTCAATCCAACTTCTTCATTCATTCCTTCAATGAGTGTCCCTATTTCATCTCCACAAATAAACATGACGCAAGGGGGCAATTCATTTAACCATTCCATTCCTCCTTGTAGTGTTCCTCCTTTCCAATCATCTCCTATGACTGACTATCATAGTGTCCCACCACCTTACTCTCAATCAATACCTTCTTTCAATAACATAATACCTCCATCACAATCTAACACGTCTAATATGAACTCTTCGACTGAAGCGACCATTAAAAATCTTGCACAAACTGTCTCTTCTTTGCAGCAACAAATTGCCTCTATGAATCAATCTAAGTTTAGTGTGCCCACATTTGATGTTGCGAGCCCACTTTCTCTTGACATTGTTCGAGCTATCCCCCCTAAACATGTTGAAATTCCGCATTTGGAGCTTTATAATGGTAAGGGTGATCCTCTAACACATGTTAAGACCTTTCAAACAATATGTACCGATTTTGCTTATGACCAAAGGTTGCTTGCAAAACTGTTTACTAGAACATTAAGAGATAAAGCCCTACAATGGTATTGCTCGTTGCCTTCTTATTCTATTACTTCTTTCGAACAACTTGCAAATGTTTTTATTCAACAATTTCAAAACAATATAAGTCCTAAAGTTACTTTGATTGATTTAATGCATTGTAAACAAGGTGTTAAAGAAAAAGTGACTGATTTCATTGGTAGATATAAGCATTTGTATGCTCAAATTTCTTTTCCAGTACCTGACAATGATATTCAAAGAATCTTTATTTCTAATTTACAAAAAGATATTAGAGAAAAACTTCTGTTTTCTGAGTTTACTTCTTTCCAACAGTTGTGTGCAACTCTTCACAATTATCAACTGACTGTGAGTCAAATGGAACAAGCAAATCCTATGGCTCTGAGTGATAAGGGTGATAGTAGTCAACAACCATTTGGGAAGTTTAAACCGAACAGAGAGTCCATTAAATTCAATGAAAACATCATCAACAACAATGTGAATGCAACATCAGGTGTGCCTCCTATTTCTAAGTTTTTCAAGAAAGAAAGAAAGTTTACTCCTTTGAATGAATCATTGCATAGTATTATGAATAAGTTATTGGAACAAACTGTGCTTACTCTTCCTCCTATAAGGCAAAAAGATCCTGCAAAGATTAAATCACCCTATTTTGATAACAAATCTTTTTGTCAATTTCATCGTCATCCTGGGCATGATACTGAAAAATGTTTTGCTTTAAAGGGTAAATTTCAAGATTTGATTGATAATAACACTATCTCTGTTTCTGGTGTGAATGATAAAGGCAACACATCTGTAGCTCCTCCTAACCAAAATCTTAGCCCATAATGGTGAAGTTGTTACTGTCAATCATAGCCTCTTTAAACCAGCTGAAAGAACTTCTAGCATTCCTATTGATTACTTTTGGCCTAAACAATTCCAATCTCTTCCTCCGCGAAGTGATCATCTTTTCAAATCTTATCAAAAGTGGAAAAAAGATATGATCCTATCTCTAAGTGAACCTAGAACACCCAAACCTATCATTCTTGAGAAGGAAGTTCTTCCTTTGAAAGATAAAACTAATGTCTTTCCTCAAGAAGATTCCCAACCCATCCCTATGAATGTGACTATGCCTATGACTAATAAACTTCCTAAAAGTAGACCTATACCTCCTCGTCATGATGGACTTGGTCTCCTTCCTAAACCAAATATTCCTCCCTTATATGGAGCAGTTCCTCCACCTTCCTCTTATGGAGAGAAGAGACCTTCCTCTTCTCCTATTGTTCAACCTAAGAGACCACAACCTAAACACCCAAGTGATAAGGATGAGAACATTCCTCCTCCTCAATCTTCTCAACTTCCTACTAAGACTAGACGAAATCGTTCTGCACGTGAACACCGACGAAAGCGTCGTCTTAGAGCTCAGGCAGCTGCTTCTCAAACTTTGCAATCCCCAAAAACACCTTCAGCTAGTATTATTCCATTTTCTCCTCAGCTGAAAATTGAGCCAAAATCTCCTAAACATAAGATGCATGATGGTCTTGATCCTGTGCGAGTTAAAGATCCTATTTTCATAAATCTTGATGATGATATAGATGAAAATGTTATTCATGATGAAAATGTTACTTCTGTTCATTCTAATAGTGAATATGAATATGTTGATGTTGATAACCATTTATCTAACGAATTTTCTAAAGCACTTATCCTAGCTCCTAGACAAGAACAACGTGGCTCGAAACATGAACATAGCCCTTGTTTGGATCTTGTGATAGCTCCATCTGTTGTGTTGGATGTTCCTCCTCTAGCATGTTTCCTACCTTCCCGAAATATTGATCAGCAAGATCGGGGGGTAGATGACGTGCTAGACTAGTTCATTAGCATAGCAGACTCTCTCCTCCTCTCTTGATCTCTTTTGTTACTTCTTCTATGTGTTATTCTCATTCTTCTATTTGTTGTCCTTAGTTTTGTCTACTTGAGGACAATGCAAAGCATTGAGATCTCTTTTGGTCTCTCTCATGTTGACTCAAAAGACACATGTGTTCCCTTCTTCTAGGTGACCTTCCTTGATTGGGGAATGAAGAACAATTATGCATACATACATATGATATACATGAATTATCATACAGCATACTGACCCCAAGGAAAGCAAAGTCACCTTGTGCTTTATGTTTTGTGTCTATTATCCTTGGGCTTATCTCACACTTGGGGGCTAAATCCTTGTGATAATGTGCTCCTTTCTCATTTCTTATATGTATCACTACCTTAAAGCAATCACCCTCGGGGAGGCATGTGCGATCGCTTTAACGTAGGGGGGCATACATCCCATTCATATCTTTTCAAGATACTTGAAAATTTCTTGACAAATTTAGCTTTGCCTGGAAAATTTTTGATATCTTTCTTGCATGACTCATAGTGAGGGAACCTTACTACTGACAGTCATGGTTGTCCCTCGTGATCTTCCCTTTTACTTTGTCAATCGAATTCGTAAGATCCTTAGTCCACTGGGGGCTTGGTGTATCTTGCCTCCTTGACGTGGTGAAAGTTTTTCAATGTTGTTTCCTTGTACTTTACCGAAAGTATGAGCGTACGCTTATACTCCCGCTAAAGTGGGGGCTAAATGTAGTGTCCTAAAATTGTGACACTTGCAATTTCAACTGCATTTGGGTCTTCACGATGGCGGCGCAACGTTGAACCTGAATGGAGACCCCAAAACCTGCTCGCGACATCAAAAACTGCATTTTTCTGCACCTTGGCATGATCCCTCCTTGCACCCTGTTGTCCCGGGAGGTGGGACCATGGCACCCAGCGCCCTGGTCCCTGGCCCTATTTTGGGCCTGGTCTCTTTTGGGCATTGGGTCTTTAAGTTTGCAATTCGGGAAATAATGTTTCCTGGTCGGCCTAAGGTCGGAAAAATCAGTCTATCAACCCTAATTGACAAGTATATAAACTACTTTTCCTCTCCTAGAAAGGGAGGAAGGAAATAAGCAAGAGAAAGATGCGGAAGCAATATTCAAACATTCAAACATTCAAGCATTCAAGCATTCCTTCAAGCAATTGATCATTCTAAGTCTCCATTCAAGGCTAGGTGTTGCATTCAAGACAAGGATTCAACCATTGAAGAGGAGATCACATACAACATACAACATACAACATACATTACACCTTCACATGTAAGAATACAAACATTGTTACAACAAGGTATCAGTACTTGTTTACATTACAAACATTTACATTTACAGCATTCTCATTTCTTGGTTAATTCTAAAACTAGGGTTTGACCTAAAGGCAAACCCCTAATCCCTAACCCCCCAATCGTCCTCTCTTTTCTATGTGTAGGTTGCAGGTACACGGCTGTAATTGAAGATCTAGAGTCCTTGTGCAGAGACGAACAGATCCACCTTCGTTTCGCGGATTTTTCAGAGGACCGTGTGCACGCCGGGCGCCATCATCCCATCAACTTTCGCTCAAACTTGCAGAACAGCACCGTCTCAACATTTTACTCCTAATTTCAGGTCCGCAGCTTCATCCCATATCCCTATCTCTGTTTACAAGCGAATCTTTCTTGCTTCTACATACATTCCTAGTTCAATCATCCTATCTATATTCTTTACAAAAGAGGGTATCCTTGATGTCTTAACCCTTGAAACTCATTTAGAATCCATTCTTGCATTGTGTGGGATTGGATCTTGTGGGTTTCAACCCCTCTTTTGAATGTAAAGTCCCTCCTAAGTGAAAACCATCAACCCTAGTGACTCTCCCTTCTCTCTCCTTGGAGTTGGGGAGGGGAGAACAACTAGGGTTTGATTTTTCCGCTTTACAACAGTTTGCTCTTGAATGAAATTCTTGTTTTCTTTCCCAATTGGCATTCATTGCATACCAGATTAGTAGGCTTTACTATCTTAGGTAGATCTCTAACAAATTGAGTAGAACTTATCTTAATAATGCAACTTCAAAGTTAACATGACACATCCTTCTATGCCACAACAACCTCTCATCAATCTGAGCAATCAAACAACTTTTCTATACAGCATTTAGATGAAAGATATTGCCTTTAGTTTTAGTTCCTAATGCAATTTCTATACCAGAGCTATTCAAGATCTTGCATTTCTCATTCTTGAATTGTAAATCATATCTTTTATCAACCATCTATTCAAAACTCAAAAGATTGTCCTTCAAACCTTCAACATATAAAACATCAGTAGTATTATGCTTACCATCAAGAGAAATAGAACCTCTACCACGGATTACACAAGCTTTGTTGTCTCCAAATCTTACTACACTGCCATCATACTTCTCTATATTCACAAATCTACCTTTATCACCTATCATGTGATGTGAACAACCACTGTCAATCACCCATTCATATTTATCATCAATCTTAGTAGCCAAGGCTTTCTCTTCAACAATACAACTTGTAGAATCAACAGATACCGGATCATCTTCCTTGATAGCAATGAACACAACTTCATCTTCTGAATTCCCTTTCTCGGACTCATCATCTGTCACACCTTCATCAGTAGCATACTAACATTTCTTCTGATATCTATGCTTGCAATTATGCTTGTAAGGCTTATCACACTTTGACATTCTTTCATCTCTTTCAGGACACCGAGAAGCAAAATAACCTATCTTATTGCATGAAAAACATTTCAAAGGTAACTTCCCTTCATACTTATCGGCTCCCTTAGGCAATCTTTTGGCAATAAGTGCTTCAAGCTCTTCTAATTCTCTTATGTTCTTCCATCTCTCTCATTTCTCCTTCATATATGGAAACCCTAGCTGAACTTTCTCCCGGAACATACTTCTGCTTCTCGGATACAATAGCTTTAAATACGGTCTCATTTTTGCCATGTGATTTACCAAGTTCACTCAATTCAAAAGAAGAAAGCTTACCAACCAGCATATCTCTTGTCACACTTGTCACAGTCTTGATCTCATCAATAGCAGCAACTTTGTGTGTATAAGGAGGCAAGGATCTCAACACTTTAGCTACAATCTCATCTTCTTCAAGGACTCCACCAGCACATCTGATGTTCAACACAAGATCATTCACTTTAGCCATAAAGGATGAAATATTCACATCTTCTCCCATTCTCAGCAATTCATAGTTTCCTTTCAAGCTATGCAATTTAGCAATTTTTACATGTTTATCTCCTTCATACAAGGTTTCTAGCTTCTCCCAAATCTCATGAGCATTCTGCAATCCCATCACATTAGTCATCTCTGCATCAGTCAGGGAACTCAATAATGCTTCTTTAGCTCTTATGTTATTTTCAACATCCTTGATCTCAACTGCAGTAACGGTTTCATTATGAGGAACATTGTAGGCATTCTTTGTGATCTTCCAATAATCTTCTCCAAGACAATTCAAGTGAACTTCCATTTGGTTCTTCCATATAGAGTAATTAGTTCCATCAAATCTTGGACTCTCCTTGAAAATAACATCTGCCATCCCGGATCTCCTCAAGCAGTCAAGCTCCTTCCACAGGATCTTCTCTAATACCAATTATGGGCAACAACAATAAAGGAGAACTACTTTGTCAAGCATGAATTTCTGCCTAGTAATAAACTTCTCCTTGCAGCCCAAAGATATGACTTGTGGGAGGGTAACGCCCACATTGGAGGCATTTTCCCATGACATTTCCTCCTATCCAGACATTTCTTTGTGTCAATTTATGATAACATTAAACATACCCTGGAGATGCAGAACTTTTCCTATATCCAAAGTGCTCTGGATAGACACCGTAGGGAATAGGGCAGGAACTAGTTACTTTGGTTAAGAAAAAGTCGAACGCCTTGTTAATTTTGTTGAATGTCCGACCTCCCAAGGTGAATCCACCCCTACAACCGGTAGTGCCAGATTTAAATGTTGCCTTAGGGCCTGTTCTATCGCAGAGCTCCAATGAAGCTGCAGGGTCAGCTCAAATTCCACCCATAATCGACAGGGGCATGGTGCAAGAACATCAAGATGAAAACGTCCAGCCAATGCATGAGTAAAGAAGAGGGTAAATTTTGTACCTTTTTTGATGAGCATAACTATGGACGTCCGATGGCTCTCCATTTTCAAAACTATTGAGGATGGCCAGGTTGTGAAATTATAAGCCTACATGCAATATTAACTATGTCAGGTAACAGGTGTTGGTCTCTTCATTTATTTCCACCGGTTCAATAGAACCGGTAGTAGAGACATTTTGTTAACCAGCTGGGTAGTACCAGTAATGGAGGCTCTTTGAACCGGTTAATACGAAAGGAATATCGGTATTAAAGTTCCAATATAATACAACCGGCAACCGGTTGTGGTAGATTTACTGTGTTCCGGTAACTAGAATCCTGCTCCCCAAGTTTTCATGATATCCGGTTGTGGGGGTAATTTTTGAAGGTTTCTTCTAGATTTGTCTTGTCCCACTACTCTCAACTTTGGCCTTTATGAGGTTTGTACTATGGGCAGGTCCTATTTTTCCCTTTGATCTTTGGGGGGTCCCTTCTTATAGCCCTGACTTATCTTTTCATTGTATCTGAGCAAGGACATAGGGTTTTCTTCTCGATTCTTTCCCTATTGAGCTCTTGAATCAGTTATCTTATTAATATATATATATATCAGTGGCTTGCCACTTTTGTCAAAAAAAATGAAGGAAAACTAAGAAGGGGGGGTGAATCAGTTTTCACCAAAGTCAAACAAATTTAACTTCAACTTTAGATCTGATCAAGAACAACAATAGAAAAGATAAACACCACATTAGCAACACACATAACACATAGATTTTTGACGTGGAAAACCCGGTCAAGGGAAAAACCATGGTGGGAACCTACCCACAATATGATGATACTTTGCAGTAGTATGTGTAAATATTACAATGGGGAATGCACATTCATTCAGGCACACTGCCTAGAGCTCACTCCTCAAAAACAACAAAGGGCTACAACCCTGGGAAGGCTCACTACCTTACAAAGATCAGACAACAATACAGATTACATGAACTGAAAGAATAGCATCTCCAAATGCTTGATCACAGTTTCGGTTAAGCACATATACTCAAACTCTGCTCTTCACACTTTTGCACACTCTTTCACACTCCTTTGCATTACTCCTTTGCTACTGAAAGATCAAAAGCACATGCAGATCACATCTCACAAATGAATATTACATGTATCTATACAATTCATCAACCTTAACCTCAAGTCGGCTCAACACATAAAACCTACTTACAAAATTACACCACACGACACACAAATCCATATGCGGACCAATACAATATTGGCAAGGACATGGCATGGACCCAAATCAAATCCTCGAACACGCAAAACCACCAAATATATCACCAAGATCATCTGCAATACGCAAGAACCATCAGGTCGGCCAAAAGGTCGTATAACACGAAGTATACCACCGGACCAATAAAATGTTCAGTAACACGCACCACGATCAATGCAGACCACCAAAATGCATAGTACACGATCAAAGAACATCAACAAGCAATGTGAATTCTACCACAATAACAACAACTCAGATAACTAGAATCATCATTATTTCATCACCGGAGCTCAATAACACCAATAACAAACTGAAAGATATGCTTGTGAAGTTCCAAATCATGAACCACCCGAACTGAGGACACACATGAATGTCCCAAACCTCTCCAAAATTCACACAACATAATGAATCAATTCTAGAGCAATACAAACCAGAAATCACAACTCTGCAATGCATGACCAATAGAAAAACCAATCACCACACCAGATCACATAACTCGATCAAATCACCTTCTGGATCACTGAAACCTATACTTAATCAACTAGAGATAAGTATCTTGAAACCCATAAATTTGCATCAACATATCTACAACCAAACCAACTCAAGTTCTTTGCAACATACCAATTCTTAGCAACACAGGAATATGTTGACATCAATGACAACAACACATTCCAACAACTCTAATATCCAACAAGTGTATGTTGCAGTTGGGCTCTAAGGGTTCAAGAAACAATTTTTTGCATCCTCCATCATCAACAATAAATCATTTTGAGAAAGTTAAAATTGAGGAATGGTATGTGAAGGCCAAAGAGGATTTTCACAATGGTTCTTTGTTTGAAAGTAGTGAAGATGGAGATTCCCTAGTTAGAGAGATTGATTATTTGTTAGAGAATGTGGATGATGAATCTCAAGATTATTGTTCTAACGTTGTTTTGAATGTGGGAGATTATTTTTTCTAGCAATGTCTTTCTAAAGGCATAAAAATAGTGATATATCATGTTGAATACAAAGCTGAAGTTCCAACAGTGAATGGAAGGAACTAAGGTAAAATTCAATTCTTTTGAATGTTATTCTAAAGAAGGATGACAGTATGATGAGATTGCAGTAGAAGAGAATAGTGAATCACATTTTATTAAATTCGAGAATGATGATGATTTTCATGTTATGGGTGAGTTAGTTCAAGAGGATTTTTCTAGTGATGGGGTATGCAAAAGATTTGTATGGTGTTACAGAGTTTAGTGTAGGTGCATTTTGGTGGAGGTGGTCAGACTACGGTGGGTTGAATACCACAAGACTAGAGGAGAATGTGAGATAAATTTGGAGGAGGTGGACGGTTTATGGTGGAGTTTATTCCACACTAAGGAGGTTGAGTGCAAAAGAAAATTGTCAGAGAAGGATGCTTGTTTTGGTTAAGTGCTAGAAGAGAGAAAGAAGATATTATTAGAGGTACCAATTTCAATGATGGAGATTCTTCAAGATTGCTTGCAATATGAAAGGGTGGTTTTACCACTCAACTCCATTTTGTGAATCCATATTCATTTTCTTACCCTAAAGAAGGATGAGAGTATGATGAGATTGCAGTAGAAGAGAATAGTGAATCACATTTTATTAAATTCGAGAATGATGATGATTTTCATGTTATGGGTGAGTTAGTTCAAGAGGATTTTTCTAGTGATGGGGTATGCAAAAGATTTGTATGGTGTTACAGAGTTCAGTGTAGGTGCATTTTGGTGGAGGTGGTCAGACTATGGTGGGTTGAATACCACAATACTAGAGGAGAATGTGAGATAAATTTGGAGGAGGTGGATGGTTTATGGTGGAGTTTATTCCACACTAAGGAGGTTGAGTGCAAAAGAAAATTGTCAGAGAAGTATGCTTGTTTTGGTTAAGTACTAGAAGAGAGAAAGAAGATATTATTAGAGGTACCAATTTCAATGATGGAGATTCTTCAAGATTACTTGCAATATGAAAGGGTGGTTTTACCACTCAACTCCATTTTGTGAATCCATATTCATTTTCTTACCCTAAATGTCTGATGAAGGAGCATCTAGTGGTGTAAGGGAAAAGTTGCATCAACCAAATAATTTTTTATTTTTTTTGTGCAATGTCTAGAATAATGTATTGATAAATAAATTTAATGTATTTAGGGCCTAAATATTTAATAAATATTTAGCCAAGTCCTTAAGGTGGCATCTTACAGGGGAGTTGGACACATGTTGATGGAAGTTACAGGGCATAATGAAGAAATCCTTGACCAATGCACCCACTTTGGAAGGTGGAAGTAGTTTGTGAACACTTGTTAGTGTTGGTTGAAAGAGCATCTCAGAAGAATACTAAAGTTAGGCATATATTTTGGAAGTTGGTGACTTTTGTCTTGCATGCCTATGCATGTTGACATGCATCACTTGCATGCTTCCCAAATTGGGGAACCCAAGCTTGCATGTCTTTGCATGTGTTATTTTTAGGGTTTGGAGGATTTATAGAGCATCTTAATGACTACCACTTGATGGATAAGAAAGTGGTGGCCATGTGGAGGTCATGTGAAACAATTTACTATGTTTAGAGGTTCTCCACTAAGTTGGGGTCATATGGATTTTTACCATGTTTTTTCAAAACCTTGTTTTGACCCATGGTAATGTTTATGGTAGTATTTCAAGCCACCATGAGTCTATATATTGAAGGGTTGAGTTGGAGATTTCAATTTTTCAATTTGCAAGTTGAAGATCAAGCTAAATATTATTTGATTATAGAACAAAATATCGTTATCCTTAAATCTTACTTTTCTTAAATACCTATTACAACTATTTCATTTATCTATTCCAACTTATCATCATTTAATCTTAATTAAATTTGTATACCTTCTATTCTAAATGTAATCTATCTTAATTCATTTACACAAGAATAATTTAACTTGATTATATGAAAAACATTATTTTTGTGCTATCTCTTTCTTATAATTTCCAATTCTATGCATATAAAGGGGAGAGGGACCAATAGATGAGCGGGTACCAATACATGATATGGTACTTGGACAATATGAGACCAACAGTGATGCCCTAAAAATATCATGTCAATGCTTATCCCTAAAAAAATGCTTCTAAAATTCAAATAATCACTAATCATGTGATGCCACATCAGCACACAAGTAAACATGACTTAGTGCACACCTATTGGTATCATCACAAGTTGGGACCATTTTGGATACCTTCACAAAAATGCACGCTCATGTAGCGTCATATTTGACCATCTGGACTTGAAACAAATTTTTTAAGTAGGGTACTTGACAAGTAAGCTGTTGTATAGAATTGAGAAATTTTAAAATGTCTGCATAAGATTTTGAGAAGTGTAAAATTAGGGTGCACATTTATAAGGCCCTCTTGCTAATCCCATTATTATGAATCCCAAAATTAGAAATAAAGATTACCTTGGCTCTTAGCCGAAGAGGTTCAGTCTATTGGCTCATGCCCGTGTATCGGGTGGCAAAAAATACTTTGTGAAGACCCTCGCTGGGCTGGCAGCTCACAGACTTCATGCCCTTGCTAGACTGTCGTGCTCGCAGATCTGACCCTACACCAAAACAAAAAAAAATAGAAATAAGATTATACATGTGCCCTAGGGAAGGCGAGCATTAACCGAACATCTTGGCCTCAGCTTATTACATTTAATATATGAGTTCAGGCATCCGTGTATTGTACTGTAACAAGTACCACCGAAACCATTTAATATATAAAGGCAAAACACTGCCGACTTAAAAATGCTAAAAGTCTTCTCCCAGTGTGAAACAAAACTCAAAACGCAAAGATATTATTCATGTCAAAGCACGAGTGTTGTACAATATGATATGATGACATTAAATTATGAGTGCAGTTGATAAGATGGTAAGCTTTCCGGACACTCTTCACTCATGACGATAAAGTATAATGTATTTTGACGTACACTGGACCTCAATTCCTCTGTTTCATATGCATTGGAATAAGAGATTGGATGACCAAAACTTTTCAAAAGACCTTTTATTATTAATTATTAAAATAAAGGAGATAGTGTTTTTAATATCTGATCATTTAAAGAAGAACCATAATTTGGTAAGGGTTGTTTTCTTTAATATGAATTAAAGATTCAATTCTTAAGTATTCGAGTCAAATTCATTGATTATCATTTAAATTCAATGAGTGTTAAATAAATCAGTCATTCTTGTGAATAATGGGTTTTTGTAACAACAAAAAAAATAATCAAATGAATGATTGTTTTGAGCGGACCACTAGTTTTGAATCGAAAACTAGACACTTGAATTATGATATCTATATCATAAAAGAAACAATTACAAGAGCAATTACAATAGATTATAGAAAGAATAGTAAAAGTTCTCGGCCTTGGTCATATAGTAGTAGAGAAATTACTCTTGTTTGGTTGTAAGTTTATTGGTAATTTTATTTGATTTATAAATAGTTTATTAGAGATTGAGTATTGCTCAATGTGTTGAATTTTATAAAATATAAGGTTTGATTTAAACACGGATAAAATTAAGTCATGAAATTTCCAATGTACATAATGTCATTGGTATGTTTCTAGATTTGACATGTAGAATCTGTTATCATTAGTGTTTCGATCATATTCAATGATCCATCGTTGGGATGAAATAGCTAAAGAGGAGAAAAAGATCATTGAATATAATTTGAAATGTCGATGATAAAAAAATTCTTCAGTATCAAATCCAAAAATCTACCAATAACAGATGAAATTGATACAATACAAACAAGAAAAACATAGAATTAAAAGCTACAATCTAAACCACAAAGCATTGAACACCATGTCACTTAATCTTATTCTAACACTAAGGAAAGAGGGAGGGGTATCATCCTACTAGATGACTATTGAAAAAAGAAGATAAAAAAAAATTAATCAATATTTTTCTAATTTGAAAAGTTAGCAGCACCAACACTTCCTAATTTAATAGTAATAATTACTAATGCTATAGATAAATCATGAAATTTGATCCAAAATGTCAATGAAAATTACTCACACAATCAGATTCAATAACATCTCATATTTATTCCTATTTTGATTCTTATCAACAAGCTAATCATAAAGATATTAGATCAATATCATTCAAACTTTTACTCAAAATACAAGCACTGCCCTAGTGATTAAGAGGATCCAACCCTACCAGACATTAAAGGAATTCTTGTAGCCAAGAAAGTAGTAGGGGAAGAGCACGCCCATGTTCCAATTATCATTCACTCCTTCTTACCCAACCCCCTAATTACTAATTTTAAAGAAACCAAAAAAATGATAACTAATATCTCACTAATAAATTTCACATGTACCAATAGCCACCCACTTTACTCCTAGTAGTTAGAATTTTTGGAGTTTGATTGGAGAAGTTGTGCAACTTTATCGGTACCCATAGTGCACTACTATTGGGGTATTTGTGCATGAGTATTGGTCATTTTTGAGGTGGTTGTAGACTACGATTATTGGGGCATCATTAAGTAGGTATTGGGTGACACTTTGAAATGAGCAATTTTTTACCCTTGCTCACATAACGGATCTCATAATGTGTGTTGTTACTACCCAAAAACTAGTCCAAATTACAGTCTTATTGTCTTTCAACTTGTAATTTGTTTACATGTAACTGCAACTTACAAGAATGCAAGTAATGTGACTACTTACAATTACAATTTTTAGCATTGCATGTAATTTGTCAAAGAGAAATTACAAATGCATAATTGAAATTAATCTAAGTGTCCAAGACAAGACTTTATTTACATCATCCTCTGTCTAGGAGGTCTTCATGCTGCTACAAGATGTTAGCACTTGAAGTATTCAAGATTGGTGAGGATATTTGTCCAGGAACATCAACTTGCATCATTGATAGTTCTTATGTCCTTTGCCAATGAACTCTAATCTCATCTTCTTGCTTGGGGTAATACAGATTCTTCAAGAGAAGTTCTCTTTGTGCTTATGATAATGTACTCTTTTTAATTTACATCACCACTGTCATCAACATATGACAACACGAGATTTTGTTTACTATCCTTACATGCATTGAAACCCCTTGCAATCGCGTCTCTAGGACCTGTTTACAAGTGCAAAAGTATTTAACATTCTTGCAATATTGGCTTGCAATCGGGTTTCAAAGACCCGATTGCAATCAATAATATACTACCCAAAAACCAGAACAATAACTATATATAAAAACTCAAAAAAAATCATTGAAATACGATGTACCATTTAAGATCTATTGATATACGAATACACTTTCCCTAACAGAACCAAGTTTTTGCTTTAAATTTCTACTGATGGGATTTGAAAGCGAAGTAAAATTGAATGTGGACCCTCCCTCCACGACAGCAATGATGATGATTTATGGATGATAATTGGCCTCCTAATAACGTCAACGGTGGAGCATGAAAGAAATGGATATTTTAACGTTCACTACATTGACTTCTACAACGGGAGTTGCGGAGTGGAAGGTCACAAACCGGAAAGTGACAAAAAGAATAAAAAACCAGAACATGCTCCGTACTAATTTAGGAATACAGGGGATGAAAATGGTTAACACTCGTTTTCCCCTCTTAAGGGTGCAATAGATGCATCCATAGGAAATTTAAGACAATATAAAATTTATTGTGTATTTTTTAATTAGTTATTTTTTAAAAGATATTATTTTAAAGAGATATAATGATTTAATTGTATATTTTAAAATTAAAAGATAATATTGTGATTGTAATATTTATTTTAAGTATAATTTTGATATGATTCAATTATAGTTAATTATTATTAAGAGTGTTGGTATTTGGTATAGTATGATGGTTGAATTGTGGTGATCTTGTTATGAAGAATCAAATCCTATTGAAGTGTTTATCAATTCATAACATTAAGTAAAAAAAGAGTACCCTTGTATGTGTATGTGTATGTGTATGTGTACATGTACATGTGTATGTGTATGTGTATGTGTATGTGTGTATGTGTATGTGTGTGTGTATGTATATGTATGTATGTATATGTGTGCGTGTGTACACACACACACATCAAATCATTTCTCAACCCATTTACTAGTGAAAGTTGAAGGAGGTGTCTTATATAAAATTATGGAAGGAAGGCAAGCTCTAGTTTCATCTATCCCATAGATGGGCAAGGTGAAAATGTGAATGAGAGCATGTAATTGTGATGAAAGTTTTAGAGAGGGAGAAGAGATTTGTTCTACCCAAATGTAAGTCTAAATTTTTGAAGATGATATCACTCCCCTAACAATTATTGACATATGCTCTAATTGAATTCATAATTGAGCAATTCTTAAGCCAGTACATATGAGGAGGAAAGGGTTGCATATTCTTAATAGACACGTCCTCCACTAGTGTATCTTTTTCCCAATCATTGGTCACGAACTTGTCATATTTAATCAATAAACTAAGCTTCTCACTATTGCCTAGATCATATTATGTAATCCAAGCATGCTTCACTCAAAACAAGCTCCATTAAATCCTTCCTCATTGTAGTGCACCACCACCTTTCTTCTTTAAATTAAAAATATTATATACAAAAGACTATATACATACAAAATAAAGCACATCAATATACTTGAGTAAAACCTATGCAAATATTAGTAAAATATGATAGTGAAATATGTGTTATATAAAGCATATTATAACTAAATAAAACTCTACAAAGTAAACATGATGCTTTCACCAGACTATAAAAAATCATAAACCTATGTGTTATACAAACATTTTCAACTCATTAGTAGAGAAGGCAAATATGTTCATATATTTATAAGAATTGTTGCTTATACACAAATAGTTATTGAATAAAAGGGTTAAGTCCATATGATGCTCATATCTAAAAAAATTAGATTGTGTATTGCTAATTCCTTCATAAAGGCAAATGTAGACCTCTAATATATAACAAATTATTAATTTGACTATAGAATTAATCTCAACATAAAAAAAGAAAATTCTATACATACAAATATACTAGGTCGTGAAATCTTTCGTTTCAATCTATGTTGATGCTTATTCTTTTTTTTACGAGGCTTTCAATGTTATTAAGACTATGAAGAAGGTCTTTTCTTTTTCAGATATTGATTCTTTTAATTAACTTGTGTTTAGGATCTATAAGGCTAGGACCCTTACTAAAGCGTATCAATTCTTGGATGTGATGAAAGAGATGGCCTTACACTCTAAATCTTGATACATTAAATATTTTGATCAATGGGCATTGTAGGACTAGTGAAGTAGACCAAGTGCTTAGTTATTTTGAGTTGATGCTGGAAATTAAAAGTGAGTCATGGCTAATAACAGAGAGGGCTAATCTACCTTGTACTTTATTGAATATTTTGTTGCATCTATACAATGTCCTAGATTTCATCTCTCCATTTTGTACAAGATTGAAGCAAGAAAAGAAAAGAGATTAAAAGTACATGAGTGTGTATTAGTATTGCGTCAAATTCCTCCCCCCTTGTCTAGAAGAGAAAGTATTAGTAAGAACCTAAAGGTAGTTTATGTGTATTTCATATTGAGAACTTGAGATCATATATTAGACCATATTAGTTTTTTAGTGTCAGACATCTAGATATTGTATTTCAATATAATATAGAAGATTACAAATTAGAAATTTGAAACATAGAATGCAAAGTAAGAAGTTACTATCAAAGGATGCTCGGAAGATGTGAACACTACAATGTATGGGAAACAAGTACGAAACAAACTTCAAACAAAAATCTTATTCCATATCAAATGTGTGCCTCCCATAGAGAAAAAGTTTGCATAAACCTTTTGTTACCTAAGTGTCATGATGCAAATGATTCATTGATGATTGAAGTGAATGTTGTTGCCTAATTTTGCAACATAACTTTGTTGCATCCAATCTTCTTCCTTTTTGAATGGCATATGAAATTTTTTTTTTATATTTTTTTATGAGGATAAATGGAGGGCTCTGATTGATTTAGGATGGCTGGATAGAATTTCATGGGAAGAAATTTGAATTTAAATTTGACAAGGAGTAGAGATTAAATGCTAGTGGTTAGTGGATGGAGGGAAAAAGTTGACTTGATTAGATGATTGTTGGGATTAAAAATTAGTTTTAATTTTTATTGAAGCTAGTTGGAAATGGGTGGCTAGGATTCATTTAGTTGATTTATGAAAAGAGTAGAATGTTTATTTTATTTTGGATTGGTGAGCTGTATTTATTTAAATTTTTATTATGGGCAGGGGCATGATTTGTTTAATTATCATGGAGGATTATATTAGGATTTGGAGCTTCTAGATAAATAATCAAATAATTAAACTATTTAATCAATTTGGGGATATAGATGTAGGATGTTAGTTTAATACAAAAAAAATTATATAATCAAATAGAAGTTATGGACAAGTTCTTAGAAACTTATAGTCAAAACATGTGATACAATTACAAAGTAAAACTTGAAAATATTTCACTTTATTTTCGAGGTTTGTTGACATGTCCTCTTATTCATTAGGAACTATTTTTACTAATATCATTACTTTATGGTACATATTAATGTTAATTTTAAATTTTAAAAATATATTTTTGTTTGCATGATTTTATGTGTTGTTTACCAGCTTATCAAGTTGAGCCTCCTATGACTCATGTGTGCTTGTATACAATTGATGACACAATTTTATTTGATAATATGAATATGCTCAAGTTTTTTAATGTGACAACCATAAGTTGCAAAATAGAAAAAAAGTATGTGCAATTGTAAATGTTCTAGAGATGATTATAGGCACTTATAGATCTAATTTATTATTGTTTACAATAGAAAACATGTCTTATAGCCCCCAAAATATGGCTTTACATTTGGATTATTTAGTGCTTCTCTTTTTTAATTCATTCGTATATGATAAAAAATTTGATCAAATCCATTTAAACTAAATTGATGTTTGTGGTCATTAATCATAAAATATTTGGGTAGCTTGTGACTCTTATTTCAACTAATCTTTGATGTTGTCTTGTTTGGATCGTTCATCTAAAATGTAGGATTAGATCAAAGCAATATATACTAATTGATGGTTATGGTCATCAAATTTAAAACACTTATGGTTTCAACAAAGAATGATAAGAATCCAAGATGGGGCGCTCATTTCCATTAATAGATACAATAAGTTGAAATAAGTTCCCTTAGAGATGGTGCATGGTCTTTGACAATTTATAAAGTCAATTCTTAACATTTGTTTATTAACATCTATGGACCTTGCTACCCTTAAGGTAGGGTAATTGACTTGGAAAAGAAAATTGTGCACCTTTCCAGATTCAACTCTAAGGTGATACACAACTCTGTTACTACACTCTGCCTACTGCAGAAGAAGTTGTTTAGGAAGGATGTGGAAGATGAAGGAAATTATAAGAAATTTCTTAAATTCCTCATGGATCCTATTGGGGTAGCCTTTTTGTCTAGCCACTTATTGGTTGTTTTTTGGGTTTTTAATCATTTAAGTTTTATAAACTCTAATACTACTATAGACTTATATAATATTAAGTTTACTTTGAAACTCTTTTGATATTATAGTCTAGTCTATTTTGGTGTTGTTAATGTGCTATTAATGGTTGGTTAAAGCTACCTTTGGATTGTTTGTCTACAGGGTCAACAATCTTGTTTTATCGCCTATATTAATATAAAAAATATGGTTTTATATTTACACTAGTTTCAAGAATGAAATATTTATATCACTACATTAAACATATATTCAAATAATTCAAAACCTGATTATTATTGTAAAGTAAAAAGTTGCCTACTTTGCAACTTTCACCTTATATTTTTTGCAGTCACTTTGGTGTTTAATCCCTAATCATGTCTAGGCATCCCTTTCCACTTTTTTTAGCATTTTAACCAATCATAGAAACATAAACATGGATAGTGACCTTGAAAACCACTCTTCAATCATCCTTGAATGTTTTGAAACCCAATAGATAATCAATAAATTCAAGTGTTGGTGTTGGTTTCACTCTCATGTTCAAACACCCAAGTAAGACAACACATATCTATTTTTTAATGTAAAGTTTTCTCTTTGGTGATTATTATGTTTTCAAATTTCACCTCACTTGAAAAGGCCTATAAACCCATTTTTACTATATTTTGGTAGGTTTGAACATTGCAATCACTTGTAATATCCCACAAGGTGCCTCCATGTGCTTTGAGGTGATCTAGTGGAATACATTTATGCATTTGAAGTAACAAGCTACATCTCTAAAGGTCATAGGTTGGGAGTGCATAAAATCACCTTTTAAGTCATAGTTTTCTCAAATGTGATATTATCATGTCATCCATGTATTCCTCTCTCATTTGATCCTATTATTTTCCTTCTTGAAACCACACATTTCTCATTTCCCATCCTTTTGTGAAGCCCTAATCTAGACATACGTTTTTCTAAACCCTTGAGTTGTTTATTTGAAATTATTTTCCTTCCTATTCATTTCCATTTTCAATATTTTTATGATTCACTTATCCGAACTTTTTTATAATCACTTACACACTACTATTGCTTTAGACTTTTTAACCTCTAGAATCTTTCTTCATTGATAAAAATGAACTTCTCATGGAAAAGATGCTAGAAAGTTAAGAACTTCACGATTTATCCTCCTAAAATATTTCTTTAGCAACTATATAATCAAAATACATCTTAAAATACCTCTATTAAAGGGGTAAGAGGAAATCTCTCTGGTAAAATGCAAGTAACTTTAAAGAAGCCCAATCAAGATAGTAATAAAAGGTGGTCTCCTCTAGAAAGTTTCATTAAGTGAAATTTTGATGACGCTTCCAAAGGCAACCTAAGTAAAGAAAGAGGTGGTTTTATTTTGAGAATTCTCAATGGAATATTTTTATATGGAGGATCATTGTTCTTTGATACAAAAATTAATAATGAGATGGAATATGATGCATTGATAGTACCGATGGGTACAATTGTTGAACATAAGTTTTAAAATGTGATTGTAGAAGGAGATTCCTTGATCATAATAAATGCATTATCTAAATGGTCTTATCCTAATTGTATTTTAACTACTTTATTGACATTGAGGTTCAAAGCTTGCAGAAATATCTTTGAACTCTCAACTCTAAGCATTTCTTAAGATCAACCAATGAAGATAATAAGTATTTAGCCAATGTGAGCTTAGATTGAGATATAATTATTGCTAAATATCTCCCTCATATAGAAACTTGACATGAAGTGAGAAAATTTTATAGTTTGCAACTCCCACGATTGATGTAAGTTGGTCATACAAATCCCCTTCAAGATTGAAATCAGAATGACGATGGAAGGAATTAACAAGCCTATTTATCATAGGTTGATGGGGATAGAGATTTTGGTGTCAAAAGGTCTCCCAATCATATTTTTGGAACTTCATGTAGAAGATTAGTTTAGGATTTAACCTTATCAGCTCCATGTTTGTTATAAAAGGGGGTGTGTATTAGCACTTTTTTATTTGTGGTCTTCCTAGTTATTAATTAGTCATCCTTGTCTATTTTTAACAATGTTGCATTGACTTGTTCTTGTTATTCTTGTAATAAGTGATAGAGGAATTTGGATTTCTCTAGGTATGGCTAGTAAAAGGAGTGGGACCAAGCATTTACATCAAACTTGAAAGATCTACCTTGGCATGTCATGTTAGTCTCATCTCCCATTGTGAAAATGATGGTCCCAGGGTTTTTTCATCAGGTTAATATTAGGTGAGTAATATGTAGTGGGAAGAAACATGAAGAAGTTAGTATTGCATTGGAAATTTGGTAACTAATTTAGTTGCATTTATTCTTGATGTAGAGATGAGTGTCTACTTTTTATTGCAATACCCTAAAAATGGTCATCTAAACCATGGGCCCCTAATCTCGACAACGTCACCAAGGTCCTAACCAAAGACAATTAAATAAATCTTGAGCACACAATTAATTCTTTAATCATCAAATGTCACATGGCAAATCAATCACTCAATATTAATTAAATATTTATTTAATTAATTGATCATTCCAAGTCAATCACTTTTTTAAACAATTATCTTATTTATTTTATTAAATATCCTAGCATATTTAATTAAATAAATCTTATTGCCATAAATCTTCAAAAAAGGAAACAAATCAAGAAAGAGGAATTGAAAATTATGAGCACAAATCTTCAAAAATGGAAATAAATCAAAAAAGGATTTAATTGACCAAGAAAGAATTAAAAATTGAGAAAAGAAATCAATTGGAGATAATATTGAAAAAAACAAATTAAAAATTGATAGATAATCTCAAAGAAAGCAATTAAAACAATTAAATCTTAAAATTGAATGAAATAGAGAATAAATCAGTTTTTTCTTGATTTTATCTTGATTTTACTTCAATTTCCTTTAAAACTGAGAAAAGCATCCAATCACATCAATTCACCTAGATTGTGCTTCCTCTTGGAAAATATTGACCGCTCATCACATTTGATCTCAGCCTTTGGTTTCTTTCTGAATTTTCTATAAATTCAGGCTCTCATCTCTCATTCAAAAGATCCTGGAGAATATATTGTTATTATATTGTTTTTGCTCTAGGTTCATTGATATATTGCATACATATTTAGATCCTTTATCTCATTTCTTGCTTAAATCTTGTTAGATTAATCTTGCATCCATTTAGCTTAATATCATGCTCATATAGATTAAATCCTTCATCTTGGTGTTGTCTAGTCACTGGATTGCTTATACAAATCTGAGAGCAATATTATACTCACATCTTTTAGAAGACAGTGGATCGATTTGTTATGGTTTTCATATTCATGCTTATATCTGTCTAACCATACATGTAATGACTTAATTGAAGTGTTGTGTATTCTGGATACAGATACAGGTTCACTTTTCACACACACATTTTTGGCGCCCAGCGTGGGGCTAGAACCCACAACTACAAGATTTCTAATGTTTCTTGAACAAATTTAATGTTTGGTTTTTATAACTAATAAACATGTGTTAAATTTGCAAATAAAAATCTTTTTTTTGTTGCTTGTTCTTCTATGACAGTCAAAAATGGTCTCAGTTTGGAGAGCATAACTTTTTATTTAACCCTTGGATCTAAACCAATTTTTGATATGTTGTGTAAAACCAAGTTTTCTACAGGTTAACTGAAGTGAATTTCCTAAAGATGTTGGGTTTGAAAGTTATTATTGACAGAGTGCAGGACTATCATTTTACTTATTCTTCTGTGATAGTCATAAATAGTCTCAATTCAGAGGGCATAACGTTTTATTGAACCGTTGGATCTAACCCAAATTTTAGTATGTTATGTAAAACCAAGTTTTCCACATTTCCACCAAAGAGATTTCCCAAATTATCTCTTGTTCAAAAGTTATAAATGACAAAGTGCAGTACTATCAAAACTGTCATAACTAGGATAGTCATAAAAAATGGAAATTCTTGTTAGATTAGTTTAATTTACAGTTTGCATGATAGAATTTTCTTTTGATGATTTTTTTAATGTTATTTTGGCAACTAATTTTGGGCTTTTAATGTTTGCAGGACGCTTGTCAAAGAATCTATCAATCAAACATACGCCTGCCAAAGAATCAAGAAGAAAGTGACTACTGACATATTGGTTTTGTAGGTTGCCTAAGGAGAATTGACTAAACATTGTGTATTCATTTAGTATTTTCTTAGGCACTTAAATTGCTATCTGGTTAAATAAAAAATCTATCTTTCGTGTTTTCAGAAAAATCTAAGAGGTAGGAGAGTATGCTCTTGTCTTTTATAGACAATTAGAAATCTAGACCCTCAAAGCTTTTTTCTAAGTTTTGAGATTTGTGTACCTTTAGCGGGCCTATCATAGTGGGAAAAAGTAATCACCCTGTGAGAACAACCCAAGTGAGTACAACTGGACCTGAGCATTCCAACTCACTATAATAAATAGGCCTCTAGTGATTAAAGTCTCAGAGGATGGGATTATTTGAGTTTTCTCTTTGAGATCTCTCATATCGAGCATTTTGTAGGGCCTCGCGGTCTCAATCACATTTACGTGACTACAACTTGTTTCAGTACCTTGTCGGGCTATAGGCCTCAATCATGCTTGCATGACTTCAAGGGGTAATTTCAAACGGAATTCCTAACTAAGAACTATAAGATAGAAGCTACCCGATTCACCTCTAAAAGGTTGATAATCTTTGTGCAAGAGAGATAGTAACTCTCCCAAGACACTTGCCATATTGTGTCCCCATTAGCATTTAGAGTCGGCTAATATGATGTTGAGAATCCATTGCGTGAGACTCAGTAGCCATATTTTGATTAGCTATTGGGTGTGTACCTAAGTCAGCAAGCAAAGGTTTTCTTCTCTAAGCCAACTTCCATAGGGTTAGTGTGCTATGATTGAATTATTATATATCTTGCGTGTTTTTTGTGTTTTCATCTCTGAAACTGAAAATGAAATACTGAAACTGGAGAAAACAAATGAAACAATATCAAACAAAATCAGTGATAAACTCTGTCTGTGTCCAAACTGGTCTCTGTCAGTCATTGAAACATCAGTCCTTATCAAAAAATGGTAGTCGTCAGTCATTGAAACTTTGTCTGTTAGAATCTCGTCTCTATCCAATCCTCTATCATATGAATTCCTAATCTTGTCAATCAAAATAGTCAAAATTGTCTAGAACTGTCTACAACAAGCCTAAAACTAGTTATCATCCTTCGAAGCATAAACAACCTTGATAGTGTACCTTTGTCATTGCGTTGCATGATTTTGTCGATCATCTTTAAGCTAGTTCAAACAACATCTTATCAAACCTAAGATAAATTAGGTAACATCTTACACATGATAGATCATTCCTGAAACTAGACCAGATCTTAGTAACTTCTCTCAATCACTATGTTAAATGAACAACTAACTACAATTTGATCTTGACTTCTGCAACACATCTAGCTCTCGGTCCTGTCGGTTGTAAATGCCTGTTCAAACCAGAAGCTCTACAAAACTAAGAATCTCATGGATACCTTAGCTCCAATTCCCATGGCTACCTTTGCTCAAATATTTCAAGATATCAAGAAATAAATATATGACATGGAAATCCAACAAAATAAATCAATGACTCCATTTGAAAAACAAATGCATGATATCAAGAGTAAGAAACTTCAAGGAATACTAAAACAATTATATGATTTGACAATCAAATACCAACAAATAATTGACAATCAAAAGTCAAATCTCAAACAAGATCACAAAACACCTTCACCAAGACATAAAGACATTTCCTCCAAATATTCCCTAGATAGACAGTTTACACCTTTGGGGCAATCTATTGAGTCAGCTTTGGAAGAGCTTCTTAAGAACAATCTTATCATATTACCTAAAAAGACCACATGGGAATGGGAATTTTTGAGTAAGTATTGTGCATATCATAGACAAAATGAACATAAGACTTCACATTGCATAGAATTAAAACATAAGATTCAAGATCTCATTGATAATGGTGTCATTGAAATTGAAGATCCTAATGACTCACCTAAAGAAAAAGAAGGAACTATTTCTAAGCATGATAAAAATCGTGAACCTATGTCTAGCAAGGCTCCATATGTAGCCTCCATCTCTTCCATGATGCCTTCATCTCCTAAGACTTCTCAGCAGCAATCCATACCATCTCCTTCAAACAATGAAACTTCTCGTGTTGACCTTCAAGGGCTATCTCCTATGAAAATCCAAGTTAATGCCAATATTGATACAAGTTTCTCACATGATTTAAAAATCCCAGATCCTATGCCATCATGCACTCCAATTCCAATCATACCCACTCCAGAAGGCCCTTTCCAAAATGCTTCCCCATCATGTCAAAATATGGAGACCTTCCAAGAATCCCCTACGCCTATGAAAAATCCTATCCCTTCCTTAGAAGTGACTCCATGTCAAGAGGATAATCTGAAAAATGAAGAAGCAAGTCCTATCATAAATCAAGATCAAGGCACCAAAACTCCTCAATCCCATCTAATGAATAAAAAAGATCCTATTTCACTAGAATCCCATTATGATCCCATTATACCTTTCCATTTATTCCAAGATGACCCCCTTCCATCTCAAGATCAAAGCATCCTTCCAAATCCCATTCCTAATCCACTTCCTAAGCAAGATCATGATGCCTCTTCCATCTTTTCAAATGGTCCTATTCAAAATGAAGAGTCAAAACACCCTTCCTACTCTATCCAATGGTCCTCTTCCATGTCAAGATAAAAGTATCCCTTCATCTCCTTGTCATAATCCTCCATATTCACCTCAAGGATCTATCATGCCTATAAATCCCCCTCATGATCCTATCATTCCTTACATCCCACCTCCATCTCATAATGAACTTGCGTCTTCTTCCCAAAGTAAAGTGTATCCTACAAGTCAAAATATTTATAAAGGCAAAGGGGTAGATCTCCACAAGCAAGAACCCCTCCATATTATAGAAAATGTTAAAGGTCATGGCCTTAGGGACATTTCTCAAGATGTTGGCATCTCTCATAAATCCTACATTTCTCCAGTTAAATCCAAATATACGCTTTCCCCATCATCGCTTCCATCCATTCTAGGTCCCTATATCCCTACATCCCTTATGCGGGATCAACAAAGGCATGCATTTTTGAGTACCTTCCATCCATCTAAAAGACCTCCATATCATTCATATCTATCCACACACCTCCCTCCAAGAAATTTGGATGCCAAGCATAAAAGTCATAAGTCAAGTAATCCACATGTATTCAAGGATCAACATGTCCCATCTAATCGGCATGTCAAAACAAAGCAAAATATGATCCAAAAAGAAAAAGAAAAATACAAAATACCACAAAGACCCACAAAGAAAGAAGAAAAGTCAAAAGTTATATGGGTTCCTAAGGCACTTGTACAATCAATGCACTCTAAGGAACTACAAAAGCATGAAAAATCAAAAACCATGTGGGTCCCTAAGTGGCTTCTTGAAGCACAATAGTCTAAAGAAAAATCAAAATTGGCATCCAAAATTGTTGTTCCTCCATCCAAACCTTCCAAGTCTATTCCTCCATCACGTCCTTCATCCATTTTGGGTTAATATGCCCAAAATATGTAACCTTTCCTCCATCCAAATCTCAAAATATGAGATTCACTTCTCCTCCATATGTCCATCATCCCTCAAGGCGTGTGCCAATCTTGATCTTTCCAGCATTTCCATCTAGCCATACACAATTCTTCCAACATCCCATCCATTATCCAACACCTCTTTTTCACCCTTCTATCCCTCCAATCCTTTGCATAAATCCTTTCCCTAGTTTCATTTCATTATCCTGCCAACATCTTTGAGCATACCTTCATAGCCATGGTCTATTGCAATTCATATTCCAAGGGTACCATCCAAAGAAGCGAGACAATGTGGTGCTTCCATCTCCTATCATGCCTCCAATATCTTTCAAAAAAAAAAATGATGAAAAAGCGAAAAAAAAAGTAAAGAGAAATAAATTTGTCCTTGTGTGAAAACCACTTCTTGTGGCGCCTTGGGCAAGTACCATGATGAAAACCTGGCAAACAGGTGTCATGCGTAATCCATTATCCTTTTGCACTTTACACTAGGGGCAAGTTCCATCCATGTACATCCATCCATTATCTTTCTTCCTCCATTATCCTTCATCCTCCATTATCCCTCATTCTCTCTATCTACGTTCATATCTCTTTTCCACCTTTGATCTTGATAAGGTTAAGGATCTTTGTAGGCTTCATGTGTCCTATCTATTACACTTGATCAAGACCCTTTAGTTCCTATCCATTGCTCGCTTACATCCTTCATTACCACCTTTGATCTTGCTTATCATATCTGCCTCCTATCCAAATCTATCCCTTGATCTTGATCAACACTATGGACAAAATGCAAAAACATGCTTTCCACAAACCTCTTGACATGGCCACTTATTTGGACCATATGGCTTCGTTACACTATATCCTTGCTTTGTTGCACTATATCCTTTCTTTACATCACTAAAATCCTTAGTTTACATTGCTATATTTGGACCCTGTGCTTGGATTAACATTGTGAGATAGTCCTTGAAAGCATCCACCATCATTTGATTATCCATTCATGTACTCAAAATCTCTTTTTCTTTGCTAGACACTAGGAGCAAACATCAAAAATCATAAAAATCATAAAATGTCCTGAAGAAAACCTAAAAATCAGAAAAAGTCCTTAAAAAATCCTAAAAGTCAAAAAAAGTCCTGAAAAAATCCTAAAAATCAGAAAAAGTCCTGAACAAAAATCCTAAAAATCAGAAAAAGTCCTGAAAAAATCCTAATAATCAGAAAAAGTCCTGAAAAAATCCTAAAAATTAGAAAAAGTCCTGAAGAAATCATAAAAATAAGAAAAAGTCCTAAAGAAAAGAAAAAAAAAAGGAAAAGGAAAAACAAAAGAAAAAAAGAAAAAAGAGAGAAAATGCCTTGGTGAAAACCTAGTAAATAGGCATCTTGGTTAAAAAAAAAAAAGGAATCTCTACCAAGCAGGTGAAAACCTGGCAAACAGGCGCCTCGTGTACTCAAGCGCTCCATCTATCAACACAATGTTGGCATTCCCGCTTTCATGCATCTTTGATTTCGCTTGTACATACACTAGTACATTCGGAGCTGATTTCCGATGGCCATTTGTCAGATTTTTGATGAATTTTCATTGGAGTGTCGACAAAATCCACTGTCGAAAACTCAGCATCGAATTGGTCGACGATGCCATGCCCGTCGGAAATTCGACAATCCAATGGACTTTGTCGATGGTCAAAGAAGTCGTCGGTCGAAAGCTTGGTATTCGTCGTAATTCCGACGATGATCAATTTTTATTAAAAAAAAATAATTATCATCGATATAAAAGAGCCATTGAAGGAAGGAAACGCCGAAAGGACTCACCGAAGATAATAACTTCATCGACAAAAGATATCGAAGAAAGCAGAGAGGGTCTTCATCAATGGGAAAAGTTCTCGAGGAAATAATACTATTGGTGCAACATAAAAAGGACCCACCGAAAGGAGCGTTTTCATCGAAAGAATAATATCGATCAGACAAAAAGAAGCTACATTGATAAAAGATATCGATGAGGATATAGGTTTCTGATGAATACTAAGAGGCAGGAGTGAATTAGTATACCGAAAAACGCCGCACTTAAACACTTAAACAGTCTAAAGATAAACCGGTAAAACAGTTTAACAGACAAACCGGTTATCACACATGCAAACCAAAATGCAAATAAAGCATTCACCCACAAAAGCAATACAACCATAACACAAGATATTTGACGTGGAAACCCAAATGGGAAAAACCACGGTGAGATGGAACTCACAAGTCACTATCTGCAGAATAGAAACCAAACCGGTTAAGGTCTTACAATGTTCTTCACCATAACAGATCCTGTTAGGAATCTCAATCTCTGTTAGGAGATAAGTCTGATCAAGGACTACCTTGCTAGAGGATTTTAGATTCATAGAGGTGAACCACCTTGTTAGAGGATTTTACAAAAGGCTTTTGGGCCTACCCGGTTAAGGGCTACAGACTTGTCAAAGATGTGAGTAATCAACAAGTGTTTGATCTATTTAATAGCACAGACTGCTTGTTAGATCCTTGATAGCTCGTTCTTAATGCACTCCTGCATTACTTCAGTCTTCTACACATTCATATTCTTTTCAACTCCTCAACCACCTTAAACCCTTTCGACAACCCTCTAAAACCCTAGACATGATGTCCTTTTAAAGGAATCTGATTTCATGTCGGTCCAATAGGATTACATTTCAATTTCCTAGGTTCAATGAATCTAGACATACTCAGTAACATGACACAAAAAGCACCACCAGTGTGTCGGCACCGTCAAACAATCGGTGGATTGGTAACTCATCACAAAATGCCGGTTGGTAAATCATCACAGAGTATTACCGGTTAATACAAAATACCAATTGCCGGTTTATCAAAAATGAAGACTGGTAAAAATGTGCTATGCCGCTTTAATCCCTCATACCGCTTGGTATCCACAAACCGCTTGGGGTCAACATGCCACTTTAGACCAATAAACACATTCTGCAAAACATCAATAGTCTAAAGACTATAATACAACATACCTACAACATACCGGTTGGAACAAATACTGGTTGTGCTCTAACTCATACATATAAAGAGGATCTTAATGCAAGTGTGTGTCCATCAATGACAATCACAACATGAACATTAAGAATGCCAACAATCTCCCCCTTTGGCATTGATGGCAACACTTAGGAAAATAAAATTTTGACATCTAAGTGTTTTACAACAAAAATATGCTATTAGCAAAATTACTCCCCCTAAGCATATACACTATCCCTTAATCCATACAATGTATAGCAATTTTGCATGCAGAGCATAAAAATTGAGATATCAGAGCATATAGCATATATCAAAGCATATAGCAAAATTTGAAGTACCAGATACTTCTCCCCTATACTTCTCCAAAATAGAATACTTCTCCCCCTTTGCCAACAATGACAAAGTACCGCTAAACAACCCTGTTTCCATTTGATATATATAAATAATAAAAGTTTATGACAATAAGGAATAGTACTTGTCAAAAATAGATTTATAGTCCTACAAGAATTGCTTCATTGATAGAGACCAGGACTCAAGTAGGGAGGTGGCCACTTCTTTCTCTATTTGCATCCGGGAGACCTGTTCTTCCATGGCATCAACTGTGCTCATCTCCTGTGTAACTGTCAAGGCATCCAGGTTCAGATAACACTTATGAAGAATTTGCAGATGTGGAAGTAAAACCAGTTGTAGCTCCTGCAAATCTCTAGACCATGTGTTGATTTCTTGCTCCATTTTGGCTGACTGGATATGAAATCGGTGAATGGTTTGCCCATAAGTTGCAAAGGAATCATAAGGTGGCTTGAATGTGCTCAAGTAAGACTGTAAGTCTGTTTGAAGCTTTTGCTTCTGAGCTAGTACATCATCATAGAAAAAATGGGGTTGGCAGATTTTGCTAAGTAGCAGATTTCCCTCATCCAAAGCGTCCCTTATATCCTTTTGGTCTATCTGCAATTCAGACAGGAGCTCATTCAACTTCTTTACCAGAGAAATGTTAAGAGCTTTTTGATGCTCTTTCTTGACATTAGCCTCAGCTGCTTCTTCCAGGCTCTACACATGATCATCCACTACTGTGCATGGTAGCTTAAGCTTTGCTAGTGATGATTCAATGTTGGGAAGATTTGTACCGGGTATCAAACCGGTAAGTGTGTCCACAACTGCTTGAATTATGTCCTACTCCTTCTTCCTTCGAATGATTTCAAGGCACTCTTGAGCAACCCTGATGCTCTGCATTAGCTCTGATTCACTTGTAGACCAGAGATGTATAGGACTGGAGAGGTCAGCCGGTTTGGCTTGACTCCCGGTTGCCTTCGGAGGCTCCATCTGGGTGCTCTTCCCCGCTTCTCCTGCCTTGTCCTCTTTTGCTTTCTTCTTTTCCGCTTCTACGCTTCTCTCCTCTTCTCTGCTTCCTTGTCCTCCTCAGCCTTTTTCTTTTCTGCTTCCTTCTTCTTCTCCTGTTCCTTATCTTCTTTTTCCTTCTTTTTCTCCTGTTCCTTATCCTCCTCTTCTTTCTTTTTCTTTTCATCTTCTTGCTTCTTTTTCTCCTCTTCATCCTTCTTCTGCTTCTCCTCTTCATTCTTCTTCTTCTTCTCCTCTTCCTTCTTCTTTTTCTCCTCTTCATCTTTTTTTTTCTCCTCTTCATCTTTCTTCTTCTTTTCCTCTTCATCTTTCTTCTTTTTCTCTTCTTCCTACTTCTTCTGCTTCTCTTCTTCATCATTTTTCCTCTTCTCTACCTCTTCCTTTGCCGCTTCCTATCTATCCTCAGCTTTCTTCTCCTATTCAGCCTGTTGCTCTTGTCCTATTGCCTCATATGGTATTTTCTGAGTAACATCTTCTTCATCCAGGGCATCGACATCAATAGTGTCGACTGGTTCATCAACCAGGTTTCCTTCATCATGAAATGCTTCATCCGGTTTGGATATAACCGGTTCTTTCTTAGCTTGTCGGTTGGCTTTAGCTAATCGATGTATCTTTAGAGCATCTAGAGCATGAGTGTGTGTTTCCTTGAGCACTTCCTTACCTTTTCCTTCTAGTAGCAGGAGTCTTCTTCTTCTCATGAAGAAAAGACCTTTGTATTTGTTCATTACATCGAACATTTCCAAATTTGATACATCAGGAAAGTGTTCACCAAAAACTTTTTCTCTCATTTCCTGTTCCTATTTTATGGCAATGTGCCATTTATTGTCTAAGGACTTATACAAAGAATCCGGTGTTTCAGATCTAATTTCTGAAGGGGACCGGTCATTAACACATAAATATTGAATTATTTCTTTTTCCACCACCTCCTTTTCATCATCATTAAAGTCATCAAAATATTCAATTAAATCATTCAATACTTTTCTCCTAATGTTTTTGATAGTTCTTTGATAATGTGTCAAAGGTTTATAGGAGGAGATATCTATATTTACCGGTGCAGATGATGTCGGTTCATTCTTTGTCTTCTTTCTTGTCTGTCTTGCCTTCTTGGGCTGCTCCTCATACATAGTTTCTTCTGAGTCCGGAGAGTTGCTTCTTGTCTTCCTCTTTCTCTGGAACACTCTAGCTGGTGCAGCTTCCGATTGCTTCTTAGCTGGTGACCGCTTGGTCACTTTTGGAGTTGAAATAGTAACCGGTGCTGATGCTGCAGGCACTGCCTTTGCCTTCTTCACTGTCGGTCCTTTCTCTTTCACTGTTGGTGGTTCCTCATCCGGTGCTATCCTCTCTAGGTAGGTGCCTATTCTCTTCGCCTTAGGATCAAGTGGTGAGGCAATAAGGGTGGAGGCATACCCTTCCAGCATGTCGTACATCACCTCATAGCCCATTGGCTCCACTTCTTCCATTCTAGGCTCAACAGCCTCCATTATACATTTGTCTACTTGGATGGTGAAACAGATGTCATCTTCATATTTCTTGATGATATCACCTAAGATCCTCATCCTTTGGCTCATTTTTCGTCTGAACTCATCAAAATACTTGTTCAGAACTTTAGGATAACCGGTTCCCACTGCTTGCAAACTTTCCTTTATCTGTTTGGTAACCGGTTGGTCTGCAGACCACTGAATGTCTCCCACTCCTGGGAAGTATCCTTGAAAGTAAAAGAACAACCCAACCAATAGTTGTCCAAACTTGAACCTCAGTGCATTATCTTGTTTGATTGATTTCAGGCTCAATAGGAGTTGCCTCTGCATATCGGTGCACAGATCGAATGATGCATCCTCCTTTATCATCCGGTAAGCGACATTTACCACTGCAGCAGATACAGAGTCGATTCTGCTGGCAGAGAATGTCCGGTAGCCTATCACCATGCAGGTATACTTAACCAGATCATCCTTCATTGAATTTACAGTCATGCCACGTGAGTCACTCACTGAACCGGTGAGCTTGGACATCTCAGTTTTGCTAACTATCCTTAGGGCTGGCACATCCCCTGTATTGCAGAAACCAGTGATGGCATGAATTGCCTATGGCGTAATATCACGCGTTCTCTCCAAGTACATTTTGTCACCATGGACACTGCTCAGAATAATCCTTATATGATCTTCTATGAAATCCTCCAGGAAGTAAACAACATTGTGGAGTTTCTTCTTCTCCAGAATACTATACTCCGGTTTGATCATCTTATCGTGTCCACAAAATAAACCTAGTTGGGAGTGGATGGCTAGAGACCCTAGCTCTTCAATCTTGCAATCTATGTAGTCAGAAATTCCCTCTTCTACTATCACTCTAGCTGGAACTTGTGATAGGGCATTATACTTTGACTTCCGTTGAATAAAACTTTCAGACTCAATAGATGCACTAGAACTGGTATGAGATGCGGAAGCCATTGTAGAAATTTTAAGAACTCAAGAAATACCTTTTAAAGAAAAAACACGCGAATTTAGGGCTTTTCGATTCTCCTTCACTCCTCACTTCATCGGTAGCTGAATCACCACTTTGTGTTCTCTACTTGACCGTTTTCTTATTTGAATTTGAATCTCCTTCGCGGTTTCTCAATTTCTCCAAATCTTTGCTCAAATCGCCTTTTCGTCGCTCTGCTCTTTGAAAAACTTTTCTTCGCTCAAAAACTGATAGTGAGAAATGATTTCAAAACTGCTTTTAAACATAGTCCTCACCTACCATCATTAATGCTCCTCAATTAGGGCATAAACCCTAATTTGCCGTTTTACCATTTTCGGTCTTCTGCCAAGCGACAGGTATCACATACTGGTTAAGGTCTTTTGTCAATATAAACCGGGGGTTCAAAAACATTTTGCCGTTTGCTCCCCCTAAGCCTTTTGAAGCTTAGTTTGTCGGCTCCGATATTTCCACACTACGTGCAGAAACTGGTTCCTCTTCCAACATTACTGGTTTCCTCTTCCAGGTTTTGTTCATGTCTGCTTGAACTATTTCAACATCAATTCCTCCTTCCAGAGTGATTGGTATATCATCAGATATACTCTTTCTGCTTCTGCAGAATCTTGCAATGTGACCCAGTTTGTTGCAGTGATAGCAAACCAATCCAGGTGCTTTCCAAGGTCCATTGTTCATGTTTCCATTCTTCCTTCTGCATGTTGCAGTAGTGTGACCATGACCATGATAGATCATACAATTTGCTCTCCATTTGGTTGTCGCTTGATAGCCAGCACTTCTTGGCTGATGATTGAAGACATTAAACCCGTTGTGATTCCGGTTCACAAAAGGTTTAGGACCAACTCCTTGGGTCCTCTGAGGATATCTTCCAGTGTCATTCATGACAGACCTGCATTCAAATGCTCTATGCCCATACTTGTTGCATGCATAACAATGACCATTGAACTTATTGGATCTAGGTACATTGTTAATAAAGTAAGGAAAATTATTGTAGGCTTTGCTCCTACATACATTGGCAGTGTGTCCTTCTTTAAGATAGTTGAAGCAAACAGGTTTGAATTTTTGCTTACCTTTTCCTTTGAATGTTGGTTGCTTCTTTGATGCTTTAGCATTTTTTCCTGATGATTCTCCTTCCTCATGTCTAGAGAAACCAAGTCCATTGGTATTCTTTACCGGTCTAGCCGACTCAAGCTTTTGCTCTAGCTTGATAGTACTTTTACCGAACTTAGCAAGTATTTCCTTTGACTCAGAGAGTTCTTTGGAAATAGCAGCATTTGTTTCCAACAGATTTTCATTCTCAGAGATGGCAGTGTTCAGTTCTCCTTGCATGTCTTCCTTTTCCACCTTGCTTGCATGGAGTTGAGCATTTAGGGCACTCATCTCTTGTTTCAACTTGGAGATCTCACAATCTCTTTCTTTCACTAGGTCTTTAGTTTTTCTCTGGTTCTCAAGCTCTTGAAACATCTGGATAGTCAGTCCTTCCAACTCCTTTCTCAGGTTAGAGTTTGATTCATTCAACTTATTTACTTCTGCAATTAGGGCTTCCATGTCTGCTTCATCTGCAGAACTATTTTCAGATAGCTCCATCAGCTTTTCTACATGTTCTCTCCTTTTTGCGTGAGATGCCTTGTATTTGACCATAAGATCATCATAGGCTTGCTCAGACTGAGTGAGTCGTTGAGTAAGTTCCCTCAAGGTGTATTCCCCCATATCTCTTTCCAAGTGGTTAAACTTATAGAAAGGTAGGCTCTGATACCAATTGATGAATACTAAGAGGGGGGGTGAATTAGTATACCGAAAAACACTGCACTTAAACACTTAAATAGTCTAAAGATAAAATGGTAAAACAGTTTAATAGACAGACCGGTTATCACACATGCAAACCAAAATGTAAATAAAGCATTCACCCACAAAAGCAATACAACCATAACACAAGATATTTGATGTGGAAACCCAAATGGGAAAAACCACGGTGAGATGGAACTCACAAGTCACTATCTACAAAATAGAAACCATACCAGTTAAGGTCTTACAATGTTCTTCACCAGAATAGATCCTATTAGGAATCTCAATCTTTGTTAGGAGATAAGTTTGATCAAGGACTACCTTGCTAGAGGATTTTAGATTCACAGTGGTGAACCACCTTGTTAGAGGATTTTACAAAAGGCTTTTGGGCCTACCTAGTTAAGGGCTATAGACTTGTCAAAGATGTGAGTAATCAACAAGTGTTTGATCTATTTAATAGCACAGACTACTTGGTTAGATCCTTGATAGCTCGTTCTTAATGCACTCCTGCATTACTTCAGTCTTCTACACATTCATATTCTTTTCAACTCCTAAACCACCTTAAACCCTAGCAACAACATAAACCCTTTCGACAGCCCTCTAAAACCCTAGACATGATGTCCTTTTAAAGGAATCTGATTTCATGTCGGTCCAATAGGATTACATTTCAATTTCCTAGGTTCAATGAATCTAGACATACTCAGTAACATGACACAAAAAGCACCGCCAGTGTGTCGGCACCGTCAAACAATCAGTGGATTGGTAACTCATCACAAAATGTCGGTTGGTAACTCATCACAAAGTATTACCGGTTCATACAAAATACCAGTTGCCGGTTTATCAAAAATGAAGACTAGTAAAAATGTGTTTTGCCGCTTTAATCCCTCGTACCGCTTGGTATCCACGAACCGCTTAGGGTCAACATGTCACTTTAGACCGGTAAACACATTCTGCAAAACATCAATAGTCTAAAGACTATAATACAACATACCTACAACATACCGGTTGGAACAAATACCGGTTGTGCTCTAACTCATACATATAAAGAGGATGTTAATGCAAGTGTGTGCCCATCAATGACAATCACAACATGAACATCAAGAATGCCAACAGTTTCGAGGAGGTTAAACTTCATCAACAAAAGATATCGAAGAAAGCAGAGAGGGTCTTCATCGACGGGAAAAGTTCTTGAGGAAATAATACTATCGGTGCAACATAAAAAGGACCCACCGAAAGGAGCATTTTCATCGAAAGAATAATATCGATCAGACAAAAGGAAGCTACATCGATAAAAGATATCGATGAGGATATAGGTTTCGAGGAGGCTAAAAGGCATGTTCTCGATATGCGTGGTTTTGTCGATGTAACTTTATCGGTGAAGAACGATAAGGGAAAATAAAGAAAAGCTTCGGTGAGATAATAGACTCATTCATCAATGGGGCATAGTGATATCGATGAAAGAAGTATTTCGATGGAAAAATAAAGGAGGACACCAAAGCCCAAGGTTTCTTCAACATAAGACCCGATGGATATCAGATATGTTTCAATGAGGAGACAACCATACTAACCGAATATAGTATTTCGATGAAGAGAAAAAATAATTGATCAAAGTAATATTCGAAACAAAAGTATTGTTGATAGAAACAAAGAGATCGATGGACTAAAGAAACAAATGATCAAAAGACATATCCTCATCGAAACGATTATTGATTGCCGCAAAAATCATAAACAAATCCCAGGGAAGGTCACATCGCCATTAAATTCAAATGTGTGCCCAAGTGACTGTTGTCCAAAGCACCATTACTAACTGATTAAATACGCCATAAGTAGTGGATCAACCATCAAAGGGCATAGCATTAAGGAATTCACAGGCGACGAACTGAAAGCAGGAATTGGGCGAATTCACAGATAAAGCTCAGTAATTCCAAGTAAGTTGTTTGCACACAGACCTCTTTTACAAAATTCAAATGGAATCATCATCTAAAACTAATTAGACCAGAAAGGGAAAAGAACCTATCGCTGCAGAAGAAAAACCTAAAAGACAGGAAAGGGAAGGGTGTTCTTTGGCCCAGGACCTGATTGACCAGTGCCCATCATCCAGTTTGAGGTCCAAGAAGATTAGAGCTGATGAGGAAGGCCTGGAGGACCGGTTTGAGGATCTAGGAGACATATGGATAGAGTTGAGAGGGTATGAATTATTCATATATGGGTACAACAAAAGAGTTTCCCCTCAGCCTATCAACAATTTATGGTGATTGAACTTAGGAAGGTTAGTTGTGGCTAATGTATTTGTGAATGTGGAGCTCATGAAGGCATTGGCAAACAATTATGACCCTAAAACTAGGACCATATATAACTACATGTGTGAGCCAATTCTTGCAATCAAAAAGGAGTTTATTGACACCGTGTTTGAGTTGGATTGGGGATTTGAAGAATTGATTGACCTCAAGAAGTTAACAAGTGAATATTTTAACCTAGAGCACATTTACAAAACGTGGAGACTCCCTATGCATAGACCTAGGAATGCAGGGTCCTTAGTGCCACTAGGTCAGGATGACAAAGCTCCCTATGATGTCAACTCTTTCCATCCATATTTCAAGTATACCTATTACTGTGTTGCCCAAGTGCTAGGGATAAAAGCCCATCCTTTGATGGATATTGCAGCCATGGTCATTTGTGCCGATTTGCAGTCTAAGGACCCCCGCTTCTTTGATTTTTCTACTTATTTGGTTGAGGTTTTGAATCATGGATTAGAAAAGTTAAAGGGGGATGTCATCAATGTTCATTTCAAGCATTATTCCTTACTTATGCATATGCTATTGTATGTGGGCCAAGATGAAGGGTTATGGCCAGAAGAGTTATGTGTCAGGACATATGACAATGTTGGAACAAGAAAACTAGTGCAACTATGGGTTTCTTATTGGGACCAGAGGTATGTGAATAATCAATATTGGCATTTTGAGGAGTTCTTTGTCAAGCCATTATATAGACTATTGGGATGCCTATGCGATCATGCCCTTACACCAGAGGTTCAAATATTCCTAAGACCAAAAGATTTCGCTGAAGATCCCTCAATTGAACACAATTGGGGAGATTGGTATTGTTTTTCAGACTGCACACAAGTCAGGGTATACGGGTTCGAAGGGAGACCATACTTACTATCACTTACAGTCCCTAATAGAGTGGCTTGTCTGGAAATTGTGAGGCAACTGTCAATAGTGAGTATAGAACATCTGACAAGCCATAGAAAACAATCAATTGTACCTGGGTTGTTAGTATTTTCAGATTTTATTGTGAAAAGTTCAAAGAGTTATGGCCTACTGCAAACAAAATTGGATTATTATGGCATGGCTATGGGGGATCCAAAGCCCAAAATTGATCTTGAGGGATACATAAGGATAGCCCGGTCATCACAAAAGCTGAAGGCTAGAGAGCATAAATCTTACCTACCGGATGACCTCATTAAGAACATTGGCAGAGAAGAGGCCAGAGTAAAGCGAATAAAGTTTGAGAAAGCAATGAAGGCTTATAAATGGAAGCTTTATAGAAGGAAAATGGATGAGAACGTACTACAAAATATTTAAGACCCCTTGGAGTTGACCAACAAACTTGTGGAACATGAATTGGAAATACTTGAGGGAGTCCCGCCTCATGTTTTTAGGGATTACATTGATACTATTAGGAATACAGAGCCTTTGGCTCATATGTCTCCTTCTTCCACATCTGGCATCATTCCATTCACTCCTCGAGAGGATTACCCCCCTAGTTATGCAGAGGATTGCCCCCCTGGTTATGCAGAGGATACACCGATAAACTTGGTAACATAACAACTGAATGTCCGAGAAGTGGCTGGCATCAGATTCCTAGAGTATGAGGATTTCATTACTGATAGTGACTTCATTGCTTCCAAGGAGTTCACTGCATTCCTCTATCAACATAAAGGATCTCAAATTAGGAATAACATGAGAAATAGTGAAGAAGAGCAACAGCTTCAAAAGTTACAAGAGGAGATGGATCTTGTGATGAGAGAAATGACACCTGAGAATAGAAGACAATTGCTTAAGGAAGCTAGTGTGCTATTATACTCTAGATGGGACATGAACTCTGCCTCGTTGTTTGATGGATTCCTTAAGAAATAGGACCCAAGTAGGCAAATGATGCCAAAAGAGGTTGATAAACTCTTTAGAGGATCAGGATATGATCCAGATCAGAAGGCTCTTCTACAGTGGGCTATCTATCCCAAAGATAAAAGACCTATATTGGTTGATACAGAAGAAGCTTTTGGACATTTGATGGTGCAACAGGTTGGAAAGACTGACCCTAGAACAACTGCCAAACTAAATTTGGATGTCACTAAACTAAACCAAGATCAGATAGAGTTTCTGGTCCGAGAAAATTGTACATGCAAAAGCCTATATGAGAAAACCGATGAAGAAAAACAGAGGCTGCAAGCAAGATTACTTCATATTGATATAGGTACCAGTCAAATAGGGATGACATACGGTGTTGACAAAGATGCCATGGATGCCTTGACAAATGCTATGTATTGGAGGAACAGGGCCGAAAAGACATCTTGGCAACTAAAAAAAGGAACAACAAAAGATGGATAAGTTATTTCTCGAGGTCGTTAACCATAGATTCAAAAGTATGATGCAGGTTGCAGAAATTTATTGGAAGACATACACTGGAACAGTCAAAGATGTGAAAGAGCATGAAAGGCTCAAGTCTCGGTTGGAAGGGTTGATGAATGACAACAGTTTGATGAATCTAGGTGAGAAAATTGAAGCCGAGGCTCACTTGAAGTCCCATGATGAATTGGCAAATCAATTAAGGAAAGAGCATCAGAGGCTGGACGATGGTAATACCCCTAGGGTGCCCTCTTTTTACAGTAATGGTGAGTTAGTATCGTTGGAACAGTGGAAACAAGAGTTCAGTGATGAGAAGAATCAAGTAGCAGCAGAGTTGGATCGGGACAAAGATTTGTCACTTTGTGTTAACAATATTCTATCCAATCATTTCCAGACAGAAAGCGACATGAGGACACTAAACAATGACGTTCTAATGTATAAAGATGATAAGTACATTGAACACATAGGAATGCTAAACTTGTTTATCTTCCAGTTTGTTAACAAAAGTGCTAATTAATAGTTATGTGCTGAAAAGCCACGATGTTTGGTGACAATGTATACCCTCATATAAATGAGGGAATTTTTGTAACAATAAGGATCATTAGAGAAGAAGTAGAATATAGCCTCAGGCTTACTATTGTACCATTTTGCGAACATACATAATATAATTAGTCGTCTTTCCTTTGTGTATATGCTGTGGATTACTACATCTTTTTGTAGGCAGTTGTTTGTGATATTATCTAAAGGAGATAAGGTTACTTGTGTTCTTCCAGTAAAACTTTGTGTTTCATATTGTGGATTTGAATAAAAGATTTACTTGCGAATATAGTTTTGTATATAGTGCACATGCATATTATCTCAACCATGGTGCACCTGCATATGTATATAGTTTTGTTTATAGGTGGAAAGCCTGAGGTTCAATGTCAAACTTGGTTGCTCTGATACCATATGTAATATTCCATTAATTCTATACTTAAAGAAAATAAATTGTGATCTATATTAAGATAAAAAATTGAGCATTTCAAAATAAAACATAACTACTTCAGTTGAAGGAGAAAACTAACTAAATGTTCTTCAACATAATAAGAATCTAACTAATTTATCTAAAAGGAAGGTAATCTTTTAACGATAAAAAACATTGAACAAATATTATTAAGCTAATCAATATGAGAAAGGAATTCAAATGGCAAGTTTCATTTTTGAGGGAAGAGATAAAGGTTTAGAGGTTACTATTATCACTGTTTAAAAAATGGGTATTCTTTTCCATAATTGGCTAAGTCTATGAAATTCTTGGGTTTGGTATGGCCTTGTGACTTCTATTGCTTTGGGTCCTAAAGAGAGTTTAGGGTTTAGGTTTAATCACTTTCAAAATGTCTGAGAAAAAACCCTTATAATTCTATTTCCGTGTTACTTTATTCACTTAAGTAATGAGTCCTTTTGTCATGCAAAGTGTTCCCCCCATTGATTTTTACCTAGGCGGTCCTTTTAAATGTTTTAATTTTTATTTGCCTTTAACTTGCCTTTTCTAATGACCATCGGGCCTTGTAATTATCACGCAACTCTCAGTCAATCAGATGGCCCACATGGATTCGCAAACTCAACATGCCTAAAAGTTACCTATTGCGTAGTAGCGAAAAGGTTTGGCAGGACCTAGCGATAAGGACTTCTTTCTTAGCTAAAAGCATTCTATCAAAGTATCTAAGATTAAAATAGTATCGATGAGACCCAGCAATGTCTCATCAATATAGAAGGGGCATCAAAGAAAGAAAATGCCGATGAACTTTAGAAAGGACTCATCGAAGACAATAACTCCATCGATAAAAGATATCGAGGCAAGTGGAGATGGTTCTCATCGACAAGAAAAGGTCTTCGAGGATATAACACTATCGGTGTAAAAAGACTCACCAAAAGGGATGGTCCCACCAACAAAAGGTATCGAAGAAAGTAGAGGTGGCCCCCACCGATGAGAAAAGGTTTTCGAAGAAACAATATCATCGATGCAAGATAAAGAAGATTCACTGAAAGAAGCATTCTCATCGAAAAAGTGATATCGATAAAACAAAAGAAAACTACATCGATGAATGATATCAATAAGGATATGAGTTTCGTTGGGAGGACAAAAGAAGTCACTGTAGTCCAAAGTCTCTTCGACATGAAACCCGGTGGACAGCAAAAAGATTTCGATGAGAATGAGTTTTGAGGAGACTAAAAGGCATGTCTCCGATACACATGATTTCATCGATAGAAGCCATCTCTCTTTGGAAGAAATCATCATTTTCATTGATATCGTAATAACCCATAAGTTATCGAACAAGTCTAAAAGCATTCTATCGAAGTATCTAAGATTCAAACAGTATCGATGAGACCTAGAGATGTCTCATTGATATAAAAAGGGCATCAAAGAAAGCAAACGCCGATGAACTTCAGAAAGGGCTCATCGAAGATAGTAACTCCATCGATAAAAGATATCGAGGAAAGTGGAGATGGTTCTCATCGACAAGAAAAGGTCTTCGAGGATATAACACTATCGGTGCAAAAACACTTACCGAAAGGGATGGTCCTGTTATCACTATTTAAAAAATGGATGTTCTCAGTCCATAAATGGCTAGGTTTTTTGAAAATTCTGTGTCTGGTACGCCCGTGTTCTTTCAATTTGTTTTAAATCCTAAGGGGTTCAGGGTTTAGGTTTTAAGTTGCTTCAATACCTGAGAAAAGCCCTTTTGGTTTCTAATTTGGCGTTACTTTATTCACTTAAGCGAAGGGCCCATTTATCATAAAAGTGTTCTCCCCTTGTCATTTACCTAGGCGGTCCCTTTAAATATTTTATTCTTGTTCGCTTTTAATCTGCCTTTTCTAATGTCCGTCGGGCCTTATAAGTATCATGCGATTTTCTATTGATCTGACGGCCCACGTTGATTCGCGACCAAAAAGTGCTCGAAACTTAGTTTCCACGAAGTAGCGAAAGGCGAAGGTGGACCCGACATATAGGTTTGGACCAAAGCTAAACACCGATCAAGTTTCATCTAATCGGACGGACAACGTGGTTTCGTGAGATCAAGTTGAACATGTTTTAACCTTCGCGAAGTGGCGAAAGGGTTTGGCAGGTCCCAGAGATAAGCGGTCTTCTTTGGTTAAAGAATGATCAGGTTGGAAAAAGATCAATGGCTTGCGTTGATTTGTGGCTGCAAGCCAAATGAAGTATAATGTTCATGAAGTCACGAAAGACAGGTGGAATTCACACGGAGGTGTGACGTGGCATAATAGTTGTTGCTTTTTGTAGAGCTCGATAGCGATGTGTCGAATGCCATGTGGCTCTAAAAGTGGTTGAGGGCCCGCCTAAGGTGTAACCAATAGTTATGTGGGAATAGTAAAAGGGAACACATGGCGGATTAAGGGTGGAAACAAAAGGAGTTTCCAAGGCTAATGGTCGACTGCCATGTGGCATTTATTAACCGAAGAACAAGTGGGGTAAGTAATTCCCAGGTAAAGGGCTCACTTAAAAGGCATTCATCTCAAGATTGATCCAATGCTTCTCGTTATTTCGTGGCCCTATGATGCCCGCAACTTAACCTCAGCGAAATGGCAAAAATCGTTCGCCATCAAGATGAGGTGCGGTTAATTAAAAGGATTGATGGTCTCGGTCAGAGTTAAAGGCCGGGTGATTTGAGTTTGATCTAATGCTTGGCGTGACCTCGCAAAGGAAAAGTGAACAACTATTAAAGTCCATGAAGTGGCGAAAAGAAGGTAGGGCCTGACACTAAAGCAAAGAGATCAAATAGAGATAAAGGCGATGCAAGTTCTCATGATCCAACGACTGACGTTGTTTCATGAAAGAAAAGAGCACGGGTTTTATGTTCTGCGAAATAATGAAAGAGCGAAACAGAGGAAAGACTTAGAGGAATTATGACCTGTTGGAGCCAGTTTTGAATTCGATTTAGCGAACTCAATTCTGAAAAGAAAGCCGAAGCATGCGGAGTTAATTTCTAAAACTTAAATGCCAACTTGTCCTTTTTGAGTCCACATCAACTTGATTGCTAAGTATTGTTTCATCGAATTTTGTTGCAGGGCGAATTGTTGCAGAGCGATTTTCTTTAGGCGAATAAGCAGGTTTCTTGTGCTTTTCTTGATAACTCTTGGTTTGTTCTCAAATACTGTTGTGTGAATTACTTCATTAGAGGTCTGTGCTAGTTGCTAGTGGTATAATTGTTTGACCAGAATGGCACCCAAAAGAGAATTGACAGGGAAGGTGAATTACCAGGACCAAAATATATGTGATGATTTTTTAGAGCAATTAACCATGTCCACTAATGTTGGGGCTAAGGCCAAAGAGCTAGTACCTAAGAACCCTCATCTAAAAATTAGAGTTGGCCTTTATGATAAGGGTAATTGGTTGAGGGACCTTGAAATAGGATTGTCAGGCTTAGGACTCTTCAAAGTTGGTTTTGGGCAAAGGAATTCCCCATCTCCTTTGAATGGCATATGGGAGCAGGATGTAGGAAAGCTTGTGGTCCCAAGTGTTTTTATGGATGTAGATCTATTAGCCCTGATTGCACAAAATTATGACTCTATGGTAAGATGCATCAGGAACATAAAGGGACCAGTCTTGATTGAGATAAATGAAGATGAATTTAGGAAAGTGTTTAAACTCAACGAGTCCTCCAATTTGTTAGAACCTATTGACTTTGAGTCGTTAGCCCAGGTTCACAACACACAAAGGGATCATCTTAGAAGTGACCCATTGAAAGAATTATTTGTAAAGATAGGGGGGTTAACAGTTGTAGGCCCCAGCACAATGGAACCATTCTCTCTCAACCTATTCACTCTGAGAGCTAAGGGTATGTATTGGGCATTATGCCAGATTTTTGGAGAGGATGCTGAAAAGAATATGCCAACCCATTATATGTTAATGATTGCACAAATTCTAAACCCCTCCCTAGCAATAACATTTGTTTATGCCTCATACCTTGCTGATGCAATTCATAAAGGGCTAGTAGGAATAAAAAATGGTAAGGTGGTTAGGCCATTTGGATGGTACTCCATGTTAATGCATATGTTTCTGTTCAAAGGAGCTGATTATTTTGGAAAGGAGATGGACCTGATTAAGGTCAAGGATAAAGAGGAGATGCCAGTGCAATTGTGGAGTATTGTTCTATCTTGGGATAGAGAAGATGCAAGTTATTTAAAGTTTGATAGATGCTTTGCATCTAAAATTAGGATTCTTCTATGCAGAGAAAACCCTAGAATTCCTAAGGCTCTTTTGGAGTTTCTCAGACCAAAGGAGTTTGCAGAGGATATCAGGATTGTTCACAATTGGGGAGACATATTTGTACCCTATGTCTACTATTTTTAGAGTGTTTGGATTTAGAGGCACCCCTTTTTTACTACCCTATCAGGTCCCATTGAAGATAGGGATTGCAGAAGTCCTGAGACAAATTGGGGGAGTACAAGAAGCAGAGCTAACCAATAGAGGTAAAGGGACTATTTTCCCAACTATTACCATGGCTCACCATTTTGTGATCACTAAGGGTGGATGGAGATTTTTTGAAGAATTTTTTAAGCCATATAGGTTGTCTACTGCAGTGTCAAGATGTGCAGACCCCAAGGATTTTTTCAATGGCATGTTCAAAAAAAGAGCAGTGTGCAGAGGTAGGCCACTTCAATTCTAGTTCCCAGAAGATCTTATTAGAAATGAATTCAACTTAGATGAGCAAGAACTAAGGAAGGAGAAGTGGGTGGCATATAATAAAGCCCTTGATTTTATCCATCAATTTGACATTGGCTATGACCCCCTTTCTAGCTTCAATCCATTTGAGGAGAAAATAAAATTCCTGATTCTTTATTTTGAAGATCTCATGCAGACCTTGAAAGAAAAGAGGGAGGCCATAATGCAAAATGAGCCTGATAAGGCTAAGATGGTATTTCCTAAGCCTGCCTTTGCTAGAGATATCCCACCTGGTGACTATGTAATGCACAAAAGGTCAAAGTACACTGTGATAATGCCAGTGACAGGTGAGCCTTCCACTTCAAAAGGGAAGAGGAAAATTGAAGATGTCATTGACATCCAGGATTCCCCTAAGAAGCAGAGAGTGGGAAAGGAAATTGAAACTGATAAGCCTCAATATTCTCCATCTTAGTCTCCTATCCACATTGAAGATGAACAAGTTGTGGCTGAACAATTATTGTAGTTAGGGAGTCTTGGCGAGATTGCCTATACCTATGAGGAGACCCAAGAGGGGATGCCCAAAGAGCCACCTAATGATGAAATGGATTTGACTGATGGTGAGTTAAAGGGCCAAGAAATGGACCTTACTATTAAGAAAGCTAGTGAAGAATTCCTAGCTGACAATAATTTTGTCACATCAGGAGCTTTTATACAATTTCTATGGAAGGAAAATATTGATCAATTCAAGACTAGATGTGAACAGAGGAAAAGTGAACAGCCTCTTAAAAATACAACTCAGGTAGAAGAAGAGGTTAAGAAAGAAATGATGGAGGAGTTCAAAGCAATCACCCCTGAGAAAGGAAGAGAAATGGTAGCAAAGGATGGTGTGTTGATTCTCCTTGAATGGGATATAGCTGATGCCTTAGTGCTTGATGTAGTGAGGAAAGAAACAAAGCCTATGGAAGGAGTGGCATTCAACAAGGATAATGCTGCTCTTGTCATGTGGTCTTTAAATAAGGATGAAAACAAAAGAAGGAAGGATGCATCAGATTCTAGCCTCTTAGGAGGCATGATAGTTAAAAGAGTCCAAGACACAGGGGTAGTGGAAGCTGCAAGCACAGTCCTAGAGACTGCACGATTTAGTGTTGCAGTGGCAGAGAAAGAGGCACAAGAAAAGGCTAATCTCCAATTGAATTTGGAGACTATTTTAAAAGCTTACAATGATGCTAAAGAAGGAATAGCCAATAGAGACAACATAATTGCTAGACTCCAAAGTCAACTGGCAAGTCAATATCATCTTGACGAATCTTCTACACTCATGATAGCCTCCTCTCCAGCAAGACCCCCTCCTACTAGTCCCATCATTGAATATCCCCCTTCTCCTATGCCTTCTAGTTCCCAATTACCTAAAAATGTCCAACATGAGTTGGAAAAATTGAAATAAGCTCAGACATTGTATGCAAACAAATATGAGGAGAAGGTGAAAGCCACCATCTTGAAGTTTGCTGACTCAGTCAAAACCTCCAATGTATACATAAATATGAAGAGGATTCTTGAGATTTTGATCAAATTCAAATAAGAAGAAGCCACTTTGGAACCAATCCTGAATAAGTGGGTGCCTAGAGGTAAAGAGTTAGAGCTCATGTGTTCTTCCCATGCAGATGCAGAAGAGAATGACAATCTAAGGTCCACATGTGAGTTTATAAAAGAGATGAATATTCTTTCAGTGGAAGGAGAAGGTATAAAAAGAAAAGCCCAACTTTATAGGAAAGAATATTCAAATCATAAATTTGAAATGTTTCCAGGAGGTTTCATTGGTCCTGTCCAGCTAAAGGAAGAGAAGACCTGGCTAAAGGAGGTGGACCACAATTTGTCCCTAAGGATCAATCAGATTATTAGTACTAATGACACATCCTTATTTGTCCAAACAATTGAGGAAATTGAAAAAGTGAAATCTCATTATGGTTTCATAGAAACAGAGATTGGGCATGTACGAGTCACTTGGAAGCAGCTAGAAGATATGAAACAGAAGATTGCTAGTTTTACTTGGCCTAGTGATGATGTGTATCAGGAGTGGAAAGATAAGTATATGGGACAGAAAGAAGATGCTCAGGAGTAGTTACAAGAGGTTGCAACAGAACAACAAGCAGAGGAAGCCGCAGATGCTGAAAAGGACTTATAACCGCTTCTTGAAAACGACTGGTTGTTTGTAACAAACTTTCTTTTGAAGGGTCCAAAGCTTGTATGCATCCATACTATTATAAATGGATACCAGGACTCCTAAAAAAATGATTGCAAGTAATTGTAAGAAAACGCTGCAGAAATTTATCTGAGCTTTTTTCTAGTCTTATGGAGAATACTCCGAGTTTTGTAATATTTTCTCCAAATTAATATCAATATACAGACTATCAACTTTCGAGCCTAAATTTTGTGTTGTCTTCTAGTCTACTTGCAAATATTTACTGTTTTCAATATGAGTAATCTAGGGTTATTCATTTGAGTATGGATTGTAAGGCAATCTTAAATAGAGGCATTTCTTAGCTTTTCTTTCCAGGAGGGAAATTAAATATGCATGAAGCATTTCTATCAGTAAATTCCTTGTGGGAGATTTTGAATTTGATGAATGCAGTCTAGTTTGATAAGGGTAAATTCTTATGTATGTCAGGCATATGTGGGGTTTTATAGAAGCCGAGGTGATGGGATGTGTGGAGATATTTGATTGTGGGAGTATTGTTTAAACTTAGATGACTTTGTGGCCTGGATAAGGCACTGGTATCAATTGTAGTTGTCCTTTTACATGTCTTGTAGGTCAACATTGAAACATGAGTATTAATGCAATCCTTGACCAAGTATGCATACAAGAAACATCTAGTTCTATTAAGGCACAAGCATCAAAGTCAGAGGTTATGACAACTAGTGAATAACATCAAGAACAAAAAGTTTAGTCTCAAGCATTAGGAGTTGTAATAAAAAAACTTACAAGGATGAGGCATATTCATAACTTTTGCAGTCCCACCTTGGATATCAACACTAGAAGCAACTCATATTGTTCGTGTATAGACAAGACAATATGGGAGTTCATTATGCCTAGCAACTCATGGTGTTGTTGTTCGTGTTGGCTCTATTGGACCCTGCAATTAAGATTCAATATACATTATTCAATAAGATTAACTGTGCAACATAATGAAAAATTGAAAAGTGTGTTATCTTGTTGATCTTCGCTTGGTTTAACAAGAATAGTTTAATATTCTCTACTTAACAGGGCCAACCACGTGAAGGTGGAAGCTCATTTGGCCCCTCCCCCCCCCCCCTAACATCACTCTAAATTCCCCGTTAACATCTTATAACATTCATTCATTAATATCACATAATGTTCATTAACACATAAGATTGATTAAGATTAATTAACACGCAACATTCATCAATATTAATTAACACATATCATCCATAACCATTAATTAGCACATAATTACATTCACTAACACATAAAAATCAGTCATTATCAAATAAGTTAGATTACAATCATTTCTTTCTTTATTTTTTCTTTGAAGCTATGAAAAGACTAAGTGGAACATCGGTGTCTTCATCATTTCCCCCCTTTGCAGATGTTCTGCCAACTGCTCGTGATCTCAATGTATGCCTAGTCCTATACTAAGGACGAGGACACTGAAGCAAAGGTGGGTCCTCTGCAATAACAAAGAAATGGGTTAAATTCAAAAAAAAAAAATTATTATTGTTAGAAGTATTTCATTAATTTAGAGAACATAATTGTTGTGCTCTTTACCTGATGGGGCCACATCATTTTGTGTAGCCTCAACCTCAACATGCTGAACACCAATTGCAATTATATTTGTTTAAAGCAATAACAGTGGTCCTCTTTACCTGAGTGGGGAACATCACGTTCTTGAGGTTGTGTACTCAGATCATGCTCCACTTGCTCACCACCGATTACATGCTCTAAAATATTAACAAGAAAGGTTACATTAATTACTACTCTAATTACAAATTAAGATGTTTAATTGTATTAATAGCTAAATAAATAAATTTGAATAGCAAATGAATACCTCCACTACTGGGATGCACATCCGGACCTTCATGTGTAGGTGGTGTTTCACAATTAGCAGGCTACATTCCAATGACATGCACATTGTTATCATTGATTGCTTATTTAAAACAAATATAATCACTTTATGTTGGAACTCAACATCAATTAGATTATTGGTAAAGTATTCAATTTGAAACAACTTCCATTTAGCATATTTACATGTGTGACGGATGCACTCGAATGTTGTGTATGCCCACTCAATTCTCGTAGTTGATCAACCACGGTTGAATAGCCTTGTTGGTAGGCAATTCTCTTTTCAACTTCTGTGGGCACTTTATTGAATTCAAAGCCCTACATTTTTGCTTGGTACCGTGAATTTTGCTTGCATTGTTTGATAAAAAAAAAAGTTTGCAATTTATTAATATTTTGAGACAATATGGGAGTTTACATGAGATACTTACAATTCGTGCAACAAGTTTCATGTAACCACCAGAGCCGAGTTTGTGTTGCCCGTGTTTTTCTTGCCTTTCCTTGGTTGCCTTTGACGTGTCACTCAGTCTATAAAAAGTTTGAAATATGTTAGATTATATAAATATAAAGAGTAATTAATTAGTACATAATTACATTCTTAATAGTATCTCATACCTTCTTCTGGTGTTTACTGATGTATTTCCTTTTTTCCTTTCAATTCTCTCCTTAGCATCCAAAATCAGGTCCTTCCACTCCCTCTCTGGAATCATGGGGGGATGCTCGTACTTTAGGTTGCTCTCCAAATGGGTCCTGTATTGGTCCCTCACATACTTTAGATATGTGCCAGCTTTTTCAAGGAGCTTGGTTTTGTCAAAGGTGTCATTTCCAAACCACTCAACCATTTGGTTTTTCAATTCATCTTTTAACCTTTTTTCTTGGTCATTCCACCTCTTAAAGCAAAAACAAACCTGTTAGATTCAGAAATGAACTAAAGCTACATTTATTACACTTCAAGAAATGGATCAAAGGAAAAGTATTCTAGCAATGATATGAAATCAAAAGTGGATAAGGGTTAGTTCACATATGATGTACCACCTTTTACGTATGGTGGGCCCAAATATCTGCAATGCAATGTCACTAAGATGTTTATAGAAAATATCATTGCCTACAAAAAGTTCATGGGATCATTAGTCCAAAATGAGTGATCAAAAAGTAAATTACAATTAGAGTATATATAATAATAATTTTAAAGTACCTAGAACCTTTTGTATCTTTAAGGGAAACATTTCTTTGTCGCTCACCACGAATGTGGCCTGCAATGTTCCCGTACTAGCAATACGAGAAGATCCAAGAAACGATGCTATGTTATCAGCAGTAGTCGCCTGTGGTACATCCTCATGTGCATCTCCTCCTGCAAAAAATGAATCCACTATGAAATGGCATTAGAATTCAAGAAAGAATGCTTGAAGGGAAATAAACACATGATAGAAGATAGAGCAAAAGAGGGATCTACCAACAATGGGTAGGCCAATATGACGTGCACTAGAGGATGTCTGCATGCTACGTGTTGTCGACATTGCAGTCGGCAATACAAGTGAGGGTGATCTCTGATGAGGCGGTGTCGGCATTTGCACAATAACATTGACAACACCTAAAGAATAATACATTAAATATATCAAACATTAAATATATGAAAAGTGCAATAATTGTAAACAAGGATGAACCTTTATTTTGAAAATTGACAGTATCAAGTATGATGTGTTTTGGGTACTCAGAGTGATAAGCCAAGCAAGTGATAATACAAGAAAATCGTCATCACCTGATCCTGCAACACCCTAATCGTAGGAATGACTTTCATGAGGGTGGATAAATTGTTGTAAAAACAATACGTACATATTTTAGTTAATGACATAAAAAGAGAATAAAATATAAACCATTATTGAACCTTTTTTTATAATTAAAGCTTTCATTATTGCTTACTTGCAAGTTTTCTTCTGTCTTATACAATAATTCCACCCTCTGTCGTATCTCATCAGTGGTAGGATGCACGACTGCCAAAGCAACAATCTCTTTTCTAATTTTTATAAGAGGCATTTTAAATAATTTCACAAGGTCTGTGGGATCTTCAGGGTCATCATTGCTTAACCCTAATGATTCCACATCCATAGAAAGGTGCTCAGGTATTGCAACTCCCTTTCCCTTTCCCCGCACATCCATTTGTGTCAAGAATATCATTAACAATTACAAAATTAGTATAAATCACTAAAAAAAAGAACATAATAATGTAACAATTTGCTTCTACCTAATTTGTACAATTACAATGAGGTTTACCTTCTCAGTAGAAGTGTCACAAGGTACATCTCTGTCTGCGATATGTGATGGATCCATGTCGGCCTGTGACAAAGAAAAAATATAAAAAATGTTAGCGAAATTACATCATACGCAACATGAACAACATGAACTTTGTAGACAAAAAGAGTATTAAATATTAAAAATATATTGTCATCAAAATCATTGTAAATTTTTTAATTCCTTACCTTTACTTTATGTAGACTATGCAGGATCCTCAGCTACATGGTCACATAAATAGTCACATAGCTAATAAACAATCCAATTTCCATAAATAAACACAGTTTAAAAATTGTCACATAAATAGTCACACTCCCTATCTCCATCTCCATATTAAAAGGTGCATCATGAACTAATTATGTAATGGCATTAGAATTCAAAACAGAATGAATTAATTATGTAAAAAAAAATCTATCAAGAAGTCAATATTAAATAGATAATATACTAATCACATTCCTCATACATTTCATTCTTCATCATCATGAGCATCAAGGTCATCATCGCCATCGCCATCATCATCATCATCATCATCATCATCATCATCATCATCATCATCATCATCATCATCATCATCATCATCCTCGTCGTCGTCATCATCATCATCATCATCAACGTATTCGCCATCATCATCACCATCATCACCATCATCATCATCATCATCATCATCATCATCCTCGTCGTCATCCACTTCATCTTCTACTTCTTCGGTATCTTCTTCTTCCATCACATTATACTTTATCGACCTTCCTCTTGGATCATGTCTAACAACAAATGACCAACCTGGTTTATGTGGAACCTCTGAGTAAAATACTTGCTCACATTGGCTTGGAAGAACATAGGGCTCATCCCCAACTGGTTCAAATGACCTTGTATTTAGCATTATAAAACCATTATCATGTTCAATAACAGTTCTATCAGGATCATTTTTATTCAATCGTAGCTTGTACCATTTGATGACGAACAAAACTAATTTGAAGGAATTAAAGTCACACTCAAGTATATCATCCAAAATGCCATAGTATCGATTTTGAGACTGTTGAGGATGAATGTCATTTCTCGATGAAATATTTGTCACCTCAAAGAATGCAGTGATGCCAGAATCACAAGTTTTCTTCGTGTCATCCAACTTTTTTATGCTAAATTTATGACCATTGCAGCACATAGCGTTGTGGTGTTTGACCTGCGATATGTCAAACATGTAAAATTTATTGCATTGTGAGTTGATAAACATATGGGTGATTAATAAATTTATACGTACATGTTTATCTCTTAAACCATATGCTAAATCAATTTCCCTTTGCGTAACATTGGAATCTCCATTACGATGTGCTTCTTTAACCAATGAAGCCACACCTTCCCATGTTAACATGCGTCCAGAATGTTGACAATGTTCAATCCATACTGTCATCCAATCAAGATTGTTTGCAATATACAAATGTAGTGCATCCCACTCTCGACCAACTGTACAAAAAATAAATAGACGTCTTACAATCGATTTATTTTGAAGATTAAGAATTAATTAACTACAATAACATCTTATAATTACCTCTCACTTTCCTCAATCTACCTTTCCCCATCATGTACTCCCCTTCGAATTTGTTAATGGTGTTGGGATCCCAAATGCGATCCACATGGATCTTTGCTGCAAACTTAGGAAGATATTCAGAAATGTACACCATAGTCTGGTACACCATATATCCCTCCACCATAGAACCCTCAGGATGTGCTCTTTGTCGAACCAAATCCTTCAAAAATTTCAAGTGCCTCTCAACCATCCACATTGACCTAGTGTGTACAGGTCCACAAAATTCAATCTCCTCAACTTGGTGTATGAGGTAGTGTTCTTGTGCATTGAAAAAAGCTGGAGGTAGACACTTTTGCATTTCACACATTAAATGAGGAATTTTTCTCTTCCAATATTTTATATCGTCTTTATGGATTTCTTTACATGACAACCACCTACAAGGTATTCAAGACGCAAAAAAATATATTACATAAGAAGTAAAACAAATCGCAAATATAATATCTATACAATGAACTAAACAAATATCACTACTTACCTCATGTATTTTCCAAGATCATATATGACTTGCTTGACATTATTGTCAAAGTCGTCTGGGAGAGATAGAGGTAGAACATACTGCAATAATTATAAAATTATCTTTTCATTTTTTTGTAACAGAATGAAAAGTACACGTACGCGCAGTACTTAAATACATACTAAAAACACAAGAACATGAATTACCTTAATGAAGGTATGCCAATCATGTGTTTTCATCCCTGGCCCAAATTCACTTTTCTTTGATATGAGATTGTTTATGTTCGCAGCAAATCTTGTGGGAAATCGAATTTTTCGTATGACTTCTTTTATAGCATTGCTTTGTTGGTCCGTTAATAACCAAGGAAGCTCACTTATATTAATCTGGTCTCCATGGCTATTTGATTGAATGACATTTATCATTGCATGATTGGAATCCTGAATGTCACTACATATTTTGACAATTTTTTCTTTGTCACGCCTTCCATCCAATATTTTCCATAATGTCTCTGTTATATTCTTTCCAATATGCATACTATTAAACAAATGAACAATTTGTAACTGCTCGTAGTAGGGCAACCTACTAAATTGTCGGGGATAACTTTTTATTCCCTTAGGAAGGTGGTCATTTATGCCTTCACGACCTTCATGATCATCAATCACATCATCAGTAAACAAAACAAAATAGAAAAGATGTTTTATGACAAACCAATAGATGGAATGGCATTACCTTGACGATTAATTCTATTATATTCCAACTTCCACAAGTGAGGTGTCATTCTTCGTGGCTTTGATGTATTCTCTTCTTTCCCATTGAAAAGATGTTTTTCAGTATTTCGACACTTATGATTTTTGTGGAGAAAGTGCCTATACTCATCAAACACCTTCTTTCCTAAACTTTTTGAATGACGAGATTTCATCTTTGGACCACAAATAGGACATGCAAATTTTCCCTTTGTTTGAAGACCTACAGGATAATGTATAATTGGATTAAATATGATAATTTTTTGAATTATAATGTTCTACACAACTTAAACACTATAACATACCACAAAAATGTGTTAGCCCCGAGGCATCGTGTATTGTCCATAGAAGCATCGCATGGAATTGAAATTGTCTTTGTCCTATTGGTCTAGAGACGTCATACATAGTGACACCATTCCATAACTCCAGCAACTTGTCGATAAGAGGCTCAATATATACATTCATATCTTTAAATTGGTACTTACCTAATCGAATGAACAAAAACATTACATAATTATTATGACCATTTTACTGCAGTATTTATAATTAAATTTAGACAACTATATTTAAATGATAAAATACCTGGAACAATCATTGCCAACATTATGTGCTCCCTCTTTATTGACATCCATGGAGGAATGTTATTGTTGATAACAAAAATAGGCCACACTAAGTAAACAGATCTCATCTCTCCAAATAGACTGACACCATCCGCTGCCAATGAAAGCCTGAGATTACGAGGTTCTTCTTTAAAGTGTGGCCACTTTTCCTCTATGTCCATAAATGTTGAACCATCCGCAGGCATTCGAATAATGTCATCTCGACTTCTATTGCGTGCATGGTAATCCATAAATTGTGCCAAGCTAGTGCACTTGAATAATCGTTGCATACGTGAAATAATGGGAATATAGCAAAGAACCTTGCAAGGAACCCTTTTTGTTATTTGATATGTTTGATATCTACTGATATGACATTCAAGGCATTCAGTTTGAAATTCATGTTGTTTGTGATATATAATATGATCATTGGGACAAGCATCTATTGCTTGATACTCCATTCCAATATCTTTCATAATGGCAGATAATTCTCGGTATGCGCGAGGTAGAATATTTGATGGTGGTAACAAAAACTCACCTATCAATCTACAACAACAAAATATAATTTGTTATAATAAAGAATATTAATGGTACAACATGATTCACAGTTTATTATGACATATATGACATGCCTTAACATATGTGATATTGTTATGTTGGATAAACCATTCATAACCTTCAAGTTCACCAACAACAATACATCGGAGAGAAGAGTTGCTTGCGAGCCTTCATAAAGGGCCTCAGATGCCTTCTCAAGTAGAGGGACATCATGAACAACATCAAGGTCATCTTCATCATCATGATCAGCTGCACGAGTACTAAATGAGTCATGGATCAATGTATTTGTACCATCATCTTCAATTGTGTTTTCTGGCTCATGATCGTCATCTTCCATGGGATCATTTTCTTCAGCTTCGATATTCACACTTCCATGTTCCTCCACTTTGAAAACCATATTCTCAGGGTTGTGTTGATCCATACCATGTGCTATGAGGTGCTCGACCTATATAAAATTGATATACATAAATAAACCGTGATCATGATCTCATCATCATGTGATTTATTATGTATATAAATTGTCAAAATGATATAATGAAAAACTTACCAATGGATGATAATCATGTCCACCTTCAATGTGACCATGCAGCCTACAATGTTTCTTCGTTGTTTTGATTAGAAGTCTTCTAGTCTTTAACCCCTTACAAATTTTGCATGGACAAGAACATTTTCCATCACATTTTCTTTTCAAGTTAGACCACAATCTAGCAATTGTCTCCTTATTTTGTTGTTCATTGATATTGTCTGACATGGTCTTTCTTCACAGGCAAGAAAATAGAAATTATTGTCTGACATGGTCTTCCCTCAGGTGCTGGCAGATCCTGCTTCCATACTTTAATTCTGTTTTTTCAAAGGAAAATCCTAAAAATCCATGCATTGCAAACAACTTTTTACACCTTTGTTGGTTGTGGTGGCGTCACAGAGAGTTTACATCAATAAATGAAGAACATGCCAATACTTTTAATGCAGCAGTAGAAGTCTATCTCTTATTCAATATCTCTAGTGAAACCCCCATGATCTTTTGTTGGAGTAGAATTTGTTATATTCTAGAAAGGGTCTTGTCCTTTGTTGATGGGATATTCATCTACCTCAAGAAATAACTGTTCTTTTCTCCAACAAGAAGTGGAACTAAATGAAGATCTAGCACCATGAAATTAATCCTCAAAAGGATTACTATAGTTAGTTTTGGTAGATAATGATCTGGGTAAAATACTAATGTGGCTTTACGAAACATTATGTACTAGCTTAGCATACTCTAACAACTTTGGTGCGACATGCTACATCCAATTAAGTCTCCATCGATATCTCTATTGTGTTTATGGATTGGGATTCAATGTACTCTTTTTATACACAGATTTTACTTTCAACTGAGGAGGTTTGTATGTACTTACTTGTCTTTCAATTGTATCCCTATTTCAAGAATTTCTTCTATAACAAATCATTTGTTGTAAGTTGTACAAGTGGAAGCTTGAACATGCCTTCCATGCTAGCCTTGTTGATACGTTCAACACCATCTTGTGCAACAAATCTTTATAGCTCTATTTTTCTGAATTGAAGAGTGAGTAGTAGGGACAATCTAGGACACTTACAGAGGTTTTGCAAGAGAGGTAAATAGACCTAAATATTATGGCTTAATAATGATCAATAGGTAAACAGATTAGAAACTCTCAATATCAAAATGACTTTCTCAATTGTCTTTACTAGAAATGGATAGATCTGCTAATAATGGCTTTATGACTGTATGTTAACTTTAGACTCAATCCAAGAAGAGCTAGAACTAATATGCGATATCTAGATTTATGATCTCTATAATATAACAATCCCATAATTATGTTTCCACGCATCTATACCACAACACAAACATCATGCTAGTGTTCAGCCATAGCAATTGATATCCTAATTATAGAATGTGAAATATGCACATAACTATGAATAAAGATTAAGAAAAACAAAGAAAGATGCTTATTGCAAACATAAATGACTAATGGACAAGAATTGAATTCATTGTAGATAGTTTTGAATATTAAATTCACTTATTTGTGTGCATTTAGTAACTCATGTACTTGTGGCCAACCATTTATCTCTTTCATAAATTAAACACTTATTAATAACATTAAATGGCCGAGTAATTATGTTTTAGTTGAAATTGAAAATAAAATATTTTATTTCAGGACAGCTCACACTATTCCCTATCATATTTTAGACTCTCGGTTTTGTTAGTAGTGGTTTGATGTCTTTGGAGCTGATCATTGCATTTCTTTAGTTACATTTGCCAACCTACTCCCAGCCCGTGCCAAAATGGGAGCTTTGGAACAGGGTATGGACATCCATCAAAGCATAAAAGATAGAGGAATTTTGTCAAATGTAGTTGCAACTGCACAAAATGGATTTGTTGAGAAGGCTTTAGAAACTTTCAAGCAAATGTAATCGGCAAGTGTAAAGCCAAATTCCACGACCATTTCTACTATCCTCCCCGCCTGTGCCAAAATGGGAGATTTGGAACATGGTATGGACATTCATCGAAGCATAAAGGATAGAGAAATTTTGTCAGATGTTGTAGTTGTAACTGCCTTGGTAGACATGTATGCAAAATGTGGAAGCATAGACAAGGCACGTGAACTATTTGATAGAATGCCTGAAAGAAATGTTGTCTCGTGGACTGCAACGATTGCTGGATATGCACAAATTGGATTTGTCGAAAAGGCATTAGACACTTTCAAGCAAATGAAATTGGAAGGTATAAAGAAAAATTCCACAACCTTTGCCAGCATCCTCCCTGTCTGTGCAAAAATGGGAGCTTTGGAACAAGGTATGGACATCCATCAAAGCATAACGTATAGAGGAATTTTGTTAGGTGTTGTACTTGCAAATGGCCTGCTTGACATGAATGCAAAATGTGGAAACATGAACAAGGCTCGTGAATTGTTTGATACAATGCCGCAAAGAGATGTGATCTCATGTGAACAATCAACACGCGCGTATACGGGAGGAAGGGATTGCTGATACAAAATTGAACACTCACTCCTCAATCACAGTTCTATGGTTTTACGAGATTAAACTAGGACAATTAACCACCACATGTATATTTTTTGCAACATGAAATTAAAAACTAGGGCAATTTGAATCTACCTCCTGCGTGGGATTGCCTTTGACATGGGTTTGTTGTTCTTGAGGGTTGAAGTTGCCACGAACGCCTACGCGAGATTGCAATTCACAAATCAATTCCCTGCCTCTTTTTTTATTTTGTAATGGTCGTTGTTGTCGGAATTACGAGGAACTCGAGCACTTTTTTGTAAAAAAGAAAATTCTCATTGCTAATGCCTTCTTCGTCGAAACCAAATGGGTAATTTTCGTTGTAATTACGACGAATGCAGGCATTTTTTCAAAAAAAATCAAATTTGGCCAGAATATACCTTCTCCGTCGGAAACCTCAGTCGAAAATCTAGTCCAAATGTATTAGTGATATCTTTTAGTCACTTTCGTGACATCCTAGTTCTTTTGGAACCCTCATGGCTTGAAATTGATCAAAGTCCTAGTCTTAGGTTAATCGACAAGAGCACATTACATGTCCTAGGCAGTATCAACCAAGTCAACCTTACGTCAGTGAAACCTGGTCCTCCACTTCGAGTCAGTCACCTGTCTCCTGACTACTGAAGAGTTTTATCACTAAGTAAACAAGCAAAACAACATTACTGAAAACAATCACTAAATAGTTTGAGCTATGCATAGAAATTTTCTTTGTGTGTTGTCTTTTATATTGGTTTTCGATTATTATCCCTTTGAGTAACTCGAAGAAGTCTATCTTGACTAAGAGGAGTAAGGATTGAGGGCATAATATTTTCTTGTTTTTTGCTTGTAGGAATGATCCCAATGATCTGGAAACATCTAAATTAGCTGGGTGTCTGTGATAAGAGCCTTCACATCAAGGTGAAATCACCTCACATACCTCGACTCCGCTTATTTGAATGCTACAGGGAGGTTCCCATCATTTCTTTGTCTGTTTTGAGGGAATTTGTTTATTGTGCAATCCGGGTCCATGCATAATCTGTTCAAGGATATGAAAGGAAAAAAAGGGTCATTGCGGACAAGATAATTAATATTGCACATGAAAAGCAAGGAACTCTAATCTGCCTGTTGTGGTTGTAAAACGCTCAATGATGAAAATTAAGCTTTTCAAAATCCAGTGACTAGGTTTAGGTTGCATTTTGCATATCATCTTGCATTTCATTCCGCATCTCATGAATTTAGAGTGATTTCGGTATGGTAACACTAATTTCTTTATCTTCTGAATGAGAGTTTGAAGCATTCGTCATTTCTTAGCTAAGTGGTCTCTTTTCATCATTTTCTCCGATCGAGTACTTGTGTATTGAGATGTTAGCTGCATACATGAGCATATTATATAGATTCATACATTTGCATTACTAGTTACTCATTCTCCTCATTTATTTGTATCATCATTTATTTGCATAAAAAGAAACAAAAATAAACACCCATATTCCATTTGCATTCATTCATCTATACTGAAAAGAAATGCATACATATAGAATAAAGCATGTAGAACAACATCCCATAATCAATCAACACAAGTACAATGAAATCAAATCAAGAGCTTGTAAATCGGCTGTCTTGAGTCCATTTTCGGGATCGAAATCGAAATTTGATGCCAACTCTCTCATCGAAATTTCACAAAATTTGGACCACTTAGCACTTTTCATCAAATGCTCTTTCTTTAACTTTGTGCTCAATTTCAACGTTGAATCTCAATTTAATTTCTACAAATCAACTTTGCGCTCAATTTCTTATCAATCAACGCAAAAATTCCAAAAATTCCTCTGAATCAATTTATGCTCAAAACAACTTATCATCGCTAAAGAAATTGCCTATCATCATGTACCCTTGCTATTTTTTGATTTTGCTCCCGAGGGGGCATACTCGTGACCGTATGACCTCACATTCTTCAATGTCGAAATTTTTTTCAAATCTTCATCGAAAGTCGAGCAAAAAATCTTTTTCAACTAAAGAAAATCAATCAAATAAGACCTCATCGTTAGGGGCATCTCAACTTCATCGCTTTATATCAAGTTGAGATTTCTCAATCATCTGAATCGAATCAATCGCTAGGGGCATATCAGTTTCATCGCTTCAAATCAAGTTGATATTTGTCTTTTATCTGAATCAATCTCTTAACGTTAATCAGTTTCATCGCTTTTCATCAAGCTGATTATTCGTTTAAACTCAATCAAGGGTTTAAAGAGTTCCTTTGATCACACTCAATCTAAGCAGGTGTTCAGTATTCGTCGCTTTGGATCAAGCTGGACAGTTTATCTTCACTCATCGTATCTTGATCAATCAAGTTCAAGATCGATTTTTATCATCACTCACTGTGTCTAGATCAATCAAGTTCTAGATCAGTAAGATCCACTTCTTGATCAATCAAGTTCAAGTTCGGTATCTTTTGTTTTCTATCATTCCTAAGTTCAATCAAGTCCGGGATCGGTATCGCTTTAATCAGACTTCATTTAGCTTCATCGCTTCGAAACAAGCTAAACACCTCGCTTTCATCTAGTTCGTGATCAATCAAGTTTAGAACTGGTATCTCCTAGACATCAAATTTTCTTTGAACTAACGTGTTGCTCGTACATTAATTCAAAGAGGGGCAAATGTAATACCCTAAAAATGGTCATCTAAACCATGGGCCCCTAATCTCGACAACGTCACCAAGGTCCTAACCAAAGGCAATTAAATAAATCTTGAGCACACAATTAATTCTTTAATCATCAAATGTCACATGGCAAATCAATCACTCAATATTAATTAAATATTTATTTAATTAATTGATCATTCCAACTAAATCACTTTTTTAAACAATTATCTTATTTATTTTATTAAATATCCTAGCATATTTAATTAAATAAATCAATTTGTCATAAATCTTCAAAAAAGGAAACAAATCAAGAAAGAGGAACTGAAAATTATGAGCACAAATCTTAAAAAATGGAAATAAATCAAAAAAAGGAATTAATTGACCAAAAAAGAATTAAAATTTGAGAAAATAAATCAATTGGAGATAATCTTGAAAAAAATAAATTAAAAATTGATAGATAATCTCAAAAAAAACAATTAAAACAATTAAATCTTAAAATTGAATGAAATAGAGAATAAATCAGTTTTTTCTTGATTTTATCTTAATTTTAGTTCAATTTCTTTTAAAACTGAGAAAAGCATCCAATCACATCAATTCACCTGGATTGTGCTTCCTCTTGGATAATCTTGACCGCTCATCACCTTTGATCTTAGCCTTTGGTTTCTTTCTGAATTTTCTATAAATTCAAGCTCTCATCTCTCATTCAAAAGATCCTGGAGAATATATTGTTATTATACTGTTTTTGCTCTAGGTTCATTGATATATTGCATACATATTTAGATCATTTATCTCATTTATTGCTTAAATCTTGTTAGATTAATCTTGCATCCATTTAGCTTAATATCATGCTCATATAGATTAAATCCTTCGTCTTGGTGTTGTCTAGTCACTGGATTGCTTATACAAATCTGAGAGCAATATTATACTCACATCTTTTAGAAGGCAATGGGTCGATTTGTTATGGTTTTCATATTCATGCTTATATCTGTCTAACCATACATGTAATGACATAATTGAAGTGTTGTGTATTCCAGATACAGATACAGGTCCACTTTTCACACAGAGAGTTATAACTATCTTTACTAGACTAGTTCAATGATATGGATGTATCAAGGCTATTTGAAAACTATATTGAAGTCCAATAGAAGGAGAACTAGGGTTGGCTAGACTTGACAATGTGACCTTTGTATTTAATTCTTCGCATAGACATGATAATCTAGATGCTCTTCACTATGAGGTTGACATTTAAAGAGTCAACTTTTATGATATTAGTAACTTTCTAGTTGGCCTTCATATTGTACATTAGAATGAATGTGTGGGACTAGGAAGCAAATTTTCCATTACCATGTTTTGTGGCTCCTTAATACATAGAGCATGGCACAATAAGGATTCACGATTTGGCTTCCATTTCCCACACTTATTTGGCAAAGCACAAACTAACCTTTAAAATGGGTGCTATCCTTGGCGCTACTAGTGCATATGTTAGAGTGGAAGAGAGTAATTGTTTGAGAAGATCTATAGGTAGGAGGCAAACAAGAAAGATGGTTTGATAATGGTGTTTCTAATGTGTTTTCTACATATGGTTTCTCTTAATGACTATGGTACCTTCCATTGTATGACATGTGAATTTCATTTGATCTTTTTTTATAACATGAATTTAAACTTACATCTTTTGACTTTTTTTGTGTAATAAATGATTTCTTGTAAATTTAAAAAATAGAATAAAAAATAATAATCTATTTATCTTTTATATATATATATCCAAAAATTTAGATAAATCAAATTTTTTAAATTAAAATTTTATTCCTTTATACTATACTATTTTTTTTATATAATTTTATTTAATTACTTAGATTAGTTACTTGTTCACGCAAACTATCATGAAAAATCTACTCATATACTCTAGAGATGTACTCCCTTAAATGGCAATTAGGTATGATAGTTAAAATACAAGTTGCACGTATATAAATGCCTTCCCTTTTTCTTTGAAAATTAATAAACCTCACTTAGACATCATCTTGGCCTTGTATTTCAAAGTGGTTGTGCTTTAAATCATTAATTATAATGAAATTTAATAAAAAAACGGTGATAGAGGTTGCACGACATGTACAGACAAAATAGAAAAGAGTAATATTTTGAACAACCTCGTCACTTTGTGTATAATATTTTGCCTGTCAATATGTACGACTGAGATTACAGGCTTCTTTCAATAACTTCGATGAGAACCAGGATTAAGAATTTTCTTCAGTAGCAATTCTTATGAAATAAATGATGGATCTCCCATGGCCAATGCAAAACGCAGTGTGAAACAAAAACACATAAACAGACCGACAAAATGAAAATTTTACAGCAGCAACAGAAACAGAAACACAAATATTCTTTCTCGGAAGATCAAATACTATTTGCAATTACATAATGGCAAAGCTTAGCTGAAAGAAAGTTTGTGAGGATCCACCTTGGAGCCGCTTGCATTGCCTTTGAGTATACCGTGAACACATCCTCTGCCAGACAATTTTGCAGAGCTCGGTGAATTCTGATCTTCATAAAGAGACTGCCTTTTACTAGACAATCGTCTGTGCTCTGTAAATACTCCAACATCCGCGTGCATCTTGCTGGTGGAACAGTTAATAACAGAATTTGTCGAAGCTTTACAGCCGTTTAGTGCCGTCAATGGCGCCAGCATACGCCAGCCCCTGGATTTAGGCGGCTCCTCCACGGACATATTTTCTCTGACTGAGTTCGATTTGTGTCGAAAATTGAGAGAAATAGGCTCCTTTGGCGCAAGCTTTGGCCCTTGCTCGTAACTACACGAAACCGACCGCTTAAGAACCGATTTCTCCACGCCATGGCCGTTAGGTTTCTGTTGCCTGAGGCGCATGTCTTCCAGCTTCATGGAAGGGGTTTTCATTAACCCTAGGGTGAAAAACTGCTGCCATTTCAGAGACGATTTACTGGACGGAACCGGCGGCTTTGTAGCCGTGCATGAGCCCCGATTTGGCTTGGACTTGGATTTAGTGCTCGCCGTAGCGGCATTATTACTGCGCCGCAAATATTTTCCAGAGGCGGAGTGATTTAAATTTCCCTGTGAGCCTTGAGAGTTACCAGAGCTCGAGCTGGTCCAGAAGCTGGACTGTGAGTCCAGCGAATCCGTTCTCCATGACTGCAGCTTCTCATTTAGCAAAATCCGATTTTCATTGCGCGAATTGGATTTACTGCAAGCAGATGGCGCATCGGATTCGGTGCTGCAAGATCTCGGAAGGGACATAGGAAGCAGGCGGCCCTGGTGGAACAGATCGTCCGCAGGGCAAGCGCTGTACGCCATCGGGCTCGAGCAGCCGAAATCGAAGTCGAAATCTTGGTGACCTGGAGATCCAGCGTTCGAATCCCGTAAAGCTTCGTTCCATTCCGCGGAAAGGCGGGGTTTGTCGTAAAGGGGCAAGTTGCAGAAGGAGAGAGCCTCTTCATCGTCCGATCCCAGGTTCGAACCCCACTCTGCAAAGGGAACTCGGAATTCCATTCCCATCAAGAAGATCGAAATAAACTTCGCTATATTTTCTGCATAACGAAATTCTTCAAGCGGCAGATTTTTGAAAAAGCAGGAAGGGAGTATTTAAGAATAAAACACGGGACACAGAAAGGGTACAGCCTGTATGGATTGGTGGAATCGTAGGGAGCTCAGCTTTTTGGCACAGATGGTATGATTTTCTGAGGCAGATGGGGAAGCTTTAATGGAGTGGAGGAGTCATGTGGGGTCTGTGGTGATAATATTGCGGATGAATTTATTGGTCCCAACAAAAAAGCAAATCAACTTCACAAGAACCGGTAATCATCATAATCATCCCATTCACAGCGGTGGATTGTCAGACCCCAACGAAAACCATTAAAATATACAGTTGGCCGGCCACTAACATACTTAATATTTCCTTAATATTAAACCTTTTGTCTGTCTACTAACGACCGTAAAGACGTTAAAGAAGACAGAATTTGGGGTCACGACCACCTCTTTCTGGAAGATTCGCCTCCGTTTGACATAATAGTGTTGATTTGAAAGATGACACTGAGAAAATGATGGTTATGACTTTTCAATCCCGACGGAACGGAACGGTTTAGGTTTTTACGCGTTGTTGACTTAGCCCACTGGTTGGTCATTATTAAAAGCGAAGGAGAGGATCCAGGCGAGAATGATTGTTTGAGAGGAGTTCCTGCTCTCGAGACTCCAAAGCAGCGACGAGATTTTACCGCGATTTTGCAATGCAAAAGTGAAACATTCTTTCTTGGCCTAATGGGAAGGGTCTTGATTTAAGGAGTTTAGTTCTAATAATTCATTTGAATTAAATTGAGTGTGATAAATCAATTGAGATCAATACATTATTGAGAGATAGAAATTATTTCATGTGTATCTGTTTAGGGAAAACTAGGTGATGGTTAAGAAGTACTATGGAAACTTGTTATAACAAATGGGAAGAATTATTGATTTTTAGTGGAGTTTCATACTAATGTATCTATGTTATATTGATCTTTAAGTGTTAGGGGTAGATATATATGTAAATCTATGTTTCTATTTTTGATCAAATAATTTAATGATGTTAAAATGATTTAGGTTGGTGCGTTAAATACAAGTCAAGGTAGATGCACAGTTTAAACTTCTTAGCACACACAATGACATCTATCCACTATGTTTGGGATTGTCAGTGTTGAAATGTGGACATTTTGAGTTTTTGAAGTGGAAATGAGATTGTGCTTGCAATCTAGTTTAGACAATAAAAGTTCAAGTGTGATCTAATCCAAGGTGAATAGTTTTCTAAGTAATGGATCAAGGATTTTATGAATCTAGAGTGATGGCATAAAAAAGTGTTGGATCTTGGATCAATGAGTGTACTGAAAAGAACCAAAAGTGTGTTAGAATTGAGCATTAAATTCATCCACACAGTATTTAAAGAAGGACTTTTTTTAAAGATATATGCAATTTTATCATCTACATTTTACCCCCATATTGGCACACTACAAATGTAAATGAGCATGCATGTTGAAGTAGAAATATATAAACCAATACTAACATGAAGGATATGAAGCTTTGTAAGAAAAAATGTGCGTTCTCATTCAATAAATAGTATATGTGTGAACTAAAAAATGAAATTAGCAATAATACGCCTCCTTGAATTTTATGTACTACAAAGGAGTGCACACAAATAGAAGCAAGAATTTAGTGAAAATAAAATTTGACTAAAATTGTGTAATGGAATATGAAATAAATGTAAAACCAAGTAAATAATATTTACTTATTATATATTTATATGTGTGTGTCATCTATACATGGGATGAAGAATGCCAATAAAAAGATGTACCCAATGAGAAAGTGTGAAGACGTAAACCGTGCAACAAGAAATAATGCATCTCCCTCAAAGTGTCAATATCAATTGAAAGCATCTAAAGAACTAAAAAAAGAACATAAATATCATATTTAGATTATAGTGAAAAATAAAATAGGTGATAGACTTGTGGGAACATATTACTTGGTATTAGTAGGTGGACATGGGTTTATCTAAATGACACCAAAAGACGTGTCACATTTAAAGCAATGCCCCATGGCATTTTCCTCTATAGTTCCATAAGTCAGAGGTGAATATGTATTGTCATCCATAGATACCTTGCTATAATAGATAGATGTAGTTAAAGACAAATAACTATAATATGCCATAAAAGAATTATTTAGGTCGTAAATTTATTTAGAAAGAAGGATAAGGTGTCCATGATTATATGATTTAGAACTTTTAGATGATGTACGAAAGGAGGGATTATCAATACAAAAAAAATCACTAAAGGGACAAACATTAAATAAGTAAAATAAATATGTAAACGAAATTCATATTTGAAAAAGAAAAGTAAAATTTGATATAACTAGATCTAAAATAAAAAATCAAACCCTAAAGTATTATCTTGAAAGTCTAGAGTTCGATGTACCTAAAATATAAATTTTTAAAGGGGATTCAAAAGAAAGGAGCAATGAGAGAACACACATAAATTTTGGATTAAAATCAAGGGTGTCAAAAATTTAAAAAGTTATATTAGAACTTATACATTTAAGAAGTAGGTAAAAACCCTTGGCTTATACTCCATAGAGGTTCAAGGTTCAAGATCACAAAAATGAGGTACAAGTGAAAATCTATCTCTATCAAACAAAATAGTAATTAATATGAATTAGATGTATGAGTATATAGAAAAATTCTAATATATAACCTTTAAGGAATGCGCTCTAGAGTAAGCTTGATAGAGAATCAATTAAGGATCGAATAAGAGCAAATCAAAGCCAAGAATCTAAAGCCTTAGAGATTATGGTAATTCTTAAAGTGAAATCTCATATGAAACTCTATTTGGCAAGAAGTTTGCTGAGCGATGTGTAGATATATCTTCAAAAGTTGTTTACCAAGTATAATTATATGCCAATGCCACACTATGCGACATGTTAGAGATATGTAAAAGGTAATTAGAGCAAGTCCAGTGGCTAGGGATTTAAACTAGATGAGGGATCATATGTTGTTGTATATGCCTCCACCTTAAATTAATCCATTTTCTATATGTAGTGTCATAAATTGTACTCCTTTAATTATTGAGTCCAATTTCACACTCTCCTTAGCACTCATTTTAGTTTTCTCAATCCTCTAAGCATTTTGGGACTATTTATTGTCTTGGATTACTCCTTAATTAAAGAATGTGAGTCCTATTTTACTTTAAAACTTCAACACATTCTTGTTTGGGCCCTTACTTTAAGTGTTCCCTTTCTTCTATATCATTTTAAGTCTATATGGGTCATATCCTATTTTAAAGTTCAAAACATTTTCCCACCCACTTAAATGTTGTCAATCCTAATATAAATTACAGATTCAATATCAGGGCCCTATTATCTCGTTTCTCTTAAAATTTAGGCCTATTTTATTGGGATTGTGTGGCTTAGCCACATACTCTGACACTCTTTGGCTAAAATTTCAAGAGAGTAATGTGCCGGGCTTGGCATTTCTAGATCTATCCTCGAAGTTGGGATATGACCATTGTAAGTCGACCAAAATGCAAAAATACCTTGAGAACCCTATATAAGACATCACCCCTAATTCATTTCATCATCTCATTCTTACAATTCAAAAGAAATTATTATTCATCAAGAGTAAATTTGAGTTTAAAGAGCATCAAGCTACAACAAGGTTGTCTTCAATTATGTTTTCACCATGGATTTTGTGATGATTTACCATGTTATTGCATCAACATGTATGTATGGCCTATCCTAAGAGCATTGCATCATCAATTGAAGGTATAATAATTTCAATTCAACATTTCCATTCAAGCATTTCATTTCAATTTTAGCCTCTACCCTACAAGGGTAAGATTTCTTTTCTATTAGTTCATCATTGTAGGGTTAATTCCAAACCTGAGGTTTGACCTAGGCAAACCCCTATAAACCCAACACCATTTTTCTCTCCTTTTGTGCATTTGTAGTTTCAAAAATAGGTTTAGGACTCAGTTTGAAGGTAGAGGAGCATATTGCAGATAGAGATAGAGGTAACAATGCAAATTTCATCAAAAAAGGTAAGTACTAGGTTGTCTAGCACCATAGCCTAGGTTTTTTGGCCTGTAATTTGATCAGAAGGTAGTTTGGGAGCTCTTGAAACCAATTTGACCCATGTTATGCACCTAGAAACCTATCAGGACTATGGTGCCTAGCCACAATGTCCCCCCATTTTGAGCTCAAATTTTAGACATAGGTTCCATTCTGCATCTGCTTTTTAATTTTGTGCATCTCAGTTGATTCTCATATTTGCATTTGTCTATTTATGTTGTTTATTATCAATATTGCATCATTTACCCTAGTTCTTTGCATCCATCTCATCCAATCAATCAAATAAAAAAGAGAACAATTAACCATTGTGCCTTTCTCTTCTAAGGGTTTTTAGTTGGGCCTATTGGTTGTTCTCCAATGTATTTGGTGGGATTCTGTTTGATTTCTAGTTTGTGTTTTTAGACTAGAGTGAACCCCATTTCCACTACATTACACTAGATAGTTGGCGACCTCTTGCAATTCTCTCTTGTTTATTAAGGTATTGATTTGGCTGATGATTAAAGGTGGTATGGGTGTGAAATTGAACATGTCCTCCCTTTACTCCCAAGTTATGTGTAATTAAGGCCACATTACCCCATTTAATCCATGAAAATATGATCATGGAGTTGTTGCTTGGAGTCATGATGCATGTAGTGAGTGATGAACTATATTTTAGTTTTACTTGTGGTAATCTATTTTTCGTTTTGTTTTGTACTTGCTTTGATGTTTAAGTAATAATTTAAAAATTAGACATAACTATATTTTAAAAAAAATTAATATAATTTATAGAATGGAAAAAGATAGAATTTTACCTATCTTTGTATTGTTTATACAACATAATGAATGCTAGATTTTAGAACAAATTTCTATATCATTGTTTGTAGAATATTAATTTTCATACTTTCAATAAGATTAAGATGAAAATATATTCAATAATAAAAAAGAAATAAAATTATCTCTAAAACATTTAGACTATACAAATAAATAGATCTTTAAGGGTTTCAAACATTTTCAATCCTTTTAGATTCAACCACCCATAAAATAATACTAATACAATATTCTAAGATATATTGTAAGCCTTAATTTAAATGATAAAAAGATCTTATTAATTTGATTTGTATTGAGTGAGATGCATAGAATTTCAATTATGTGTTCTAGTATGATACAAATAAAATGAAAAGATTCATAAGATGAAAATAATGGTTTTGAATGATATAAGTGATTTATCATAGATACTAATTCATTGCTATTCTAGAGTAAAACATAATAAATTACATACAACAATCAAAACAAAAGAAATTGATTGCTAGTTTTGATATTTTAGCACAGATAGATTAGGAAAACAACATATTTAATTGTATCTTAAATATTTTAGAGGGAGATATAATGGATATGAAATACGAGCATAAAATCCTACAAACATCAATCCTTATTAAAATAGTCTTGGGGCACTATTTTAGTTTCAAGTGCTATGATAGGGCTTTCAAGGCTAGTTCAAATTATTTAAATCCTTAAAACATCTAGAAACACTATTCATCAACGCTTAATGTCATAGGAGAAATAGTATGTGTCTAAATGGTTTATTAGAGATGACTATATAAAAAATTATATGAATGGTGTTTAATTTTTTCAATCTTTGTTGCAATATTATGATTATCAATACCTAAGCCCAAGTGTAGATAGGGTTTGGAATTGTTAGAGAATATCCTTGTGATTGAAGATGACTATGGAGTAGAGAAAAAATAGAATCCTCTATTTGGCAAGCTTAGAATAAAAAACCTAGAAAGTTGTAAAACACCTAAGAGATTTAAAGAACACATTAACATAGAAAGAAAACACATAAAATAAATAGAATACAAGATTATTTATTTCTAAACAAAAAAATCTAAAACTAGTACAAAAACATAAGTATTATAAGAACACACAAATAAACACTCTTAAATTGAAATATAAGCTAGCAATTCAAGTAAGTGAAGTAGAATAATCCATATCTAACAAAAAGCTGCTAGGCATAGAGTAGAGATAAATAAGTGGTTTGTCCATAATATATCATAATTATAATGCATTCATATGAAAGAAAATTGTCCAATACAACTGATGGGTAGAAGTGAGAATAAAATGAAATATAAGTAGCACAAAGTTGAGAGAGTTGTAATGTGTTAGGTGGATAAATGGTGGATTTTATGTGCTTAAATGGTTGGAAAGTTGAGAAATGGGTGTTTTCAAGGTGTGGGATGGGAGACTGTGTTAAAAGTTTGAAAAAATTAAGAGAAGCAGATTCTAACAATTTAAATTTTTTTTAAAAGAGTCACATGAAACCATCATTATCTAATCAAGCAATTTTGAAACCATTGTAGTGGTCATAGGACTAGAAAAACAAAAATAAAATCATCATGATGGTCCTGATATTTCTTTCACTACTAATAACATCATGATGATTCAAAAAATTGTGATGATTTGATAATCACTGACTATGGAAATGTAGTGGTTTCACCCAACTATGTAAATTAAATAATTTAAAGGCACATAACATGTAGAAATAAAAATGAAATAAAATAATATATACATATATGCTAGGAGAAACTAGAAAGAGGGATAAAGAGATTGTCGACATCACTGATATTGAGTAAATTGGTTAATCGAGTGAACTGGTATATTAGCTGAGGTTTGTCATTGATGAATAACACTAACCGGTGGAGTGGTGTATATCAGTAGAAAAGGTGATGGATTGCAAACAACATCGAAGCAACATCAAAGATAGATGATCAAGGTTCAATAGGGTCAAGGGAAGGCAGACTAAGCTAACCGGTCTGTCATTCAAGAAGACTAGTGTTAAGGTCAGATCTTTAAATTGGCCATTCTGATGATGATGAAGTCACAAAAGGTGACTTAGGCAAGAAGCCTTGAGGTCCTATGCAAATCCGAACCTCATTGGCAAACATGAAAAGAGGATTAATGGAAGTACTGCAAACCGGCATCAAAGGATGAATCGGTAGACTGGTGAAGCAGAAGGAAGATAGGTTGTCACCATAAATCTCGGAGCGATGATCGGTTACACAATTGCGATGGAAAAAGGTGAGTCGGTGAGTTTGTGTCTATGCCAAACTAAAGGTTGGTGAGGTCAACCTCAGTTGTCATGCAGTTAAGCCATGATTACCTGTGGATTTTCTGGTTCACATTTAGAAGACTAAACTCGACCCAAAAGTCACTATTTTTGGGGCATGTGCCAGATTTGGATGATTAGTTGGCGGAATTATTGCAGGGTGCGCAGAGAAAGAGCGAGAAGATTTGAATTTGAAATCTACCGAGATATGTGATTGCATTGATTTACAAAACACCTGAAGGTGATGGAAGAGAGAGTATAAAAGTGTTTTGAGTTCATACAAAACATTTTGATCAAAAAATTTGCAAAGTGCAAATCCTGAGAGAGGCGATCCAAAGTGAAGAGTGAAGAGTGAAGAAGTGCTAAATGATTTTGTAGAGTAGAGTGTGTGTGATGTAGACCGGCAGAGTGCAGAGCTGAGGGTATAAATAGAGAACCAATGTAGTGTAGAGTAGACACAACTGACAAAGTATGAATTTCATTGTGATATGATCAAGCTATCAGTAGCTATTTCAGGAGATCAACTTCCAGTTGCTTTTTGACCATTGCAACTAAAAATCCCTTAACCGGGTGGACTTTAACAAGTCCCTTGGTAAAATCCCTTAACCAAGTGACATCTTAATTGATGTTCCTAAGTCCTTCAACAAGTCTACCTCTAACAGGGTAAAGGCACTAACAGGCCTTAAATAAAATCCCTTGACAGGGTGGCACCTAGCAATGTCTTTGTAATCTCCTAACAGGGTAAAGGCACTAACAGGCCTTAAATAAAATCCCTTGACAGGGTGGCACCTAGCAATGTCTTTGTAATCTCCTAACAGGGATGGCTCCTCGTCAAGCGTACTCTAGAAGAGTGCAAATTTTGTGATTTTCTACTCACACCATTGTTTTCTCCCATTTGGGTTTCCACGAGATAAATCTTGGTGTTATTGTGTACCTTTTCATGCATGCATGTTATCCTGCAATAACTATTTGTATTGTTGAATATTAAGTTACTGCAGACTTGAGTAAAAATGTATAATTTTGTAATACCGGTAAAGTGTCGATTCACCCCTCCCCTCTCAGCACCGGTTGGGACGATTAGAGATATGATACCATAAATGAATAATTGATTAATTTTCCTATATATTAGAAAAGTGATATTTATGGTAATTTATCATGATAATACTCCAAAATATTCCCATGTAAAATAAGTAACTTGCATATTTAGGGCCTTTAAATAGACATAATACATGACTAAACAAGTATTACATTTTAAAATTGGTATTGGGGTTGTGGTTTTGTTGGTTCCCAAATACAGACGACGGGTTTACATTGCTAGTAGGGCAGAGACCAAGCTAATTTCCTCCAAATATCTATGGAGAGGCACCTCCAACTATCAATATCTGTTAGGCTTGGACTAACAATAACAAGGATGGAGGGTCCTCTTGCACTTTAGGCTTTGCAGAAATAGGGAGGGTGATTCCTTTAGTCAGAAATTTCCTGCTCTCCGTAAGGATATTCAGGGAACTTACTGAAAACAAAGCAAATTATCTCATTAATAAAACTCAACAGAAAGGGAGAATGCTCAAGGATGGCAAATCCTTCAGTGATCCTCAACCTTAACCTAGAGTATGAGAGATGGTGAGACTATTTTTAGAAAATACATAAATCTTAGCAAATGATTGTTCTGATTATTTATAAGATTCGTTCTAAGAGAGCATGAAGAAGATTAAACCGGAAAAATGATAACCTAATGAGATTTTCTAGCTAATACCAGTGCCTTATTCATTTCAGCTACAAAGTCGATGAAAGATGCTGCTGAAAATTTGATAAAATTTTATCTAATAGCTAGTCTTGCCTTGAAATAATATTGCCTTACAGTATTATTTTCCTTCTGCTCCTATATTTGAACTTCTATGAAAATCCCATGGTGAGCCTTATTTTCTTTGTAATCTTATTCAAGCATTTTTAATCCCATGGTGAACTCTTTGGACCTAACCTTGCAGAAAAGATCTATTTTATAGAGATATTTCTCAAAAAAAAATTGGACCTAAACTAATGGCCTTGAATTCCCTTTTATAGAAAACAAGGGAGTGACAAGCTTCACACCATGAGACACTTGTCAATAGAAGATTCACTTCTTGATAATTAGCCCTAAAGGCTATGTAAAATTTTGTTTCAAAAAATTCGCATGTCTATGTGCTGGCACCTATGAATCATTATTTTTGAACTGAAGATTGGTAGAAGCAAAACCGTTTGAGTTATTTTGTTATCGCCCTGACACCTTCGGATGGCATGTGAGATGTTGCATTTTTGTCCCATAGAGCATTTCCCTTCCTTAGAGAGGGAAACAGGATCCCAGAAAGAGGTAAATTTGCTCCTCAAGCTAGAGGAGGAACTCAACCTTCATGCCCAGGATCAGAAGCAGTGGGAGGTGAAGTTAGGGGGGAAACATAACATGCCGAGGAGGGTTCATAGCTTCCATGCAACTATGGATGGATTGCTACCACTCCCTAACTAGGCATGTCCCTTTTTTGTTTCTCTGCAGGCTTTGTCTCAAAACCCTCTACCACCTAGAAACTGACATGACACAGAGGCTGCGCCATGCATGACCTTTCTTTGCAAGAGAGGGCTTTCACGACCCCTCTAGAAATCCTCCCCACTTTCACATCCCCTATGGCAATAAACATACTCACATATAAAAGAAAGGCTCCATCCGGTATCATAGAGTATATTACAACTCCGTCTATAAGCATGCTCAAACATCATTTCCTCTGTAGAAAGAAAAACTGCACGTAGAAAATGAAAAGGCTTCATACTCTTCTACCAATTCGGTCACCACCTTGTTGTATTTATAGCTAAAACATATTTCATCAAGTAGTGGTTGTTCTTGAAACATCATCATTCTGATGTTCTCAGTTTTCTCTGCCAACTATAGACACTAGAATTCATGCATATCATGTCTACTGTGCATTCTTCTGTCAAACTTTTGCTAATGTGAATGATTTTATTCTGATCTTACTCCCGTTTTGAGTGTACAATTTTTTGCTTCAGGATTTCTGTCGACAAACAAATCCTTGAATTCATCAGAGAACTCATGATTCATCACACCTGAACTGGAAACTTATCCAAATCCTTTCACATCTTTGAGCTATGATTTTTTCCTATCAAATCAACCTTGAATCGACAAGTCTGAATCCCATTCATTTTTCCCTTTCTCGCAAGCTATAACCGGTGCCTTCAGAAATCCCTCTAAAATTCTCATTTAAAACTCAACCACAAATCTCATCTAACCTAGCAAATCTAACGGTCACTCTCTGCCAACTTCTGCCAACTTAGCATTTTGACCCTCCAACTGTATTTGTGGACCTGCAAAATTCTGACTGGGCAGCGCCATATCATCCTTCGTCCAAACTCTGTCAGCAACCTCCCTTCGAGTCCTCCTAATTTGACAAGGACACGTGACATCATCTCATGATACCGCAGTCCATAACCACCTCGCAAATTCCATTGCGGGAACACGAGGGCCATCTGATCTGTTCGAGCTTTACCACTATGCATATTGCCCGCCAACTCCTTCAGGACTTAAAAGTCGTGCACCTTTTTCCTCAGGATTAAACATCCTGGTTCATTTTGAACATGTGCAAATTGATGAAACTATTAGTTGACTGACCTTTACCGCTTGTAAATCGGTATTACAAAGCTTTCAACCGGTTACGCTGCTAACCCTAATGGTTTTGCTGATAACACACGACATCATCTCGTGATACCACGGTCATTAAAATTCTCACATCTTTAATCCTGGGGTAGCGCTTGTCGTTAGATCTATCCATTCTTTAACAGGTGGTCAGGGTATTTAACACTTGCCAGACTTAGGAAAAATAAGCACGGACATAAATAAAAAGGGACCGATGATAAGGAAACTGTGAACTTGACTTAGGAAATATTATCTCATGAACTAGTTTACCAACTTTTTCCTTAGGGAAAAGATGAAATGGCCTCGTTTATGGAAAGGGTACCCTTGGTTTAAGTGGGAAAAAAGTAATAACGAAATATATCATTTCTAGGGTTTTCCTCACAAAATATAAGAAATTTTGATAACTCCTAAACCCTAAGCCTTGAAATATCCTCAGAGGATAAAAGTATCAACCTAAAAATCAATGTTTTGGGATAAAATTTAAATTTTTATGCAATCAATTTTGAGGGCTATCGGTGGCTCTAGTTGGGGACACTCATTTTTCAGGAATAAAGCGAGAAACCAAAATCTCTAGGTGAAGTAAACCATCTGCAGGGAAAACCAAGAAGAAATTACCTGTATAGGGTAACTTCAATTGAAAAGAAACTAAACTAAAAAAGAAAACCTAACTAACACTCATGGATAACAACTACTTTAAGAAAAGTAGAACCTCAAAATTATCCATGAACAGGCAATTAAGAGGGAATATATTCATAACTCCATTGGGCATAGAGTCAAAGAGACGAATCTATCCCAATTCACTTGTGGCCTGTAGAATCAGGCCAAGTGTGATGGCTCAAAGCCATCTACCAATGTTAACTTTTTCTTTCCTCTATCATAAACATGATTTTCTTTTGAAAGCATCAAATATAATCTAGTAACATAAGTGGAAAACCATTTTTCAAATTTACTGGCTAGTCTTGTCCGTCCACTATACTTAACTTTATCACTGCAATTACTATTGAAAATCTGAAAATTGTGCAATGACATAGTACATTTTCAATCTTGTGACATATATATGCTATGCATTCGATATAGCACACACCCTGATTACAACCAACATCCTTTTCTGCAAATGCATCATCTTGTTGGAAAAGGGAAATCTCATACTCTGGCATATAACTGAAAATACATGCCTCTTTTGTATTGTCAACTTGCCTACTAAAATGAGGATTCTCCAAAGAATCCTCCTTCTTACTGATCATGTCCAGCAAGCTATTATCAAGAGGAAGGAAAGGATCATAAATGACCTCTTCATATGTTTCATTTTCTTGCTCTATTTCCAATCTAATGTCAACAATATCAGCAACAGGGGAAGACTGTTTAAGGTTACTCACCTCTGAATTAGATGTTGCACCTTCATCTTCACAATGGTCTATTTTAGAAGTTGATGCAATATTCTCCAGATTCTCATTTTCTTCTTCATATAAAGGGTTAAGAATAACATGAAGACCCTTCTAAAAAATATTGTAATAGAGAACCAATTGATCTTCATCAAATAATGCATTGATATTTTTACTGAAATTATTTTTGATCTCATCTTTAGGTTTATCAGGAAACCAGGATTCAGAATCTGAACTGGAACAACACCCAACAATACAATCCTCGCAAATTGTTTCGCCAAAAATTGATGATATCTCATCATCTGAATTTTTATTATTATAGTCCTGCAAATCTACGACCACTTCAGACATAAAACTTTCCAATTATTCATATCCATTGTCATATCTATTTGAAACACAAGACTGAAAATAAATCTCCTCTGAGGAATTCTCCTTGGAAAAATCATTGTTGTTGTCCTTCAACAAAGTAATGGACAACATATATGTCCCTTCATTTAATATGTCAGACATTATCTCATTAGCCTCTTCTTCATAAATATGAGGAATGACTACTGCTTGGGACAAGTCCTCTTCACTCACATTTTTGCTCATACCATAATCAATATCTGGGCTAATGTAATCAGTAGGAATGCACAAGTCTTGGCAGGGTCCTTTTGTTTCAGATTCATACTTTGCTTCAAACCCTATCATCTTAGGATGATATACCTTTGTAGATAAATATCCCCTAGGGATCCCATATTTCAAATTGTTTTCAATCTCCATTGCTATCCTATAAGCCTGATGCAAGGTTTTAGGATCCTTATATCTTAACAAATAACTCTCTTCCTCTTCAAAGGAAGCCAATTTACAACTGCTAGGAATGTTATCCAATGTCTTAGCAAATCTGAGATTAAAAGCAGGTACTAACTCATCCTCTTCTTTCTGAATGTCCACGAATGTTTTCATAACTGAGATCAGATCAATTCTTTCACCAAACTATTCAATGAATGCCTCCTTCAACTCATCCCATGATGAGATAGAACATATTGGCATGTAAGAGAACCATTCTCTGGCATTTTCCCTCAAAGTCTAAACAAATAACGTCATGAAAACATCTTCCTGATTTATTTCAAAATCTTTCATTAATTCTTAAAACTCTTGTAAATGTTGGCTTTCTGATTCTAATTTCTTCCCATTAAATCCTGGTAATTGTTCCCTAACCCCTACAGGAAAAGGATTTGGAAAACCTTGGATACCATAAAAAATTAATGGTTTATATCTTTCCTTAAAGAAATCTCTATGATGACTTGACATAGATTGCACATCTGTTCTTGATATTTCATAAGGAAATGCAAACATATGATACATATTTTCATTCATTCCCTTATCTCTTTCTCCTTCTCTTACACTATTTCATTGTGAGGCTCAAAACATACTCCATTTAATCTTATACAACAAAGATGAAAATTGAATCATAGGAGCATGTAAAATAATCACTACCATTCCCTTCCTTACTGCTTTTTTCACTACTTAGGGAACACATTTTTTACAAACTTCATGAAAATACACGGTTCATGAAAATTTAAATACCTAGAAATGTTGTTGCTGTGATGCTAAAAATGTGGTATATAAGAGGCATACACATATAATGAGACAATAAAAATGTAATTGAAAAGCTTAATTTCAAAACTAAATCAAAGATGCAAACCTTAAGCCTTCCTTGAAATGTCCCATTTTCCTCTATTCTTGAGGACCTTGAAAGTGTTGGATTAATGGGCTCTCAGCGGAGCAATGACCTCCAAAGTGGCAACTCAAGAGTTGAGTAGCTATTTGATCATGATTGACTATGGAGATGATATGAAATGCATGATTTAAGAAACTAAATTAACATGCTATGATAAATCCAAAAGCTAATTACTAGATAATTGAAATGCAAATTGCCTATAGTAATGATGCCTAAATTGATATGAGATGGGATCCTTATTGCTCCAAAATGGGGGATATTTATAGGAATTCCAAGGCCAAAGCTGAGGTGGCAGGAATCAACAGTCCAGATCTGATTTGAAGATATCAATGGCCAAGATTGAGGAAGTTGGAAAAGAGGTTGGAGGAAGGGACACTTGTCATATCTGTGGTGACACATGTCAAGGAGCCTTTATCATGAGAGGACAAGTGTCCAAGGGAGGAGACGTGGCAAAAGTGCCATGTGTCTCAAGGAGAGAATATCCATACCATGGGAGGTTAGGATAAGGAGGTTAGAATGTGCAAGATAGGATAGGGTTAGTTAGACCCAAGATTAGATTGAATGGGTTAAGTTAGGGGATGGTTAGGTTAGGTGGTTAAAGTTAGGAGCCATGTGCTCATTTGAATTTAGAAATTCAAATAATTGGAAAATGGCAATTAATCTCAACAAACTTGATTTTGTTAATCTTAATTAGGGATTAGAAGAATTGATTAGTATGGGGAGACATTAATTAATTTAGAAATAATTAATCAAAGGGGGATGTGAGATGAACTATATAAATAAATCATTTAGATTTATTTACTAGTAGATGAATAGAGAAATTAATTAAATTGCTTGTGAATTCAATTAATTGGGAAGAGGAATTAATCAAATAACTGCGTATTTAATTAACTATCTTTAGACCATTTTTAGGTGTATACAGTTGCCTTCTTCCACTTGGGATTTTCAAAATCACCTTCATTCCTTCAAATCTTTAACACTAATCTTTGACAGAGTCACCACCTCCTTGCAGAGGACCAATACTTGAATAGAAAAAATTTCTTGATAGGTCAGATTTGTTCTAACACAACACTACCACATTTCCTTAACATTCAAGCGGCACTACTGGTTCTATCCTCAACTTGTCGGGGTACTTCATCATATAAGCCTAAATCTGCATCATTCTTGCTGCAAATTTCTTGGTTCTCCTTCTAGAAGCACACACTAGTGCATAGATCTCAGAGTCGCCACTCACAATCGTGAGGTTTTACACATAATCTTGAAAAACGAATAGATCTGGACTAGACTCTTTGTAGAATGAGAACTTACAACAAATTCTTGACGATATTTATGAGAATTGACTCAAACCAACAAGGGACAGATTAAGAAACTTTCACTTTGTGGGGTAATCTCAACTATACATTATTTTAACCAGAGATTCTCAACAGTTCATTTCTCTCAAGTAGAATCGACAATTTTTGTTGGTTCCCAAAAATGGACGACGGGTTTACACTACTAGTAGGGCAGAGATCAAGCTGATTTCCTCCAAATATCTATGGAGAGCCACCTCCAACTATCAATATTTGTTAGGCTTGGACCAACAATAATAAGGATGGAGGGTCCTCCTGCACTTTAGGCTCTGCAGAACTAAGGAGGGTGATCCCTTCAGTAAGAAATTTCTTGCTCTCCGTAAGGATATTCAAGGAACTTACTGAAAACAAAGTAGATTGTCTCATTAATAAAAATCAATAGAAAGGAAGAATTCTCAAGGATGGAAAATCCTTCAGTGATCCTCAACCTTAACCTGGAGTATGAGAGATGGTGAGACTATTTTTCAGAAAATACATAAATCTTAGGAAATTATTGTTCTGATTATTTATAAGATTTGTTCTAAGAGAGCATGAAGAAGATAAAACCAGAAAAGTGATAACCTAATGAGATTTGCTAGCTAATATGAGTGCCTTATTCATTTGAGCTACAAAGTTGATGAAAGATGCTGCTGAAAATCAGATAAAAAATTATCTAATAGCTACTCTTGCCTTGAAATAATATTGCCTTACAATATTATTTTGCTTCTACTCCTATATCTGAACTACTTTGCAAATCCCATGGTGAGCCTTATTTTCTCTGTAATCTTATTCAAGCATCTTTAATTAACCCCTTGGATTAAAGCATTGAATAAAAGAGTACATACATCATAACAATGCAATAAACAAAAGAAACCCTTGATCCCATTTGCTTAAAAGAAGATAAAATCACACACAAGAGAGTAAAGATTCAGAAACTATATTTGCATTAATAATATGAGCTATCTTTTATCAGATGATAGCCAACAATTTCAAATACAGAGTGACCCATGTAAAAAGGGGGAAACTGCAAGCATTTTATTACAATTTTTTATCTGCAAAACAATATTATAGTCCCAATTATTTCCTATGACTCTCTAGAACTCTTTGGACCTAACCCTGCAGAAAAGATCTATTTTATAGAGATCTTTCTCAGAACATTTTCGGACCTGAACTAATGGCCTTGAATTCTATTTTATAGAAAATAAGGGAGCGACAAGCTTCAGGCCATTAGACACTTGTCAACAAAAGATTCACTTCTTGATAATTAGCCCTAAAGGCTATGTACAATTATGTTTCAAAAAATTCGCATGTCTATGTGCTGGCACCTATGAATCATTGTTTTTGAACCAAATATTGGTAGAAGCAAAACCATTTGAGTCATGTCATTATCACCCTGACACCTTTGGATGGCGTGTGAGATGTTTCATTTTTGTCCCATAGAGCATTTCCCTTCCTTAGAAAGGGAAATAGGATCCTGGAAAGAGGTAAAGTCACTCCCCACGCTAGAGGAGGAACTCAACCTTCATGCCCAGGATTAGAAGTAGTGGGAGGTGAAGTTAGGGGGGAAACATAACATGCTGAGGAGGGGTCGTAGCTTCCATGCAAATACATGGATGGATTGCTACCACTCCCTACCTAGTCATGTCCCTTTTTTGTTTCTGCGGGCTCTATCTCAGAACCCTCTACCATCTAGAGACTTACATGACACAAAGGTTGCGCCATGCATGACCTTTCTTTGCAAGAGAGGGCTTTCACGCCCCCTCTAGAAATCCTCCCCACTTTCACATCCCCTATGGAAATATACATACTCACATATAAAAGAAAGGCTCCATTCGGTATCATAGAGTATATTACAACTCTGTCTATAAGCATGCTCAAACATCATTTCCTCTACAAAAAGAAAAACTGCACCTAGAAATTGAAAAGGCTTCATACTCTTCTACCAATTTGGTCACCACCTTGCTTTATTTATAGATAAAACTTATTTCATCAAGTAGTGGTTGTTCTTGAAACATCATCATTCTGATGTTCTCAATTTGCTTCGCCAACTATAGACACAAGAATTCATGCATATCACATCTACTACATTCTTCTATCAAGCTTCTCCTAATGTGAATGATTTTATTCTGATCTTACTCCTCTTTTGAGTGTACAATTTCCTACTTCAAGATTTCTATCCACAAACAAATCCCTGAATTCATCAGAGAACTTGTGATTCATCACACCTGAACTGGAAACTTGTCCAAATCATTTGACATCTCTGAGTTATCATCTTTGACTCTCAAATCAACCTTGAATCAACAAGTCTGAATCCCATTTGTTTTGCCCTTTCCTGTGAGCTATAACTGGTGCCTTTAGAAATCCCTTCAAACTTCTCATTTGAAACTCGGTCGCAAATCTCATCTATCCTAACAAATCTAACGGTCACTCTTTGCCAACTTAGTAGTTTGACCCTCCAACTGTATCTATGGACCCGCAAAATTCGGATTGGGCAGCGCCATATCATCCTTTGTTCAAACTCTGTTAGCAACCTCCCTGCGAGTCCTCCTAATTTGACAAGGACATGTGGCATCATCTCGTGATACCGCGTTCTGTAACCACCTCACAAATTCCATTGCGGGAACATGAGGGTCTTCCGATCTATTTGATCTTTACCATTGTGCATACTTCCCGCCAACTCCTTCGGGACTTAAAAGTTGTGCACCTTTTTCCTTAGGATAAAACATCCTTGTTCATTTTGAACATGTGCAAATTGATGAAACTATTAGTTGATAGACCTTTACTGCCTATAAATTAGTATTACAAAGCTTTCAACCGGTTACACTGCTAACCCTGTTGGTTTTGCTGATAATACACAACATCATCTCGTGATACCACGGTCATTAAAATTCTCTTATCTTTAATCACGGGGTAGCACTTGTCGTTAGATCTATCCATTCTTTAACATGTGGTCAAGGTATTTAACACTTGCCGGACATAGGAAAAATAAGCGCAGGCTTAAATAAAAGGGGACCGGTAATAAGGAAACTGTGAACTTGACTTAGGGAATATTATCTCATGAACTAGTTTACCAACTTTTGGCTTAGGGAAAAAAAGAAATGGCCCTATTTATGGAAAGGGTACCCATGGTTTAAGTGGGAAAAAAGTAACAACGAAATATATAATTTCTAGGGTTTTCCTCACAAAATATAAGAAAATTTGATAACTCCTAAACCCTAAGCCTTTACATGTTCTTAGAGGATAAAAGTATCAACTTGAAAAATCAATGTTTTGGGCTAAAATTTGAATTTTTATGCAGTCAATTTTCAGGGCTATCAGGTTCATTAACCCATATGTACCTATATGATGGTGTTTGGTTGTTGTACCACTATTAAACCTACAAGATATAAAGGATAGGATAACGTGTTGCACATAGATATAAATGGAAAAAATGAAATGTATAAATAGATAAAAGGTAAGTAGAGAATAGCCACATGATCCTCTAAAAATATTACACATGTCATGATAGTCAACACTTTTATGCTCCTATCTATAGAATTTTCATCTAATGTATGCAACCCCTAGTGTCATTATATGCAGCTCTACATATGACCCTTTTTATTTATCGCCATGGGCTTGTTGACCTATTGTCATTGATGTCATTGATGTAGTATGATCCAACATATATGTCATTGATGTGGTCTGATTTGGCATACATATGGTTTGGTTGTTCATTGTTTTCTCTGGTACATGTTTTGGTTCGTTCTTTTGCTCTATTATATGTGCAATGCTTGTACACTTGTTTTGGTGTTTATCTCATGCAATTTCATGATCCAGTAAGGCATCTTAAGTCCATTCCCATCCAAAAATATTGAAGGCATGTTCTACAAGGTAGTTTTGGATCCGATCCTATTCGGATATCATGGAAGGCATATTCTACATGATGTTTTGGATTCAAGAGTGTAGCCAACATCATAAGAAGCTATTTTGCAGTAGTGTGTGTGTATATCAGTCTTATCCATTCTTTGGTTGAGCCGACTTATCAAAGTTTTGGTACACACACACACACATAACTAGCTTTTTTTCAAGATAGAGACATGATTGTTGAAAAACAACTGATGTGTACATATTGTAATGCAAAAGTTTTGTGAATGTGAATGTTGTTTAGGTGGTATATGAAAAGTAAATGTAAAGGCAATTGTGTACTTCAACGAAATTGTATCCCATGCAGATGACAAATGCAATTCTAGTAGTTCAATTTTTTATTCTGGCTATATAAGCCTAATCTTTGACAGTGAGCCCTTTTTGTATTTGGGCCATGAGCCCTCTGGATAGTGAGCCACCTATGTATTGTGTATCCGGTTACATAGTACACTATACTTGAAGTGACAAATCTAAAGGTTGATAATTTCTCTTGCAGAGCTAGATTTGAATTTCATTCTTGTTCATCTTTCTTGTTCTGGATCTGTGTTTCATTTGGATCTCTTTCTAGCAAGTTATCGCTTCTAGATTGGCTGGCAATTTCATGTTTTCCCCAGATGCTTGAGCTTAACTGCTAGTTGGTGTTCCCAGATCTTTTGAAGTGATTCCTTGATTTGTGGAGCTGACTTATCATGTGTGGGATGATATTTGATTCCTGACTAAACCCCTTATTGGTCCGTACTTCTTGGTGATTCTTTTCCGGAGGATTTTCATCTCACCTTTGGGGTGACCTATCTACACGTTTCATTTTCCTTTCTTTGGGGAATGTGATCTTTCATGGCCGACCCAGATGTTCTCGGATGTTATATAATGATGTATTTGGTCATAGCAGATGAGTATTCAGGATATAAAACCATAGATTGTAATTTTAATCCGATGTTGCTTCTAGTTTGATGCATTTGGATGTATTTCTATAACGAGGTAGTTTCCTGCATGTAAGTCAAATGTTATAGGCAGTTGTATTTGAATCAATGAATTGATCCACACCTGATTTGGCATTCTCCCTCTCTCTTGTATTGTATTGTGTTGTTTTGATCTTGTTGAATGGACCAAACTTCCTCTTTGGGGATCGTCTTATCCATGGCTTCCCAGTTTGTCTAGAGAAAGCAAAGAAATAAGAAAGAAAACTTAGTTCTGGTAAGTCTAATGAGATGATGTCTTTATAAAATAAAAAGGATGTAAGATTGGAATATGATAAATGCTCACAATTCAACATGAATCACAAATAAGATCCACATCTAGAAAAGGCGGAAGAGTACAACAAATCCACCAAGGACGATAAAGGTAAGTCAATGGTCGAGTGATTGGTAAGTAAAGGAAATACTTTATTTAATGGTTCTTGTTATAAATGTAATAAAATAGGTCATAAAGCAGTAGAACATAAGAATGGTATGAATCAAAATTCTAATTTCTTCCTTGGTAGATGTTATGCATGCAATAAATATGGTCATAAAACTAATCAATGTAGGAATCCAGTCATACAAAAAAATAGATATAATCATTTTGAAGGTCGCTATTATACAAGAAGTGACAACTCTAAAGGTTGATCAAGAGAAAGAAAATAAATAAGAAAGAAAACTTAGTTTTGGTAAGTCGGATGAGACAATGTCTTTAGAAAATAAAAATGATACAAGATTGGAATCTGGCAAATGCTCACAATTCAACATGAATCACAAAGAAGATCCACTTCTGGAAAAGGCCGAAGAGTACAAAAAATCCACCAAGGAGGATAAAGGTAAGTCAATGGTCGAGTGATGGGTAAGTAAAGGAAATACTTTCTTTAATGGTTCTTGTTATAAATGCAATAAAATAGGTCATAAAGTAGTAGAACATAGGAATGGTATGAATCAAAATTCCAAATTCTTCCTTGGTAGATGTTATGCATGCAATAAATATGGTCATAAAGCTAATCAATGTAGGAATCCAGTCATAGAAAAAAATAGATATAATCATTTTGAGGGTAGCTATTATACATGCAATATTTTTTGACATAAAGCTAACCAATACAAGTTAAGACAAGCTCTAATAAATATTAGATGCTATAACTGCAACTGATCTGAACACATGGCAAGACAATGCAGAAGGAATGAGGTTAAAGCTCCAAATAAACCGACAAAGAGAATCAATGTAGAAGACATGAAGGCTAAGATGAAGAAGATCTAGAAGAAGAAAGAAATTATGGATGCACCTAGCTCTGGCGTAGATACTTCATCCATAAATTGAAGAACATGTGACTTTGGCCCAGGGAGAGAAATCAAAGAAAAATCTTTTCCCCTACCAAAGAAATTAAGGTTGTAATGACAACATAACAAAGTGTGTGTAAATCCAGAAACGTGCATCAAGTTATAACTTATCACAGAAATCGGACATGTTATTGTAAAATTTGAGGTAGTGGAAGATAGAACATAAGCATTTAATGTGATCTAGTGGATGGAAAGTTAAAAGGAAATTTTCGACTAAGTTTTATCTCATCGAAGATAGAAAGAGAATTGTAAGTGTCAAAGGTGTTCAAGGAAATTAGGGTTTGCTAGCAAATCTATCTAGGTTACAATCTGTTGAATTTTCTTCGATGGATACTCCCGTAGTTGTTAACATTGTGATTGAGCCTCATCTAATATTTGACAAAACCTCGTACAAGGAAATGGAGACTAATCTGGTAGGTGCATTTTCCAGTATACCAGTTGTAGTTGTGTTGGTTGAAGATATCCCAACATACATTTATGTGAAGATTGATGAATTAAGTCACCATGAGAAACTGTTGAGTTTGTGGACAGACGAGATGATGGGAAACAACCGCGAGGTAAAACCTGAATTCAAAGCCCTAGTTGAAAATAAATTGAATACTTGGAATGATTTTCTAAATTTCTGCTATGAAGATAAATGTGCGAGAATAACAATGAGTAGAATCCACAATGAGTTTGTATGGTTAGATAAAACCTATCATATTATTAAGGAAGTAATGAGGGTTATTACTGGTTTGAGTTATTTTGAGGCCATTCTTATTCTAAAATTGGCAAAGAACAAGGATGTAGTGGAACTAATAGGGGAAACTTGTGATAGGCAATCCTTGTCCATCACTTCTATTAAAAACAAGGTCGTAAAGTATCTGTAAATGATGATAGGAAACAAACTCTACTATACCAACTAGGATAATTCTATTTCTACCACGATGGTAAACATGACTTATGAGATAGCTAAGTTAAATAAGGACTTTGATCTCTATGAAATTTTGAGATATCAATTCCCGGACAACCTTGTGTAGTGCAAAAAGAAGAAATACCCTTTAAACTATGGAACCCTAGCATTGTGTATTTTGTGTTGGAAACCAATAACACTAAGACGGGGGGGGGGGGGGGGGGGGGGGGGTGAATCAGTGTTATATCAGAATAGTAGATTTTAGCTTTAACAAAACATTCATACACCAACTGGTATAAACATAACTGAAATAAGTAATGCAACCAATAAGCTAAACACATAAATGAGAACCATAACACACAAATTTATATGTGGAAAACCTCACTGAGGAAAAACCACGGTGGGATTTATGACCCACAATATCAATTCACTGACCATATGAAGAGATATTACAATATATGGTGGGCTTGCACTTGCAAGAAGGCTTACAACCTAGAGCATACTTCTCATCACAATAGGAGCCTCACTAACTACATAACAATCCAGAGAAGTATGAATTGCTTAGTATAGAATCTCCAATGCCATAATACAGTTTCGGTTTAAACTCTGTCTGTTCCGGTCAAAACCCGAAACCTCAGTATCAGAATAACCCTTACAATGAATTCCTCATAGACATAGTCTCTCAGATATATTTCACATTACATTACATCCATATATCCATTCCACATGTCTATCCCTTATCATCTTATTGCAAAATGATCTAATCAATCTCTCCTATATACCCTATACAAATTTATGCCTTATGTCGGCTTACAAAGATATATACAATATCTCATTTATATGTTGGCCATATAACATAAATGAATAAGCATTAAACCAAGTTGCAGATGCTGGATCCAAGATGTATCGACCTCCAATACCGATGATCTTTACCAAACCATGTCGGCCTGTATTGTTGGTGAACAGATAAATCTTCTATCCTATCGATGTCGGTGTCAATGGAGAGTCTGTGAAGTGCTTGTCAGTACACCATATGAAGCCAGAACCCAAAATCATGTTGTCATCAATGACAAAATAATGAAACCTAACCAATAGAGTGTTAATTGCCAATAATCTCCCTCTTTGGCATTGATGGAAACACTCATGTGAAAAATGGTCATGGTTTCAACTGTCGGTTTCATCCTGCCCTGCTCCCCCTGAGTTGAATATGCAAAATTCTCCATATCTCCAAAATTCTAAAAAATCTATAACTCCCCCTAATGTATGCAACCCTTCATTCTTTTTCACATGTATACTACTCCCCCTTTTACATAAATACCCAAAAATTGTAAAAAGATCAAAGAATGATAATCGTACACTGAATACCTCCAAAACAAATGTCTTATCGGAGCTTGACCAATTTCAAAATTTCTGGGTAAGATTTCTCTAATAACTCCACATAATTATCCCAACTGGTTTTGAATGTGCTAGAGATAGATACAAGTCCGCTCAATAAATATGCAAGTGATTCTTTCTCTTTAACTTATGCCGATGTGGGCTTACCAAGCATATCGATGCATTCGCTCTTATGTACACCAAGTGAATCCAATCTTGGACTCACCAAAACTTTGAGACTTATGGCTCTGCAAATGATCTTATCTCTTTTCTTTTTAAGAGAAAAAATTTGATTCTCCAAGGTCAAAATTTGTCCATCAATAGATGTGGTTAGTGAAGTTAGTCCATCAAAAGAGTTAGCAATACTAGAAATTTTGTCATGTACCTCTTTTATCTTTTCATCTACTTTTGTTGTAAGAATATCTGTATTGTAACATACCCTTTATATATCAGTACCTTGTTTCAAAGAATTTTCTATCAAAATTAACTTCTCCTCAATCTTTTTCTTCTCTCTATCAATGATCTGATCAAAATCGGCTCTCTTAACCAAAGTGAATTTTTCAAGTGCTAGCCGGTTAGAGATCTACTGTAATGATTGAAAATCTTTAGAGATGTGTTCTATTATTATCTTAAGCTTGCTGAAAGGGCTCGCTTCATTCTCAATCTTAAATTTTGAGACCAATATATGTAAAATAATTATGGATTGATCTATAATCCCTTTGTTTGTGGTTCCTTCCTTCATCAGTTTCTGAGCAACCATCATCATCAGTTCTGTGGGACTCATCTCTATGATGTTTTTATTCTCAACTAGAGAAGTGTCAATTGTCAATAATGATGTGCCAGCATCTGGTTCCCTACCGGATTCCCCTGTTTTCTTTGGTGATTTAGCTTTTATTGCCTCCTCACTTCCACCGTTGGCTTCACCACTTGGTGCAGTCTGTGCAACTATTGGTTCCTCTATAGGAGCAATATCCTCAACCTGTACATTAGTATCCAGAGGACAAGTGTCCTCAATGTTAGTATCATGTACAATATTCTCTATATTAACTAGTGTTTCTATATGAGTAACTACATTTGTGTTAACCGGTGGCTCAATTTCCATTATCTTGATATTCTTCAAAACTGAGGGTGGAGTACCCATAATTCTTTTACCTTTCCCTTCAACCAATGTATCTATAGTATCAATCTTTCTCTCTGGTGAAGTGAAGAATCCTCTATGCTCTCCCAAAAATTTAATCCAACCCTTTTGTGTCTCCTTTATTATCTCATTTATCCTTCCTAAAATCAGGCTAGTAGTTCTATGTTTGTTGTTAAAAACCTTCCTATCTACAGCCTCAATTGTCTTCTCCATCTCATCTAGATTTATAGTAACACATATAGCTAAAAGTTCTTGCATCTTAATGTGTTTGTCTTCTTGCATTGCAGATAACCTTCTAGCATCTAACATGTTGTATAGCTCTGTCGGTATTTGATTTTCTATTTCAATTAATGCTTTCTTATAGATATCTAAATATATAATTATTTCTTCCTCTACCTCTCTCAGTTCATCATCTTCAAATATATCATAATAAGACTTAACATTTTTTAACATCCCATCCTTATTAATTTCATCTACAATTTCAGCACAAGTCTTAGGCAAAATAATTGTTACATTACCAGTCTCTAGTGCCAAATCAATGTCACTCTTCTTCCTCCTTCTATTAGTACCGGATGTATCTAATGGTGTAGCTTTGGGTGCCTGCTTCTGTGTCGGGAATTTGATGGTGACCTTCATAACTGGTTGTTTCTTTTCTTCCACTTTAGGTTTTTCCAGTTTTTTCGTCCCAACCCTTTTGAATGCTAATGTTGTGTCATCTTTAGGCTCAGAATCTGCAGTCACAGGTTCAATCTAAACTACTGGATCCTTCCTCTTTCTCCCTTTTTCCGAGATAGCATCAATGAGTTCCTTAATGTCCTTTGAAACCTCCTGTACAAACTTGCTTGCCTTACCTTCTTGTTTTTCCCTCTTCTTTCGGTTGAACTTAGTTTCAACCTCACGAGTCTTTTGTTGTGCTATTCCACAAGGTTTTTCTGCTTCATCTATATCTGCATCAAGTAGAATTTTAGCATATGCATAAAAAATTAATGCATCCACCTCATAGCCCATTTCAACTATCCAAATCTATTGGGGCTTGATTGCCTCCATGAGGGTCTCATCTTTCTTGACCATGAAACATATGTCAGTAGAGTATTCTCTACTACACCCTCAGGTACTCTTATTCTAGAGCTCATAGAATTATGAAAAGCCTTGAAGTTACCCCATACTTGTCATCTCTAAGACTTCTCAATGCAACAATTAATTTCTTAAGTTGTCTTCCTACCAGGATGTCAAAAGCCCATTGCTTCCTTCAAGAACCAGGAGTATCATTCAAAAAGTATAACATTAAGTAGAATAATAGATTTCCATACCAGAAGGTTCCCTTCTTCTCACCTTCAATCTTCCCTAAATTGATCAATAACTCCTCAAGCATCCTATCACAATGATCTAACTTGATATTTTCTCTCATCATTCTATAAGCGGCCAAAATACATGAACTTGAAACTGAATTCAGTCGATTAGACTGAGTCACCTTGTAGCCTATGATCATGCTTCCAAATTTGATGTTAGTTTTGGTGATGGTGCTCACCTTCATCGATCTCTTGTCTGATGTGGCACTTGTGATCTTCCTTATGAAGTCATTTGATACTTTCTTATCCGGATGTTGCCCTATCGATGCAAACCAGTATTTGCTTGGATGGCTTCCTTAGTGATTTTGTAGGCTCAATCCAGCCATATGAATTCCCCATGTACTTTACTCAGTACATATCTGACAATCTCATCCTCGAACTCCAGAATATCCAATATATTAGTGAACCCTAGATCTTCGATGTGTTGATATGTAGGTTTGATTTTACCATATTCTCCCACGAGTTTATTCATATACATCCCCTTGATCTCCGAAGTGCCTAAGTCCTCTATATGATAATGAATATAGGCCCTAACATCTTCCACATATACCACTCCCTCCAAGACATGAGAAAACGCTCCAACCGAATCTTCCTTGGTAGCCACATGTGGATAACATTTGAAAATTGGCCTGGGGTGGTCCTTAACTTCTACTACAGTTGGATTTGCAAAAAAAATAAGAGCAGAAGTTGATCTTGATTCCATGATTAAAAAAAATACCTCTAGAATGCTTCCAGTGAAAACCTTCAACAAATCCTTCCAAATGTTGGTGTGATCGCTCAAGAAGAAATCTAATCACCTCTGAATAGCTTCTGATTGCACTAAGTCACTTTGAATCACTCTGAATCACTTTGAATTTTCTCTGAATACTGGGTGAATAATAATGAAGTGTAAGCAACCTTTTATCCATCAAGAAAACCCTATTTTTTGTTAACATAAATGACTGTTAATGAATGATACCGGATCTCACTCTGAATATATTAATACCGGATAATCCTCTCCAATATCTGGAACATCTTCCAGAATCTCCTCTAGGGGCATATATGCATCATCCTCCATGAAATTTGCCTACCCCTAAGGCATCTACCTTAGTTACTAGATGAGCTCACTACCGGTGCAGGAGCAACCTCTTTTGTTGGATAGGTAACCGGGACATTCCCATTTGATGATTACTCTTCAATCTTTCTAACCCATCTCTGAGTATGATCTTTCCGTATTTCATTAACCTTCTCTTTGCCTTTATCATTTGATCCTCCATTTCCAACCGATGGATTTATGCTTCTACAAAACTTAGCAATATGTCCAACTTCATTGCATGCATAACATGTAGCATTGTTATTTTGAATTGCCTTGCTAAAACTAGTGAAATTGCTTGACCTACACTGATTAGCCATATGTCCAAATTTTCCACAAGCATAGCATTTTACATTCATTCTGTAATCTTCTGTCTTATGACCAATTTTATTGCATTTAGAACATTTACTGAGAGCATAATCAGGGTTCTGATTTGCTCTGTTTCTACATTACCTAGCCATGTGTCCAAATATATTGCAAACAAAACATCTACCATTAAATTTATAAGAATTGAATTGCCTTACCGATGCCTTATGGTTTTGATCTTCATTAGCAGTACCAGAACTCTGTCCTTGCTCAAATCCAAGTCCACTGGAATCTCCAATCTGCCTCTATCTCTTTAGTAACTCATCAAGATGTGCTGAGCTGATCTTGAATTTTTCTTTATACTCACTTGCAAGAGTTAAAGCATCTCTTAGTACTATCATTTGTCTCTCAAGCTCTTGCTCATTACTCTAGGATTGTACCAAATCAGACCTCAACATCTCATTTTCATGAGTCAACCTACCACATTCTTCAAATTTGTTCTTCATGGATACAACAAGATTTTCTTCCTTTTTCTTTCTGTCCTCAATATCCTTGAACAACCTCATAGTCATAGTTTGTATTTCATTCTTCATAACCATGTTCTCCTGACTCAATTTCTGACCTTGTTCCTTAAGTGCATTTTTCTCTTCATCATCTTGATTTTGTAAAAGTTCCTTCCTCCTAGCTTGAATAGAAGATAGTCTCTCTTGTAGGACAAGAATAAATTCTTTAGTAGAATTCAACTCATCTTGTAGCTTTAAGTTCTTCAATCTTTCAACATAATAATCTTCAAGTGCCATCTCAAGCTGCTTCTCCAAAGCCATATTCAATGATTTCGGTTTCAGGATCTTCCTCAAGCTGTTAAACTTCCTCTGAGGCACAAGGCTCTGATACCAATTGTTGGAAATAAATAACGCTGAGAGGGGGGGGGTGGATCAATGCTATACCAAAATAGAAGATTTTATCTTTAACAAAACATTCATACACCAACTGGTATACCAATATAAACATAATTGAAAGAAGTAATGCAACCAATAAGCCAAACACATAAATAAGAACCATAACACACAAATTTATACATGGAAAACCTCAATGAGGAAAAACCACGGTGAGATTTGTGACCCACAATATCAATTTATTGGCCATATGAAGAGATATTTAAATATATGATGGACCTACACTTGCAAGAAGGCTTACAACCTAGAGCACACTGCTCATCACAATTGGAGCCTCACTGACTACATAACAATCCAGAAAACAATCTAGAGAAGTATGAACTGCTTAGTATAGCATCTCCAATGCCAGAATACAGTTCCGATTTAAGCTCTGTCTGATCTGGTCAAAACCCTAAACCTCAGTACTGGAATAACCCTTACAATGAATTCCTTACATACATAGTCTCTCAGATATATTTTACATTACATTACATCCATATATCAATTCCACATGTCTATCCCTTATCATCTTATTGCAAAATGCTCTAATCAATCTCCCCTATATACCCTATACAAATTTATGCATTATGTTGGCTTACAAAGATATATACAATATCTCATTTATATGTCAGCCATATAACATAAATGAATAAGAATTAAACCAAGTTGCCAATGCCGGATCCAAGATATGTCAGCCTCCAATATTGATTATCTTTACCATACCATGTCAGCCTGCATTATTAGTGACCAAAGAAATCTTCTATCCTATCGGTGTCGGTGCCGGTGTAGAGTCAATGAAGTGCCTGTCGGTACACCATATGAAGCCGGAACCTAAAATCATGTTGCCATCAATGACAAGATAATGAAACCTAACCAGTGAAGTGTCAATTGCTAACATTTTGTTCTTTTTCCTACAAGAAATTCCTGGTCAAGGAAGAGTACTTTGGTCACCAAACAGACTGGTAGGTCATCAAATTGTAAAGTGATTGAGGAGATTTCCTAACGATGTGGCAAAGGAAAACACGTTCACCTCCTACTTCTCTCTCTTTCAATTTAACATGCAGAGGAGACAAAGAATGTCGAAGGAAATGGTTGAGAAATACAAAGAAGATATTGTCCTCGTGTTCACAACAGACAATTGCTACATGGAGGCCATTGTCCCAAGAAAAAAATGGATTCCATTATTCGGTTATGAGGTTGTTGAGGAAATGAGGGTATGTACAAGTCAAGTGTTATTGAATATCCTTGTGGATGAAATGCAAGAAAGATTTGGAATGATAGCTAAGAAGTCTTTGAAGATTCACATGGATCATACCAAAAAAACCCATGGAAAGAATGTAAAGAAATTTATCTAGGAATGCCTTCGCTCGGGCTTTTCACGCTCTAAGGAAATTTGAATGCTCAGTGAGTGAAAAAGAGTGAAAAACACTTGCTTTATAATGCCATTTCCTTCAACTACCACATTAAATGCCTGCAAGTTAAGTGAAACTTAACATATCTGTCGGTAAAGAAGTAATTCAACTACAACTTCTATCAAGAATTTCTTATAAATATCTAAGTGTAGGATAACACTGTTTTCTATGCTTTCCTTTTCTTCATTAGTAAAAGTGTTATACAACTTGCTGATATTTGACAAGTTTCCATCTTCAGTTATTTCATTCAAAATATTATCAAGCGAGGGGATAACTTGTTTTTCCTTTTTCTTCCTGGGTGTTATTTTGTTTGTCGGAGGCCTTACTACCTATTGTTTCTATCTTGTTCTCTTTGGAGCAGGTGAGGGTACTGGTGAAGGTTTCCTTTTCCTTACTACTCTCTGAAACTCTACTGGTATTCCACTGTCAGAGGAGGTAGCAACCGATGAAAGATGTGTTTCTGATTGTAATCCTTCTAAGTCGCTCTCCTTAATACCTATCATATTCAATATGTTCTCCTTGATTACCTTTTCCTATCTTGTTGCTTTCCTAATTGTTTGTTTTGTTTTCTTTATTATTTTTTGTGATTGAACTTTGCTTTCAATTGTTTCAGCACTACCAAATATTTCTTCTGTTGGTTCTCTAGGGGCTTCTAGAAGTGATTTTGCATAAGTTTCTATTATGTTCTCATCAGCCTCATAACCCATATTTGTAACCCAAACTATCCTCGGAACCACTTTCTCCATCCAGATTTAATCCTTCTTTATAACAAAACATATCTCTTTTGATATTTATCAACTATGGATTGAGGTAGTCTTTCCCTAATTTTCATTCTAGTCTTCAGTGCCTGAAAGTGTTCAATTATGTTCTTCTCCCTTTCATCTCCCATGTTATTAAGAATATCCAAAAGTTGTTTTCCTACCGGAATGTCAAAACCAAAATCCTTTCTACCAATACCGGGAACTTCCTTGGTGATATAAAACAATAGACATACAAGTAAGTTGCCAAATCTGAATGTGCCTTTCTTGTCACCCTTAAGTTTCTTCAGATTGTCTATTAGCTCATCTTTTAACCATTCACATATGTCAATCTTTGCATTACTATTTACTAAGTCATAAGCACTCTTGATACATAAACTAGAAATAGAGTTTAATCTGTTGGCATGTGTAGCTTTATATCCAAGAATCATGCTAATGAATCTTACATTGATATCCTTTACATCATTGACTCTCAGGGATCTCTTATCATAGGTTGCACTGGTTAGGGTCATTAGAGTGTCGTTTGGAACCTTTTTAGTCTTGTCAGGCTTGCTACTAGTGGAAGGTAAGCCTGTCACTGCCCTAACCGCTTCTTTTGTTATCTTATGAATATAATCTAGCCAAAAGAACTCCCCATGAACTCTTCTTAATACAATCCTTATAACCTCCTTGGAAAAATCAGGAATCCTAAGTATCTCCACAAAACCTAGGGTTTCAATTATCTTGTGTTCCGGTTTTACATTACCATTTTCATCACATATTACTATCCTATACATATTCATAATTTCATCAGCACCTAGTTCTTCAATATGACAATGTATGTAAATTCTAGGATCCTCAGCATATGCAACTCCTTTGGGTATTTTAGAAAATACTCTTAGGTTATCATCCTTCTTCGCTACTTCAGGAATGATTTTAAATACGGGCCTAGGGCATTTAATCACTTCAATTATTGTAGGGTTTGCAATGAATTCAGGTGCAGAGGAGGAAGCCATTGTATAAATACCTTAATTTGCCTTTAGGTTTGAATGCTTGAATGATTTCCTTCACTTCTCGCTGTGGATGCCTTCACTAGGGTTTTTTGTGCTCTAAGGAAATTTGAATGCTCGGTAAGTGAAAAAGAGTGAAAAACACTTGCTTTATAATGTCATTTCCTTCAACTACCACATTAAATGCCTGTCGATTAAGTGAAACTTAACATATCTGCCGGTAAAGAATTAATTCAACTTCTCACCATCAACCTAGGGTAAACTAGCATGTTATTTTCAATTCGTTGCCATACCCCCAAAAAGATTTCTTTTCAGTTAGATGAAGAATCTCCTGCCGGTGGAGTGATACTCTATTCTACCGATTAAGGAATAGCTTCATTAACATTCTGATCTGACTTTCTAATCCATTGTTTTGAAAATTCTTGCTTTACTTCTTCAACCTTCTCTTTACCTTTCAAACTGGGTCCTTTGTTATTTGCCGATGATGCCTTACTTCTACAAAATTTTGCAATATTTCCAATCTTGTTACAAGCATAATAAGTCACATTATTTTTCTGAATAGCTTTTCCATATCCTATGCTAGTATGTGTTTTGCATTGATTAGATAAGTGTCCAAATCTTCCACAAACATAACATCTTACATTCATTCTATAGTTTTATGAATTATGACCAATTTTGTTGCATTTAGAACATTGACCGGTGGGTGCATTAGTGTTCTGATAGTTTCTAGATCTACACTAATTTTCTCTATGACCATACTTATTATAGTTAAAGCATTTCCCATTAAATTTGTAGGCATTGGTTGTCTTACTAGTTTACTGTATCATGATTGTTTGCAATACCATAGCTTTCACCAACTTCAAAGCCAAGACCATTAGTATCTCCATTAGGTTTTTGATTTTTCAGCATGTCATCAAGTTCTTCTGAGCTTTTCTTGAATTTCTCCTTGTGTTGATTTGCAGTAGCCAACTCATTTTCTAAGAAATATTTCTGTCTCACGAGTTCAATTTTATCATGCTCCAAGTGAATCATATCTGTCTTCAACATATCATTTTCATGACTGAGTCTTAGATTTTCATTTCTAGCATCATTGATTCTCCTAGCCAAGTCATCTTCATTCTTCTTTCGGTCTTCAATGTCTTTACAAAACCTCATAGTTATATCTTGCATCTCATTCCTCAGGGTCATGTTTTCTTGCTTCAACTTGCTTACAAGATCATTAAGAGTTTCATTTTCATCATCATCACTTTGTATCTTATCATGAAGTTCTCTTCTTTTATTCCTAGCAATAGTGATATTTTCTTGAAGTCCTTGAATGATTTCCTGTGCAGCCTTCAGATCATCTTCAAGCTTCATATTTTTCAACTTTTCTGCATCATAATTTGCAAGAGCTGTTTCCAATTGCTTTCTCAGGTTTTCCATCTGTACTGGTGTCAGAATCTTCCTCAAGCTGTTAGGATTTTGAAAATAGAGGACCAGGATCTGATACCAATTGTTAGGATTCCTAAAGATATTGAGAGGGGGGTGAATCAGTATCTTGTCGGTTAACAAATTTTCTAATCTTATTAAACAAATTGCATTCCAAAATAGAGTACCGGTAAACTAGAAATAATGCAGTAAATAAGATCAATAACCACAACATAGAAAGCACACCATAACACAATACTTTTAATGAGGAAACCCGGTGTGGGAAAAACCTCGGTGGGATTTGTGACCCACAATATTCACTCACTGGCCAATAAATGAATATTACTTACAATAGGGGCCTGCACATGCAGGAAGGCCAACTGCCTAAAGCTCACTACTTAAAAACAAAAGGGAAGTCTCATTGACTTACAAAAATGGATTATGCAAATCCAATATCATGTACTACTTCGGTTCAACATTTGCTATACCAAGTTTAGTACTGGTTTAAGCTCATACAACTTCCATAGACCTTATTCCAAAATCTGTCTTAATGTTCGCATCTGCCTATTACATTCCATACATGCTTTTTTTTCTTTTACAAATGATCTATAAGATCTCATACTTATATGAGTCTTATTACAATTCGCCTTGTCAGCTTACAAAAATATTTTACAATTAAATACAAAATAAAATCTTGTCAGCTGGGGTATAGGTAAACATCTTTGCCACTGTCAGTGTCGGCGCCTACCAGTGCCATAGGATTGTAAGGTTGCCATAAATGACAATACCTTCAATCACCTACAATTTCTCATTGGAGTGTGCATTTGCCAACACCAAGAACCATGGAATGTTACCAACTACTTATTCTAGTACCCTTACCGATGAATGTGAGGATGTGAATACTAATCCTATAGATAATGTACATATTATGAATGATAAAATAAATGTACTTGAAACTTTTGTTGATCCTCTGGTAAACATTGAATCCAAAAAGGATAAATAAATTGAAAGCTCAAGTGAAAAAGGTCAAGAAGGACAGGTGACAACAGAACAAGAACGTCGTGGATTTGAGCCCAAGGCTGCATCAGAGGAAAAGATGAAGAATCAAAACACTGTATTGGATGAAAAAGGGTCTCAGGCTATAACTATGATTGGTACCAATTTCAGTACAATTTATGAATCCTGGAAGAGTCTGTTTGCCTCACCTTTGAACATTCAGCCCATAACTTCTTCAAAATTGATAGTTTACTTTCTAAGGTTGATCTAGTACAAAAATATCAAATTGGAGAAGTTTTTCTATCTTCCGCTAGATATCTTTATAGGTGAATCACAAATGAAGGATAGAATTGTTGAAGAATTACATATTGCACTTCATAATGTTATGCCTGGATGTTAATTAGATATGGCTGCCCCCAGTGTTGATAAATTTAAAGTGTTGATAAGTTCTCTCAAAATTCACTTAGAAAAATTGAAAGAAAAATATGAGAAAGATCAAGAGGAAGACAAAGAGAAACTGCTACTTGAACTTAATGGTAAATGTGAGATTGCTTTTCAATAGCTCTCCAAACTCATCTCTCAAGTTCAATCATATTTGTCAAATGGGAATATACTTTTCTCATATAGTCTTCAATGACCAAATGCCACAAAAAAATTAAAGATGAAATCAACAATATTGAAGACAAAATCCAACAAGCCTATGCTAATTACCAGTTAACTCAGGATCTATCTATTATGGTAGATCGAAAATGGAAGAGCTGCATAAGAAATATTATGAACTGTAGCAACAAAGAGATGATATCATTCTTCCTTTGGGTCAATTGAGAGACATGAGTAGTGAAAGCATATCTATTATGAACCACACCCTTTCCAAAGCTTTATAGTTCAAGTATTCTAACCCAACATCAGCCAGTTCTTCGGTTAAATTTGTTTGTCTCCCTTAAGGGGACTTAAGTTTATGAACATTTATTTTCTTTTTTTTTCCCTTTTTCATTGCTATGAAAGGGGGAGTAGTGTGATGTTATGTTATTTATGTGATACTTTCAGACAGTTATGTTATTTTCAAACAATTTTAGTTGTTAGTTTTTAACTTTAGTTTTCTTTTGAGAAAACCTATACATCATTAGTTTGTGTTGCCATCAATGACAAAGGGGGAGATTGTTGACCTGTTGTCATTGATGTCATTGTTGTAGTATGGTCTAGCATATATGTCATTGATGTGGTCTGGTATAACATAGATATGGTTGGGTTATTTATTGTTTGCTCTGGTACATGTTTTGGTTTGTTCTTTTGCTCTATTATATGTGCAATTCTTATACACTTGTTTTGGCATTTATCTCATGTAGTTTCATGATCTAGTAAGGCATCTCAGGTTTGGTCCCATCTAGAAATGTTGAAGGCATGTTCTACAAGGCAGTTTTGGATCTATTCCTATCTGGATATGATGGAAGGCGTATTCTACATGATGTTTTGGATTCAAGAGTATAGCCGACATCATAAGAAGATATTTTGTTGTAGCGTGTATGTATATCAATCTCACCCCTTCTCCGATTGAGTCAACTTATCAAAGTTTTTGTGTATATATATAACAAGCAGTTTTGCAAGATAGAGATATGGTTGTTGAAAAACAAGTGATGTGTACATATTGTATATGAGAAAGTTTTGTGAATGTGAATGTTGTTTAGGCGGTATATGTACTATAAATGTAAAGGAAATTTTGTAATTCAATGGAACTATATCTCATGTATATGACAAATGTAATTCTTACAGCTCAATTTTGTATTCTGACTATAAGCCTAATCTCCAACAATGAGCCCTTTTGTATTTGGGCAGTGAACCCTTTCGATAGTGAGCCACCTTGTACTGTGTAACCAATTACATATTACACTATACTTGAGAGTTCATCCTCTCTGTGGTTTTTTGGGTAAAAGTACAATACTATGTCACATTTCAGGCCAACTTATCAGCAAAAGTGAATTTAAGTTTTTCTAACTAAAAATTAATTCTAGTCAAACATATGGTCTATATAGATTCATTTTAGATAAGTTATATATGTACCACAACTTTTCCAATTGAAGTGTCTACTAAATGTAGATTTTATATCACTTTGGGTCTAATTACAAAAAAAGAAAAAAAAGCCAAATTGAAAAACTTGATGTTTCAACAACTCCTACTCTTATAAATAAATTTTTTTTGAAATGTGAAAATTCACTTTTATAGATCTACAAGTGCATATTCCAAAATATATCTCTTTTAATATTTTAATTATTTTTAATATTTTACATTTTATTTTTATTGAAAGTAGGTCATCAACACTTAAATATAAGATTGATTATCTTGACAAGAAAAAATAGTAAAATTTATTTAGATTTTTTGAAAAGAATATGATGAACTAGAGAAAAAAATCTATGTCAAGACGATATAATTATTTTCTAATTTGGATAAATAATGAATAAAAAAGGTGGTGGCAAATGGAAAAATTTATATTTCAGTACACGCAACTTTTCAAATTTATTAAAAAATATATATTTATAAAAAATAGTAAAAAATATATCCATGCACTAAAGTTTCAAGTTATCAATATACACAAAAAAATTAAAGAAAAAAAGTAAAATTCATTAAATAAACTGTGGCGGCTTGTGTAGCTTTAATTTCAGCATTCTATCAACAACTAAACTATAGTGTTTACTTTAAACAAAACTATAATCAAATAGTTTTTTAAATTTTTATAAAAACTATAAACATAAAATACACAAAAGAATATACATTTTATTAGTTTACATCATTTCAAAATTCAATACATATGTTTCACATTCTATTGACTCAATTTAAAAACTTGAATCAACATTGGCCATTTCCTTTATAAAAGTGTGACACGGCTTTGTAATTTTACCCTTTCCCATATTGGGTTTTCCATGTATAAATCCGGTGTTATGTGTTTTACATTAATTTGTTTATTGAATTTAAATTATGTTATACAATTGGTTAGTTAGAAGTTTTAATAAGTTCAAGGGAATATTGATTCACCCCTCCCCTCTCAGTATTCCAGATATTCAACAGGGTTCCTATGCATGGATACACATAGATTCATGTAGGACATCTTTTGAATTCAACACAAATACACATTGAGGACTTTGGTCATACAACATAATGTGAATTATTAGGGAGCCCAATTGATAGGATAGAACATGAATGCCAAAAATTAACATTAGGATATATAAAATTTTAAATCTTAAGACAAAAAAATATTGAATGGTATCATTAAGATAAATTAAAAACTTATTTTATATCATTAGGATTGAGCCATTTTTTTCCTATTTTATTTACATCAAATAATATTGAAGAAGTATTTAAACCCTTTATCCCTTCCTCAACTAAGTCATTCTAGCCTTGACTCTCTGACCTTGATGTTTGTAGTTTTGAATTTTCCTTAATAGAGATTGTATTCTCATGTGTATGGATCCAGTATCCCTATCAACCAATCTTCTTTGAAGCTTCCCTTCAAAGGAAAGCCACTTATCCTATATGTAGCATTCTAGATTCCTTACAATCAATAGCTTTCTTTTTCCCACTATATTGAACAATTTTTTTCATAAATAAACTAGAGAACACCATCTCTAAATTACAGAGTTGTTCCTATTCAATTTTTTTTACCAATGGGAACTCTCAATTTTTAGTTTTGGGTATAACATAAATAAATATTCCAATAATTGAAGCTCATACCAAAATTCATAATAAATTTTTTAATCTCGAAAGAGTGAATGTTTGAAGGTAAAATTGACCTTGATCGGGTGTCATTGTGTGTATGGTATGCATTTCTAAATCTATTTCTAATTGTTTTATTAACTAGATGACTATAAAATCCTTGCAAAGATTTTACAATATATATTTTCAAGATAACAAAGAAAATGTTTCGGTATTCTTATAGATTACTACTTAGACTCATTGACTATTCTACAAATATCTATTAAAGATTTCTAAATCTATATGTAGAAGCTAGTTTTCTTATATATTTTGGAAGATATGGCCTTTTGTGATTTCTTCATTAAGGTTTCACCATTGGTTTCAATTGTTGCATCTTTTGAATCAATTTTGCGATTCTAATGTTCAATTAGATAAAGGCACTAATTTCATTTTGGTTCCACCTCCCCATCATTCCAACTCACCAACAAAAAAATAATTTTACCTAATTTACTACATTTTCACTATTATATCTAAATATATGTTAAATAATGAGGGGTTATTAAAAAAAACTTATAGATATTCATGTGGTAGATTTTCTAATTTAATAAGGTAATTGACCTTAAATATAATAAATTAATATATAAGCTTGAAGCATGACAACCAAAATAGGGGTATACTATACAATTTGTAGGTTTTGTGCCATCATAAGTGTCTAGTTTATGTGGTGATTGTAATGCCCCAATTACACAATCTTAACAAAACATGACTAATATTTTTATAAAAATAATACCAAACATTCAATTAATTAAATGACCATTAACTTATCTAAGGGATCAATTTTACAATGACATCTTCATACTTTAGTCAAAAAAGGGAAAGTAAACTTAAGACTATACCTATTTTATTTTTATAACTTACTTCATGAGTGAAAAGAAAATGTTGACTCCTATTTCAATACTAAAGAATTGAGAAAAATTGTAAGTGGTGCAGTCACAGATAAAGGGTTTGGTTAGGACTATCCAACCATGCAATGTAGAGTTCAACACAATGGAAATAACACAGGAAAATGCTTAGAAAATAAGAAGATCATTATATTCATCATTTGCAACACTCATTACATCATATGCCTTCATATGCAGTTCGTAGAAATGGGCTCACAAGCCTTTCACAAGTTGTTTACAAGCTATACAATGGGTGCATTGGCCTAATCACAATCCCATGGACTGGCTAATTAATGAATCTAAATTTAAAAGGTATATCTATGAATACAATTAATAACTACTTATAGATTGATTACAAAATGTTCTTATATATGCTTCTCCCACGCTCAAAAATATTTGCATCAGCCTCAAGGGTCACAAAACACAAAGAATGATTAAACATGTAGGTCAGCCTCAAAATATGAGATAAAAATGTGTTGGGGACCACGAGGAAATTTCCCCTAGGATCCAAAATTTGATGAAGTTGTTCCAATTATATCTGCACACAACATGAATGGTCTATAGGTAGAATGTCACAACTGGACTAAAATGCTCCAACAGAGAAAATAATTGAACTTCAAGGAGTGTTAACTTAGTGATGGTAAATAAAAATATAAAGAGTTCCAAATATGATGTAGATGATCCCATGTTGAGTGAAAATGCTCCTTATACTTATTGTTCATATCCTCCATATGTTTTCAGACTTGCTTATGTATTGTTTTTATATACCCTACAAATTCTTCCGCTTCTACACTTCTTTTATTCTCCATACTGATGTCTCTAAGCTCGACAACTCCTCTAGTGTGTATTGTGATCATTATCTCAAATGGTGTTGATGAAGAGTCTCAGTATAGGTATAGGATAGGTTCCCCTAATCAAAGAACACACCAAGGACCCTAGAAATCACAAAACACTCCTAGGGGTTAAGGAATATCAGTTTGACAAGTACCACATCCCTTTCTTCCAAATAAAAGACTACTGGTATAAGGTCTCTTTCATTGACCGGTACAAGGACCCTATGGTCAACAATGGTTTGGTCCCTTCTCCAATGAAAAAATGGCTATTTAAGATTTGATTTGAAGTCCCCTAGGTTAGGGAGACCTCCTTCAATCATTGAATTCAGGTTCCCTCTACCGGTTTGGGTAACTGCCGCAACAAGGCCTACAAAACCTAGTAGCCCTGCCAGACCAGTTTTCCACACTTAACTCTTTATTTCTCCAAAAGACTAGACAAAAAATCCTAGATTTGGATACCCTTTTGGGAGTTACAAAACATTTCCTAAGGGTTCTTACTGGTAGGGAACACAAGAATCCAAACTCTGCTTTGGTTAGGAGACCGATATAGCCCAATTAGGCCTATCTTACAAAGGAGTGTGTAGACACAGACCTTAAATCACCAAAAAAAATAAAGGAATACTCTTAAGCCATTTCAAATACACCAATTCCTAAGTCTTAGGTCGTGATCATACCTTTAACCCCTGATGTGAGACCTATTTGCTTACACTTGCACGGTGGCCACATAGAGTTGCCCACCTTAATGCATCAAACCCTCACCTCCAACTGATCCTAACCTGCAAAAGGCCTTTAAAATCCTAAAATACATTGGCCATACTTGCATCCCCTCCAAATCCATGAACCACCAATGAAGGATCAACAAGGTAAGGCCATTTCTTTGCAAAACCCTAGACAAAACTATCAAATCTAGAACACTTCCAGAAATTTACCGATTTCTTCCTTGTCTTGGTGAATTAGGACCTTAGACTTGATGCATTTGGAAGGTGACTGGCCACTCTAACACATACCACTATTTTCCTTATTCCAAAATGATCATACAGTACTGATGCTCTGCAAAAAGGGAAGGTTAGTGAATGATAACAAAACACAAACAAGAAGAAAAGCCAAATTGTTAGTGTTAGAAATCATAAACAAAATACTTTCCTAAACAAGCATATCAAAAGAGATACCAAAAGCATGATAGAATATCTAACTAGGAAGGTAAATATGATGAGGCATCTCCAAATGCCTCCTAACATGCTCTTGACTTCTTCTCCCTTGTTCCTCTCCTCTCCAAGTTCCAAAATAGTGTAGCTCTCAGCAACTTTTTGCACTATGGATGCTTATGGAGGATTGAGATTGTAGTATTGTGCTCTAAATGTGAAATGAAAAGATAATACTAAGCTATTGATGCTAAAATGATTTATTTTAACTAGAATGACAATACATGAGTTTGCTATGCTAAATGCTCTCTAAAAATGCCTATAGCTTAAATGCATACAAGTTTTCAGGATCTGGATTATGAAGAAATGGGCTCTATTTATAGGAAAAATGGAGCAATGGATGGTTGAGATTGAGCAATCTCAACAAGGGTCAGGATTGAATGATTTCAAATCCATGTGAGGGCTTTCAACCCAATCCCAGGATGACAAGTGTCAATGTGAGATAGGTTGAGAGGGGAGGGAATAAGCATTAAATGCTTGACATGACTTTGAGAGTTAAAGTCAAGGTTGGTTGAATGAATAAACTCTTTATTCAAAGAATAAAGCTTTTATCCAATGGATAAACTCTTGTGCAAATGTGAAATGGAGGAATATGGTTAAAACAATAAATGTTTGGGGAGACAAGTTTGAAATAACCATAAATGGTTATGTAAGAGCCATAAATGGTCATGTAAGAGCCATTAGTGGTCTTGGAAGACTTTGGGGGTTAATTTGTTCAACACACAAAGCATTAAATGCTTTTCAAAGACTTTGGAGTCTTTGAGAAGTGACTCCATTTTGCTTAAGAGTGTGACAATAATTAGGGGATGGATTAGGCTAATCAAGAAGGGGTTAGAAGAATCTAGAAGGGGATTAGATTTTGCAAGTGGATTTGGTGGGTGAGGGAAAATAAGATTTTATTAAAATAAAATTAGTTTATTTCAATAAATGTGTGCAAGTTACATTTGTAGGAAAATGCAAGTGGGGGGGGATAATGATTTAAATAAATGTTTTATTTAATTTATTTAAAAGAGAAAAAGGGGATTTTATTAAATAAATAGATTTTATTTATTTAATTGATTTGTATTTGGTTTAATGAATTAATTAAAATAAATTGAATAATTTATTTAATTAATAGAAGAATGTTTAGAGATGAATTAATTAAATATTAATTTAATTAACTGGTGGCTAGTGGATTTTTAATCAAATAAATAGCGAATATTTATTTAATTAAGCTGGACAGATTTGTGGGACAGGTTATCGAGATGATGATGACCGAGGGGACCCGATTTGCATGGGGGCCGTGCGTGCTGGCGCACATGTACCAAGAGCTCCATGAGGTGGTGTATCGGGGGAGGGGTTCCTTAGCAGTGGGCATGATGCTGCTACATATTTGGGCGTGGGAGCATCGACCAATGACTCGACCAGTGAGTCTTAGATTCCGTGCAGTAGACCAGCCGTACATGTTTATGTACAGTGACATGATGAGTCAGCCGCACCTGGGGAAGTTAGAGTGGTGGCGATGGGCATTGGACGACCTGGATGCAATTATATGGCGGCCATACTTGGAGTGTGAACCATGAGATGATGACGCAGAGGCACTGCCGTATGTCTTCATGACCCGATTCCTCATTGGGAGGACCTCATACCATGTAGAGAGACAGGTGCCCGAGAGAGTGATGAGGCAGTTCGGACGGCAGCAGGGACTGCCCAGTGGATTTGGAGAGTATGCTCGGGTTATTCAGGAGAGGTATGCATGGGGTCCAGTGCTACCGTATGATCAGGCACTGGTAGAGTTCCGGACACTGCAAGCGAGGCCATGGGACATATGACCGAGGGTTGTGGATGCAGGTGTGACAGATGAGTAAACGCAGTACCGGGCGGCACACCCGATCCCACGGTTATCGGATCCAACAGAGCCGATCCCATCTTTTGAGGATGAGAGGGGACAGAGACGGAGGAGGGCAGGAGGTTGAGGAGATGGAGGAGGTGGTGGAGGAGATGGAGGAGGTGGAGGAGGAGAGGGAGGAGATGGAGGAGGTGGAGGAGGAGGTGGAGGAGGATTGGGGATGTGGATTCAGTGGAGAGGGAGAGGTGGACTGCCTTTATAGATATCACAGGGACCATTGATACCGAGAGGAGTTCGGCTGAGTGGGAGGGGGATGGAGAGAGAGATCCTGATGGACAGAGGGGAGGGGACTACTGGAGAGGGTGGTGCAAGGGAGGCAGCTATGGATACCAAGTAGGGAGCCACTGGAGATCTACGGGATCTCATCATAGTACGCTTGCAGATGCGGATAGAGGATTTGGAGGCAGAGGTGGCAGCTAGGGATGTTTAGCTATTTGCACGGGAGTCAGAGTTGATGGTGGTGCTGCGGGAGAGAGATAGTGCAGTGGAGAGATTGGCAGAGCTGCAAGAGAGAGTGCGGATTGGAGTAGGAGCACAGGGGCCTACAGGGGAGGTGATGAGGTAGTTTGGACGAGCACAGGCTGAGATAGAGTACTGGCAGGGTTTATATGAGCAGGTGGTGCCAGTCAGTTAGTGAGCTCTTAGCTATTCGCAGATGCAGCAGGCTAGATCAGAGCGATCACAAAGGATGCAGAGCAGTGGGGGTGTGATGGGTCATTTGAGGAGGGAGAGATCAGGAGATGCAGGAGGGAGTGGTGGTTCGATGAGGCCTCCACGGAGAGATGGATTAGGTGGTGCAGGCACCAGTGGTGGAGCAGGGGGAGGTGTTGGGACAACATCTGGCCAGAGTGGCATTTGAGAGAGCATTTTTGCATGCATATATGTATTGTATCATTGTTTTTATTTTTTGGACTGTATCTTGGATGGCTCTTGGTAGCCGATTTTGTAGACTTCATTGCACTCTGATATATGAGATGAGATATATATGGAGATCCCATATTTTGATGATATGCATTTGATTATGTATGGATGTTTATGTAGGATGATGAGTTATTGCTTAGATGGATATGCATACATGTATGCATTAATGAGATGTTTCTTATATGCATGTTTTTATGATGATTTATGATGTTGGATACTGACATATGAATGCAGGTTAATATATGTATGATTTGTTTGATTTTTTGATGAAATGAGTTTATGTATGTAATGCCATGATGATGTTGTATGCTTATGATGATTTATGAACAGGATTTTGGTGTTTCCTATTTTGATATAATGATGAGATGATTGATGTGATGATGTTAATGCAATGGTTGAATGAATGATGTTATGTATGGATATGCATCTAGATGTGTTTAGATGAATGTAATATGGATAAACAAAATGTAAAGGACAAATGTTTATATGATAATGTTTAAATGAATGCACATGTAAAAATGGATATTTATAAAATGGTATGAACCAATGTGTTTTGGAAACAAAGGGATTTATGATTCTAAATGCTTTTAAATATGATTTAAGTACAAATGATAATGTGATGATATTATAACGTATGGGTATAATAACTACACCTTAATGCAATTAAAAAGATGATAATGAATGCAATGTGAATGAATCCTAAAATGAGCATAATAAGATACTTAGTAATGAATGAATGCACCTTTTACCTATAAAGGAATGTATGCAAATAATACATGATAAAGGATAATAAAATGATAATGGATAATCTACACTATATGAATGCCTAGTAAATGATTTAAAACAATCAAAGACAATTTGATTCCATGAATGAATCTAATTATTTATGATTGATGCAATGATGCAAAATGATTTAATGAAAAAATAATGTCAAAAAATGAACTATATGCAATGTTAAGTTAAAAATGACATGAATGTACTTAATGCAAGATGCAACTAAATGCGATGATGATATGACCATGAGGAATGCAAGGTTTTTGAGACTTTGCATGATGCATTGATGATGTATCAGAGTACTCGGTCGTGATTGTATCCAAGACCAGCTTAATTTTCACATTTGCATATAAATCCTATATATGAATGGATGAATAAATGGGTGATGTGCAACATAATGCAAGATATAAATAGATGAGATGAAATGACGATCCATAGTGCTCTATTTTCATCATTGAGCTTTAAAATGTTGGAAGAGAATACAAACATCTTGACATAATGATTCAAGATGACCTGAGTATTCCTTACATGGATTTTAATATAGCAAGTTAATACAAACGACTTGATATATAAGGGTCAAGTCGACCAGAGTATTGCTTGCAGAACAGACAAGGATTATCTCCATTCATGCGTGACTTGGATCGTCCTCCTTGATCTTAGGCTGATCATATCCCGAGACAAGTGCATACTGTACTAAGAGATAAAACCTTTATCTAGTCTGGATGAGGTAGGAGGAACCAAAGGAAGAGCATTGTACCTGCAAACAAATAGTATATACATAAAGAATAAAGAATAAGGATCCTTGGTAATGGTTCATGTTCATATGGTCGAGGTATATGCTATAGTCAGCAAGCCGGAGTGATTTATGACATTTGGCATAAGATCATGTAGCTTGGTGAACTTCCCACGTAGACACCATTAGTACATGCCCCAGAACTTCATCGGAAATAATGCGCAAATGATACAAAACAATGCTGAAAGATCCCGATATAGATAAACGAATGATTGTACTCATAAATCAACCAAGTATTTGATAGCTTAACATAATTTTTTTGTCAAAGAAAATGTCACTTTTTGTCTTTGTTTTGGTAAGGAAGGATGCATCCTTGTTGAAGACAGTTTTGAGTGTTTGATGTTGATTGTGTGGTTTGATTGGTAAATGGTCATCGTGTGAGTATTATGTCAATGTTTGTTTTGGTATATGCATGCATGAGTATGTACAAGGTGTTGCCATGTTTTTTTTGGATTTTCAATGTTTTCTGATGTTTTTGAATTTTGTATTGTTTTGAATGTTTTTGGATTTTGTATGAGACATTTTCCAATCTTTTTGATATTTTGATGATTGCTTGAATGAAGAACTTAATGAATCATAAGACAATGTAGAATCCACTTCCATTAATAGGTTAAAGGCATTGCCCCTAGTTTTAGACATGACTATGAAAAAGTGGGAGACAGGATGCATGGATTACTATCTTAATTGCAGATGAATAACAAGCCATGGTTTTGGACGAATGGATGTATGTATGAAGTAGATGTGATTGCAACAAGTCTAAAAGACAATGGAGCCATAGCCTTTACGAGTGGCACCTATTTGCCAGGTTTTTACCATCGTACTTACCCAAGGTGCCACCAAAGTGGTTGTTCACTGGTTGGATGCATGATTTTTCTTTACTTTTTTGAATGTTTTTGTATTTTCTTCAGGACATTTTTCTGAATGTTTTTGGTATTTTCTGGTATGCAGGGGAGCCTGATGCTCTGTACACCTTAGGTATAAAACCGTTTGAGGTGCATGCTATTGATTGGATCTGCAAGCGGTTCTCCTTCTGATGTAGCCAATTGATATGCCCCGGACCCGAATATAGCAGTGACAACATATGGGCCCAGCCAGTTTGATTCAAACTTGCCCTGATGTTCTCTGTTTGGTTGGTTGCAAGGATTCTCTTGAAGAACAAGATCACCTACCTCAAATGTATGAGGTCTAACTCGGTGATTGTAGCTTCTACTCATGCGCTGCTGATAGGCTTTGAGATGGTTGTATGCAGCTTGTCGCTTCTCATCAAGTAACTCTAAGTCCTGAAGGCATGAGACTCTGTAAGCTTCATCATCTATCAGATTATGCAAGGAAACCCATAGTGATGGTATCTCGACCTCAATAGGTAGAATAGCTTCAACACCATAGACCAACGAGTAGGCAGTTGCGCCTGTAGGGGTTCGAATGCTAGTTCGATATGCCCATAGTGCTGGATTTAGTTGAACATGCCAATCACGACCGACATCATTGACTGTCTTCTTTAGGATCCTCAATATGTTTTTATTGGATGCTTCAGCCTGACCATTGCCTTGTGGGTAGTAGGGAGTGGAAAAGCGGTGTTGGATGTGAAATTTCTCACAAAGTTCACGAACACCCTGATTTTTGAAAGGAAGACCGTTATCTGTGATGATGGACATGGGTACACCATACCGACAGATGATGTAGTTGAGGATGAATGAGGCGATCTGCTTGCCAGTGACTTGGGTAAGTGGAACAGCTTCAATCCACATTGTGAAATATTCGGTGGCGGTAATAATGAATTTATGACCATTGGATGAAGATGGATGAATCTTACCCACAAGGTCAAGGCCCCATTGATAGAAAGGCCATGGTGTCATGATTGGTTGTAGTTCCTGGGCCGGTACATGTATCAGGTCGCCATGAACTTGACATTTCTTGCATTTTCTGACAAAGTAGTAGGAATCCTTTTCCATAGATGGCCAATAATATCTAGCTCGCATGAGTTTCTTGGCTAGTGACGGATCACTTGAGTGAGTCTCGCAAATTCCTTCATGTACCTCTTCCAAAGCCTTTGTTATCTCACCTTGTTCCAGACATCAAAGGAGAGTACCATCAAGACTGCGTCGGTATAGGGTTTCGACAATAATGGTATATCGAGCAGTTTGGCGAATGAAGGTTTTACGTTGGTTATTTGATTGGTTGGGAGGAAGGGTGTGATCGTGGAGGTAGGTGTAGAATTCACCATACCATGGGGATTCAGAACCAACAAGGTGACATACCATCTTGGATTCAGGGATATCATAAGTGGGGATCCAAAGCTGTTCTACCAAGAACTCGTAGTGTGTTGAATTCTATGGAAGATCTAAGAGAGATGCGATGGTAGCCATGGCGTCAGTAGCTTGATTCCGATCTCTTGGTATCTACTCAAAAGTGATAGTAGTAAATGATGTCTTTAGAGTGTCCACCATTTGCTTATATGGCATGAGTTTATCATCTTTGGTCTAATATTCATCTGTTGCTTGTCGAATGACTAGTTGGGAATCGCCATATACTTGCAGTTCTTGTAATTTCCATTGTATGGGTAACTTGAGTCCTGTGATCAAGGCCTCATACTCTCCTATGTTGTTTGTGCATGGAAATGTGAGCCTATAAGACTTCAGGATGCTATCACCTTGGGGTGTGATAAACAGAATGCCTGCCCCTGAGCCATGCCTAGTGTATGAACCATCAAAGTAAAGTTTCCATGGTTGTGGTGTTGTGATCATGAATATCTCTTCATATGGAAAATTGGAAATGAGAGGATGATCGCCTATGAGTGGTGCATCGGCCAACTGATTTGCAATAACTTGACCTTTGATAGCTTTACGGTCCACGTACTGAATGTCAAATTCACTTAGAATCATCACCCATTTGGCCAAGCGGCCTGTCAATGCTGCTTTGCTAAGTAAATACTTGAGTGGATCAATCTTTGCAATGAGTTGTACTTTGTGTGTTAACAGATAGTGCCTCAGTTTAGTGGCTGCTAAGATTACTGCTAAGCAAGCTTTCTCAATAGGTGTGTAATTGAGTTCATAGCCCACCAGTGTGTGAGAGATGTAGTAAACAACACACTCTTTTCCTTCTGCATTATGTTGTGCCAGTAGTACACCCAATGCTGTACTTGTTGCTGAGATATAAAGTAACAACGGTCTACTTGGATCTAGTGGCATCAACAATGGTGGATTTATGAGATAGTCTTTAAGTGTCTAAAATGCTTGCTAGCATTTGGCATCCCATTGAAAGTGGATTTTCTTGTGTAGCAGGTGTGTGAATGGGTGACACTTATCAGCCAGTTGTGCGATGAATCTGCGGATAGATTGGAGCCATCCTTGTAGTGTCCTTAGCTGACTGATATTCTTTGGAGGTGGCATGTCCATGATTGCCTTAACCTTTGCTGGATCGACCTCAATGCCTTTGCTTGAGACAATGTATCCTAGAAGTTTCTCAGAGGTTACTCCAAAGACACATTTCTTTGGGTTGAGTTGAACATGGTATTGTTCCAGTCTATCAAAGATTTTATCTAAGATGTGGAGATGCCCTTCTCCAGTGAGTGATTTTGCTAGTAAGTCATCCACATAATCTTCCATCATAGTATGCATCATGTCATGGAAGATGGTGGTCATTTCTCTTTTATAGGTTGCTCCTGCATTCTTTAGACCGAAAGGCATCACATTCCAGCAATATGTGCCCCATGGACATGTGAAGTCTGTCTTATGTTGATCTTCTGGTGTGATCTTTATCTGATTGTATCTTGAAAAGCCATCCATGAGTGAAAGCATGGCATGTCTTGCTGTCAGATCTACTATGATGTCAATATTTGGTAGGGGGAAGTCATCCTTAGGACAGGCCTTATTCAGATCTCTGAAGTCAGTACAAATGTGGATGCCCCCTTTTGGCTTGCCGACAAGCACAATATTGGAGATCCATTCTGCATAATCAATTGGCCTAATGAAACCAACATCTAGGAGTTTCTTGAGTTAGGTTTTGACTAGTACTACAATCTGAGGATGCATCTTACAAAGCTTCTACTTGATAGGTTTTGCTCCTTTTGCTATGGTAAGGTGATGCATGACTAAATCAGGATCAAGCCCAGGCATGTCTGCATATGACCATGCAAAGTTGATCTAACGCTTCTGGAAGAACTCTATAAATTTAGGCTGTTCCTCTGGAGTGAGCAGAGATGCCAGATGTACGATATGAGGATTTTCAGGAGTCCCCACATTGTATTCTTTGGTTTCCTCGATGAGAATCATTGATCATTCCTATTGTGTACTAGCAGGGAGAATGTCAAACCCTTCATCCGCAAGCGCCTCAGAGAGGTTTTCGCCATTGGATATGCTCTTTCTTTTTACTTTTGTTGAATCAAACAGTGCCACGGTGTGGTTTTCACTGGAAGATCCATGTTTTATTGTTATATTTTTGCAGCTGAAAGGTTTGACATCCGCCCCGAAGTATGTTGCGCTATTAAGTTCAATTGCGAATGTAGCTTTGTGATCCCCGCTTGGTAGGTTATCCCTTAATTCCAAAAAGTCAATGATAGCCTCATCATTTTGGAAGAAGTCAAGACATGGGGGATTTGGTTGGTTCCATTCGATGAGTTCAGGGTGGATAATGGGCATTACTTCATCAATTAGGTTAAGTGCATTAGATGTTTCAGTGAGGGTTAAGACGTTATGGTGAAGGTCGTCAATGGTACTCTCCCTGTCAAAATCAGGCATAGGATGAGACGTAGGGTCTATGGAAGATGTTTCCAGCTCAGGAACCCAAGTGGTCTTTATCTGTACTTCTCCGTAAACAGGGATGTCTTTGCATGGCGGAGGTGGTGATGTGTCTTCCTCATCTGAAGTATTAAGCTGTACCGAATCAAATTCCCACTCATGTGAGTCGGTCTCCGAGTCACTTTCTAGCATCCGATTACTATACCATACTGGGATGTCTTTGGAGTTAAATACTACAGGTGTGATTGGTTGATGTACCTTTGTAGTGATCGGTGCTACAGGAAGGTCGATGGGGATTAAAGGATCCAATACAGGGAGTATCGGTAATATTGACTTGATGGCTTCTGTTGGTACTGCTGGTGCCATGGATGTTACTGCGGGTTCTAATACAGTTGCTGCTGCTAATGGTGCTACTGATGGGATTACGACTTTGTTTGGTGGGATGAGTGGCAGTGGTGATGGTTGTGTTGGGGTTTTGAGCCTCAGTGGGGTAGTTGGGATGGTGCTTGATGCTGCTTTGATAATGAAAGGTATCCTCTTTGCAATAGGCTGACATAATGGTTTGCTGGGTTTTCCTTTGAATTTTAATTTAGGAAAAATCTCTTTTTCAAAGCCTAGGCCTGTATTACCTTTGGGCTTTAATTCCGGTAGCAGAGGTTCATGTCGTCCTTGTTTGAAATATCCTAAAGCACTTTGACCATCATACCCCATTCTTTGCATAATGAGGAGGCCTTTGCCATACTGATCCATAGGAAGTTGAACTTGTGGTATATCAGTGGTGATGGGATCTTTATAGATCCAGTCCGCTAAGTCCTCATCTTGGGTTTCTTCTTCTTGACTCTTGCCAAGGATGAAAGACGTCAAAGCACATGTTGGCGTGATTAGTGGTTGCTGGAGTACCTGCTGTGGTTTACCATGTGTTTTAGGGGAAATGGGCATTTGTCCTACACAAAAGAGTTGACTCAAGTTGTATTCCCCAGGACCTTCCTCTGCTATCTTCATCTTAAGCTTTTCTTGCTTGGGTATAGTGGTGTTTGAACTGGCAAGAGAGGCTAGACTTATATATGATGTGGAGGAAATGGCTTCTCTATTATTAGGAATAGTAATCTCTGGTTGATGGTAGATATTATGACAGTACGCAAAGGGATTTGCATCGCCCAGGATTGTGATCTCTACACCATTATGTGGGAACTTGATACATTGATGGTAGGTAGATGGAACGACTTGCATGGCATGTATCCAAGGTCTCCCTAACAATAGATTATATGGCAGAGGAAGGTCCAGAACCTAACAGATGATGTGCTTTACCATAGGGCCTACTCGGATTGGTAGTACCACAGCTCCTTTGGATGACCACTCTGCATCATCATAGGCTTTGATTGTGATCTTCTTACGAGGATCCACTGATTCTACCACATATCCCAATGCTGTGACCAACTGCAATGCACAAATGTTCAGGACTGCTCCATTATCGATCAAGACTCACTTGATCCTGTGTTGGTTGATAAAGCCTTCAATGTGTAGCGAAGCGTTATGAGGTTGCTGGAAGGAAGAGTTGTCACTTTCGGAAAAAGTGAGACAAGGTGATGAATTTAGATTTCCAACCATGGCTTGAAATTGGTCTATATTTAGGTTTGCAGGGACTGACGCCTCTTGGAGTGCTTGATCCAAGATAGTTTTATGAGATGGCGACAGATGCAAAATCTCTAAAATGGATATAAGCGTAGGGGTTTTGTCTAATTGTTCCACAAGATTGTACTGCTTTGGGATGGAGGTGGTGCCTTGTGGAGCTGCCTTTATGGTAACTTTGCCACAACGCATAACAACATTGCAATTTGAGTTGGGATTTTTGAAGGTTATAGTTGCAACTTGTTCATTGGCATCATACAGATGATTTACAGTGTAATTATACGCAGCCTGTGTATAATCAGTGGTATCAGTGCCTTGCCTAGAAGTGGAAGGACCCCTTTGATCTTGTGATGGAAGTGGATTTTTGAACATCAGATGATCATTATTTGTTGTTTTTGGGTCATGTCCTTGAATTTCAATTTCTCCTCAATCAATAAGATCCTGAATGAGATCTTTCAATTGGTGACAATTACTTGTCTTGTGCCCTCTTCCTTGATGGAATTCATAGTGTTCAGTATCTCTCCACCATGCCGGTTTGACTTGAGGTTCATAGTTTGATAGTTTAGGTAGAGTGACCAAATTTTGAGAAATGAGTTGTCGCAAGACAGTTTCAATGGGTTCCCCTAAGGGAGTGTATGTTCATTTTTGTTTTTGCTGACGAGGTCTAGGTTCATCATGAGATGTGATGCAACCTTGATTGGAAGGAATATTTGTGTTATTCTGAGGTGGAGGATTCTGTCCCGCAAACCGAACCACAGGTTGTGCATTTTGAATAGTCCGGGCATCCATAACCCCATCATTGATGATATTCTTGTTTTTATTCCAGAATCTTGGTTTATCACTATTGAAGCGTGGGCGAGGACCATCTTTTGGTTCATTAAAGATTTTGATGAGTCCTTTCTTGATGAGTGCCCTTTCACATTTCAAACCCTTGGTGATCATATCATTAAAAGAGTCTGTGTCTTTTACATCTAGGTGAAATTCCATTTCTTCGTTTAAGTTGGAAATGAATATTTCCACTAGTTCTCATTCAGGTAATTGAAGAGAACGTCTGCTAGACATTTGACGCCATCATTGCAGGGATACTGAGAATAGTTCACCTGGTTTTTGTTTGGTGTTGCACAGATCAACCATGGTAATGTCGCGTTCAATGTTATGAGAATAATGAGCTAGGAACTTCTGGATGAGTTCCTCAAATGTTCTAATGCCTCCTGGTAGTCGGGAAAACCATGATGTGGTTGTTCCTCCCAAGCTTTGGGGAAAAAGGCGCATTAGGTAGGTGTCTTCATATGCCACTTCGAGGCAAGCGGAATGAAATTCTCTGACATGATCACAGGGATCTCCCTTTCCTCTATATTTTTCAAATTTGGGTGTTTCGAATCCTCGGGGAAAGGGGGGCATATAAAGATTCCAATCAAAAGGATAGGGACATATGTCATTGAGTGAGAATTGGTTAGTCTTGATACCACTATGAAGTTGTTGGGCGAGATTCTTGACTTGTTGCCACAACATCTCCATTTCATTTGGAGGAGGAGGTGGAGGGTTACCTCGAGGAATGTTATATCTGATGGGATCTCTACCTCTTTCCTCTTCATGGCGACTTTGTCTTTTTGATGCTTGTCTTAATTGGGAAAGATCAAAGTCAGATGGGAGTTTGGCTCCTTCTTGAGCGAGTTTTAAGAAGTGAGCATCCGCATTGCTCCTGAGTATTTCGTCAAACAGTCTGTTAAAGAGAGGGTTATGCTGAGCCCTTTCTATTGTTGCAGGAGTGGGAGTACTTGGGTTTTCGTCATTCGCATTTCTGCCAAGTGCTTCTTGAAATTCATTGAGATTTTCCTCTTCTTCTTCTTCTATTTCTATTTCTTGTTTCCTTGACTATGATCGGGTTTGAGCCATTTTGTTTATGAGTTTTTGTTGAAGTTGAGTGAAAATGATGATGAGTTTTTGATGAAATGAGAGATTGATGATTGGTGAATTGTGTTGCATGTGGATCTCTAGCACTTTTAAGGTAGATGTAACCAAAATTCTCTCTTTTGAATTGCTTGTTTGTTTGATAAGTTTGGATGTGATAAGGTGTAGAAAAATCTGAGATGTGTTACAGATTGAACTACCTAGTAATGAGAAGATTCACTCATGAACTAGTTTTAACCTGCGTAGATGTGTCTCTTAGGATGAGCTTATCCTAGATGTAGAAACAATCTAAAAAGTGATGCGAAGTGTTGATTCAAGCAATATCTAAAAGAGAACTTGGGACAAGAACCTCTTAATGTTTTGAGAGTTGGAATAGATTGATGATGAAGTGATGATATATGAATAAGATGATGGATGAAATTTCTTCAACTTCAATAAAAACTTTATGTTACAAATGGGACAAACTCTATCTCTTCCCTTTCGGGTGTTGGTGGTATTTCTCAAGCTGTGTTGTATGTGATACAGATGTTTGGGAAAAAGTTTGGATTAATCTTTCCTCCTTGGTTTTTGTGATAACTCAGAGCTCTATATTGCATAAAAGCTCTACGGTTCAATGATTCGGAATCAAATTCGTTTATGTTTTTCCTTGAAGGTAGAGACGCATGTGACGCAGAAAGACTCTATGTGAGACAAATATTTGTCTATTTATATAGAAGAATTTCCTCCTTTTGATCAAATCCTTTGAGCTCAATGGTCTTCTTTTCAAGTTGATATTCTGATGACGCTTCTTTTTTTGCAAAATGTGAAGAATGGTCATAAAATTTGATTCCTTGTTGTTTGCACTTTGTTTTTGATGTGTTTTGGTTGTTTTGAAAAATGTTTGGTTGGATGAATACTTTTGTTTTTCTTTTGGGAAGTGATTTTCTGATTTTTCTTTGACAAGAAAACAAAGCAAGCACACGAACACAAGAATGTTGCCTAAAAGGCACAAATGAGTATGGGTCTAGATCAACCCAATCCTTGGACTTGTATATGACCCTTCCTTTAGATGTATTTTTAAGGTGTATTTCCAAAGCCTGAAGTCGGCTCAATTTGCACTTGGTCTTGACTAAAATGAACACACTTCAAACACATTTTATCCCTAAGGTCAAATGGCCAGTTGTGATAAATTTAGCCCACATCTTGATATTTCTTCGACTTTGGTACTACATACCTTATGAATCCTGCCGTGGCAAGTAAGGATGTGATATACTAAGTCTTGCACGAGCATAACAAATAGATGATCCCTATGATGGGGGAGTCACCACTTTTATCAAGCCACAAGTGACTTTTCAAAAAGCTATGTTTCTACTCAAGGAAATATGTATGGTGAGTATCTTGGGAGCAAAACCATCTATGCTTTTGCACTAAATTATATCACAAATATTCTCAATCAATAGAACGGGTGGGCTACTACTAAAAGGTGTTTAGTCATGTTCGATGTTTTTGGACATAAGTTCATTCTGTAGTGACTCACTTAAGAGCCTTGTAACTGGTGGTGGGGCCCATTTGTCCTTTCAGCTAGTTACACTATAGGAATAGCTATACCCAAGGCTATAGCTTTCTCTCTCACCTGATTTCTATAGCGGCTCGAAGGATTTACTGCTCGAGGTCGTTCCTAAGAGTATCGATCCCTTGGTAGGCCTCTCTTAAAAAGATAAAATTTTGAGTGTTACTAACACTTTTCTCTTGCACCTAGGACCACGAAAGCCAAGGGAGAGGATAGTGTGTGTTAGAGGTAGGACCACTCGACTGACTTTTTGCACAAGTGTGCCAAACACAAAATTCACTTGTTCTTTTTAATCCATCATCGCAATGTGATCTAACTATTTGGAGATGTTGCTCCAACAACCATGGTGTTCTTTTTAACTTCAAAAGCAATGTGTTTTGTATTCTAGAATTTGGAAATCCTGGTCAACTTAATGAAGAACATGTTTGCTTGAAGTAAAATTTGTTTGCAAAAAATCAAAACAAGTGGATTGTTCTTTTTATGTGCACCCAAAATTTGAAGTGTGGCTTGTGATTTTTAAGTTTGATGCAAGAAAATCAAATTTGTTTGTTGATTTTAAGCACCAAAATGAAGATGAATCCTAACTTGCAATGGAAGTAAATGTTTGTTGTCAAGTTTTTTAAAAGCACCAAAGGAAAATTTGTGATTTTTTTTTTTGTTTTTTATGATGATTTTTAACCTGCACAAAACAAAATTTGTTAGTAAAATTTATGTCCAAGGGGGGGCTTCCACAAGCCTAAGATTTTCAATTTTTCAGTTACAAGGTGAGTTTTACAATATTCTATTGCAATAGCGCTAGTCTATGTTTAAATAGAAGTGCTAGTTAACATAGAAACACTGAAAGAAGGGTAAAACCAGAGAGGCGAAAGTGCTAAAAGATTTTCAATAGCGCCAAAAGAACAACAAATGCGCCAAAACAAACCCAAAAGCGCTGGAATTTGGACAATAGCGCTATTGTAAGAACAATAGCGCTAAAATAACAAGTGTTGGTAGCGCTAAAATGTGTTCAATAGCGCTAAAGCGCAACCTGTGTGACAATTTCAACAATCAGACATGTTAGTTGACAAAAAAAAATGGTATATTTTTGGTTGTTTGATTCACGTCGGGTTCACCAAATGATGCTCTGCAAAAAGTGAAGGTTAGTGAATGATAACAAAACACAAACAAGAAGAAAAGCCAAATTGTTAGTGTTAGAAATCATAAACAAAATACTTTCCTAAACAAGCATATCAAAAGAGATACCAAAAGCATGATAGAATATCTAACTAGGAAGGTAAATATGATGAGGCATCTCCAAATGCCTCCTAACATGCTCTTGACTTCTTCTCCCTTGTTCCTCTCCTCTCCAAGTTCCAAAATAGTGTAGCTCTCAGCAGCTTTTTGCACTATGGATGCTTATGGAGGATTGAGATTGTAGTATTGTGCTCTAAATGTGAAATGAAAAGCTAATACTAAGCTATTGATGCTAAAATGATTTATTTTAACCAGAATGACAATACATGAGTTTGCTATGCTAAATACTCTCTAAAAATGCCTATAGCTTAAATGCATACAAGTTTTCAGGATTTGGATTATGAAGAAATGGGCTCTATTTATAGGAAAAATGGAGCAATGGATGGTTGAGATTGAGTAATCTCAACAAGGGTCAGGATTGAATGATTTCAAATCCATGTGAGGGATTTCAACCCAATCCCAGGATGACAAGTGTCAATGTGAGATAGGTTGAGAGGGGAGGGAATAAGCATTAAATGCTTGACATGACTTTGGGAGTTAAAGTCAAGGTTGGTTGAATGAATAAACTCTTTATTCAAAGAATAAAGCTTTTATCCAATGGATAAACTCTTGTGCAAATGTGAAATGGAGGAATATGGTCAAAACAATAAATGTTTGGGGAGACAAGTTTGAAATAACCATAAATGGTTATGTAAGAGCCATAAATGGTCATGTAAGAGCCATTAGTGGTCTTGGAAGACTTTGGGGGTTAATTTGTTGAACACAAAAAGCATTAAATGCTTTTCAAAGACTTTGGAGTCTTTGAGAAGTGACTCCATTTTGCTTAAGAGTGTGACAATAATTAGGGGATGGATTAGGCTAATCAGGAAGGGGTTAGAAGAATCTAGAAGGGGATTAGATTTTGCAAGTGGATTTGGTGGGTGAGGGAAAATAAGATTTTATTAAAATAAAATTAGTTTATTTCAATAAATGTGTGCAAGTTGCATTTGTAGGAAAATGCAAGTGGGGGGGGATAATGATTTAAATAAATGTTTTATTTAATTTATTTAAAAGAGGAAAAGGGGATTTTATTAAATAAATAGATTTTATTTATTTAATTGATTTGTATTTGGTTTAATGAATGAATTAAAATAAATTGAATAATTTATTCAATTAATAGAAGAATGTTTGGAGATGAATTAATTAAATATTAATTTAATTAATTGGTAGCTAGTGGATTTTTAATCAAATAAATAGCGAATATTTATTTAATTAAGCTGGACAGATTTGTGTGACTACAAGTACATTACACGATGTAGAATAACATAATTGTAGTAAATTCTCATAAATATATTACTTCAATGATGCGAAAAGTTTACAAAGTCATTCTCCCCTCCCAATCATGATTGGGGATGACATTTTATACCTTCCTCAATAGTTATGAAACATATTTTGAACTAAGGTGACCGTTGGAAGGAAGTTAATATTTGCAACCAAAAGTTGTCATTAAAAGTTGTCAAGTTTGAGCAACTTTTGACATATGTTAAATCCGCCTACCTAGAAGTGCTTCAACATGTCCTAAACCTTCCTAAGACATCTCCAACACATAAACACCTAGAAAAATACTCAACCAAATACCCCTAGGCCCATATGTGTTGGCATTATACACTCAAATGAGAATAGTTGATGTTGTCGTTGATGGACACCAACTTGTAACATGGTTCACAGGTTACACCAGCACAGACATCATCTACTGGCACCGGTAGGCACAACAAAATTTATTCTCACTAGAATCCAATCTACACAGATAGATCATCTTACTGGCACTGTGAGCCGACATGGAAATTATATTGTATAGCCAACATGGAAATTATATTGTATAGCCAACATGATGTATTATACAGACTCATATATGTATGAGATCTTGTAGGTCATTTTGTATGTAAGAAAAGTGTGTATAGGTAATGAATTTAAGTGGTATATGAGAGAAAATAACTATATATGCATTATGATGTAATTATTTTATATTCGAATAAGAGCATAGGAGAGTGAAGCAATGTTTATGGCAGAGGTATCTAGCAGAGCTTAAACCGGTACTGAATCCAGCATTGCAGATGCTATTTTGAGCAGTACATTGTCATTGGATTTAATCATCCAATTTTTTAGTCAGTGTGACTTCTTTTGTGATTGAGCAGTGAGCTCTGGGTTGCTGGGCTTCCTGCATGTGCAGGCCCCTATTGTATAAGTAATATTTATTCATATTGGCTAGTGAGTAAATATTGTGGGTCACAAATCCCACCAAGGTGTTTCCCCTACCGGGTTTCCTGACCAAAAATATCTGTGTTATGGTGTGCATTGATGGTTATACTGTTATTTCTCTTTACTGCATTATTTCTTGTTTACCAGTATATTAATTTGGGTTACAATGTTGCAAACAAGTTTAAATCTTTTGTTAACCGGTTAGACACTAATTCACCCCCCCTCTCAGTGTCTTTGGGATTGATCAAGTATCTAACAATTGGTATCAGAGCCTAGTCCTCTATTTGTAGAAGCCTAACAACTTGAGGAAGATTCTGAAACTGATACCGATGGAAAGTTTGAGACAATAATTGGAAGGAGCTCTTGAAGATTTTGATGCAAAAAAAAATGAAGAATATCAAACTGGAAGATGAACTTAGAACTGCTTGGGAATTTATCAAAGCACTTCAAGATAGCCTAGTTATAGCAAAGAACAAGAGAAAAGAACTACATGTGCAATTGCAAAATCAAGATGATGAAGAAAAAGAAACTCTCAGAGATATTGCAGACAAATTGAGACAAGATAACAGTAACATGAAGAATGAGATGCAAGATTTAACCATTAGACTATGCAATGATATTCAAGATAGAAAGAGGAATGAGGAAGATTTGGCCAGAAGACTTAATGAAAGATCAAATGAATCTCAAAGGCTTCGTTATGAAAATGATATGCTTAAAACTGATTTGATTCACATGCAACATGACAAAGAGGAACTTTTGAGACAAGTTAACACTTTGGAAAGTGAGTTAGTCACTGCAAATGAATACAAAGACAAATTCAAGAAAAATTCAGATAATCTTGATGATATGCTGAAAAGCCAAAAACCTGATGGAGAAACAATTGGACTTGGATTTGAACATGGAGAAAGTTCTAGTACTGCAAACTATCATGATCACAACAAACCGGTAAGGCAACCTAATGCTTAGAGCAAATCAATGCAGATTTAGGAATAATCAAAATACAAACTTACCCACCGGTCAATGTTCCAAATGTAATAAAAATGGTCATAACTCAGACAATTGTAGAATGAATGTGAAATGCTATGTTTGTGGTAGATTTAGACATTTATCTAATCAATGCAGAACTCAAACCGGTCAAGGTTATGGAAAGGCTATTTAGAGAAACAATGTAACTTATTATGCATGTAACAAGATTAGGCATATTGCAAAATTTTGTAGAAGTAAGAATGTACAAGCGAACAATAAAGGATCAAATAACAAAGGCAAAGAAAAGGTAACTGAAATCAAGCAAGAATTTTCTAAACAATGGATTAGGAAGAGAGATCAAAGAATTGTTGAATCCATCTCTACACTGACAGAACAAGGTAATATTGCACTGCCAGGAGATTATTCCTCTAACTAAGGAATAATCATTAGGGGCAAGGCAACAAACTAAAAATCATACATTTACCATTGGTTGGTGGTAAGAAGTTATATTTCTTCTTTACCGACAGATATGTGGAGTTTTCACTTCACCGACGAAGCATTTATTGTAGTTGTAAGTCAATTTTTGGTTATAAAGGCATTGAAACCTCTCATTTTAATTCACCAAGTATCTAAGCATTCAAAGAGAGAGAAATTGAGCAAAGGCATTCTAAAGGCAAAGCAATAAAGGTATTTTCAGAGCATTCAAGGATTTCTCAATTAAAAGGTATTTATCTTTCGCAATGGCATCTTCATCTTCTGTTCCCGAATTCGTAGCAAACCCTACTATTGTAGAGAACATAAAATGACCTAGACGCATTTTCAAGATCATTCCTACGATAGCAAAACTGGATGACTCTATTGGTGCATTTTCTAGAATCCTGAAGGGAGTCATGTTTGCTTAAGATCCTAGGGCATACATACATTGTTACATAGAAAGTTTAGGGTCTAAAGATTTGATGAACATGTATATGAATGTAATCACTGACAAGAATGGGGTAGTGAAACCGAAACATAAGATAGTTGAGGATTTAGGTTTCATAGATATCCTCCATATGCTGGAATTCTCAGATGAAGTCATCCGCTATTTCCTTAGCAGGGCTCACGATGAATTTATGTGGTTGGAATTAGTATTTAAGATTACCAAGGAAGCTAACAAGACTGTTACTAGTTTACCCTCCACTGGTTCTAGCCCTGACAAGAAGAAGAAAATCCCGAACAAAGAGGTTATGAGCTTAACTGGAGCTACTTTTGACAATCGGTCACTTAGGGTCAATGATATAAAGGATAAAAATGTTAAATTTTCTAGCATGGTCATTGACTATAAAGTTGGTCACACAAATAGGTTGAATTATGTATCTAATTCATGCATTCATAGCGCACATGAGATGATATTGAACAATGCAAAGATTGATATTTGTGAATGGTTAAAGGATGAACTACTAGAGAATTTGCATAAGATCAAAGGTGATAAGAAAGGAACCTTCAAAGTTGGAAGTCTACTAGTGTGTTTAATGCTTTACTTTTCAAAAGAGATCCCCGGTATAGGACACAAGGATTTCTAGATGATATTTTTGTTGGAAAATAGATAAAGTAGGCAATTACCGGTATGGGAGCTAACAGTGATGAGTTGGTAAAAGACTACTTCAAGAATTTTTAAACTAAAATGAAATAGAGGGAAAGGATTCCACAAAGCATCATAGATACATATGACAAACAAATATGCTTTGTAGTGAAAAGAGATGAAATTTGGATGGCAGCAGTTCGACCCAGAATTGTATAGATTACTAAAATGGGATATGAGGTGGACTCTCACATATTAAACTCATATGAAAAAATACTCTTAGATGCTCCACTGGAATGACCAGAGAAAATATTTGGTAATGCCGAAACCATTGAAAGTGAGCAAAGGAAGAAAAGAGATAAATTTGTGAAAGATGCTTCTAAAATGGTAAAAGATGTTACAAAAGGGTTGATGAATCTTGGTGGTATTGCTGCTAGTGTAATAGAAAGTCAATCAGAGCAGATACCGATAGCTCACATTTCCCTTGTAGCTACTTCATCTAATTCTGATGATGACAGGGCAACTAAATGCAAGAGAGTGGACAGGAAGAAAACAAAACCCTCATCGACACCTGCTCCATCTCCCAAGAAGTCAAGGACACAGAGAAAGAAACATGCTATAAGAGAGCCCAGTGGTTCGAAGAAGAAAGTGACTCCAAAGAAGAAACAAGAACCTAAGGCACCGAATACTCTTACACTGGAAGAGTTGATCAATGAAATCACACAAGAAGGTAACCTTAGTAATGTGAATAAACTTTATCATTCTTTCAAAGATTCGGATAAGGATACTATAGAGGAAAGCATTATTTTACATCTTGATATCTGCAAGAAAGTTCTTATTGAGGTCATAGATGATCTACCTAATGATTTATACTTGAGATTAGAGGCTAAGAGAATGTCGATAATGGAATTAGACAAGAAATTAAAAGTAGAGGCTCTACTTGTTGTGCATCGTAGTAATTCCAAACAAGAAATTGATGAATTAATATCAGAGGCAAATAGAACATTTTTTGTGAGTGGTCACTGGAAGGTTAGCCTTATGGAAGGCAAAGCGAAAGAAATAGCAGATAAATGGGATATATTTTTTGTGGAAAGTGTTAGGTCTCAAAGACAACTGAGAGAGGGGGGGGGGGTAATCAGTTATCCAATAAATTCAAACCAAAACTTAATGCTTAATGTTGGTAAACCAAACTTTATGCCAGTAGATAGTTTTATCATTTAATTGTAGTACTGGTAAACATTAATGCATGAAACAGAAAGACAATAACATCCACAACACATAACACAAATATTTGTATGTGGAAAGCCTATAAGGGGAAAAACCATGGAGGGAAACCTTACCCACAATCAAATGATACTACTGCAGATAGTATGTGTGTACAATATGGAGTCTGCACATGCAAAAAAACTAGCTACCTAGAGCTCACTGCTCAATCACAAAATGGGAGTCACACTGAATACAATAGGACGGTTAAATCCAATGATAATGTACTGATCAAAATAACATCTTCATATGCTGGATTCAGTACCGGTTAAGCTCTGATTATCTTCACAAAACCTTCCTTCAATCTTCAAATGATGTCTGTATGTATAGCTCTGCTTATTTTTGCATATACCTTATTACAATCCTTTTTCCAATCGCATATCAATCTCACAAATGAGATCCTACATGTATACCATAACCTAAGACCAAATGTGTAGGTCGGCTTACAAAAGATTATTACAATAAAATCAATTACAAATAAATCAATATGTGATGCATCATGTCGGCTCAATGCATTTACAATAATAATAAATCATCTCCATAATGTGTCATGCTGATTTGGAATAAATATGCTTACCGGTGTATAACATGGACCTATTTGCCAATAACAACAAATATGCAAACCCAAATAGATCAATAACCAAAATGCCAAAACCAAGCGATCAAATAATGTCTTCAACATAACCGGGTCATCTCCAAGTCATTCCAAGTGCCGGTGAAAAATATAACCTATCGGTGAACCAAATACCAGTGATTGTGCATAAGTTACTAACTTATCGATGAACATAACCAAAGATCTCCAAGTGCTGATAAGCGTTGACAAGTGTTAACAAGTGTTGACAAGTGATGACAAGTGTTGACAAGTGTTGACATCAATGACAATACCATATCACTATATCCAAAATACCAACAATCTCCCCCTTTGGCATTGATGGCAACACAAGATGGAAAAACCATCAAAGTGCCAAAACAGAAATGCCAAAAACCAAAAACCAACAATCTCCCAAAGAGATCATTAACTAGAAATCAAAATACATAATGTCTCTCCCCTAGGAATAATTTCTCCCAAAAGATAATGTGTTTTTACATAATATCTCTCCTCCTTTGACATCAAATGCCAAAGCAATACAACAACTAGATTCAAATACAAAATACCAACTCATTACAAAATACCAACTACTCCCCCTGAGAAGTAGCTCTCCTCATCAAAGCCGGAAAAAAGATTTCTCTGTTAATTTTGTCGGTTGATGACAATCATCAACTGTCTAAGTCTCTACCGGTGGGGGTAGAACTCCAATATGCTCTCTGAGATATTCAAAAGTATCCTTAGGCAAATGCTTAGTAAAGATATCTGCAATCTGCTATTTAATATTCACATAAACCAATTTCAATTCTTTTACTTCAACATTCTCTTTCAAAAAATTGAATTTGATAGAAACATGTTTAGTTTTTGAGTGAAATACTAGATTCTTAGATATATCAATTGCTGCCATATTATCATAGTAAATAGTTATAGGTTCCTTGCATTTTACCTTCATTTCCTTCAACATTTGTTTAATCCATAATACCTGTGTACAATTAGTTGCTGCTACAACATATTCTGATTCAGTCGTTGATAGTGATGTACAACTCTGTTTCTTGCTCAATCATGAAATTAGTCTGCTACCAAGAAAAAATGCTTCGCCGGTGGTGCTTTTTCTGTCATCTACATCTCTTGCCCAATTAGCATCTGTGTATGCACATAAATCAAAATTTTCATCTCTAGGATACCATAAACCAATATTTTTAGTGCCTTGTAGGTACCGGAAAATCCTTTTTACTATTGATTAATGATTTTCTTTAGGATTACTCTGAAATATTGAGACAATACATACTACATTCATAATATCAAATCTTGTTTGTGTCAAATATAGTAAACCTCCTATCATAGACTTGTATCTAGTCAGATTAACAGGTGTTGATTTATCCTTCAAAGATAGTTTATCAGTTGTAGTCATAGGTGTGCTTATCGGTTTAGAGTTTTCCATGCCAAATTTCTTTAGTAATTCCATCAAGTACTTAGATTAACATAAGAATATACCTTTATCAGTTTGTGAAATCTGCAATCCTAAAAAGAATTTTATCTCCCCAATCATAGACTTTTCAAATTCTTGTTGCAATTTGTTAGAAAAATCTTTACACAATCCATCTTCTCCTCCAAAGATTATATCATCAACAAAAACTTCAATAACCAAGATGTCATCATTAGTCACTTTGTAGTATAGATTGTTGTCTGTATTACCTTTAGTGTAAGCAAGCTTCAAAAGATATTTGTCTAATCTATCATACCAAGCTCTAGGAGCTTGCTTTAGTCCATATAAAGCTTTCCTTAACTTGCAAACCATATCTTTGTCATCTATCAAAGAAAATCCATCAGGTTGTTCAATATAATCTTCTTCTTCAAGATCTCCATTTAGAAATGCACATTTAACATCCATTTGATATACTTTATAGGTCTTGTGAGCTGCAAAAGCCAATAATAGTATGGCTGCCTCAATTCTAGCTACCAGTGCAAAGGTTTCATTGTAATCAATTCCTTCTTTCTGTGAATATCCCTTACACGCTAATCTTTCTTTGTTTCTGATTATGTTTCCATCTTCATTAAGTTTATTTCTGAAAACCCATTTAGTTCCAATTACATTTTTGTCTTTAGGTCGAGGAACTAATGACCAAGTGTTATTCCTTCCAATTTGTTCCAATTCATCTTCCATAGCTTTAATCCAATATCTATCTTCACATGCCTCATTAATTGATGTAGGTTCAATTTGAGAAATAAGACATACCTCTTCATTTGCCAATCTTCCTCTAGTCATAACTCCTTGATATTTATTTCCAATTATCTGATCTTCAGAGTGGCTCAATCTTACACACCACGGTGATTTTACTTGCTGTTGTTCTTCAGTGTGTTGAATCCTCAGATAATGCCGGTGTAATTGGATCAACATTTTGTACTGGTGTACTCATAGTAGGTTCATTTGTGATTATCTCTATTGCCAGTTCAGAGTCCATTGACCTTGAATTTCTTCTAAACTATTCATCAATCTTCACATTTGCACTTGCAACAATTTTCTGCAATCTCTTGTTAAAACATCTATATGTCTTGCTCTTAGATGAATAACCAAGAAATATTCCTTCATCACTTCTAGGATCAAATTTTCCAATATACTCATCTCTTATAATATAGCATTTGCTTCCAAATATTTAAGAGTTTGAGTATTACCAAACCATAGTTCATGAGGGGTCTTACCAGTTTCACCTTTGATGTGAACTCTGTTGAATGTATAAACTGCTGTATTGATCACCTCTCTCCAATATATATGAGGTAGATTTGCTTATGATATCATGCTTCTAGCTGCATCTAAGATAGTTCTATTTTTCATTTCCACAACTCCATTCTACCGAGGTGTTTGGGGTGCTGATAACTATCTTCTGATCCCATTCACTTCACAGAATCTATTAAATTCCTTAGATGTGAATTCACCTCCTTGATCTGATCTCAAACATTTGATTTTCTTACCGATTTCATTTTCTACCATCACTTTGAATAGTTTGAACTTCCCAAATGCTTCAGATTTCTTTCTGAGAAAAGTAAGCCCACACATTCTAGAATAGTCATCAATGATTAGCATAAAATAACTATCTCCTTGTATACTTCTAGTTCTTGCTGGACCACATAAATCAGTATGAATTAAATCAAGAACATTGTTAGATTTCTCTGGAATACTCTTGAAAGTTGCTCTAACTTGCTTTCCAAATTGGCATTCCTTACATACCAGATTGTGAGGTTTAACAATCTTAGGTAAATCTCTTACTACCTTAGTTGTACTGATTTTCACAATGCAATCAAAATTTATATGACAAAGTATCCTATGCCATTACTAGCTTTCATCAATATGAGCAATCAAACATTTTCTATCATTGTTATTCAAGTGAAAGATATTACCTCTAGTCTGATTACCGGTTGCAATTTCCAAACCAGTTCTATTTAAGATTTTGCATTTACCATTCTTGAATTGTAATTGAAATCCTTTTTCAACTAATTGACCAACACTCAAAAGATTATGCTTCAAACCTTCAACATTGTAAACATTATCAGTATTGTGTTTACCATCAAAATATATAGTTCCTTTTCCTTTGATCATAGAAGCTTTATCATCTCCAAATCTCACTAGACCTCCATTGTCTCCATCCCGATCTTCTATATGCCATAGTTGGTTCCATCAAATTTAGGACTGTCCTTCCTGAAATAGTTATAAGACATTGGATCTCCTCAAGCTATTAAACTTCTACGAAAAGAGGACTAAGCTCTGATCCCAATTATTAGGCCCTAGAGACAACTGAGAGGGGGCGGGGGTGAATCAGTTGTCCAATAAATTCAAACCAAAATTAACTTAACCAAAACTTAATGCTTAATACTGGTAGATAGTTTTATCCTTTAATTGCAGTACCGATAAAGATTAATGCATGAAACAGAAAGACAATAACATCCACAACACATAACACAAATATTTGTATGTGGAAACCCTGTAAGGGGAAAAACCATGGTCGAAAACCTTACCCACAATCAGATGATACCTAGAGCTCACTGCTCAATCACAAAATGGGAGTCACACAGAATACAATTGTATGGTTAAATCCAATGATAATGTACTAATCAAAATAACATCTTCATATGCTAGATTCAGTACCGATTAAGCTCTGATTATCTTCTCAAAACCTTCCTTCAATCTTCAAATGATGTCTGCATGTATAGCTCTACTTATTTTCACATATACCTTATTACAATCCTTTTTTCAATCGCATATCAATCTCACAAATGAGATCTTACATATATACCATAACCTAAGACCAAATGTGTAGGTCGGCTTACAAAAGAATATTACAATAAAATCAATTACAAATAAATCAATATGTGATACATCATGTCGGCTCAATGCATTTACAATAATGATAAATCATCTCCATAACGTGTCGTGCTGATCTAGAATAAATATGCTTGTTGGTGCATAACATGGACCTATTTGCTGGTAACAACAAATATGCAAACCCGAATAGATCAATAACCAAATCACCAAAACCAAGTGATCAAATAATGTCTTCGACATAACCAGGTAGTCTCCAAGTCATTCCAAGTGCCAGTGAACAATATAACCTGCCGGTGAACCAAATACTGTTGACTATGCATAAGTTACTAACTTGCCAGTGAACATAACCAAAGATCTCCAAGTGCTGATAAGTGTTGACAAGTGTTAACAAGTGTTGACAAGTGTTTACAAGTGTTGACATCAATGACAAAACCATATCAACATATCCAAAATACCAACAGGACAAGAGAAGAAAGAAGAGAAGGATAGACATAAAATAGACATATCTTTTGCCAAGGTATATCAAAAGGATAAGGAAAAAGGAAAAAATTGGTTGTGTACCTGATAGCACAGTCAAGGATAACCTTCCTCCACTGGCACAGGACACCCTACCAATAACTATAGAGACACCAACACAAACTAATAGTCAACCAGAAGAGAAGGCAGAGGAAATGACACAAGATGACACTAATTTGAAGTCTGAAATTCTTTTTACCATGAATGTGGATACATAGGATTTTAAAATTGCTATGGATAAGGAAATTACAGAGGTTAAGATAACTGAAGCTACAAATATTGAGGTCTCTGAGTCACCGGTAAAGACCGTTGACTCTCAAAATATTGAGCTACCAACTGAAGTTAAGGAAACAGATACCATCCCTGATGCTACCCAGCTTAACATTGAGAAACTGGTAGAAGCAGAAATAGAAGCACAAACTGAAGCAGAAAAAGGACAAGAATAGAGTGTAGCTAAACTGGCAGTCAACAAGGTAGTCAGTAAGGATGATGGTAAGGATGAAAACAAATTTGAAACACAAGAATGAGCAAAAGAAAGAAATAGTGAATAAAGAAGAGGTCAATGATGGAAACAAGATAGCAGAAGTGGTTAAGGTTAATGTGCAGGAATCCAGAGATGAGAAGAAACCAACTATAAAACCTCACACTCTGCCTAGAACTTCCACCATGGATTACAAACCTACTAATATGACAGATGTACTTTTGGATTCCATAAACAAGATCACAGATTGCAACACCTTAGTATTTAAGGCCATTGATGATACTTTACCTATTTTGAAAATGATTGCACCGACATGTAAAGTTAATCATATTGATGGATCTTTAGGTAAATTGGACACATTGTCCAAATTCATTGATTCAAATATTATAACTGTGGATAAAATTAATGAAGAGACTATTAAGGAAAGAGTGAACAAGGAGAAAGGTGAATTATTTGATAAGAATATTAAGGACTGTACTGAGCATATTGATTCTTTGTTATTGACACTTAATTCCACTATTTTGGAATATAAAGAATTATACAAGGAAGCATGCAAGCCTCACCACCTAACAAAGGACATTGATGAGGAGATAAAGAAAACACAAAAAGAGATTGATGATATAGTAGATAACATGATAGGTTCTTCAGAACTTACCTCAGTTTTTGATCAAGAAATGGTAGTTTTTGAAGAAAAGATTGAGAAATTAGAAAAGGAAAAAGAAAGAATAAGAATGAAGGTCCAGGAGCTGAAAAATAAACTTGTTCCTAGATTGGACAACCTTCTAACACAATGGGTTGAGCTATCTAAAGCAACCATTCAAGGAGAAAGATCACCAGAGCAACAAATGCATTATCTGACCAGTATGATCCAACATACTGCAACAATTATTTCTGACAACACTAAATTCATGTAGAGTCTTAATCTAATTTTAGCAGATATCTTTCAAATTGTACAGAACCGGTTACAGGCTTTGAGGTAGAATTTTGAATTCTTTCTCTTTTTGACATCCTTTATCATTGATGTCAAAGGGGGAGTAGTAGTGTGGAGAAAAATGTACAGAAGGGATCATTTTCTCAGGGGAAGCACATTTAGTTTTTGGGCTTCAAATTTTTGGATATCAGCTTTTGGATTTTTCTCATGAGTGTTGCCATCAATGCCAAAGGGGGAGATTATTGGAATTATATACTCAGATGAGAATAGTTGATGTTGTCATTGATGGCAACCAACTGGTAACTTAATTCATAGGTTACACCAGCATAAACATCATCTACTGGCACCGATAGGCACAACAAAAGTTATTCTCATTGACATCCTATCTACACCGACAGAAGATCTTACCGGCACTCTAAGCCAACATGGAAATTATATTATTTTGTATTGTAATTATATTGTATAGCTGACATGATGTATTTTAAAGACTCATATATGTATGAGATCTTGTAGGTCATTTTCTATGTAAGAAACATGTGTATAGGTAATGAATGTAAGTTGTATATGAGAGCGAATAACTGTATATACATTATGATGGAATTATTTTATGAGTGAATAAGAGAAGAGGAGAGCGAAGCAAGTTTTATGGCAGAGGTATCTGACAAAACTTAAACTGGTACTGAATCCAGCATTGTAGATGTTATTTTGAGCAGTACATTGTCATTGGATTTAATCATCCAATTTTGTAGTCAGTGTGACTCCTTTTGTGATTGAGCAGTGAGCTCTAGGCTGTTGGCCTTCCTGCATGTGCAGGCCCCTATTGTATAAGTAATATTTATTCATATTGGCTAGTGAGTAAATATTGTGGGTCACAAATCCCACCAAGGTTTTTCCCCTACCAGGTTTCCTCGCCAAAAATATGTGTTATGGTGTGCATTCATGGTTATAGTGTTATTTCTCTTTATTGCATTATTTCTTGTTTACTGGTATATTAATTTGGGTTACAAAGTTGCAAACAAGTTTAAATATTTTGTTAACCAGTTAAACACTGATTCACGCCCCCTTCTCAGTGTCTTTGGGACCGATCAAGTATCTAACAATATGCCCATGGTGGCTTATCAATTTGCCAAATCCATGTCATTGGGTAACAAGGTGGGGTTTATTACAAACAAATCAAACATCAAACAAACAAGACTACCCTATTACATAGATTGAAAGGTCACATTCTCATGTGTGTCCTTTAACCTTTATTGCTCTTATTATCTTAGTCATGAGGTGCTCTTGTACCATACTCCCGAGGTGAATGAATCTCAAGTCCACTTGAGATGAGGTCATGTAATGTAGTGTCATGCTTCTTGATCTGATCTTCATCCAACCAAATGGCTTGAGAGTTTGTTTTTCCATTCAATTTGACCAAGTATTATTTGTACTCATTGTTCCTAGTCTTCTTTACAATCTTGATGTCCAACACTTTTTCAAGCTTAGGTGGCTCATGTTTGGGAAAATCTATATCTGCTACTTCTTATAGGACCTGCTATGAGTTACCTGCATTTGAGTTACCTTTAAAAGGAGTTAGATCACAAACATTAAAAATATGAGATATGCCAAGGTTTGGTGGTAATTGAATTTCATAAGCATTGGTACCAAACTTCTTCAAGATTTGACATGGTCCTACTTTCCTCTGCATGAGCTTAGTGTGTTTGCCCTTGGATAACCTTTCCTTCTTCAAATTTTCCCAAACCAAATTTTCAACTTGAAACTGTACCTCTCTCCTTTTCTAATCTGCATGTTCTTTATATTTTTCTGATGACTTTTGAAGTTGTATTTTGACCTGTTCATGAACTTTCTTTATGGCTTCAACAAACCTCTCACCATCTGCACTTATGGGATTCGTATGGGGTAGTTTTCTCAACTCCAATACCACCCATACACAATCTGAAATGGTGACTTCCCTGTGCTTCTGTTTATGGTATCATTATAGGCAAACTCATCTTGAGGTAAGATTGAATCCCACTTTTCACCATGTTGCCTTGTAAGACATCTCGACAAATTCCCTAATGACCAGTTCACTACTTCTGTCTACCCATCCATTTGTGGATGATAGGCTGATAAGAAAGATAGATTGGTGCAAAGTTTACTCCATAGATTTTTCCAAAAATGGCCAACAAATTTAACATCCATGTTAGACACTATGTTCAATGGAAGTCCATGAATCCTTGCTACTTCTTTGAAAAACAAATATACTATATAGGATGCATCACTAGTGGACTTACATGGCAAGAAATGTGTCATTTTACTAAACCTATCCACTATCACAAATACACTATCAAACCCCTTTTGGGTCCTAGGTAAACCCATTACAAAGTCCATTGACACACTTTCCCAAGGTCTTGAGGGAATGGGTAAGGGTTGATAGAGACCAGCATTGGTACTTCTTCCTTTTGCCTTTTGGCAAATTGTGCATGTATCTACAAACTTTCTTACATCAACCTGCAATTTGGGCCAAAATTAGTGCCTTCTTACCAATTCAAGTGTCTTGTCCAAACCAAAATGACCTGCCATAGCTCCACTATGCTTTTCCTTGATTATATTAGTCCTCATTGGGAACTTTGGTATGCACAATTTCCCTCCTTTGAAAATAAGTCCATCTTGGATCATAAAATTAGAAAACTCCATATGATACCTTTCACCAAATTCAGTACATGCCTTGTAAATCTCCTTAAATTCCTCATCTGCAACATACATATCTTTCACTGCATCAATCCCAATTCCTTTTAATTGGATTTCATATATGGTTAGTACTCTCCTACTCAGTACATCAACCACTTTGTTGGATACTCCTTTCTTGTGTTTTATGGAAAAGGTATAGGCTTGTAGGGATTCTACCCACTTCATATGCCTATGGCCTAATTTTTTTTGGCTATTAATGAAACTCAAGGCTTGGTTGTCAGTATAGACCACAAATTCCTTTGGTAGAAGAGAGTGTCCATTTTTTCAATGCCTAAACTAGTGCATACATTTCTAGGTCATAAGAAGAATATTTTCTCTTTGCCTCATTGAGTTCTTCACTAAAGAATGCTATATGTCTGCCTTCTTGGCTTATGACTGCTCCTACGGCCGCATGACTAGCATCACATTCAATTTGAAACACTTTGTTAAAATCAGGTAAAGCAAGTACCGATTGTTGAGCTACCTTTCTCTTGAGAGTTTCAAATGCCTCATCCACCTCCTTTGTCCAAGAAAACCTACACTTTTGACCACATTTTATGGTTTCCAACATTGGAGCACATATCTAACTGAAACCTCTTATGAACTTTATATAAAATGTGACTAATCCATGGAAAATTCTAACTTTACCAATAGTCTTAGGAGTAAGCTAAGAAAGAATTGCATTACCTTATCCTAATTCATCTTCAAGTGACCTTTGGAGATCACAAATCCTAGGTAGATGAGCTCTTCTTGCATGAACAAACACTTCTCCATATTGATCATCAATTCCTTTTCACTTCACCTTTTCAAAACCATGTCTAGATGCCTCAAGTGTTCTTCCTTTGTCCTGCTAAATACTAGGATGTCATCCAAATACACTATTACAAACTTCCCCGTGAGTTCTTTCAAAACTTCATTCATGAGTCTCATGAATGTACTTGGGGAATTAGACAAACCAAATGGCATAACCTTCCATTCATACAACCCTTCATTTGTTTTGAAGGATGTTTTCCACTCATCACCAGGCCTAATTCTAATTTGGTGGTATCCACTATTCAAATCAGTTTTAGAAAATATTTTGCACCCGCCAAACAATCAAGCAAATCTTCTATCCTAGGCATTGGAAATCTATACCTTATGGTGATCTTGTTGAGAGATCTTGAGTCAGTACAAAGCCTCCATGTTCCATCCTTTTTGGGTGCCAAAACTATAGGTACTGCACATGGGCTAAGGCTCTTTCCAATCAGGTCAGAATCTAGTAAATCCTGAATTCGCCTTGCCATCTCCTCATTTTTCTATGGTGGGAGTTTGTATGTAGCCTTGTTAGGCAATATAGCCCCAGGGATCAAGTCAATATAGTGACTGATCTCTCTCATTGGTGGAAAAATCCTAGACACTCCATCTGCAACTATACCTTGGTATCTACCAATGATCTCCTTCACTTCCAGACTGAGATCCTTATCCTTTCCTTCTTCTCTGTCATCTGCAATAGGCTTCTCCTTTGAGGTTGGTATTGGAAGCAATGAAAATCATATTCCTTCTTCCATCTTTATCTCCTTGAGGAATGGTTTGTCCTCCATCATCATCGCTTTGGACTCAGTTTCTTTCTGCTCTTCATTATTTTCAGTCAGGGGCAGATGCTCTATGACCTTGCCATTATTTGTGATGGAATAGCTATTCCTAAAGCCATCATGGTGTGCTTTGAGGTCATACTGCCATGCTCTTCCAAACAAGAGGTGATAAGCATCCATGTTAACAACATCGAACAAAATCTTATATTTATATGCTCCTATCTGGAATTCTACCCATGACTTCTCTTCTACAAGAGTTTGTTGCCCTTTTGTGAGTCAAAACACCTTATAGGGGTATGGATGGGGTATCCTCCTCAATTTCAACTTCTCTACCATTTCTATTGACACAAAATTCTCAGTAGACCCTGAGTCAACCAGAACTTTACATACCTTTCCTTTTGATTGGCAAGTGGTGTGGAAGATAAACTTCCTCTGAGGTGGCTCCATAGGTGATGGTACCTTCAAGAGGGTTCTTCTCAATATTAGTGCCTCTCTAGTCTCTGGATAACCATATGAATCATGTTTACTACTGCCTTGGCAATCTAATTCTTGAGCTAGATTGGTTCTCCTTTCTCCTTGGGAACTAGACCCAATCTTCTTCGGGCATCTGCTGGCAATGTGTCCCTCTTGGTTGTAGTTAAAACATTTTATTGGTCCTATGTTGGCATTTTGATGATGTTGTGATTGTCATTGATGGACACACACTTGCTTTGTGTACACTTTCTTGATGTATGAGCTATTCTCAGTTGGTATTTGTTCCAACCAATACTATGTATTATAGTCTTCAGACTATTGGTATTTTGCAGAAGGTGTTTACCAGTCACAGATTGACTAAAGGCCCAAGTGGTATGAAGACCCAAGTGGTAGGGAGACCTCAAGTGGTTTGAGGATCTCAAGCCATATGAAGGAACAAAGAGGTAGTTAACACTTTGATTTACCAGTCTTCATTTTGTCAACTGGTAAATCGGTAAATTGTATGAACTGGTATTACTCTGTGATGAGTTACCAACCGGTATTTCTGAGATGAGTTATCATCCACCGACACTTTGGTGGTGATTTTGTGTCGTGTTACCAAATGTGTCTAGATGCACTGAACCTAGGAACTTATAATTTAATCCTATTGGACCAACATGAAATCAAACTCCTTATAAGGACATCATGTCTAGGGTTTGTACAAGAAAGAGATAGTTGACGAGGGTTTGCATGTGCGATCATAGAAGAAAAGATTAGGTCTCTATGAAGAAATAGAGCGTGGAGATATTGAAGACTGAAGTAATGATAAATGTGCATTAACAATGAGCTATCAAGGATCTATCCAAGCATACTGTGCTAGTATCTAGATCACCTACTTGTTGATTATTCATATCTTCGACAAGTCTAAAACCCTTAACCGAGTAGGCTTAGCAAAGCCTTTGTAAATCCTCTAACAAGGTGGTTCACAACTGTGAATCTGAAATCCTCTCACAAGGTAGTCTTTAATAGGACTTATCTCCTAATAAAGATCTAGATTCCTAACAAGATCTGTTTTGGTGAAGAACATTGTATAACCTTAATCAGTCTGACCTTAACCGATCTGGTTGCTATTCTGCAGATAGTTACTTGTGAGTTTTTTCTCACCGTGGTTTATTTGGGTTTCCATGTCAAAATATATTGTGTTATGGTGATTGTGCTCTTGTGGGTGAATGCTTTATTTTCTATTTGGTTTGCATTTATTTTAACCGGTTTATTAGTAAATCTGTTGTACCGATTATTTGTTAAACTATTCAAGAGTTTGTATTCAACATCTTTTGGTATACTAATTCACCCCCCTCTTAGTATTCATAAATTGGTAACAGAGCCATCCTTTCTATAAGTCTAACCACTTAAAAGGAGATATGGGAGAATACACTCTGAGGGAGATTACTCATCATCTCACTCAAATTGAGAGAGCCTATGATGAACTCAAAGTCAAGCATAAAGCTTCTCTTGCCAAAAGAAGAGAGCATGCTGAGACACTGATGGAACTTACTGAAAACAACTCTTTTGATGAAGCAGACATGGATGCTCTAGCTGAAGAAGTTGAAAAACTGAATGAATCTAATGCCAACCTGAGGAAGGAGTTGGAAGGACTGACTATCAAAATGTGTCAAGAGCTTGAGAACAAAAGGAAAGATGAAGATCTGATAAAAGACAAAGATCATGAGATCTCCAAGCTAAAACAAGAAATCAGTACCCTTCCCACTCATCTCCAAGAAAGTAAAGTGGAAAAAGAAGAAATGCAAGGTTAACTAAACATGGCTATTTCTGAGAATGCAACCTTGAAGGAATCCAATGCTTCTATTTCCAAATAACTTACTGAGACAAAGGAGATACTTTCCAAATTCAATCAGAGTTCTGCTAAGCTAGAACAAAAGCTTGAATTGGCAAAACCGGTTAAGAATACCACTGGACTTGGCTTCTCCGGTTATGAGGAAGGTGATAACTCTAGAACAAAAGATGTAGCATCAAAGAAGCAACCAACATCAAATGATGAAGGTAAGAAAAAGTTTAAACCTATTTTCTTTAATTGTCTCAAAGAAGGACATACTGCTAATGTGTGTAAAAGCAAGGCCTACAACAATATTCCTTATTTCCTAAACAATAAGCCTAGATCCAATTGGTTCAATGGAAACTATTATGCATGCAACAAGTTTGGGCATAGAGAATTTGAATGCAGGTCTATTTTGCACAACACTTGGAGATATCCTCCAAGGACTCAAGGAGCTATTCCAGAACCCTCTATGAACTGGAATCCCAACCTGTATAATACCTATGACCATCGGTCAGGTGGCTATCAAGTGACAAATAGTTGGAGAGCAACCTATTTGATCTGTCATGGTAGAGGTCACACTATTGCAACATGCAGAAGGAAGAATGGTAGTATGAACAATGGTCCATGGAGAACACCTGGAATGGTATGCTATCATTGCAAGAAACCGGGACACATTGCTAGAACTTGCAAAATGAGAAAGAACCTATCGGATGACATACCGATCACTCTAGAAGGGAAGATTGATGTTGAATCTATTCAAGCGGGAATGAATAAAACGTGGAAAAAGAAACCTGAAGAAGTGTCACAAGATGAACCGGTTTCCGCACCTAGTGTGGAAGTCTCTGAACCGGAAAACTGAGCTTCAGAAAAGATCAGGGTGAACAAATTGGTGAAAAGTGTTGAACCCCCGGTTTATATCAGTAAAGAACCAAACCGATATATGTTACCTATCAATCGGTAGAAGTTTGCGAAGTGGTAAAAGGAAAAATTATGGTTTATATCCTAGCAGTGGAGCATTTATTATGGTAGGTGAAGAATTTGTTTAAAAGGGATTCTTAACGTCATTTTCACTTATCAGTTTACGAGCGAAGAAATTTTCAAGAGCAGAATGACAAAAGGCTATTCGACTTGCAATTTAGAGAGAATTCAAATCTTGTAGAAGAATTTAGAGATATTTTCAACCTATCGGTGAAAGAACACTAAGCGGTAATCAAGCAATTGAAGTGGTGTGGTGTGAGCTGCATTGGCAAACCCTAAAATTTGAAATTGTGAAGGTATTTCTCAAAATTCTTGTTAATCATGGCTTCTGCATTGCACTCCATTTCTAGTGTACCTATAGACTCAACTGAATTCATTCAAAGAAAAATGAAATACAATGCCTTGTCTCAAATACCTGCCAGAGTCATTATCAAAGGAGATATTTCAAGGTACATTGACTGCAAATTGGAGGACCTAGGATCCCTAGCGATTCATTCCCAACTAGGTTTGTTCTATGGGGATGACAAGAAGATCAAACCGGAATACAACATCCTAGAGAGGAAGAAACTATATTATGTTGTTTATTTTCTTGAAGAGTTCACTGAAGAACACATCCACATCATCCTGAGCAGAGTGGATGGCAACAAGATGTATCTTGAAAGGACGCATGACATTAATCTTGAAGCGATTCATGCCATAACTGGTTTCAATAATAGTGGTGAGGTGCCAGCCCTAAGAAAAGTCATCAAGGTTGAAATGACCAAATTCACCAGTTCTCTGAGTGACTAACGGGGAATGACTGTCAATCCCATCAAAGATGATTTCGTCAAGTATGCTTGCATGGTGATTGGGTATAGAGTATTTTATGCTAGTAGAATAAACTCTATCCCTACTGCTGTGGTGAATGCCACCCACAGAATGATCAAGGAGGATGCCTCATTTGATCTATGCACCTATTTGCACAAGCAACTTCTATTAAACTTGAAGTCCATCAAACAGGACAGTGCCTTAAGATTTAGATTTGGACAACTTTTGGTAGGTCTATTTTTCTACTTTCAAGGCTATTTCTCAGGAGTCGATGATATTCAATGGTCTGCTGACCAAACCATCACCAAAAAAATTAGGGAAAGTCTCCGAGCGGTGGGAACCGGATATCTCGAGGTCTTGAATAAATATTTTGATGAATTCAAGTGGAAGATGAGCCAGAGGATGAGGATATCTAGAGATAGTGTTAAGAAATATGAAGAGGACATTTGCTTTACCATTAAAGTAGATGAGTGCATAATGGAAGTAGTAGAGCCAAGACATGAAGAAGTAGAACCTATCGGATATGAGGTGATGTATGACATGTTAGACAGGTATGCCTCTACCCTGCTAGCCTCGCCTCTAGATGTGAAGGCAAAGCAAACCAGCACCTACTTAGAGAGGATAACACCAGTTGAAAATCCTAAAGAGAAAAAGGGCAAGGCAGTACTGGCAGTATTGGCACCAATTACCTTAGCAAGTCCTAAAGTGACCAAGCAGTCACCTGCCAAAAAGAAACCCGAAGTTGCTCCCGCTAAAGTTTTTGAAAGGAAGTGAAAGACCAAAAGAAACTCAATAGAGTTTGAGGATAGAGAACAAGAAGTACAGCCTAAGAAGACCAGGCAAACAAGGAAGAAAGCAAAAACTACTAGTAATGCACCTACATCGTCAACATCAGTAAATATTGACATCTCTTCTTATAAGCCGATGACACATTGTCAAAGGACTATTAAGAATATTAAAAGAAAATTGCTTGGTATTTGAAGGAGTACTTTGATGATTTTACCGATAGTGAGAAAGAAGAAGTAGAGCAGGAAATCATTGATTATTTATGTGTTTATGACTGGTCGCCATCATAAATTAGATCTGAGACACCTAATTCTTTATACAATTCTTTAGATAATAAATGGTGCATTGCCATCAAGAGAGAACAAGAGATCACAGAAAATATTTTTGCAGGATACTTCCCTAATGCTTCAAACTCTGAATTGTTTGAAATCATGGACCGGTACAAAGGCCTTTTCTTCAGAGAAGAAGAAGACTCTTGCTACTGGAAGGCAAAGCCTCTAAAGTGGTGAAAGACACACACTTCCATACTAAAGCCGTTGTGAAAATGCACCAAGTTGCTCAAGCAAATAGAGAAGCTGAACATGAAATGGAAACCAAAAAACTGGATGAGGCATTTGATGGCGAAGGAGAACTAGCTACATAATAAGTTGACACTATTGATGTGGATGCGTTAGATGGTGAAGATGTCACTCTGGACATAGAGAAGAAGAAGCAAGACAAGGAAAAGGCTGACAAAGAGGAGAAGAGAAAATAAGAGGATAAGAGGAAAGAAGAGGAGAAAAAGAAAGAAGAGCAGAAGAGGAAAGAAGAGGAGAAGAGGAAACAAGAAGAGGAGAAGTGGAAAGAAGAGGAGAAGAGGAAATAAGAAGAGGAGAAGCGGAAAGAAGAGGAGAAGAGGAAACAAGAAGAGGAGAAGCAGAAAGAAGAGGAGAAGAGGGAACAAGAAGAGGAGAAGCAGAAAGAAGAAGAAAGAAAGAAGGAGGAAGAGAAGAAAAAACATGAAGAGGAGCAAAGGGAGAAAGAAGAGGAAAAGAAAAGAGCTGAAGAAAAGAAGGTAGCAGAAAAAGCCAAACAGGCAGAGACTCCAAAGGCAACCGGTGGTCAAGCCAAACTGCCTGACATCACCAGTCCTATTGACCTCCAATCTATAGATGAATCAGAGTTGTTGCAAAGCATAAAGCTTGCACAAGAAAGACTGGAAACATTGAGGAGGAAAAAGGAATAGGATGTCATTCAAACTGCAGTTGACACCCTTACCAGCTTGATTCTAAGTACTAACCTCCCCGGTACTGATACCTCTCTGGCCAAACTAAAACTTCTATGTACCATTGTAGAGGACCAGGTACAATGCTTGGAAGAAGTTGCTGAAGCTAATTCATAGAAGAAGCATCAAAATGCACTAAACACTACCTTATTAAAGAAATTGAATGAGCTTCGGTCTCAACTTCAGAAACAATAGAAGGATATAAGAGATGCTATGGATGAGGGAAAACTACCGTTGAGAAAAATAATCCAACCCCATCTATTTTGTGATGATGTGCTCGCACAAAAGGATAAACTGCAATTAGATTTGTAGACATACATAAGCAACTTCAAGACACCCTATGATTCCTTCACTATATATGGGCAAACAGTTCACCGCTATTAGCTTCAGTCTACCAGGATAAAATTGGAGATTAGCAACCAGACAAGAGATTTGCAGGAGCTACAACTAGTTTTATTCCCTAGACTGCAAATTCTTCAAAAGTGCTTTCTCAATCTAGAAGCTTTACCGGTAACTCAAGAGATGAGTACAATTGATGCCATGGAATAATAGGTGTTATCAAATGTGTCTAAATGCACTGAACCCAAGAACTTGTAATTTAATCCTATTGGACCGACATGAAATCAGACTTCTTATAAGGACATCATGTCTAGGGTTTGTACAAGCAAGAGATAGTTGATGAGGGTTTGCATGTGCAATCATAGAAGAAAAGATTAGGTCTCTGTGAAGAAATAGAGCATGGAGATATTGAAGACTGAAGTAATGATAAATGTGCATTAACAATGGGCTATCAAGGATCTAACCAAGCATACTGTGCTAATATCTAGATCACCTACTTGTTGATTACTCATATCTTCGACAAGTCTGAAACTCTTAACCCGAAGGCTTAGAAAAGCCTTTGTAAATCCTCTAAAAAGGTGGTTCACAACTATGAATCTGAAATCCTCTCACAAGGTAGTCTTTTATAGGACTTATCTCCTAACAGAGATCTAGATTCCTAAAAGGATCTGTTCTGGTGAAGAACATTGTATGACCTTAACTGGTCTGGTTTCTATTATGCAAATAGTTACTTGTGAGTTTCTACTCACCGTGGTTTTTCCCATTTGGGTTTCCATGTCAAAACATCTTGTGTTATGGTGATTGTGCTCTTGTGGGTGAATGCCTTATTTTCTATTTGGTTTGCATTTATTTTAACCGGTTTATTAGTAAATCTGTTGTACCGGTTATCTGTTAAACTTTTCAAGAGTTTGTATTCAACATTTTTTGGTATACTAATTCACCCCCCCTCTTAGTATTCATAATCCTACTCCTCTTTTCCTGATGATCTACGTCTTAAATTAGGCCTTCTCCCTCTGAAGTTTCCTTTTTTATTGTTGTCATTTCTTGAGGAGTCTTGACTACTCTCTCCTTGAAATGCCAAATTTGATTCTCTTCCTCTAAAGTTGCTCCTTCCTCTTAGTTGCTTACCCCTTCATTCTACTGCTGTGCTCTTGTCTTCTTTTGAGCTTCTCCTCTACCTTTAATGCTAATTGATAACATCTATGAATAGTGTTAGGGCACAAGAGGTTCAACTATTCCTATATGTTCCACCTTAGGCCGTTTAGATACCATGCCACTCTTTCACTTTCATCTTCAACCTTCTTAGACTTTATACTAAATTTATGAAATTCTTCAGTATAGGCACACACATCCATCTCTTTCTATTTGAGATTTTGTCTTCTCTTATGTAATTGGACTTCATAGTCCTCAGGTACATATACTCCCTTGATCTCTACAATCATCTTCTTCCAAGAGGTGATCATTCCTCTTCCCTCTTTTACTCTTTCTCCTTGCACAAAGTTCCACCATGTCAAGGCTGCTCCCTACATTTTTGACTTGGAAATATTCATCTTTTGGTTGTCAACAATGTCTTCACATTCAAAAAAATTGTTCAAGAACTCTATCTAGTCCATCACTCCATCGACATCCATCTTCCCACTGCAAATAGGAAGGTTTGATTTTTGGTCCATGGTTCTCCTCTCCACATACTTCAAGGCATTGACCACGTACCTATTCTCTATAGGAACTTCCTCAACTTCCTGTCCTTGTGGGTTCTCCTCTTCTTCTCCCACTTACTCTGAGCCATCAGGTCCTCTCTCCAACCTACCTTCCAAGTTCTATATCAACCTTCTAAGCCGGTCATTTTCTTCTATGTTCTCTTGCACCATCCTGGCAAGTTCCACATTTGTCACCTTTGGAGGCATTCCTCTAGCCTCACCCTCTGATTCTTCTGCTGAAATGTACTATTCTTCTTCCCAAAAGGATTCCTCCTATGCTCTGATACCAATCTGATGTAGAGTCCCAGTATAGGTATAGGATAGGTTCCCCTAATACAAGAACACACCAAGGACCCTAGCAATCACACAACACTCCCAGGGGTTAGGGAATACTAGTTTGACAAGTACCAAATCCCTTTCTTCCAAACAAAAGACTACTAGTACAAGGTCTCTTTCATTGACCAGTACAAGGACCCTATGGCCAACAATGGTTTAGTCCCTTCTCCAATGCAACAATGGCCATTTAAGGTTTTTTTTGAAGTCCCCTAGGTTAGGGAGACCTCCTTCAATCATTGAATTTGGGTTCCCTCTACCGGTTTGGGTAACTGCCGCAACAAGGCCTACAAAACCTAGTAGCCCTACCAGACTGATTTTCCACACTTAACTCTTTATTTCTCCAAAAGGCCACACTACAAATACCGGATTTGGATACCCTTTTAGGAGTTACAAAACATATCCTAAGGGTTCTTATCGGTAGGGAACACAAGAATCCAAACCCTACTTTGGTTAGGAGACTGGTATAGCCCAGTTAGGCCTATCTTACAAAGGAGTGTGTAGACATAGACCTTAACTCACCAAAATAACTCAAGGAATACTCTTAAGCCATTTCAAATAAACCAATTCCTAATTCTTAGGCCATGATCAGACCTTTAACCCCTGATGTGAGGCCTGTTTGCTTACACCATGGAGTTGCCCACTTTAATGCATCAAACCCTCACCTCCAACTGGTCCTAACCTGCAAAAGGCCTTTAAAATCCTAAAATACATTGGCCATACTTGCATCCCCTCCAAAGCCATGAACCATCAATGAAGGATCAACAAGGTAAGGCCATTTCTAGAACACTTCCAGAAACTTGCTGATTTCTTCCTTGTCTTGGTGAATTAGGACCTTGGACTTGATGAATTTGAAAGGTGACTAGCCACTCTAACACATCCCACTAGTTTCCTAATTCCAAAATGATCGTACAATATGTTAGACCATGTAGAATAACAGAATTGCAGGAAATTCTCATAAATATATTACACATTTTATGCCTTCCTCAATGGTTATCAACCACCTTTTGAACTGAGGTGACCATTGCAAGGAAGTTTCTATTTGCAACCAAAAGTTGTCAACAAAGTTGTCAAGTTTGAGCAACTTTTGACATATGTTAAATCTACCTAGCTAGAGTTGCTTCAACATGTCCTAAACCCTCCTAAGACATGTCCAACACATAAACACCTAGAAAAATACTCAACCAAATACCCCTAGGCCCATATTCCCATGGTGTCTTATCAATTTGCCAAATCCATGTCATTGGGTAACAAGGTGGGGTTTATTACAAACAAATCAAACATCAAACAAACAAGACTACCCTATTACATTGATTGAAAGGTCACATTCTCATGTGTGTCCTTTAACATTTATTTCTCTTATTATCTTAGTCATGAGGTGCTCCTACACCAGGCATCTTCTGTGTGCTCCACTTTACCAAATTATTGTAGGCAAATTCTTCTTGTGATAGAATTGTATCCCAATTTCTTATTTTGTCTCATACTAAACATCTTAACAAGTTACCTAGACTTATGTTTATGACTTATGTATATCCATCAGTCTATGGTTTGGTATGCTAAATTGAATTTCAAGTCTATCTTCATCTTCTTCCATAATGTCCTCCAAAAATACCTGGTGAACTTTGTATCCCGATCTGAAATGATACTTCTTAGTAATCCATGTAATTTGACAATCTCCTTAAAAATAGGTCTACAATATGTACTGATCATTAGTATTATTATAAGGAATTAAATGTGCCATATTATAAAATTTGTACAATACTATCAATATTGAATCATGTCCTATTTAAATTTCTTTGGCAACCCTAATGTAAAATCCATGTTGATGTCTTCCCAAGGTCTTACTGGTACTATCAAAGGTTTTTATAATCTAGTATTTTGACTACTTCCTTTTGAAAATTGAAAATGTCTAGAACTTTGAAGATACTTCCTAATATCCCTATACATCTACGACCTGAAATAATATTTACTCACCAAAGAAACTATCTTGTCAACACTAAAATATCTCACTAATCCTCCACTATGTTTTTCTTTGATCAAATTATCTCTCATTGAACTCCTTGGAATACATAGTTGATTTCCTTTGGAAAACATATCTTCTTGAATGAAGTAATTCAACCACTGGCTTCTATCTATCACTAACGGATCCTTGCATGCTTTCCATGCTTCTGCAAAATCAAGGTCATCCTCATACAAGTGCTTAATTTCTTCAAAACCCGATACTCCCACTCTCATTTTTATCAACAAATTCCTCCTTCAGCTCAATGCTTCTGCAACTTTGTTTGACTTACCACTCCTATGCATCAACACAAATGTGTAACTCTGCAAGAATTCAAACCAAGTCATATGTCTCTAATTCAACTTGTTCTAACTATTCAAATATTGCAATGCCTAATGATTAGTGTACAACACAAATTCCTTAGGCAACAATTAATGTCTCCATTTCTTCAAGGCTTGAATTATGGCATATAATTCTTGATTATAGGCTAAATATCTCTTGTTGGAATCATTCAATTTCTCACAGAAATATGTTACTGGTCTCCCTTCTTGACTCAACACTTCTCCTATTTCATTTCCACTAGCATCACAATCATCTTGAAATACTTTGTCAAAATATGGCAATGCTAACACTGGTTGTTATGTTTCCTTCTGCTTCAACAATTCAAATCTCCTTTGTGCTCTATATGTCCACTTGAAGTCTTTCTTATCTCCCCTCATTGTCTCAGTCATAAGTATACAAATAGTATTGAAATTCCTGATGAACTTCCTATAGAAAGTATCCAATCCATGAAAATATATTACTTCCCCAGTGTTTATAGGTGTAGGCCATTCAACAATTGCTCTAACCTTCTCTAGATCCATCTTCAATCCTTTTGTAGAAATGAAAAATCCTAAATATACCAATTATATCTTCATGAAAATATACTTCTTGATGTTTATTAACAACTTCTCTTCCTTCAACCTCAGAAATAATTGTCTGATGTGCCATAAATGTTCTTCTCTAGTCTTACTAAAAATTAGAACGTAATCTAGGTAAACAATAACTTACCCAGGAATTACTTTAATACCTCATTCATCAAGCTCATGAAAGTGCTTTGTGCATTAGTCAACCCTAAAGGTATCACCAACCATTCATATAATCCCCAATTTTTCTTTGTTGGTAAACAAATTTGTCACTATGAATTCTCCTTCAAAATTGACCATGTTCGCCCGAAGAGCAGTGACAACCATTCCAACAATTGGAGAGATTATGGTGAAACCAGAATCTTCCTCTCCATTTGAGAGGGGCAAATCCCTCATATGATGGGGGGTTTTTGGGAATTTTGTGTGCTTTTAACCGGAAAGTACATAAAGGAGAAAACATAAAACTAAAGAGAAATTAAATATAGAAACCCCAGTAATAGACATACGAACATCAACTGAGATTTCTCAACGTTTGTAAAAAATTACAAGGGGAGTTTATAACATAATATATTTAGCCATGAGATGATGATAAATAAGAATAACAAATATCGACATACGCAGAGATAAGATACTTCAACACATTCAAACTAAGATACCAAAGGTTGCTTGTATATCATGAGATCAATTGTACAAATCACATATGCATAAAAAGAGTACCAATTTGACATACAAGAAATCAGCAATGATAACACATGAATACATTTAGAACACACAAACTAAGATTTATTCTTCATTATCCTTTTGGAAATATACAAGTCCAAAATCCTTTCTATACATAATGCAAATCAAAATGTCATTATAGGTTTCTCCTATAATTTCAGCAGAGTTTCCCCTCCGTAAAAAGTCCCCCATGTTTTACAATGAAAAGGCCTTGTATTTATAGGCTAGAGAGAATAACTACCTCATAACTACTTTAGATAATTACCATTTTGAAGACAAGTTAGGAATAACCTAGCTTTTACAAGAATTAATCCCAAAAAGACAACTTTAATTACAATTGGTGACATAAATCACTTTTTCAAAAGACAATGTCAAATCCATTACATTGAAGAAAGAACTTGATGTTGTTAGGGTCTCCTACATATCTTCTTCTAAGTTGTGAGTTTCTTGTTCATGTACCTTTGATAATGGACTTAATTAGATACTTTTTCTTTAATACAATCTGTAACATGTCATCATTACAAGATTATCTTCAAAGGCCTTTTCATCACCATGTACATCCTTTTTTTGAGTACAGGAACAACTATAACATATAAACATTACTCCACTTGAACTTCCACTCTATTACAATGCATAGAATGATTGGCTCCACTACAAAATCTATTTTGCATGAGTCATGTTTCAAAATTTTGCATTGCATGTTTGTAGTTACATTTCCAACTGTAACTTCTGATGAAAATCCTGAATTCTATTATGCTTTTTGGATGTCCATACCATGTAAGGAACCGACAAAGGTTGTGGCATTCAAATTTACACTTGCCATTTTGAAATTGCTTGAAAGTTTTCTCAACCAATTTCAACGAATCCATTTAGTGCATGTTCCACAAACATTACATTGCATGAGCTGAGATCTCATCATGACATTTTATCAATCATTTTGAATGCTTTCTCTATTCTCTATAGGTCATAGATTTGGTACATTGAGAGACCCTGTCAAACAATTCACTTGCCTTATCTTTTCTTCTAGATTTATTTGAAAATCAATTTGGGTATGTTGCCTTTGGGAAGATGCAAACAAAGGTTATTGAACACGACTCCATACTGGCAAAAGTTTTCAAAACTTTTAGAATGAAACTATTATCTCCTTTAATATCTAACGATCATGCATTCCATCCCATGAGATGATGTCTCTTCAAATTGTTATGTTTGAGCTGATCACATATGAGATTGTGCCTATGATCACGACTTGCCACCACACATTTAATGAGACACTTTATCTACAAGGCATTATGCCAAGTGTTCATGCCTTGTCTTTGGATTCCATGTTTTGCATTAGTGTTTAAGAAAGATATTCCAACCAAAATATCCGACGAACATCTCACTACCAATATGGTCAAACAAAGAGGATGTTGTTGAAGTGTGAGTTTAGTTCTGACTGGTGATTACATTAGCTTGAATGTTTATAAACCCAATTTAACAAATCCATTTGGCTCTATTCTGCAATCATTGCATTTTACTTCGTGGTGATAGTATCTCTTTGAGACATTCGGTTAAACAGTTCAAGTTCTTTACCCATGCTTCCATTTTGCACACATGATTGTCAACTAAAGCATTTATAGCTATAAACTTGACAAAATTCATATTGATGCATACCCATACATTGTTTCAGCGCTCTCATTATTTGCAAAGATGATAGAATCTAGGCATACACATACCAACTACACATGCTTGAACATTTCTGAAGCATTCATTGTGCATATGCAAGCCATGCTTATGATATGTTGTGAGAAGACATTTCATGTAGTTCTTTGTCAAATCATTCATATGGCCTCAAACAATACATAAGGCTTCTCAACATCTCCTGCTTGTAAATAACTCGCAATCATTGTATTACATGAGTTAACATCTCTTTGAAGCATTCTATCAAACAATTCATGTGCTTTGTCTATCAATCATCTTTCCTTATGCGTGCTTCCCTTTGACATACATGACTACGAGTGCACTTGCAGCAATAACATTTCACAAAATCCCTTGATCCTTGATGCTTTGATGGACATCCATACATCATTTGAAAGCTACCATTTTCCACGTGTTGAATATTACACCTATTCTGCGACATGTTGGGTCACAAGTCCATGTTCCTTTAGATGACTTCTCTTTGAGGCATTGTTTAAATAGCTCACGGGCTTTGTTTTATGCTTCCACATTTTGCAAACATGTCTTTAGCATATTCAATTGTGACATTGTAGACCATGAGATAATTCTCATTGAGGTGCTCAGTTATACAGATTAGGTGCACGGTCCGTGCTTCTATATTTTACATAAATATTGACCAATATAATTGCTGCCACATCTAAGACCATATATTAAAGGAGATTAGTAAGTCGGTGTGGCTAATCTACCAAGAAAAGAATCAATTCAGGAGAGATTTGAATAACACATTCAACTAGATCTACTGACCGACACTCTTCAGATTTTTTAGTGACCTTGAATAGGCACATCTAAAGCGTCTCCTCAATCCAATTCAATCTCAAGATAGTTTTCTCCTTTATCCTCATGATTAAAACAACTCGCGTGGAACACAAACCCAAGCCACCTCCATCAAATTTTCATTGTCCTGTGAAAAAAGTTAAGAATGCTCCAAAACGGAGCATTTCTAACCTTTTCATGTAACTCATAAAGAGGGCCCACACAAGGTTAGAAAGGAATGTTAGAGATTCTCCATTTTGGAGAAATCCAAAGCTAGTATTTTTGAGGTTATAGACTTGGGTTAGGAATGCTTGAAAATAGAGCATTCCTAACCTTAATCTCTCAAAGGTTATGATTTTGACTTTTAGGAACCGTTGACCACGAAGTGGGAGAAAGGGAAATGAAAATAATGGTATTTTTAAATAACTTTTCCCTCGAAGTGATCACAATAGGAAATATAGAAACCAATTTAAAATATTAAATTATTTTTGAAAAATAATTTAAATATTTCCCATTAAAATTTAATACCCAAATTTAGGAAAAACAGTCATAACTTTTAAATGGTAAGGAGTTAGGCTCTGAAATTTGAAACATCCTTTCAAGGTGGGAAAATGAGCATATAAAATTATTTGGTCCTCATGAAAAAATATAGGGTGAGGGATTTTCATTAAATTAAGAAGAGGGACATGAAAATTTGAAAATTTAAAATATCGCAAACTGTGAACTAGGTACAGAAATTGTTTTGGTCATATGGCACAAAATGATGCTTAGGACATGTTCACAAAGAGATTTCCCTCAATTCCTTGTAATTTTCAAAACTCGTCCATTTTTCACATTTTGACCAACATATTTATGATTGACCACAATTTAGATTAAAAATGACAACCTTGGATCACATGCTCACTCATTTTGTAGAGACACATATTTGAGCCTTCATACAACATTAGGACCAATTCAATGTTCAAATTTTGGTTATTTCAAATGTGGGGCAATAGTCTTGAATGCAATCTTCCATTCATTTCCTCTAATTTTGATCCAATGGTATCCACTCTTTAGATCGATCTTTGTGAAATACTTCGCTCCACTTAAATAGACCATAATATCATCCATCCTTGGTAATGGAAATCTATCCTTCAAAATGATATTTTTTATTTCTCCTAATTAAGTACAGATCCTCCACTCTCCATTTTTTTTATACAAGTACAACATGCATCGTACATGGGCTTAATCTTTCTCTAACTAATATTTTATTCAGCAACTCTCATACTTGTCTATTTAGCTCTGCATTTTTTTGCTAGTGTTATTCTATGTGTCACTTTGTTTAGAAAACTAGCTCTTGGTGTATGATCCATATGATGACTAATACTCTAGAATAACAGTAATCCATTTGAAATTTTATCTGGTATGATGTCTTGATACACATCCAAAAGCTCTGTTATATCTCTTTGCGGTAGTTCATCTTTATATGTAGTAGGATTCTTGACTTTTGGATTGTTGCACTCCTTTGAAATAAATGAAAAACACATGTTTTCTTGTCTTGGACCTCCCAAAAACTTTTTTCCATCTACCTGTAAAGTGGAAAAATGGAGTCTTAGCAAATTCACCACTTGAAAGGGGGAAGTCGCTAAGTCAATTTTCACTTAAAAGACTTTACATTCAAAAGAGGGGTTGAATCCACTAGATCTAATCCTAGATGATGCAAGGACTAAATGCTAAGTAGATTTGGTTGTGTTTGGAATGTGTTTGACCCTGTTTTGTAAGTTGAATAAGTAAAGTGCTGGAAATGAAGACAAAGTATGTGAAAACAATGAGCTACAAATTCGAGATTCAGTCATGCACCTAGATTTGAGAATTTTGTGTTGGTAATTGACACTAAATTGGTTTGATTTCACTATGTTTTCATTGATGGCAACATGACAACTTATTCCGACTTCATATTTTGGGTTAGTTGTGTACCGACAGGCACTTCACAAACACTTCACTAGTTTCAGCATTGGCAGGTTGGAAGGAATTCCTTGGTCACCGGCAATGCAGGCCGACATGGTTTAGAATTAGTTTATTGGTATTGGAGGCCAACATCTTTTGGATCTGGCATCAACAATTGTTTTTGATATTCATGTATTTATGCTATCTAGCTAACATGTATATTCATATTATAAATATCTTTGTAAGCCAACATAAGGCATGATAAATTGTAAAGGGTATATAGGTCAGTTGATTAGATCATTTTGAGATATCATGTGAATATGTATAAGGAAGGAAATAATGAAGGAGATGCAAAATATATGAGAGAGATTATGTATGTGAGAATACTTTTGTAAAGGGTTATTCTGGTATAGGGTTAAGTGTTTCATACTGGAATAGATAGAGCTTAATTAGGACTGTATTTAGGCATAGAAGATGGTATCTTTGTAGTTCAATCATTTCTCTAGATTGTAATCTAGATTTGTATGTAGCCAGTGAGGCTCCTTTTGTGATTGTGTGGTGTGATATAGGCTATAAGCCTTCCTGCAAGTGTAGGCCCCTATATTTTGTAATATCTTTTCATATGGCCAATGGATTGATATTGTGGGTCACAAATCCCACCATGGTTTTTCCTCTTTGAGGTTTTCCATGTATAATTTTGTGTTATGGTATTCATTTATGTGATTGGCTTATAGGTTTGTTTACTTCTTTCAATTCTATATGTACTGGTATACCAGTTGGTGTATGCATGTTTTAATAAGGTTAAAATTAATTATTTTGGTAGATCACTGATTCACCCCCCCCCCCCCTCTCAGTGTTCTTGGATTCCAATAATTGGTATCAGAGCCTTGTGCCTCAGAGGAAGTTTAACAGCTTGAGGAAGATCCTGATTTTGGAATCCATGGATATGAGTTTGGAGAAGCAACTTGAGGTAGCACTTGAAGATTATAATGGTAAAAGGATGAAGAACTTGAAGTTACAAAATGAATTGAATTCTAGTCAGGAATTCATTCTTGTCCTACAAGAGAGGTTGTCATCTGTTCAAGCTAGGAGGAAGGAACTTTTGCAAAATAAGGATGATGAAGAGAAAGATACACTTAAGAAGCAGTGTCAAAAGTTGAGTCAGGAGAACATGGTCATGAGAAATGAAATGTAAGCTATAACTATGAGAATGTCTAAGGAGATTGAAGAACAGAAGAAAAAGGAAGGAAATCTTGCTGTATCTCTGAAGAACAAATTTGAAGAATGTGGTAGGTTGGTTCATGAGAATGATATGTTGAGAACTGATTTAGTACAATCCCAGAGTAATGAACAAGATCTTGAGAGACAAATGATAATTCTAAGAGATGATGTGACTATTGCAAGTGAGTATAAAGAAAAATTCAAGATTAGCTCAACACAACTAGATGAGTTATTGAAGAGACAAAGGTAGAATGGAGATTCTAGTGGACTTGGATTTGAACAACGACAAAGTTCCGATACTGCAAATAAAGATCAAAACCATAAGGCACTGGTAAGGCAGTTTAATGCTTATACATTTAATCGTAGATGCTTTGTTTGTAATAAATTTGGTCACATGGCTAGGCAATGTAAAAATAGAGCAAATCAGAACTCTGATTATGCTCTCGGTCAATGTTCTAAATGTAATAAGTATGGACATAAGATAGAAGATTGCAAAATGAATGTTAAATGTTATGCATGTGAAAATTTGGACATATGGCTAATCAATGCAGGTCAAGCAATTACACCAGTTTTAGCAAAACAATTCAAAAGAACAATGTTACATGTAATGAGGTTGGACATATTGCTAAATTTTGTAGAAGCAAAAATCCACTGGTTGGTAATGGAGGATCAAATGAGAAAGGGAAAGAAAATGTTAATGAAATTTGACAAGATCATACCCAGAGATGGTTCAGGAAGTCGAAAGATCAATCTATAGATCGTAATGCACCAATTACTCAACTAGCAGAGGAGGTTGCTTTTGCATCGGCAGGAAGCTTAATTGACAACTAAGGTAGATGCCTTAGGAGTAGGTAAAATTCATGATAATACTGCTTAAGCCCAGGAAGAGGTTTTGGAAGATGTTCCAAACATTGGAGATGTTTGATCGAGATCCGGTATGTTCCACCAGAAGTCATTAGTATCAATGATGGATTAAGGTTTTTCTTGGAGGATAAAAGGCTGAATTCACTTCATTTTTTATCACTTTCCATTCAAAGTGATTAAGAGAAAGTCTAAGGCAAATCAGTGCGATTGATATCATCTTGAGCGATTTCACAAATGATTGGAAGAGGTCTTTAGTGTCTTTCACCGACAATGATTCACATGTATTTATCTTCAATCATGGAAGCAAGATCATCATTTGTACCTATATTTGTTGCAAATCCAACTGTAGTTGAGGTCAAGGACTGTCCCAGGCCAATTTTTAAGTGATATCTGCATGTTGTTACCCTGGACGATTCGGTTGGAGGCTTTTCTCATGTCCCGAAAGGAGGCGTGTATGTTGAAGATATAAGAGCTTATTTTCACTGTCATATTGAGGATTTAGGAATGACTGATATCAAGAGCATGTACATGAATGAGTTAATGGGATATTCTAGAAAGATTAAACCTGAATACCAACATATTGTGGATTTAGGGTTTACCGACATTCTGGATATTCCAAAATTTGAAGATAAAATTGTTAGGTATGTTTTGAGCAGAGTGCATGGAGAGTTTATCTAGTTAAATAGACCATATAAGATTACGAAGGAGGCCATGAGGGAAATCACTGGTTTACCACAAGTTGGACAATGTCCGGAGAAGAAAGTTTCAAATGTTCAGGTTAACAAGAGTACTGGTGCAACATCAAACATGCGGTCAATAAGGATCAATACTATCACAGACATAGATATCAGATTCAGAAGCATGGTCATCGGTTACAAGGTAACACAATCAAACCAACTGAATTCTGTTTCTAGCTCCTGCATTTATGCAGCTCATAAAATGATGAGGGAGAATGAGAAGTTAGGTCTATGTGGTTGGATGTTGGATGAACTGTTGATTAACCTGGGAAAGATTAAAGAAGAAAAGAAAGGGACATTACGATATGGTAACCTAATTATCTATTTAATGCCATTTTTCATCAATGAGACTCCCAGTTTTGGGAAGAGAAAATGGGCATTCAATATCTCGATAGGGAGGCAATTAAAATAGTCTATTGCTACATTGGGTAATTAGAGAGATGACAAAGTGTGGGGTTATTTTAAAGCATTTCAAAAGGCTATGAATTCTAGGATGAGGGTTCCTAAGCACATTGTTGAGAAGTATTGAACTGACATATGCTTCATGGTCAAGAAAGATGAAACTTTGATGGAAGTTGTTAGGCCCCAGAAGATTTGGATTGAGGAAATGGGTTATGAAGTTGATGCTCAGATTCTTGATGCACCAGTAGATGAAACTATAAAAACCTTTGCCACTGCAAAGAAAAATATGCAAGAGGTTGAAACTGAGTTCAACCAGAAGAAGAGAGAGAAGCAGGAAGGTAAGGAAAGTAAGTTTGTTGAAAAAGTTTTATAGGACATTAAAGAATTGATTGATGTTCTCCCAGAGAAATGAAGGAAGAGAAAAGAACCAAAAATATTCATTGAACCTATTGCAGCTGAATTTACATCTAATGATGACATACCCCTAGAATTCAAAAGGGTATTAAAGAATAAAACTAAAGAAACTAAGGTAGAGGCTAAGAAGCAACCAATTAGGAAAGTTACTATCAGAGTACCAACACAGAGAAGAGAACCTAAAGAAACACCTTCAGCTCCATCCAGTACTGGAAGGAGAAAGAAGGATGATATTGATTTGGCAATTGAATTTGGTAGTGTAACTATCATTCCACCAAAGACTTGTGCAAAGTTAGTTGATGAAATTACTAAAGATGGTATGTTAAAGAATGTACAGTTTTATTATGAACATTTAGATAATGATGAAGAAAGAGAAGTAGAGGAAGCAATTTTGTTATATTTGGATATTTATAAGAATTAGAAATTGAAGACCAAATACCGACACAGTTGTATGATATGTTAGATGCTAGAAGACTATCAACAATGCAAGAGGACAAGCATATAAAGATTCAAGAGTTGTTATGTGTTTGTGTTTCTATTTCTCTAGAGGAGATGGATAAGACAATTGAAGTTATAGATAGGAAAATCTTTAACAATAAGCATAGAATAATCAGTCTTATGTTAGGAAGGGTCAATGAGATAATCAAGGAGACCCACAAGGCATGGGTTAATTTCTTTGAAGAGAACCATGGTTTTTATAATTCAACGAAATCTAAGATAGATATTGTAGACATCCCGATTGAAGGAAACAGAAAAGGTATTATGCGCACTTCACCCTCAATTTTGAAAAACATTAAGATAGTGGAAATTGAGCCCCCGGTAGCTACAAATGTATAGGAAAATATTGAGATACCAGTAGATATAGAGAGTGTAAAGGTTGATAATATACAGGATACTAATTTTGAGGAAAATAGTCCTCCAGATAAAGATGTACAGGATGAGGTTACAGTTCCTAGGGAGGAACTGACAGTTACAAAGACTGTACCAAGTGGCGAAGCCACCGGTGCAAGTGAGGAAGCTATAAAGGTTAAATCATCAGAGGAGAAGAAAGGGGAATTCGATAGTGAATTGGTAGCGAGTCCATCATTATTGTCAATTGACACCTCACATGTTGAAAAGAAAAGCATAACCGAGATGAGTTCTACTGAACTCATGATGATGGCTGCACAAAAAATGATGAAGGAAGGATCTATGGATAAAGATGTTATTGATCAGTCTATCATTGTTTTGCATACACTAGTCCTAGAGTACAAGTTTGACAAATAAGCAAGCCCATCTAAAAAGCTTAAGACAATCACAAAGCACATTTTAAAGGATTTTCAGTCCTTGTAGCAGATATCAAACTGGCAAGCATTGGAGAGGTTCACACAGGAAAAAAGAGCTATATTTGATCAAGTGATTGAGTCTAAAAGGAAGAAGATTAATGATATATTGAATTTGACAGATAATGCATTGAGGCGATGTACTAATATCTATAGAGTATGTTGTAATACAGGTTTTCTCAAAGTTGAGACAAATAAAAAGATTAAGGATATTCAGGAGGAGATTGCAAGTATAGCCAATTCTTTTGATGGATTGAATTCATTAACTACATCTATAGATGGTCAGATTTTGGTTTTGGAAGCCCAAGTTTTTTCTCTTGAGAAGGAAAAAGATAAAATCATAAGGAGAGCCAGAAGTGTTAAAGGATTGGTGAGTCCCTAGCTAGATTCATTTAGTGTACATAAGAAGGAGTGTATAGATCTAGTTGGTAAGCCCACACCGACAAAGATTAATGAGAAAGAGTCATTTGCCCATATGTTAAATGGACTTGTATCTATTTCTGGTACTTTCAAATATAGTTGGGATACCTATCTTGAGCTATTGGAGAAGGCCTATCCAGATATTTTCAAATACATTCAGCTCCGGTAAGGTATTTTGGGACATATTCATTGTAGAGTCTTTCATTATTCGTCCTGATTTTTGGCTTTTTGGTATTTTTGATGGCATTGATGTCAAAGGGGGAGTGATATTGATGTGAAAAAGAAAAATGGATTTGTTACATTAGGGGGAGTATAGATGAAAATTATGGATGTATGGAGTATTTTTTATTTTGGATATTCAACTTAGGAGGAGTAGGTTTAGGATGAAACCGACAATTGGAAATCATGACCATTTTTCACATGAGTGTTGCCATCAATGACAAAGGGGGATATTGTTGGAAATTGACACTCAATTGTTTTGGTTTCACTATATTTCCATTGATGGGAACATGGCAACTTATTCTGGCTTCATAGTTTGGGTTAGTTGTGTACCAACAAACACTTCACAGACACTTCATCGACATCGGCACTGATAGGTTGGAAGGAATTCTTTGGTCACTAGAAATGCAGGTTGACATGGTTTAGAATCATGTTAACGATATTGGAGGTCGACATCTTTTGGATTCAGCATCGGAAATTATTTTTGATATTCATGTATTTATGCTATCTAGCTGACATGTATATTCATATTGTAAATATCTTTGTAAGCTGACATAAGGCATGACAAATTGTAAAGGGTATTTAGGTCAGTTGATTAGATCGTTTTGAGATATCATGTGAATATGTATAAGGACGGAAATAATGAAGGAGATGCAAAATATATGAGAGAGATTATACATGTGAGGATATTTTTGTAAAGGGTTATTCTGGCATAAGGTTAAGGGTTTCAGACTAGAATAGACAGAGCTTAACCAAAAATGTATTTAGGCATAGAAGATGTTATCTTTGCAGTTCAATCATTTCTTTGAATTGTAGTCAGTGATGCTCATTTTGTGATTGAGCAGTGTTCTCTAGGCTGTAAGCCTTCATGCAAGTGCGGGCCCCTATATTTTGTAATATCTCTTCATATGGCTAGTGGATTAATATTGTGGGTCACAAATCCCACCATGGTTTTTCCTCTTTGTGGTTTTCCATGTATAATTTTGTGTGTTATGGTATTCATTTATGTGATTGGCTTATTAGTTGCTTTACTTTTTTCAATTCTATATGTACCGATATACCAGTTGGTGTATGCATGTTTTAATAAGGTTTAAATTGATTATTTAGGTGAGAACACTAATTCACCCCCCCCCCCCCCCTCTCAATATTATTGGATTCCAATAGTTTGAGATGATTCAGAGCTGCTCTATGAAATCTTCCAAAAGTAGTCGGGACTATGTGCAAGGACCAAGGCACCCACCATCTTGGTCCTTTGAACTTTCCATGCATCAAAAAGGGTTTTTCTGTCTCTGCAACTAAATATCAATTCCAGAAGAATAGTTGCGCACTTTTTTAGACTACACACAGAAAAGAAAGGGAAAAGGGTTGGAAATAGGGGTTTGCCTAGGTTTGCCTTAGTCAAACCCCGGTTGGAATCAACCTTGAATGAAATATTGCAAATGTTTGAAATAAATAATGTAAAGGTATACCTGAAATCTACAGTGAGTGATGATGATGCTTTTATTCTTAAATGTAATCACATATGTTGTATGAAATGGCATGAACATGGTGAAACGGTAACACAAACATGCTTGCAAAGGAATGATGTAAAGTTTCTCCACAATATTTGAATGAGAATGGTCTATGTAGACTTGATGAGTGCTTGAGAAAACTTCACATAACCTCTGCTTTCACTTTATAAGAGGCTCATCCCAAATTTCTTCATCTTAGCTCTTCAAATGAGGAAATGAAGGATTTATGTAAGAGACCCTAACTTTATTTTGAGTCATAGGCCGACCTAGAAATAATATTTTTCACCAATTTCTTGGATTTGAATAGTAAAATATCATCAAAACATGCTCCCAAAATTTGAGGAGAAAAAGTTGGGACCATGTTGGTACCAACATGGTCCGAACACATGGTCCGACCAACTTTTTGCCAAATTTTTGGGGAAGCAAGATATTGTGATTTTAAAGAAAATTCCAGGAGTATGTGGGAACTTTAGATGTCTAGATATGCGAAATCGAGCCTTGAAGGTTGAAATAGGACATAATCAGGGATTTTGATTAATTAATTAATTAATTTGAAGAATAAAAAGGAACACACTTACGGTAAAGGGCCTAATTTTATGATGTGTGGAAAGAGAAGGCTTTAGATTAATTAAATTCTTAAAGAAAATTTAAATAATTCTCCCACTTATGGCTCTTATGTCCAAATGAGAGGGGAATACCTCCTTACATCCTTGCCCGTCGTTAATGTTAACTTTTCGACATAGGTCAACATGAAGAAGAAACTCCCATGCAAATTAAATTCTTAAAGGGAATTTAAATAATTCTCCCACTTATACCTCTTATGTCCAAATGAGAGGGGAAGACCTCCTTACATCCTTGCTCGCCACTAATGTTAAATTTTTGACATAGGTCCACATGAAGAAAAAACTCCCATGTAAATTTTTGATGGGGCTAAGGGCCCAAAAAGGGCCCCAATTAGGGAGGACTAGGGTATGGTGCTCTAGTCCTAGTGAGGACTAGGGCGTGGCATCCTTGTCCTACCCTAAATTGGGCCATGGTTAAGGGCCTATGCAAGGTGCAAGATGGAAAAATAAAGATTGGTTGCATGGGGGAGGCATAAAAAAGTCTTGATCAAGCATGGGGATGAGCACACTAAGGTGAGGACCCCAAATGCGGTCAAAATTGCAAAGGGTACAATTTTAGGACACTACACTACCAAACAGATTCTGGTGTTACTGCACACTTCATTTTTATCCTCTTCTACCTTTAAAGGTATCAATATAGGTCTCTTTCCATTTGATGTCATAGTATAGTTAATCCTTCTTCCATCATGAATTGCCTTCCTATCATATTGTCATGGTCTTCCCAAAAATACATGACATACATTCATCAACATAATATCACACAAATACTTCATCATGATAAGATCCTATCTGAAATTTCACCCAGAATTGTTCACTTACCATTACTTTATGCTCATCTTGATTCCATGCTATCTTATATGATCTTGGATGTTTCAATCTCTTCAAATTCAGCTTTCTCACCGTTTCCTATGAAACTAAATTGTCTATGCTTCCACTATCAACTATGAATTTGCAACATTTACCTATAGACTTTCATCTTTTTCTGGACAAACTTTTTCTTTGAGGTGGCTCCTCAGTTGTTTCTTTTTGCAATAAAGCTCTCCCCATTACTAATGATTTTCTTTTCTCCAGTATTCCCACTGAACTTGGTGATCTAGTAGGTTCTTCTTTTATATAGGCTACTCTTGCATTATTCTCATTTCTCTTACCAATACTCCCTTGATGACACTTGAGCACTTTGTGCCCTTTACCTCCACACTTGAAATAAGTTCCTCTAAATGGTATTCTCTCAAATTTACTCTCATCTCTCTGATATTCATCAGTGTGGAAGGAATTATAGCCTCCTTTATCACTATGGTAGGAATTTTTATCATCTCTTGGTTTGTAGTATGAATTGCCCTCTTTCTATTTGTTGTGGTAGGGATTATCTTCGTAGCTCTACTCAACATAGGATATTCCTTCACTGAATTGTATTCTACCTCTCTAAAATCTTCCCCTTTCAGACCTCTATCTCTGTTTAAATTTCTTGTTCAACTTCTCCTGCACTTTTAGTGCAAATTGGTATGCTTCCTCAACTGTGGTTATCCTTACCAGACCCATTTTTTCTTGAATGTTTGTTCTGAGTCCATTGATGTAACACACAACCTTTTCTTTGCTTGCTTCACTATGTCTAGACCGAATGATCACTTTGTAGAATTCTTTAGTGTACTCTTTCATAGATTTATCCTTTTGCCTTAGGTTTTGTAGTCTCTTCAATAATTCAAGCTCATAATCAGTAGGTATGAATTGATTGTTTAATTTTATCTCCATCCTATCCCATTTTGTAATTTTCTCCTTTCCTCTCTTATTCTATGCAACTAAACTTATTTTCACCATAAAGCAACATGACCTTTCAACTTATTTTTTACAAATCTCATCCTTTCTGAATCTTCAATTTCCTTATATTTAAAGTATTCCTCCATATCATTTATCTAGTGAATCAATTCCCCAGGGTTTAAGTTTCCAACATTATTTGAACCTTTGTTCTAGCTGTTTTTCTAATCTTCAAAATATCTTCCATCATCTTTATCTAATATGATTCCTCTTCCTCTTTTTCAGAATCTTCTTCAATTAGGTTTTGATATAATTAATCATCACTTTCTCCCTCTTGTCTTTGGTTTATACCTCTCCTTCTATCTTCTTATACAACATACAATTGTAATCTCATTTCTCTCATCATCTCCATGATTTTATCGATTGTGTTAGCAACATTTGTCATAGAAATCATTCTCCTCAGTGACATCTCTTCCTTGACTCTAGTGTAACTACCTCAATTCGACAATCTGGCTACAAGGACTCAACTACCTCATAGTTGGCGATCTATTGAAAACACCTACAAACTACCTTAGGTTAATTATTTTTTCACCACAAGGAATGCCTCTTCTCCACAAGGACTCAAAAATCACTCTGATATCACTTGGTAAAGTATCAAATGGAAGGTCTGGGTAGGACTGCCCAACTGTACAACATAGAGTTCAACACAGTGGAAATAAAACATGACAATACTTAGCAAATAATAAGATTATTATATTCATCATCTGCAACACTCATTACAACACATGCCTTCATATGAAAAATATCAATGGTCCCATAGGCCTACCACAAGACATTACAAGCTATACAATGGGCACATTGGACTAATCACAATCCTATAGACCGGTAGATTGGTGAGTCCAAATGTGAAATGTATATCTATGAATACAATTGATAACTTCTTATACATTGATTACAAAATTCTCCTATATATGTTTCTCTAGTTTTGACAAAATTTTGCATTAGCCTCAAGGGTCACAAAACCCAAAGAATGATGAAACATGTAGGCTGGTCTCAAAATATTAGATAATACATCATAGAAGATGAAAACATGTTGTGGACCATAAGGAAAGTTTTTCTAGGACACAAAATGTATGAATGATATTCCAATTAGGTCCACACACAATGGGAATGGTTTGTAAGTGGAATGTCATAACTAGACCAAAATGCTCCAACAAAGAAAATGATTAAACTTTAGGGAGCAATAACTTAGTGATAAAAAATAAATAATCACAAGAGTTCTAGATATGATGTAGATGACCTCGTGTTGAGTGTAAATCTGGATCTGCAAGGCATGAAGAGAAAGATAGGTGAAATGTGGAAGCACGTTCTAAGACAACTACAAATTGAAATGCAAGAAAAGAAATATTTTTTGTTTGATGCAGGATTGCTTGATAATCAAGGATGCTCCTACATCAATAAGGCCCTAAAACCTATTGGATTCCACTATGGTACACTTTTTCAACTCTAAAAAATGAACATAATTTAGTTTCTATATAAAAAAAAATAATATTATTATTATCCTCATTTTTTATTATGTTACAAAAATAAGATAACCCCTACAAATATTTGTGCGAATTCATAATTTACCTCTCTAAGTTCTTTTTTCAAGGTGAATTTTTGCTTCATTAGTCTTACTAGGATTTTCATGGTAGTCTCCTTGATCCTCGTTTAATTTGTTAATTTGCAAAATTAACTTAAAGTCTTCTTTTAAGAGTTCTTTCAAAACTTGTCAAATGGAAGTTAAAATCTGATTCTGCACTTGCTTTAGTTTTAGGTGCAAACTAGACTTATAAGATTGAATTAAACCTCTTTTGGTTTTTAAGTGCAAATCAGACTTACGAGCATGAAATGCACAATTTAATTTGCATGATTTTGCACATTTAATGGTTGAGTCTTTAAAACCATTTCGATTTCTTCTTGCTTTTTATTTTCTTGTTTGTTATTTTGGTCATTTCACGTTTTGTGTTTCCTTTGTGTCTAAGCTTTTCTTTTCCATCACATTTGATTCATTGTGAGGATTTAAAACATTTCAAGTCAAAATCTTAGCTTTATCTTGGTATGTTATCACTACCTTTCTTCATTTTAATCTTTTTTTTTAGATTTAGGGTTTTAGTTTTTTCCATATACCCGATTGGTATCAGGTTTTATTTCTTGTTTTATCCTATCTTTTCAAGTTGTTACAACATCGTGTTCGGGCTCATGAGTCCAAACAATGATTACTGCAACTTTTTGTTTGAGCTCATGAGTTTGAATGACATAATGATCGCAAACCTTCCCATCTTTGTGTATGTTAGAGTTGTGACCCTGACCTACACTCAATATTATCTGCATTATGTAAGTTGGGGCTATAACCCTACCATACACCAAAATAATCAAGTCACCCATACAGTGTAAGTTAGGGTTGTAACCCCACATTACATTGACTTTAAAAAAGACTAAACATTGCTTTGTGGTTTATGTCAAGGCTGTAATGCCGACTTACACAAGAAATTTCCTTTGTGGTGTAGGCTGAGGTCACAACCCCATCATACACCATAGACCAAACATGCCTTGGATGATGTCTCCCCAACATGGTGTAGACCTGATTCATAAGCCCAAACTACACTACTTTATGGGATTCTCAGATGTAGTTCGGGTTTACAAACCCGACCTACACTAGGTTTATATGATAATCGTTTCCTAAGTTAAAATCAAACTTATAAATCTAAAATGCGCCTAATGGACCACACACCTATGTTAGGTGTAAATTAAGTTTGTGAACCCAATTTGCACCAAGTGCACACACATGTAAATAAGGGTTACAAACCTGATTTACACCCAAAAAAATTTTTGTACTACCACATGAATTAGGGATTTTGGAACCCTAATGAAGTAAATCTAGCAAGTTGAACATGGTGACGATATTTTTGAAATGTTGCATTTATAGTCATAGTCATATGATAGAGCCATCTCCAAGTAAAAGAACTATGAAGTTTAAGAAGCAGGATCCTCATCCGGCCTTTCCACCTTCTTCAATGGTGTCTAATATTGACAACATTAGAGACACGAAAAAATCAGTCATGTGGATCTAAAAGAGTTTCCTAAGAGGGCCAAGGAGCTTCCTAAATATTATAAGATGAAGGCAATGATCAATAGCAACATTCATTTAGTTGCAACTTTCCCAATGTCAACACAAATTACTGAATTTGTGTTAGCATTGGCCAATACGTTTGATCCACTAAGAAGGGCTGCCAAGGATGTAGAAGGAAAGAAAAATATCATCAAGTTGGATGAAGATTTCTTTGATACAATCTTTAAATGTCCCAACATTGATCAATATGCCAATATCGACATATAGTCAACTTAGACATACTACAACAATAACTCAGACAAATGTAGAAGAAACATAAATGATAATTGGCTAAAGTCTCCAAGGCACACTATTGCAAGATAGCCTAAGATCATTCACCAAAGTGATTTCATTCAGGAGGTAAATGACCTGATTACCCTTCTTAGTGGGGTGAAAGGGATTCTTGTTTCAGATACATATCATGAATGGATGTATCAATACATCTATATCATCCAATATAACAAGAAAATGATCTATTAGGGTAAGTAGATAAGTGATGCATTGTGTGATCAACTTACCAAGGTCCCAAGTACTTGGAAGTTCTATATGACTTCATATCTAGTATATGCTATAGCCTCAATGAGGCACTTCTCAGGATTGTCTACAACAGGTGACAAAAGTTAGATTCCAATGTATCAGTATTTATCCTAGTTGACTCTAAAGAACAATTTATATCATTTTAGGAGGGTAAATGATGCTTTATTTTATCTCTACATGTGTATGTTTGACAAGGATCTCCAAAACAAGAGTTTGTCAAATGAAGCCTGGAATGTAGTGAATATGTATGGGTGAATGTTCTTATAATTCCCAATGTTCACCTACTTCAGAGTGGGATGTTATGATGATGAGCTGTTCATGCTCGCTAGGTACTCATTAGACAAGATTGTTCTCATGGAGTTGGGTTGTCAGATGGTAATAATAAATGAGCATTAGTCAGGTTCACACAAGCCTAGATTCAAGTTTCCTTTCACCATTAGGAGATAATCAATTCCACTTACAAGGCCAGAGCCATGGATGAAGAAATGAGAAGGGTTACAATGAATCTTTTCAAGGCAAGGAAATATTTTAACTACAGGGGCATGAAGAATAAGTTAAAGAAAAACTATACTCATGTTCATCGTGTAGAAGACATCTAGATAGACTGCATAACAAAAGAGGATATCAAAAAAATTGATTATTGTCATCTCTGTTGCCCCCTTTTTATTTTTCACTTATAGCCTATCAAAAAAAGGGGTAATTATTTTCATAGGACTTAAGTCTTCATCAAATGAGTTTCATACTCATTCATCGAACCTTTAATAAAGTTCACAATTCGAGTTCAAGCGAAATGTGATCCATAAAGTTTTATGTCGTCATTAGCATGGTCATTGAACTTGAACTTTGAACCTTTTTGGTTCAAGGTTCAAGGTTCAATTGGTCTTTTTTGTTTTGTTTTGTAGTTGTCTCTTTAGTACTAGTCTTGTGGTCGTTTTGAACTGAACCATTGAACTTTTGTTTTGAAATGGTTCAAGGTTCAAGGTTCATTCCCATGTTATTGAACGTTCCTTTTGTCTCTTTCTACTTGTTCGCTAATGTGACTTGTTGTCATTGAACTTTGAACCAATGAACTTCTCTTAAAATGAGTTCAAGGTTCAAAGCGGTGTTTTCAAATCAGCCCGATGGTGTCTTGGAAGAAAAGGCGGCGCAATCAAAACAAAATTTTCCTTGGTTTTTGTGTTTTCAAATTGTAATTATGGAAACAATCAGGAGAAGGCATGTCGACTGTGTGGAGTTGATTTCTAACTAATAAGCATGTCAGAATTATATCAAATCACAAGTGACTTTACACGGATGAATGAGCTAGGCCGAAGCGTGTGTTGGTTCATTTCAGTCTTTTCCATCTTTAAATATGGGGCATCTCAGGTAAGATAATTATTGTTGTCGTTGGCGAAGAGTGGAGACGCAGAAGGTAATTTAGCTCAGTTCTTCTGAGGGTTTCATAGTTTGATGTTGAAGACAGGTGAGTTCAATTGCTTATTTTCCCTTGCTCTGTTTTAGTTCTAAAAATTGGAAAGTGTAATTCTTTGCTTCGGAGTTGAATGTTGTCTGATTGACACAATTTAAAGAAAAAATGAGATTGACTCTGCCTAAATTGGGTCGAACATCATGCTTGGTTAGTACCCTTCCAGAGTTAGATGATATAGCCTTCATTCAGGATGAGTTAGATAATTTTCTAGAGAGGGCCAAGAACCCAACAGCCAATTCCATGATGGAAAGGATAGTTCATAGTGGTCTTGTTGAGGCTGTTGCATTTCCAATTGCTGCTCCTTGCCCAGAATTAGTATATGCATGCATGAACCAATATGATGCTAGTAATAGGTGTATTAGAGCCAATAATGGAGACATGCTAGTGCAGATTGACAGAGAAACTGTAATGGCTGCAATTGGAATTCCTCACAAAGAGCCGTATGAAGATTGGTCTATAGGAACCTCATACGTATTTTTCTCTGAGAAGAGAAGTGTTTATCGGAGCGTCATTGCTAGAGACTGGCTTCTTAAAATATAGAAGGGAGGTTATAGGTTTCCCAAACCCTTAACAAGAGAGCATTTCATCACAGAAGTCAAGGACATCGTGATCCTTTTGAATAGGCTTAAGGGGAATTCACATGCCTTCTATTGGGAGGATTGGATGTAGTTTTACATTCAGGTATTATTAGCTAGTGAAAAATACCTAGACTGGGCGCAAGTAATTGCTGAGAGATTGCATGAAGGGTTGAGTAATTTTGTTGGAACAACTAATTTTCACATGACTTCATACTTGTTCTATATTTTAGCTTGTATCAGAGAATGGCCAGGATTACATCAAGAACCTTGGGTTAATGGAATGAAGGTCTACGAGTGCTATCCACATTTGCAAATACAAAGGTACACAGAAAACGTCTTGAGATGGAATGATGTCTTTGTGGGAAGATTAAATTTTGAACTGCAAGGAGATTTGAATAATAGAATGTCACCTGAGGCATTAAAGTTGGTCACCACATATGGGAGTTGTTTTATTCAATTTCCTAGATTTACTTATATCAGAATTGGAGGCTTTAAAGATGAACCTTTCAGATTACCCAGAAATGCTCTCGACAATTATGTACTTTTAGAAGTTAGCAGACAACTAGCTCATGTGGATAAGAGATTTGGGATGAAAAGTGAATCTGAAGCAGTTTTCCCAGTTAAACTCGGACATTATAGTTGCCAAACTGTTTCTGATACATTGAACTTAGAATTGGAACTCAAGAAGATGAATTTGCCGCCATATGTTGCTCAGCAGGGGTTCGACAGCAAAGAATATGCAGTGAAGCACCTGAATATTGATGTGAACTTTTCACATATACCCCAATTAGAAGACTATTGGGAGGATTGCTATGATGAATTTGAAGTCCAGAGAAGATTATGGTCAAGGTTCACTTTATGGCAAATCATTACTCTGAAATTGCCAATGATTTTTGTAGGAATACAGGAAGCGAAAGGTGAAGATGTATTGGACCTGGAGTTCAATGAAAGAGTTCATGACCAACCTATTCCTGAAATTGATTGGGATAGGAGAGAAGAAGAAAATATTCAGTCTAGGACCTTTAATATAATAAGGAGAATGGAGAAATGGTTAAGAGATCATAGGTCTGGAATAAGATTGACCACTGCCTCAGTCGAGAAATTAGTTGAGAAATCTCATGCTGCTATACCAATTTCTTCTTCTAACATTATTGTTGATATTGCAGGTGTCATTGGTACTCAAGGTGAGAAGGTTCAAACTAGAAGACTTAAAGAACCACTGTTTGGCCCCTCAACGGTTCGAGTCACCCGTTCCAGAAGTAAAAGGAAAGGTGCAGACATTACAAGAAAAGAAACTATCATAGTTCTTGATACTGAGGAGGCGCAAGTGATTATGGGTGAACCAGAAGCAAACATCCCTGCAGCTCAAGATGCAGGTAAAGAAAAGGAGCAGCCCGGGGAAAGCCCCAATCAAGTAACTACTTTGGCTGCCATGGATTCATCTGAATATCAAACACTACCAGCAAAGATATCCTCAAATGTTTCAAGGTGGTTGGGAGCATCAATAAGTAAGAAACGCAACATAGTCCCTATCAGTGTACCCATGGAGGATATGGTGAGTAAATGCCTTGGGAAAACACCTAAGTCTAAAAAGCTAAAAGTAGAGGCTATGCTGGAGGTGGATGAGAATACAAGGCATTAGGTAGTTGAAGTGGCTAGGCTGATTTCAGACAAAGATCCAAAGAATGCAACTGAGCAGGATTTTGTTGTTGAAAAGCTTGATTTAGGAACTGCTTCAAGGGCTGCTGATGCAAAACACCTAGAGTCCTCTGCTAAACAAATGTTGTCCAGAACATGGAAGGATGAGAAAGACAAATGGGAGTTGAAACAAACCGTGAAGTAGATGGCAGAGTACATTAATGCCATTCATCATCCCAGCCCGCAGCCCCTGTCAAAGGTTCCTTAGAATTTTGATCCTAAATCTCCCATGAACCAGAATTTGTTGGATAAGGTTTAGAGAAATCATGTGCTGGTAGAAACCTTCGAGGAGTGGCTTGAGTTCATAATTCAATAGGGAACAAAGTATATTGCTAATCTGGTCAGGGTGTACAAGGATGTTGTGACCATAACTCAAGAGCTTGAAACAGAGGGGTCGGCGTGGGAAAAGGAAAGGAAAAAATGGGTTGCAGTTCTGGTTCAAATGAAAGATATACAAAAGTATGGTGTCATGAACTTCCTTACAGAAAAGGTAGTAAATGATTTGGATGACAAGGTACTACATGTGGCCAAGGAAAACATTGAATGGAGAAATTCAATCATAAAACAAGGTCACGAAGAGTCGATTAAGTTGTTAAAAGAATTGAAAGAACTCATTGCCGTGATGCAGAAAGACTTGAAGTGCATCGATGTACAACTTCTGAAAGAAGACAGATAGACTATTGAGCAGGTAGTAGATATGGTGCAGAGTTTCAAAGGGAAAATAAACTCTGTTAAAGAATCAAAATCTTTCACTTGAGATGACTTCACCAGAGTAGCTTGCATTGAATCCATGTTGGTTGTCTATTCGGATCACTTAGAAGTGCATAAAACTAAAGTCACGCAAGTGGGTATGGATAAAGAAGTTTGGAAGCAACGCATCCTGCACATTGGGCTCCCACATTACCAAGTTGTTCATAACTTCCTTGCAGCTCATATGGAGTGGCGAAATATACGTGGCACCACGCACACCCCAGAGACAATTTAGGCCATTTTCTATTCTTTTCGTTATGGCTCTATTTACGGCTTGTAGCCATTTAGTTAATTTCAGTTATAGACGGTTGTCTCTTGAATTTCGTATTTCATTTTGTTTTAAAAAAGACAATTAAGCCTGGCGGCTATATATATTAGTAAGGATGTTTTTGCGTGGGATAGAATTTTTTTTTGGTAAAATTTGGAGGACAGACTAATCTCACTTGTAATTTCAGTGGAATACCCATCTTTGAGTGGAATGAAATATATGATACAGCTTGAGAAACCTATGTGTTTTGAATGCATAAAATTTCTATTGGAATGATTATGTGTTTGTGTATCAGTTTCTTTTCTCTGATTTTTCATTTGAAGTCTGCGAATCAATTTGGTAAATGAAACTAGCTGAAAGCTTTTGAATTTTTTGATTCCCCTTGTTCTGTGAGACATGAGCGAGTGTCAATCAGAGTTCAAATATTCTTTTTATCATCCTGTGAGTTAATTTCCATTTGAGATCAAATGCCTTGTTATGAATTTTATTATCCATCATTAAGCATTCATATTGTGTTGACTAGTGAATGTTGAAGACTTTTGTTTACTTTCTGGTTAAAAGTGAATCACATAAAAAAAAATATATTATTCAAAATTCATTGAATATCATATAGGGAGTTGTACCTTAATGCAAAGGGTAAAAACAATAATTATTTACCCAACTGCTGGTTATCATTGGTTTTCTATTTGGGCAACAGGAGTATTTATTTGTAAATTTTGAGAAATCCAATCCGTTAACCAACAATCTCATTGTTCAATAAATTCAAAACCTAAATGTTCCTGATATTCTTGGAGACCTTGAAGATGATGGAAAATTATAGATCCATTTTACAAAAAGAACAAGATTGCAGATACACCACTTCCTCTCATCCAGTGGTCACAAAAGGAAATGACTTCAATAAGGGCCAGGTTCCTAAATATTATTGCAAATACTAACATCTGGTTGACATAGAAAGGAATTCAATTACAATCATTCTAGATCGGATCAAAAGATGATACTACATGACCTATCGGAAAAACTTTTGAGCTTAGGACTAAGAACATGCAAGTCTTAGTGGCTCAAAAGGCTCCCAAATTCAAGTTTACTATTGGAAAAGGGAAAGATAAGAGTAAAGGGGAATTTTCAGTTCAAGATACTCAAAAAGAAAAAAGAAGTTGAGGAAGAGTTGCTTGAGGAGGAGCCGCAACAATAATAAGAACAACTAGAGAAAGAACAAGAAGAGGAGTATGATGAGGAAGGATTCCCTGAGATTCCTAGTACTTTCAAGTTTGAAAGGGCACAAGAATCCATTCCTCATACATCTCATGATTATCTAGGTACAACTCCTCCACAAGTCTCTATTTCTAATCCTATTCCCTTTGGTTCCACTATTTCCTATGCTTCAAATGCTCCTGGTGTAGTGATTCATAGTATTCCTTCCACAACAACTAGTGAATCAAATATTGAAAATGTGTTTCTCCCAAATTTGTCTAAAGTGTCTTCTTCCATGCTAGAAGATTTTGATAAGTCCATTGTTAGAGATTGAATTGCACCCAAAGTTTCAGTCATAGAGAACCCACCTACACTTGTGACTTCTACTCCTCCCATTGTGACTAAAAATGTATAGGACCAAGAACTTTCATCTCAGGTATTGGTCATAGGGGTTGAAGTTGACACATCTTTACCACCTTGGTTAGTCTCTAACATTCACAAGAGGAAGAAGAAAGACATCTCCCCAAATGACTTTGATTTTAGGCAACTAGTTCTTGTCAAGCCAAAGGTTACAAAGAAGTCTAAGACTTTGTCTAGAGTCAAAGTGAATCAAAGAACGAGTATGTTGAGCTTATAGTACCTCCTCTAGACAGAAACATTGACAAGATTCAACCTATAGATCATGTCATTAATAGAATTGAATTAGGCAAGCAAACCCATGAAGAATTGTGGAGGATGCTCAGGCATATTTTGATAATCTTGTGGCAAGGTATAACTGTTGTAAATATGATGTTGATGATTGTCATTAATGTCAACATATTGTTTTCGGATTGGTTCCTTAAGGTTGCTGATCCAGAAGATGTGTTCCAAGAATGTTTGGAGCTTAGTTGATATTCAGTGTTGTTTGTTCATGTTAGTGGTAATCTAAATTTATCTATTTACCGGATAAGGTATGATTGATTTTATTCATGAGTATCTTGGTTCCTTTCTTATTTTTTCTAAGTTGGGTAGTGTTATTTTGGGTTCGGTTCAATCCAAAATTGGAGAATGAGTAGTGGTATTTGTGTAACGTATAAGTCATGATTTGGGTCCAATATGTGTGATGGATGTAATGTGTTTATTTGACCAATGAAGTGCATTGTGGTATGGTCTACTTCTCATTCCCTCCCACCACTGGAATGTTTAGTGGTGACCTATTTCAAATCTCAATTTGGCCAGATTATAAGATTATGTGACCCAGAGATAGTATATATAAGAAGATGATCTGATTATTTTGATGTATGGAAGATGTATGAGACTGAAAGGAAAATTTTGCTTGATGTTGATATGTTAAGTGTGTTGTTACTGAGAGGCATTGGAAGCAGTTCCAATATTGCAGATTATGTTTTAGTGGTGGATTCTCTTTTCTTTATTCTTCCTTCGACAGTGAGCCTTTCTATGTAGTGAGCCCTCCTCTAGTGAGCATTCTGGCAGTGAGCCACCCTTTTGTAAAAATTATCTTAACCGGTGTCATATTGAGAACTAACATTCTCTGTGGTTTTTTCCTTCTTGGTTTTTCCACATCATATTTGGTGTTCATTATGTGATATTTTTTTGTATGTGTTTTCATGTTATATTTGTTTTAATTAATTTTGTTGGTTATTTCGGATCTATGAAAGAATTAAAAGAAAAATTTAAGTTTTCAACTTATTCACCCCCCCTCTTAGTTGCTCAGATATTTAACAATTGGTATCAGAGCTTAACCGCTTGAGGTATATCATGATCTGATGGCACACAAATTATCCATTCCTATCTTTGGAGGATCTGACTATGGCTTCTGGAAAGTGAAGATGAGAGGTTACCTGATCTCTTTGGGCTACAACACTTGGAAAGCAATGGAAAATAAGTATGTACAACTGGCAAATGGTCTTACCACTCTAGATGAAATTCAAGCCTATGAATAAAATGAAAAGGCAAGGTATGCTATCTCTAGTGCTCTATCAAAAAATAGATTAACAAAGGTTATTTCATTAAATATTTCTCATGAGGTTTGGAAAAAGTTGAAGGATATCTATGAAGGGAATGACAGAGATAAATTATCAAAGAAGTTGACTGTTAATCATAGAGATGAGAACTTGATAATGGAAGAAGGAGAAGATATAACCAGCTATTTTTAGAAGGTTGATAGTGCAGTAAATGAAATCAAAGAACTTAGCAATATTTTGATAGATGCATACATTATTGAGAAGATTTTGATGTCTCTACTAGAAAGCTACAGTGATAAGATCTTTGTTATTGAAGAAACCTATGATCTAAAGAAGTTTACTAGGGAACACCTTTATGACACTTTATTGGTATTTAAAATAAGAAAGTTTGGAAAAGAAAAAGTGAAATCTGAGACTACCTTTAAAGCGTCTGAGGAAGATCGCAAAGATGAAAACTTGGATGAGATGGAAGCAAACTTTGTAAGGATATTGAAGAAAGACACTGATATATATAAAGACGATTAATCAAAGTATGAAGATGGTGACTATTTATTTTTGGTAGAAAAAAATGTACCTAACATTGATGTTTATAAGACTATTGCTACTACTCTACATGCTAGAAGAGATATAAATGAATGGTTGATTGATAGTGGATGCTCAAATCATATGACTAGTGATAAGAGTAAGTACATAAAACTTGAAAAGTATGATGGAGGTTCTATTAGTTTTGGAGATGATCAAACAACTCAAATTGTAGGAATTGGCTCTATTACTTTTGATGTAAAACATAATACTAACAATGCTTACTATGTAAAGGGTTTGCATCATAATCTCTTGAGTGTTGGGAAAATGTGCGAAAATGGTTATAATGTTTTCTTTTAGGATGATGGTGGTGAGATCTAAAAGGAATCCAAAACTATTATTGCAATAGGGAAAAAGACTGGTGGAAACATGTATCAACTAGAAGGAGCTACAAGACACTATTTGTTATCTCAGTTCAATGATAGTTGGCTTTGCCATTAGAGGATGTGTCATATCAGCTTTGATAATTTGGTAAAGATTAGTTCTTCAAGTGCAGTGAGAGATTTGCTAAGGTTGACCAAACCAGATAAAAATATTTGCAAAGAATGTCAAGAAGGAAAGTAGACAAGAGGAATATTCATCCATCAGATTTATGGACTTGGTACACAAACTTATACAGTCCTACTAGAACAAGGAGTATACAAGGTGAGAGGTATTTCATGTTATTAATTGATGATTATTCTAGAATGTCATGGGTTGCATTTTTGAGAGAGAATTCAAAAGCATTGGAGAAATTCAAGATATTTAAGGCCAGAGTTGAAAATGAAGTTGATAGAAAGATTAAGTGTTTGAGGTCTGACAGAGGAGGATAATTTATCTTTGATGAATTTAAAAATTTTTGTGAGAAACATGGTATCAGAAGACAATTATCTACCCCGAGGATACCACAACAGAATGGTGTAGTAGAAAGAATGAATAGAACTATACAAGCGGTAGCCAAATAAATGATCAAAGGAGTAGAACTACCAGAAGTCTACTAGAGAGAAGCAATTCACACAAAATTCTATACTCTTAATAGAATTCTATACCAAAAAAGATATGGAAAGACATCATATGAACTATGGTATGGTAGAACTTCGTCAGTGAAGTATTTTAAGGTATCTGGAAGAAAATGTCATATCTGGAGAGGAGGATAATCTTGGAAAATTTGATAGCAGAGCAAATGAAGGCATATTCCTAGGATATTCTACAAGAAGCAACGCATACTGATGTTACAACAAAAGACTAAACAAGATTGTTTAAAGTGCAAATGTGAAGGTTGATGAAGACATTTCTTAAGACTCGGACAAACTAATAGGATATGAATATGATGAGTTCGCTGATAGAAAAATAGAAGAGGAAACTAGAGAAGTAGAAAAAGAAAAATAAACTCAGGATGCTCCTGCATCTTCATCTAAAACCCCAAGGTACGTACAAAAGAATCACTAAGTGGGTCAGATTATTGGAGATAAGAATAGAGGAATTATCACAAGAAGCAAAGCAGCTAAAGAACAAGTTATGTTATGTTTATTGTCCAAGATTGAAGCTAAAATGGTAGAAGAAGCTTGGAACTATTAGAGTTGGATAAAGGCAATGAGAGAAGAGATAGATCAAATTGAGAAAAATCCGACATGGGCACTAGTTCATAGACTAGCAAATAAGAATGTAATTGGAATAAAATGAGTATTTTGAAACAAGTTAGATGAGGATGGAAAAGTTGTGAGAAATAAAGCTAGGTTGGTTTGAAAAGGTTACAAACAAGTTGAAGGCACTGACTTTCAGAAAACATATACTCCTATTGCCTAGATGGATGCTATCAGGATTTTTTTGGCTTTTGCGGCATTTAAGGATTTCAAGGTTTATCAAATGGATGTAAAGTCAACATTTCTGAATGGAGAGTTGAAAGAAGAAGTTTACATTGAACAACAGGAAGGATTTAAGTTAAGTGATGATCTGAATATTTTTTGTAGATTGAAGAAGGATATGTATGGATTGAAACAAGCTCCTCAAGCTTGGTATGGAAGGATAGACAAGTATTTGACTGGTCAAGGTTTTCAGAATGGATATGATGATAGTAATCTTTACTTCAAAATTGACTCAGGCAAAATTTTGATTGTAGTGTATGTTGATGACATAATATTTGGAGGAAATGAAGGCATGTGCAAAATTATTGCTAATGAGAAGTAGAAGGAATTTGAGATGTCCATGATCAGTGAGTTAAATTTCTTTCTTGGTTTGCAAGTAAATCAAAATAACAAAGGAAATTTCATTTCTAAGTCTAAATACATTAAGAAGTTGTTGAAGAAGTTTGGGTTGGATAATTCCAAACTGGCATGTACACCTATGACTACCAGCTGCAAGTTAATAAAAGATGATAAATACCCTAAATCCAATGTAAGTTAATACAAATCAATGAATGTAGGATTGCTATATTTGACTGCTACTAGACTAAATATCATGTATGTAGTTTGTTTGGCAGCTAGATTTAAGAAAGAATCACATGTTGTGGTAGTAAAAAGAGTTTTCAAATATTTAAAAGGAACATAAGAGTTTGGTTTGTGGTATCCTAGAAATTCAGATTTCACCTTAACATATTATACAAATGCAGATTGGGTCGGAAGTGTTGATGATAGGAAAAGTACAAGTGGTGGAGTATTCTTTTTTGACTCCCATTTGGTTGCTTGGTCAAGTAAGAAGCAAGATTTTGTCTTTATCTATAGCTGAAGCATAATGTATTACAAAATCTTCATGTTGCACTTAGATACTATGGACGAAGTAGACTTTGAAGCATTTCGAGGTATTGATTAATGAACTCATCTCAATCATATGTGATAACACTACTGCAATAAACATTTCTGAGAATCTGATAAAACATTCTAGAACAAAGCATATATATTCACTATCACTTCCTAAGAGAAAAGGTGTTGGACAAAGAAGTAAAGCTTGAGTATCTACCTACAAAAGAGAAGATTATAGATATCTTCACAAAGGCATTGTGTAAGGATACTTTTGAGTATCCCCAATAGAAGTTAGGGGTATTACTATTAGGGGTCCCACAGATACTGAGAGGGGGGGGGGGTGAATCAGTATCTAACCGGTAATTAGTTTTTCTTAACTTAAAACATGCAGAACATAATATAATAGTGTATTGGTATGCAAGAAATAATGCAATAAACAGATTCAAGAACATCCACATGAAAAGTACACCATAACACAAGATTTTAACAAGGAAACCCGGTGTGAAAAAAACCTCAGTGGAATTTATGACCCACAATATTCACTCACTGGCCAATAAGAGAATATTACTTACAATAGGGGCCTGCACATGCAGGAAGGCCAACTGCTTAGAGCTCACTGCTCAATGGGAAGTCTCACTGACTTACAATAAGGATTATACTAATCCAATAACTTGTACTACTTTACAATAGAATCTTCAATGCCAGATTCAGTACCGGTTCTTGCTCTGTTCTTTACATATACCCCTTAACCTATATTTTGTACAATAGGTCTGCCTAATATTTTTCCTTAATGCTTCTACATCTTCTTACAAATGTCTACAATGATCTCTTTTATATATAAGAGTCATTTTACAATTTTCCAAGTCGGCTTACAATAATAAACAAAATATTATATAACAAAAATCCTATCGGCCTCTGTGTCGGTATACTTCTTTTCTTCTATGCCAGTGCCAGTGTAGAGTGTGATCTACTGAAGCTAGTATAATGCCTTTGCTAGTGCCATAGAATTGCAAGGTTGCCATCAATGACAAAACATTCAATCACATACAATGTCTCATTGGAGTGTGCATATGCCAACAATCTCCCCCTTTGGCATTGATGGCAACACTCATGATAAATTTCAAAAAGTATCCAAAAATGTGTAGTCCAAAAAATGTTACCAAAAATATGAGGGCTCCCCCTAAGCATATGATTCCTGTGCTTTGAATTTTCTCATCCCACTACTCCCCCTTTGGCATCAATGACAAAGGTTGTCAAGATGTGAGTAGAGTTTGTGGTTTCAACTATCCATAAACTCAACCTTGTAGCTGGGTAGTTATAATTTGAAAAATATCTCCCAAAATCAAGTTTATACTATCCATAAACTTCTTGCTATCCTTTATTGTTGTTTTTGTTCTCTTCACTGTACCGGTGAGATGTTACAAATGCTCTGCCGGTGTTTTGCTGCCCTGTATTAGTGCCTCAGAAATTTCCTTCCACAGAGATGCTAGATAGTCCAATCTTGGACTTAGTTTAGATCTCAAATGTTTTTCCTTACTTATTATTCTTTCTTTCTCCCTTTCCAATTTGAGTAGTTCTTCCTCAAAATTTGTTATCTTTTCCTCAAAAACTGATAGTGTATCAGGTGAGTTGACAAAACTATCTGCAAGTTTATTGATCTCATCCTGTACCTTGCTCATTTTCTTGTCAATATCTACAATCAAAAAGTTTGTTTTACAGGTATCTTTGTACAAATTTTTGTACTCTTTCAACAAATTACATAATTTCAGTAGAAGAGTGTCAAAATCTCTATTACACTTCTTCATTTGTTCATCAAAGAATTTTTGTGTTTCAACTTCTACTTTATCCTTTACTGACTCTTCTTTTATTTTCTCAATGTTTTCTGAGATATATTTACATAGTGTATCCAATTGTCCTAAAGAATCTTTGTTTTCTATATTATAGTTAGGAGCAATTACCTTCAAAATTGGTATGGTATCATCAATTGCTTTGTAAGGCTGTGAGCTACAGTCGGTTATTTTCTTCATAGAATCAAGTAGTACCTCAGCCACATTGGTTGAATTGAAGTTTGATGATGAGTCAACAATCTAAGTACTGGTGGAAGTAACCAAGCTTGTATTGACCTCTGGTAGGTCAGTTTGTGTCTGCATTTCTTTAAGCAATGATTTTCCAACTTCACTAGTTGTCGGTGGCACTGTTTCCTTAAGTACCTATTCCGATTGTTGTTGTTCTGGAGCCTTTAGCTCTGTTGGTTTCTCTGTATGTTTCATTTCCTCAGTCTGTTTCTCAGTCTCTACCTTTTTCTCTTTATCTTCTACCAATTTATCAGTTTCCCCTGCTACCAAAGGCTCACTAGCCATATTTGACTTATCAATTGTATCTTTGTCTACTACTATGTTGATTTTCTGAGCATCAACATTCACAGTATATAGGACTTCAGGATTAGGATTATTATTCTCTACATCCATACTCTCGATTGCTAGTTGATCTTCAGTAATTGTTACCGGTGGAGTAATCAGAGGTAGTGGGGATAAGTTATCTTTTATTTTGATACTAGGAGGTCCACCAACCTTTCCTTTACCCTTATCTTTGTCTTTCTGATAGACTTTGATAGGCTTGGGGTTCCTGTATTCTTCTTGTTTTTCTTTCTCAACCAGGAATATATCCCAACCATTTTTTGTTTCTTTTGCTACCTCATTTACTCTTCCTGCCATTACTGCAATATGCCGGTGTGTAGTAGAGAATACTGACCAGTTGGCCTTTGCAATCAAATCATCAATTTCTTGTGGAGAGTTTACCGAATATATAGCGAGTAGCTTTTCAATTTTTAATTTCTTATCCAATTCTATCACTTCTTGTCTTCTTGCCTCTAGTCTTTTTAATAATTCATCTGGTATTTCATTGACTACTTCCATCAAAAATTTCTTGTACATATCCATGTGCAATATAACACTATTTTCAATTTGCTCTTTTTCATCAACTGTTAGAGTGTCATAAATTTTCTCTATATTCTTCAATTTACCTTCCTCTGTGATTTCATTCAGCAGTATATCAAGAGGGGCCAGGTTTTTGTTTGTCCTTTTCTTCTTCTTAGGTGTTAGTTTCTTCTTTGGTGTGGCCTTTCTAACCGGAGATCTCACTGCTTGTTGCTTTTCCCTTGTCCTCCTAGGTGAGGGTGTGGTTTCCGGTGAGGGATCACTTTTTCTTACAACTCTTTTGAAAGTTGCAGGCATGTCACTTCCTGAAGAAGTACCTACCAGTGATATGTGAGTTTCAGGCTATGGAGCTCCTAACTCATCCTTTGTTATGTCGGTTTTCTTCAATACATCTTCTTTAATGGCTTTTGCCTGTCTGGACCCTTTCCTTACAACTGCCTCAAGCTTTTTCACCCTTTTCTTTGACTTAATTTGTCTTTCAATATTTTCTGCACTACCAAATATTTCTTCCTTAGGTTCTCTGGGGGCTTCCAGAAGTGCTTTAGCATATGTTTCAACTATGTGATCATCTATTTCATATCCCATCTTGGTTACCCAAACTATCCTTGGGATGACCACTTCCATCCATATTTCATCTTTCTTGATGACAAAGCATATATCATCTTTGTATTTTTCTACAATCTTCTGTGATAACCTTACTCTTTGCTTCATTTTGGCTTTTAATGCCTGAAAAAAGTCATTAATATTGTTTTCCTTGTTCTCACCCATGTTATTGAATAGTTCAGTCAATTGTTTTCCTACCGATATGTCATATCCAAGTTCTTTGTAACCTATACTGGGAACCTATTTTGTTATGTGTAGCATCAAACATACTAACAAAATTCCAAATTTGAAAGTTCCTTTCTTGTCCTTCTTGATCTTTCCAAGGTTGTCAATTAATTCATCCTTTAACCACTCACATATGTCAATTTTTGCATTATCTGTGACCATATCATAATCACTCTTAATGCATAAACTTGAAACTAAATTAATTATATTAGCATGAGTAGCTTTATATCCTAATATCATACTGATAAATTTCACATTGATATCTGCTACATCATTTACTCTTAAAGACCTCTTGTTGAATGTTGCACCAGTTAGGTTTATAACTAGGTCATTTGAAACTTTCTTGGTTTTATCTGGTCTTTTACTAGTGGTCGGTAACCCTGTGACAACTTTCATAGCTTCCTTGGTGATCTTGTGGATTGCATCTAACCAGAAAAATTCTCCATGTACCCTGCTCAAAACTATCCTAATCACATCCTTGGGGAATTCAGAATGCTAAGGATTTCCGTAAATCCTAGGATCTCAATGATCTTGTGTTCATCCTTTACATTGCCGATATTATCACATATCCCAGTTCTATACATGGTTTTGATTTCCTCATCTCCTAACTCTTCAATGTTGCAGTGGATGTACATTCTGGGGTCTTCAGCATACACAACTCCCTTTGGAATTTGAGAAAAAGCACCTAAGGTATCATCCTTCTTTGCTATCTCGGGAACTAACTGAAATATGGGCCTAGGTCTTTTTATCACCTCAACAACAATAGGGTTTGCTATGTATTCAATTGTAGAGGTGGATGCCATGATTAAATACCTTTTACTATCTTGGATGGATGATTGCTTGGAGTGTTCTTGCTTCTTGCTCAAAATGCCTTAGCTCAGAATCTTCGTGCTCTTCAAAAATTTGAAATCTTGACGAAATGAAATGGAGCCAAAACCTTAATTTTATAGTGTCTTTTCGCCATCTACCACATTAATTGCATGCTAGTTAAGTATTCACTTAACATTGTTTGCCGGCAATAAGTAATTTCCAACTTCTTATCTCTAACCAAGGGAATAATAGCACATGTATCAATAGATTGTCAAACCCTCAAGGAAATTTTCTTCAATTAGATGAAGAACTTCCTGCTGGTGGAGCACTGCTCTGTCCTTCTGATGAAGCATCACTCTATTCTGCCAGTGAAGCATTGGTTTGTTCTACCGGTGGAGGAGTATTCCCAATATTTAGATCACCTTTTCTAATCCATTGTTTTGAGAATTCTTGCTTAACCTCTTCAACTTTTTCTTTACCTTTCAAGCTAGAACTTTTGTTGTCTACCGGTGTTCCTTTATTTCTACAGAATTTATCAATATGCCCAATTTTGTTACATGCATAACAAGTTACATTATTCTTCTGAATAGCTTTCCTATAACCTATGCTAGTTTGTGTTCTGCATTGATTAGATAAATGTCCAAATCTTCCACAAACATAACATCTCACATTCATTATGCAGTTTTTAGAGTTGTGACCTACTTTGTTGCATTTAGAACATTGATCAGTGGGTGTGTTGATATTCTGATAATTTCTAGATCTACATTCATTTGCTCTATGACCATACTTATTATAGTTAAAGCATTTACCATTGAATTTATAAGCATTAGGTTGTCTTCCCGGTTTGCTGTGATCCTGAGTATTTGCAGTACCAGAGCTTTCACCAACTTCAAAGCCAATTCTAGAAGTGTCACCTTTAGGTTTTTGATTCTTCAGTAAGGTGCCAAGTTCCTCTGAGCTTTTCTTGAATTTTTCTTTGTGTTGATTTGCAGTTTCCAGTTTTCTTTCTAGGATTTCTTTTTGTCTCATCAGTTCATTTGAGTCATTCTGAGTATGCATCAAATCTGTCTTCAACATGTCATTTTCATAGCTAAGTCTTGTATTCTCATTTGCTGCATCACTTAGTCTTCTAGTCAATTCTTCTTCATTCTTCTTCCTATCCTCAATCTCTTTGCAAAATCTCATAGTCATATCCTGCATTTCATTTTTTGTTGTCACGTTCTCTTGTTTCAACTTGCTTATCATATCATTAAGTGATTCCTTTTCATCATTCTCATTTTGCAATTTTTCACAAAGTTCTCTTCTCTTATTTCTTGCAATAGTAAAATTTTCTTTAAGTGCCTGAATGATGTCCTGAGCTACTCTTAAATCATCTTCTAGTTTGATATTTTTCAATTTCTCTACATCATAGTCTGTAAGAGCTCCTTCAAGTTGTTTCATCAGATTTTCCATGTTTATCGATATCAAGGTCTTCCTCAAGCTGTTTAGGCTTTTGAAAATAGAGGACCAGGCTCTGATACCAATTTTTAGGGGTCCCACAGATATTGAGAGGGGGGGTGAATCAGTATCTAACCGGTAATTAGTTTTTCTTAACTTAAAACATGCAGAACATAATATAACAGTGTACCGATATGCAAGAAATAATGCAATAAACAAAATCAAGAACATCCACATGAAAAGAACACCATAACACAAGATTTTAACGAGGAAACCCAATGTGGGAAAAACCTCGGTGGAATTTGTGACCCACAATATTCACTCACTGGCCAATAAGAGAATATTACTTACAATAGGGGCCTGCACATGCAAGAAGGCCAACTACCTAGAGCTCACTGCTCAATGGGAAGTCTCACTGACTTACAATAAGGATTATACTAATCCAATAACTTGTACTACTTTACAATAGCATCTTCAATGCTAGATTTAGTGCCAGTTCCTGCTCTGTTCTTTTCATATACCCCTTAACCTATATTTCGCACAATAGGTCTACCTAATATTTTTCCTTAATGCTTCTACATCACCTTACAAATGTCTACAATGATCTCTTTCATATATAAGAGTCATTTTACAATTTGCCAAGTCGGCTTACAATAATAAACAAAATATTATATAACAAAAATCATGTCGGCCTCTGTGTCGGTATACTTCTTTTCTTCTGTGCCGGTGCCAGTGTCCTGTGTGTCGGTGTAGAGTGTGATCTGTTGATGCTGGTATAATGCCTTTGCTGGTGCCATAGGATTGCAAGGTTGCCATCAATGACAAAACCTTCAATCACATACAATGTCTCATTGGAGTGTGCATATGCCAACAATTACCCCTTCCTAATTTGAATTGATGTACATTTGGATGGGCATTGGTCTAACAAATTGTTTGAATATTCTTATTTGGACTAATGCTTGGGTGCTTCCTCTTAGGGGGAATAGAGTAAGTTTCATAGGGGGATTTTTTCCTACCTTTGTCCGTGATATTAAAGGGGGAGAGATGCAGAGTTGTGTAGAAACGTTGATCTGATGATGCAAAGAGAGTTGTCTGATTGTTTTTGATGTATTATTAATTGATATTGTCATCAATGATAAAGGGGGAGATTGTTCCAAATGTGATGTTGATGATTTGCATTGATGTCAACATATTATTGTGGGATCCCATATCAAGGGGTCTTAGGCAAGGTGATCCCATATCGCCTATTCTTTTCACTATAATGGTGGAAAGTCTAGGGAGATACATTCATAAAAAAGTTGTGGATGGATCCATGAAAGGTCTCAAGCTGTCCTCCGCCAGTTTTATTTTCTCTCATCAACAATTTTTTGATGATACCATTTTAATGGGTAGCTCCTTTTTTGGAGAAGCCAAAGTCATCAAATCGATTATCAGTATCTATGAAAAACCCTCTCGATAGATGGTTAATAGAACTAATTTTTTTATCTATTTTATCATTACCCCTGAGAAGCACCAAATGAAGATTGCTAATATTCTTGGTTGCCTCATTGGTAAGCTCCCCTCTACTGACCTGGGCCTCCCTCTGGGATCTAAACCTTTTGAGTCATTCTGGCAATCTTTAATTGATCGATTTAATAGGAAGTTGGCTGGGTGGAAAGGTACCCTTTTGATTTAGGTTGGTAAATTTCAGTTGTTGAAAGCTACTCTTGAGAACCTCCCAGTGTATGCTCTTAGTTTGTTCAAAATTCCCTCTAAATTTGCTGATATCATTGACAAAATTCGAAAAAGATTCCTTTGGTCAAGGGTTGAGGAAAAGACAAGAATTCCTCTGGTTGCCTGAGAGAATGTCTGCAAGCCAAGGAGATTTGGTGGATTGGGTATTAGAAGCATCAAAACCTTAAATAATTCTCTTCTGGCTAAATAGGTTTGGAGGTCTTATGATTGTAGAAGGGAATGGAACACCTTATGGCATAATAAATATCTCTCTAATGTTCATTTTTTGAGTTCCTCTCAGATCCCTGTTGGTTCTCATCTTTGGAACAATATCGTAAAGGCTAGGGATGAGGTTAGCTTGGGAGGCTATTGGAAGTTGGGGAATGGAAGAAAAATCTGATTTTGGGGTGATTGTTGGATTAGGAGTCACTCACTTGCTTCTGATCCTATTCTGGGATCTTTAAAGGATCTTTGTGTGGCTTCTCATGGCACTATGGTGTCTGACTATTGGAAGGAGGGTAAGTGGGTTAATCTTCTTGTTATTAATCCTTCTTTCACCCAGTTGCAAATTTCCCTAAATTCTTTTGGTTTGGAGAAAAGTGTGGAAGATGAACTAATTTGGAAATTCAATCCCAATGGGAAGTTTTTTGTGGCTTCTGCAGATGTCTGTAATGAACCTTATGTGTCTTGGTGTTCTAAAGTTTTGATTAAGAACATTTCTCCTAAGATCAATATGTTTTTTTGTCTCCTCTTTCTTAATAAAATCTTAACTACTAACAATCTTATTAAGACGGGATTTTCTATCCCAAACAAATGCTACTTGTGCTTGCAAGCGACTGAATCTATGGACCATCCATTTTTACATTTCTCTTACACCTCTAAGATTTGGAGTCTGGTGCTTTAGAAATGGGATCTTTGTTGGACTTTACCAGGAGTTGTTAAGGATTTTGTCCACCAATGAAACCTACCCTCAATAAATCACTTCATAAAGAAGCTCTGGTTTTTTGTGTTTCCTCATATGGCATGGGGTTTATGGAAAGAACATAATAATCATATCTTTAAGGATATCCATCTCCCTTCTGATACTGTTTTCAATAAAATTTCTAGACCCATCTCTAATAACCTCTCGGCCGTTAGCCCCAATGTCCTCTCTCATAGTGGTATCCTTAAGGAGTATGAAGCCAATGTTGTCAAGGGTAGGAATTTTGGTCATCATATGGTTACACCTAAGGTCAACCCCAGGGACAACATTAGTTGGAACTTTCCACCCCAAGGTTGGGTCAAAATTAATTTTTTATGGAATGGCTAGAGGGAACCATAGTCAAGATGGTTGTGGTGGGGTGATATGGGATCACTACAACAACTTCATTTCTGCTATTGCTCTCCCTCTTGGTAAATAGACTAATAATGTTGCCAAAGCCATAGGAGCTTATTACAATCTAAAACTTGTAAAAAAGAACAACTATAAGCTTTTTTGGGTCGAGGGGGACTCCAAGAACATTATCAACTACCTAAAGGGAAATTCTACTCCAGCTTGGAATGTTGATATTTGGATGAAGAAAGCTAAAGACATTATTAAAACCTTTGATAAATGTATGTTCGTTCATTTTTATAGACAAGCCAATATGATTGTTGACTTCCTTGCCAACATGGGAGTGACGTGTAAAGCCCAACTTTGTTGGACCCATGGTGACAGGTTGGACTCAGAACTTGCAATGCATCTTCTCCACGAGATAAGTTAGGGGAGTAAGGTTAATGATTACTAGTGATATTATGACTTTGAGTATTTTTAGAACTATTAATACCTTCCGTTCTAAGACAGGTGCAAAGAGAGGACATAAGAATCAATGCGAATTTATTTTGCATGCTTTGCGGGCGATTTCATACTTTTTCTAGAGGTTTGCCTTAACTCTGGAAATTCATGGCAGAGAGAATTACAGAGAGCTTGATAAAATGGGTGGTGCGAGAAAGAGAATTGAGTCGTCTAGCTATGTGCAGCTTAAGAATGAAAAGATGCTTTGTTGCATTTTGAAGAAAGGTGGGCTCACTACTTACATGGAGAGGCTTCAAGGGAAAAATCAAGATGTTACTGTTGTCCATTTGGAGGAATTGATTATGTGTTGCATTGATTTTTTATCATTGATGCCAACACTAGTTGTTTGGATGCTTTAGTGTCACCCTTCTAATCCTAGTAGGTTGAGTGGTTTTTGGTTGGTTTGGATCCGGCATGATTGGGTAGGCTCCGGTATAGTTTGGTTATGGACTTGGCTTATTCATGATACCCATGCTCATATTCAGTAAGTTGGTTTTGGTCTGGTGATTGGATGCTATCATATTTACTTAGAAGCTTGGCTTCTAGTTCCGGTGAGGGTTTCATCGATAGAGATTTTGATGAAGACCTTTGATGAATTACTTAAGTGGTGTTGGTGCAGCTTCTGGTGGAGTTTCAAGATTCTTTTGGTGATCATGTTCAAGACTTGGCAGATGGAGATCATTTCTATAGCATGTGGACCTATACTGGGTCCCGGTTGAACTAGGTTTTGGACCAACTTTAATGTAACGTGTGGATTGTACCTCTCAATGTGTTTCTAGGATGTCTTATGTGTTGTATATTATATGTTTGGTCTAAGGACAACATAGTTTGTAATTATGTAATTGGTTTATTATCTGGTGGTTGACCTAATTGTTTATGGTCGAGGGTTTGTATATATAGATATACGATCTTATTGTAGATCATATATGGTAGAGATCAACGGATATAGATATGTAATATGTGAATTATGTAATATCATTCAAGCAGAGGATTTGGTCGATCATTGGAGATTGAATTAGTTTTATGTAAGAGGATTTATTCCTCTAGTATTGAGCTTAACTAAAATTGTACTCAGGCATAGGAGATGCTATCTTTTGCAGTTCAACACTTCTCTGGATTGTAGTCTGGATTTCTACGTAGTTTGTGAGGCTCCTTTTGTGATGAGCAGTGCGCTCTAGGCTGTTGGCCTTCCTACACGTGCAGGCCCCTAAATTGTAATTCACATAATTATTGTAGAAGAATTATTTGATTGTGGGTAGGCTTCCCACCATGGTTTTTCCCTTTACCGAGTTTCCACGTATAAATCTTGGTGTTATGTGGATGGTATTTATTCTGTGATTATTGTTTATGCTTAATTGATTTAACTAATATTCTTGTATTAATGTTTTGGGTTTCGATATTAAAGTTTTAATTGCTAATGGTTCCAGTAATATGTGACAACTGATTCACCCCCCCCCCTATCTCAGTTGTCTTCCAGTTATTTGAATTGTCTAGGTATTTTGCTAAAAACTGGAAGGATGGATCGATTGTTCTTCATGGTCGGAGGGTCCTGGTTGATGAAGCCCTAATTTCTCAGGTCACTGTGTTATCTATGGCTGGCATGAAGTATTATAGAGAGAGGGTGTACACGGAGAAAGCTGTGCATAATTTCCCTAAGGAGGAGCAAGAGAGGGCTAAAATAGTTAAGAAGATGACTAGCTACTTTGATATTGATGGCTAGCCACAATTTTGTTATTCTAAATCATTTTTTCCATGGAGTGAAAATGTCTTTCCCTTTCTACCTCATGTGTTCTCTTAGGGCTAATTTCAATGACCACTGTAAGAACCCTGTTGAGTTTCCCATTGTGCATGAAGGCCTGTTGGTTCTTATTGATGTCTATTTTTGTGCTCTTCCTCCCCCTAAGGATTTTATCCATATTTTTTATGAAAATGATGAGACTAGTGCGGGAGAGTCTGAGAATGATGCCACTAGGTCTGGGTCTGATGAGACTCCCACTCCCCTAAAAAAAATTAAATTGGAAATTCCTTCGAGCTCTAAACCCAAAATGAGGAAGGGTTCCACAAGTCATAAGAACATTTTTATGTCCTCCTCCTCTACTTCGACTGAGATTGGGTCCCCCTCTTCTACTGAGAAGGTAGATGATGTTAAGAACCCTGATAATCCTAATGTCCTGACCTCTCCTCTTTCCTTTAAGGAGACTGGTAATGTGGGTGTGGCTGGTATTGCAGGCCTTCATCCTAAATGTGATGAGCTAAATGATAAGTGGGGGCATTATGAAAATATGCTGGGTATGGCTCATGATCATGCAATCGATACCTTCAGTTTATTCAAGTGGCTATTTCATGAACTTAAAGAGATCCAAATTAACCAAAGAGCTCTGGGAAGCAAAATGGATTCTCTCCCTACTAGTTCTTCTCTTGGTTTGCACAATGAAGGGAATTGGACTAAGGCTAAGAAAAATTTGGCCAGGGACTGTACCAAGAAAATAAGAGAAGGGGTTGACCAGCTGAAGAAAAATCTAGAGGAACGCATCACCCGGGTTGAGGATGGCTACAAAAAATCCAGGACACCCTCAAGACCATTATGGTTAGCAATCATAAAATTGTTTAACAGTTTGCAATGGTTATGAATACCATGGTGAAAAGTCTGGACCAACCAGATAAGTTTGTTGTTGTTATTGGTGAGGAAGATGAGGCGACTCAAAGTGGTGAAGGACCCTGCAAAAGGACTCAAGGGAACATGAAGAAAAAGGTGGCCTTTTAGAACTTGGATCATAAAGCTATGTAGGATGCTGTTGATACCATGAATTCCCTTGAGGCTGAGGTCACCGAGACCCTCAGAAGCCTAATGTAATTGGGTTATTTTCTGTTGCTAGTTCTTTTTGTTTCTAGGTTTGGTCTTTTTGTTGCCTATCCTTGTAGCCTGTTTTGTTCTGGATGTTTCTTTCTGATTCTAATCCTTTTAGAATCATTTTGTAAAAGTTTTTGGGGCCCCTTCAAAACTTGTTTTTGCCTTAATCCAAAACATATTATCTTGGGATTGGTTCCTTAAGGTTGGTGATCCAGAAGATGTGTTCCTAGAATGTTTGGTGCTCCGAAAGATGTGATATAGTTAATATTAAGTGTTGTTTATTCGTGTTTGTGGTAATCCAAATTTCTCTACTTACCAAATATGGTATTTAACGATTATATTGATGAGTATCTTGGTTCCATTCTTATTTTTTCTAAGTTGGGTGGTGTTATTTTGGGTTCAGTTCGATCCAAAATTAGAGAATGAGTAGAAGTATTTGTGTAGCATATGAGTCATGATTTGGGTCTGATATTTATGATGGATGTAACATGTTGATTTGATCAGCGAAGTGTATTGTGGTAAGGTCTACTTCTCATTCCCTCCCACCACCAAAATGTTTAGTAGTGACCTATTTCAAATCTCTCTTTGGCCGACTTAGAAGATTATGTGGTTCAGAGACAATATATATAGGAATATGATCTAATTATGTTGATGTATGGTATATGTATGAGACTGAAAGGAAAAATCCAATTGATGTTGATATGTGAAGTGTGTTGTTGTTGAGAGGCACTAGAAGCAGTTTCGGTATTGCAGATTATGTTTCAGTTGTGGATTCTCTTTTTTTTTTCTTCCTTCGGTAGTGATCCCTTCTAGGCAACGAGCCCTCCCATAGTGAGCATTCTGGCAGTGAACCACCCTTTTGTAAAAATCACCTTAATTGATGATATATATCAAGAACTAACATTCTCTGCGGTTTTTTCCTTCTTGGTTTTTCTATATCATATCTGGTGTTCATTGTGTGATCTATTTTGTGTATGTGCTTTCATGTTATATCTACTTTAATTAATTATGTTGGTATTTCAGATCTGTAAAAGAATTAAAAGAAACATTTAAGTTGTCAATTGACTCACCCCCCTCTCAATTTCTTGGATATTTAACAATAATGAAGAAAAGGTTAAGAAGGATAAACTTAAGAAACAAGTGGAACAATTCACCACTATGTTGATTACGATAACAAAGTCTTCAGAGTTAATTGATCAAGTTACTTCATCAATTGATGAGAAAGTCATCAAACAGGTTGGGTAGGTCACATCACGAGGTAGATCAGTGGGTGAATGGATGGACATAATGTTGAGTCAAGGTACACATATTCTATGCTCTGCAGTTACATTGATTAAAAATTTGGAAGGTGTTAAAGTTTGAAGTAGATAAAACATTAGGTCTACTTTCATATTTGTTGGAGACACAGGATAAATACGTCGACTCTTGGTTGAAGTTAGAATATTTTCAATTGGATATTCTGATTGATAAAGGAGTACTTCCTTTAAGAGACATGCATATTGAACAAATATAAGCATTGGAACATCAGATGAACACTCTAGAAAGGCACAAAAGGAATGTAATGACAAAGGAAAGGAAATAACTGAAAAGATATTAGGGCTTCCTTGTACATCCCTTGATGAGAATCATAAGCCTCTTCATGAAGATTTTATCATCAAAGAATTCAGCTTGCTAATTGGAGAAGAGGTTGATAAAGAGGTTAATCTGGACAACTTGGCTTCCCTTCTAAAGAAACACAAGAGATGCTATGTTGGCCTTGGAGATTCAATCACTCAGGTCAGGGTTGTCACAAGTCATACTCAAGGACCTGGTGAAGAACAAATGAAGATTGCATTACAAAAGTTTGAAGAATTCATGAAACAAGATCATAATGGAGTGTCTGGTGACACTTAGTAGTTTTATATTTATAAAGTTGTAGGTGCATTTTTGTAGTAAGCGTTCGACACTTCAAGTGTCATTTTGTATGTATGTTTTTGCATCTAGGATCTGCACAAGTTATAAGTCAAGTAGGACTCAATTTTGACTTAGTCATAATTAATTGATCTCTTTCCTAGTCTTACTCATATCTCCTTTTGTATATATATGATGGGGATCTTTGTAATTATTATTTTTAATTTTATGCAACGAAACTCTGTCAAAGTGTAGAGAAAAGTGAAACTTTGAGTTCATATTATTATTTTGCAAACTTGATCAAATAAGAGAAATTTTTTGGCATTCAGACTTTGTGTTGAATTCATTGTAGTTTATGGTGAGAGTGTTCTTACGTCATTCTTATTCTAGAATCTTGTTTCGATCAAGAAAAAGAATTGGGGAGAAGTATTGTTAAAGAGTAGAACAAATTTTGTTTTATAAACTTTGTGTTGCATTCTAGTTTTTGTAAGGTAGAATTGGTACATAGTGTGTTATGCTCAAATTCATCATTGCTAAATAGGAAATAAGGAAAATCATGAATTCCTTAACTATCTAAGCAATTCAAACATAAAACCAATGAAATAGATACAAAATGGAATTAAATTAAACAATATGAAACTCCTTATTGTGCATCATGGCTTCCATTGTTCTTCTCTTCTCTGTGGTGTGATGGCTCTCAGATATTGCACTAGCAACCTACAATTGTGACAAAGATTCAAAGTTCGTGAATGTTGAAAATGGAGATTGAATGCTCAATTTATAGATTTTTGGAGAAGATTGATTGAAAGGTGGAACAAAATGATCAAGAGGTGGAACTCAGGTGAGGTCACATGCTGATTGATAATTGAACTGCTAACTTGGAGGTGAAACATAATAGATTGAATAGATTAATTGAGTTAACTGATTGAGAAAAAGCTAACTAAAGGAAGAAAAAGAATGATTGGAGGAAAATTAATTGATGACAAAGCTAAGTAGAAGATGGAAATAGAGATTGGAGAGATAATAATTTAATTAATTGATTGATTGAATTAATTAACTTAGCATGTGCTTGTATCTTGACTTAGATTTTCAATTTAATCTTTGCATGAGATTTTAATTCAAATAATTGAATTTATTCAATTTAGTATTTTAATATATTTAGAACTTGATGTTGATTTTCAATTTGGTTTTTGAAATCATGCACATGTATTTGAAATTAGAAGAAATTAGAAGAATTAACGAAATGAAATTAGAATAATTAATTAGCTAATTAAATAATTTAAAGAAAATATTTAATTATGTAGAAATAGAATTTAAATAAATAATAATTATTTAAATTAAAGGATTAAATTACAATTAATTAAATAATCAATATTTAATCAATATTTAGAAAAGGGTTAATGATTAGATGATTAGAGATAGAAATTGAGGGTATAATTTATTTAAATAATAAAGATTATTTAAATTGGGGAATTAAAAAGAATTAATTAAATAATAAATATTTAATTAATTTTTAGAAAATAGTTAAAATGTTTAAATGATGATAGAATAAGAAATATAATAATGAGGAAATATGAATTTAGAAGAATAAGATTAATTAAATAATTATTTAATCAATTAGAGGAATAATTAGTGCATGATCAATGAGACATTTTTAGGTGTCTACATTTTCCCCTCTTTGAGACAATGTCGAAACGATATTGTTTCAAAGAAAATGAAAATTTTTGCCCCAATCTGCCTTGGTACCACTATATAGTGTAAATATGCCCCCTCGGAAAAGGTGGTCAAAAAATTTAAAAATTGAGACCATGTTTTCGATATCAGTATAATAAGCAATCATGTGAAGTTTCATACAATTTCAAGATCATTTGAGTAGGCTACAAGTTGTTTGAAGCTGGTAGGGACCGCGGGCGTCGAGGTGTCAAAAAACCCTAATTTTGAGCTATAAATAGAGATTTTAGGTTTTCATTTGCTCATTTGGTATTTGGTAAGTTCTTTATTTTCTCTACAAATTCGGTGCTTTCTTGCGAATATTTGATCTTCATGGCTAGTTATAGAGCTTGATTGCACCCATCTGATTGAGTACGTTCATATCAGAGACCTCTTGAGACTGGTGGCATGGTATGTTTCTAATTTTTTCCTGATTCTTTGCCTATTTTTTGTTGTTTTTCAAAAAAATTCTAGTGTTCAATTTTTCCTTTGCATCATGCAATAGCCCATCAATTTTTACGCATTCGTGCTTAATGTTACACAAACACTCATAATGTTACACATTAGTTCTAATCATACCGCATTTGTTAATTTCTTTACACAATAGTGTTTAATGTTACGCATGCACTCATTTCATTATGCATTCGCTATAAACGTCACGCATAAGCCATAATTGTACTGCATTAGTAGTAAATGTCACATATTCGTTGTATGTGAATGTTTTTTGTCATGCGGTTGATTATTTTTTATGTTCTCGTGATCTGATATCTGACAATTTAAACTTTTTCTCTTTATGTAGGAGAACATTGGAGTGATATACTGCCAACAGAGCAAACCCAATGGACTTGATCTGCATGCTGATTTACTTGATGAGGAGATTGAGCATATCCAACAACTTGGTTTGTACTATGTGTTACACTTGCCAGAGGTTATGGCCAACATGGCCATGATTACAACTTTGATAGAGTGGTGGCATTCTGAGACATGTTCATTCCATCTACCTACTGGTGAGGCATCCATTACCTTAGAGGATGTATGGCATATTCTACGTATTCCTATTCATGGTGAGAGAGTTGTATATGAACATGATGATGACATTGCGGGGTTGTGTGCCCTTTTCGAGTGTGAGATTTAGGACTTACAGATCAGCGGTTGATATGACATTCCTTGGGCTCATCTAGATTATGACGACATGACTATTGTACTATGCAGTATTGTCGGCGGTTTGTTGATACCTGATAGATGAGGTCACAGATTTCTAGTGGGATGGGGAAAAGTGCTCCATGATATGATTGTTCATCGACGAGTATATGCCTGGGGTCAATGTCTTCTTTCCATGTTGTATTATCAGATGCATGGGATTGTCTATCTTGGGTATCATTCTATCAGTTGTTGTGTGACACTGCTCCAAACTTGGGCATGGGAGCATATTTATATTTCGAGACCTGTTACTCATGTTGATTTGCAACCTGGTGAGCCTTATGATTTTAGGTACACAGTAGGTATTAGACAAAGGGGTTCAGGTTACATCTTGTATTGGAGGCATCAGGTGGATATACTTCAACATTTTATTTGGAGACCTTACTTAGATTGCCCCAGTTGGGCGGATGATGCAGTACACTTGCCTTTCTATCGACAATAGAGGTATCTAATTAGTAGGACTTTTGAGACACAAGGGATTATAGAGATGTATCTCCCAAGTCTCGTATTGAGACAATTTGGAGAGGTACAGGTGATGCTAGTTGTTACTGCTTACTTTGCTTGTGTATCTTGAGAGGTATCTGATTGGGGGGTGTGCATATAGCTGCATGTTACTTATGCTGAGTTTGATGCTCTTCAGCCATTACTTTGGGGTTGGGGTAGAGGTGCAGCGGATCCAGGGACTACGTCAGAGTATGATGCATGGTTTTTTAGACATAGGCCTATTCCACTTACTGATCCTATTGTTCTGAATACAGCACAACAGATTCGACATCCTAGATAACGACTAAGGATAGATAGGAAGGAGAGAGTCGAAAGAGGAGAGGAGGGTGGATTAGCGAAGGGAAAAGATGAGGGAGGAGACAAGGGAGGTGGAGGAGATAAGGATGTAGACATTGGTGGAGACACTGAGTCTACTAGTAGCAGAGATGACGATGATTCCTTAGGGTCATCAAGTAGAAAGGATGGTGATGATGATGATGATATGCTTGAGTTGGAGGATGTGCCTACTACAGAGGGTGGGGGAGGATATATGAGTGATGGGGATGGGGATGATCTGCAGATTCAAAGTTTGGAGGAGGAGGTCACTAGATGAGATGTCAAGTGAGAGGCCTACTGTGCAGACTACGGTGCTTTAGAGGTTGAGAGGGATCATCTCCAGAGCGAGAGAGATGAGGTAGTCTGACGGTCGTAGATGATTCAGGATGCATATGACCAGCACTTTGCTCCAGGTACCAATGCATGGAATCAGTCTGATGAACTTTACTACACTGCACAGGAGGCTTTTTACTACCGACAACTTTATCATGGCACTGTTCCTGAGGGACAAAGAGCTCCTAGTTTTAGTGTGGTTAGAGGTCATTTTGGTTCTAGTAGGACTTCCACACGGAGGACCAGCAGTGGTGGTGTTATGGGACCACCTCGACATCCTGGGACAGGACCTAGTGGACAGGATCTACCCACTGATAAAAGAAGTGTTGGTTGAGACATTTTGATCATGTTATCTAAGCCTTCAGGCTTGTTTATTATATTCATACACATTATCATTTTTGAGTTATATATATATGATATGCATTTTTTGGCAGCGATCTATTTATGCTTTTTTTTCCATGTATGCTTATATGAAGCTATGAGTTTTATGATGTATATCTATTTGATTCTATATGATTCATGAATGCAGTGGTATCTATAATGTATGCATGAATGATGTTTATGAATGCAATGGTATCTATAATGTATATGAATGAAATTTGTACTACATGCATGCATATTAAACCGATGTTTATGAATGCAATGGTATCTATATGAATGCATATATTTTTTGTATGATAATGCCAGAACAAATTTTTAACTCAGATGTACCTTGAAGAAATGTTAGTAAGGTGATAGATAGAAGAGATTGATGAAAGAATTAATGTTAGAAAGAATGTGATTTAGAGAGAAGATGGGAAATCAATAGACTATCGAAACATATGAGATGAGAATGAAATTGAATGAATCACGAACCTGTGTCACATATTTTATTGCGCAATATATGTTCATCACTGAACCTTATTATTGATCAATGAAGCTTAGCACATCAGGGTATAAGGAACTAAGATGTAAAGATATCTCATTGTAGAAACAAACACATAGCAAACAAGGAGTGAAACCCTCCATTCTAGCAAACACACTAGGGGTCAAGGTATGTGTGTCATTCAATAGTTGAATGCTCCTATCACAGACACCCACTAGGGCAATTTCCCTAGAACTTCATTGGTTCACACCACAAACAAAAAACAAAGAAAAAGATAATGCCCATCATTGCTCCTCTAGTCACTTGTGGACACCCCTAAGTAGCATAGGAACAATATCTGTCGCCAAATGATAAAAGATAAAGATCGACCCGGACAAAATTCAGCAGCTACACTAACCTTGTGCCTTCATTCTCTATTGCTTCATGTGATGGTTGATAATGTTTGATCTTAGAAAGTTGTGGACCCCATTTAAGACTGACCTGTCTAATTTTGAGTTTATCCTCTTCTGCTTAAGACAAGATAATGATCACTTTGATATGGATATGATATGATTGATAAGATAGTTTGATCAGTTGATCACAGATGTTTGACTGGATAGTCGTCTCCTTTGTTAACTTCGTGCAAAGCATTTGCTGGATATCTGTAAGGGTGTTTGTTTCTCGCAAGACATTTTATTGCAATTTTTTTAATTGATTTTTTATTTTTTAGTTCTTTTCCAATATCTTTTTCGATGTGTTTGGATTATGTGGATTGATATTTGAATGTTTTTGGATGATTTTTTTTAGGATTGTATTTGAATGTTTTTGGATGATTTTCAGGATCGTATTTGAATGTTTTTGGATTTTTTCAGCTATCCCCCTAGTGTGTAGACCTGTATGACATGATGATATGCAGAATGCATGTGGAGACAATAAATTTTTGACATGACCTATGTTAATGCAATATGCATGATGAAGATGCATTTCCCATTCAAACAAGGTTTAATATGTTTGTTTAGCCTTTTGTAATACACCAATTGAAATAGAGGTGCAAAACATTTCATAGATAAGCGGTCAATCGATCCCTAAGGTCCCTTGGAACATCCAAATTAACACACTTAGTGACTAGGATTTACAAATGGAGACGCGGAAAACTTCCCCATTGATTCTTGAAACTTTGATCTTGTTTTTCTCATGTGTGTGTAGATGAGTCAATTCCTTCTCTTGTGTTCACTAAAGATCCTTAGCATTCTACATGACTAGCTACATGGATTATCCTAACTTCAAAAGCATCTCGAATAGAGCCTCACTACCAGCAAGCTTTTAGAGCTTCGACGAGGTTATAAACTGTAATTTCTCAAATATTGCTCCATTGCCAGTAGGAGTTCATAGCCCTGATGGAGTTACTTGCATGTTCCCATAGTCAATCTTTTTGTGTCGCACTTGCATGCGTGATATTTCAGTTATATATCATTTCTTTTTTGCCTTGAGATGAATTTGGCATTGCTCTTTTTCTTTTTATTTTCTTGCCTTGACTTGTAAGTAATGAAACCTACTTGGGTGTGATAATTACAATGGCGCTGAAGTAAAATTTTAGATTTTTCACTAGTCATATGATCAACTAGGTGTCTAGAATGAATTAGAGATCATCTTAATATGTTTGAGATATAGCAATTGATAGATTTTGGGTTAACAAGTCTTAAATAGTAAAATCACTACCCAACCATAAGTAAAGTGTCGTCATAGGGTAATGTTGAAAATGAATGACCTTAGGATCTCAAAGACTTCATGTCTGAATATCTAAGAAAGGAGATGACCTTGTTTCTCTTGAATACAAAATAATGACAAACTTGGACAATTGCCTTGTTTTATTGATGTTGCTATATGAAAATGTGGAAACTTTGCAAATGTGATGCAGTGTTTTGAATAATATGATATGCAATGCGGAAAGTAAAACTAAACTAACCCAACGCTTAGGTATAATATCGTTTAAGGTGTATGTTGTTCATAGGATCGGGGAGTTTTGTGTAGGTAGTTCATTGGTCTTTGTTTGAAGAGTCGGATAAAGATGTCTTTTCCAATAGGATATAAGGACTCAACTAAGTGTACATGTTTAACATCTCCAATGCTGATTTCTTTAGTTTTTGGATTTTGTGGATCATCAGTTGGAAATCCATCTCTGGAACCCATGAATTTAGCTATAGCATTATCATTTTCAAAGCAACCCAACCATGGTAAATTCTCTTGCCCCCAGTCTTTCAAGTGTGGGTGTATGAGGAAAATAGATTCTAGTTCTGAAGTTGTGACATGAGTAAATGTTATGCATGCTTCTATTGATGCACTTGAAGAGGATGATGAAGTCAACTAGGTGTTGATCTCATTAGTTGGTGTTCATGAACAACTTGTGTAGAGGGATTGAGATCACTAGGGTGACTAGGAGAAATGGTAAGTTCATTTGAGAAGGAATCTTGTGAGGAACATGGAGGATTATGACATGGAGATGAAGGGATGGAGAGATCTTGATTAGGATTTGGAGAAATAATAGGATCTTGTTTAGGACATGAAGGTAAAGGTATGCTTTGATCTTGGTTTGTAAAGGGATTATTAAGGAAGATGGAAGGGGTGTCTTGATCTCTTTTAGGAGGTGAATGTTGGATGGGACTTGAAAAGACACTTTGTTCTTGAGATGAAAGGGTTTCATTATGAATGTAATAGAAAAGAGAGAGGGGATCATCATAAGATTCTCGGTCGGTGGGATCTTGATCAAAAATTGGGTAGGATAGAAGTGGTTGTTCTTGATCTTTATTTGTTTTAGGACTCATTTCTTCTGATTTTGGATCATCCTCTTGACACGGGGAAGGAGTTTGGAAATGCATGGGATATTGTTGGAATGTTTCAACATTTTGGCCTGATGAAGAAATTTTTTGAATGAGATCCTCTGAATCATGACTTGAATTAGATTAGATTTGTGTGATGTATAGCGATTGGGAGTTTGTGTTATTGGATAAAGATGGTGTGGACTGCTCTTGTGTGACTTTAGGGGATGATGAAATGGTGGATAGATATGGTTGATTTAGGATTTTGTTGAAAGGGATTTGATTTTGGTTGAAAGGAGTATGATTTTGGGTGAAAGATGTTTGATTTTGGTTGAACGAATTTTGATTTGGACTTTGGTTAAAAGGGGTTTGATTTTGGTTGAAAGAGGTTTGAATGTTTGGTTGGTATGAATTTTGATTTGAACTTTGGTTGAAAGGGGTTTGATTGTTGGGTTGATATGATTGGTATGATTGATATAGTGGGTTGAAAGAAAAAGGTTTACATGAGTCTAATGTTGGTTGAACTGAGGTAGGAATGATTTTGTTGAAGAATGAAGGTTGGCATGCTTGAATGGTCTCACAACAAGTAGAAGGTTGGCTTGATACTAATTCCCTCATGGTCATCACTTCTCTCATCATATTTTCTAACTAGCCCCTATGGTTGTTAGGACTAGTCATGTCTATCACTTGTTGTTGTAAAGTATTGATCTGTTGAGCTAAGGTTTCTATGGATGGTGATGGAATAGGAATGGAAGGGGTGAATCCTCCACCTTCCCTATGAAATGCATAATGCCAATCCATGATTTTTTCTTGATTGGTTTGGACCTAGGATCACAACATGTAAGATGTTTTCTCCATTTTCTAAATGTGACAATGTTTGATTGAACTTGACCAACTTGTTTGAGTTGAGGTTGAATTTGATTGATCCTTTGATTGTGATTTGGACGTTTGGGGTATGACTTTATTGGATGATTATGCAAATGACAATGGGCTAAGATAGACGTATATGAAGTCTAGACAAGGACTACAATGAATATTATAACAACACTAAAATGAACTAGGAGGTCAATGGGACACAAATGAGGACTTATGAGAAGATTATGATGACGCATATGGGAACTCTATGAGGATGATAATGAGGACATAAATAGAGATTATGCAGCTTCTAAGGATGATAATAAGGACATAAATGAGGACTATGCAAGGACTAAGGACTATAGTAAGGACATAAATAAGGACTATGCAAAGACTTAGGATGATAGTAAGGATGTAAATAAGGACTATGCAAGGACTTAGGATGATAGTAAGGATGTAAATAAGAAATATGCAAAGATTTAGGATGATAGTAAGGACGTAAATGAGGACTATGTAAGGACTTAGGACAATAGTAAGGACGTAAATGAGGACTATGCAAGGACATAGGACAATAATAAGGACATAAATGAGGACTATGCAAGGACTTTCTATGGTGACAAGTGTATAAATCTTTTAGTTCTGTGTTTCAAAAATGGACTTGGTTTTCAGTAATTCTGTGTATAGGACAAGTTTCGTGGTTTTTTCGAGTCTGAGAATAATTGTTTGGAGGTAAATATAGCTGTCTGGATTGGTTTTTCAAACAATCTCAGAGAATTCAAAGATACGTAGGATAGGGCCTGAAATAGCCCAAAGAACCGACTCAATACTGGTCTGATACAACAATACATAAAAAAGAACATAATACAATCTTAGGCTAGAAATTAGAAACCATTCAAATGAGGCCCTTACGAAATACCAAAACAAAACGAACAGATAGAGAGTCTAGCAACATTGGCTCCACTCCATGGCACACACTTCTCGGGCATGCCAGTCTCTCTTACCCTGAAGATCCGAAGATCTTATAACCGAGGGATTTCTATATCATAGTGTAAGGTACATGAAGGGTATCTATGGGGTACGATCTGCACTCCTAGAATCACTAAATGTAGGGTTTTGGGCTACTAATTTGGTTCTTGTTGTAAAATTTTGAAGGATCCTGATCCAACGATGGATTCTTAGAGCAAGCCACTTAAGACTTTAGGTTAGCTTATCGGTGCAGGGAAGGCCCCCACATATGTTGAATTCACTCAACACTCTAGCCGCCTGACCAGTATGTTTATATAGCGGTTCGAAAAAACTGCTTGAGAGTACGCTGGGAGAGATGATATCCCCAACGCATCCCAGTTTGAAGTACCTCTACGGGGTGATGAAATCCCCAGTCAAAGATACCCCTCTCTATGTGGAATAAAATAAAATTGAGTGTTGTTGTCACCTCCTTCCTTTCTCCCAAGACCCTGAAGGCGGGTGGAAAGTTAGTTAATGCAATAGTAGGTCCACCCCAAACATGATGAAAGTTATTTCCCTTAAGCAAATCAAATGTGTTTTAATCTATATATAGCCTGATTCACGTTCATTTTAAAGCCCAAATTGAGGTGTTGAATACACATGTGCATGTCCATTTTAAATACCAAATTGGAATATGAAGGCATGTATGTCAATTTTAACCGTTGTTGATTTTAATCCCAAATCAAAGTGTTATACATGCATGTCAATTTTAACCAATGTTAATTTTAAGTATCAAAAGATGAAGTGTGAGATTATGCATGCATGTCCATTTTAACCATTGTTGATTTTAAGCACCAAAAGATGAAGTGTGAGATTATGAGTGCAATTGATCTAATACTAATCTGATCCTTTTTGTAAATTCTCCATAGGTTGCAAATAGATGATTAGTAGTAAAATCAAATCAACAGAAAATAGAGAATCAAAAATTGATAGAAGTGAATGCGTGATGATACTTGCCCGATTACGTGACTCTGGATAAGCGATTGCGTAATTCTATCAGGTAGTCAAATGTGTGATCCTGACAGGGTGATTGTGTGACCTTAACAGGTCTATTGCGTAATGATAACAGGATGATTGCATGACACACAAGCAGATAACACCAAAAATAAAAATTGAAACTAAACTTGATCAAAAAACTGATTATGAGGCCCTAGCTAGATCTCTCATCATCCATTCAATGTTAATTAGATCATATTTAACCCGATATGAGAGAACCAAGCTATTGTATGTGTCAATCGTTGGTTGGTCTTCCCAATCTTGTATTTGCTTTTCTGCTTTGAGAATCCTTTGATAGCGTTTGGCCTGTCTTCTTTGTTCCTTTGTCCTTTTGGCACTTGAAATCCTAAATTGTACCTTATGTGCCATAAACTATTATAATAAAAACATGTAATACAAATAATATGTTTCCAGATTTACTCAATTTCATGCAGAACTAAACAGATCAGAGAACAAAATAGGTATGAGAATAAAAACAACAAAACAACAATTTTCCCTGGAAAGTGTGATACTAATAGAGCGATTGCATGACCTTGACAGGTCGATTGTGTGATACTTTAAGGGCAATTATGTGATGGGTTCCGAACAAATGCGTAACCCTATTTGGTAGATTGTGTGGCCCTGTCTATGACATTGCGTGATGATGTAAGGGCGATTGCGTGATGGAAATATTTTCTCTCAAAATCCATGCAATTTGAAAAAAATAAAATAAAAATCTATACGATCTGTGAAAATCACATAGAAAAACAAAGAGGTTAATTAGCTATGATTCACGTCGGGTTCACGAAAATGTGTTATGCTCAAATTCATCATTGCTAAATAGGAAATAAGGAAAATCATGAATTCCTTAACTATCTAAGCAATTCAAACATAAAACCAATGAAATAGATGCAAAATGGAATTAAATTAAACAATATGAAACTCCTTATTGTGCATCATGGCTTCCATTTTTTTTCTCTTCTCTATGGTATGATGGCTCTTAGATATTGCGCTGGCAACTTGCAATTGACACAAAGATTCAAAGTTCGTGATTGTTGAAAATGGAGATTGAGTGATCAATTTATAGATTTTTAGAGAAGATTGATTGAAAGGTGGAACATAATGATCAAGAGGTGGAACTCAGGTGAGCTCACATGCTGATTGATAGTTGAACTACTAACTTGGAGGTGACATATAATAGATTGAATAGATTAATTGAGTTAACTGATTGAGAAAAAGCTAACTAAAGGAAGAAAAGAATGATTGGAGGAAAATTAATTGATGACAAAGCTAAGTAGAAGATGAAAATAGAGATTGGAGAGATAATGATTTAATTAATTAATTGATTGAATTAATTAATTTAGCATGTGTTTGCACTTTGACTTAGATTTTCAATTTAATCTTTGCATGAGATTTTAATTCAAATAATTGAATTTATTCAATTTAGTATTTGAATATATTTAGAACTTGACTTTGATTTTCAATTTGGTTTTTGAAATCATGCACATGTATTTGAAATTAGAAGAATTAATTAGTTAATTAAATAATTTAAAGAAACTATTTAATTATTTAGAAATGGAATTTAATTAAATAATAAGGATTATTTAAATTAAAGGATTAAATTACAATTAATTAAATAATTAATATTTAGAAAAGGGTTAATGATTAAATGATTAGAGATAGAAATTAAGAGTAGAATTTATTTAAATGATAAAGATTATTTAAATTGGGGAATTAAAAAGAATTAATTAAATAATAAATATTTAATTAATATTTAAAAAATAGTTAAAATGATTAAATGATGATAGAATAAGAAATAGAATAATGAGGAAATATGAATTTAGACGAATAAGATTAATTAAATTAATTAAATAATTAAAGAATTATTTAATCAATTAGAGGAATAATTAGTACATGATCAATGAGACATTTTTAGGTGTCTACACATAGATAACTATTTAAAGACTTTGATCTTTACTCTGTATTCTTAAGTAAAATCTTATAAAATTGTAAGTGGGTATCAATACAAAGACTTTATGCTTTGTTTTGTTATCTTAGAAAGTTCATTTTGGGTTACAAAAGTTATTGGTTAAAGGTTGATAAGATTATAGTGTTTTAGATACTTTGAGCTCAAGTGTTATTTTCTCATCCTAAGGAAGCAACAAAAGACTTTGTGCTTTCATAGAAACTTTGCTTCTTGTTATTTGTAATTTCATTAGTAACTTAGAAAGTTGTTGAAATCATTGTTTCTCTTAATTGTAACTTCTTTTCTGAAAAAGGAGAAAAGAATAACATCTATTCTGAAAAATGAGAATGAGATGATGTATCATTCAAGTTTAGATTAGGATTCGTAGTTAGAGTTTTGTCCTAAGTAGAGAAGAGTACTAACCAAAGGGGGAACCTTCCCCTATAATTAGGAGATGTCTAATCTCACATACTGTGGCTGAAACCACCATTTTGTAAATCTCACAAGTTTACAAAATTTTCAGCCATTGAAGAAACAAGCCAAATCTTTGTCAAAGAAATGAAAAATAGCATAAACCCCCTTGTGAAATCTTTTTGGCTTACATAAAAGTTGGGACACTAATTACCATGACCCAAGAGGCTAAAATAAATATTATTTAATGATATTTTAAATATTCCTGTGATGCCTAAAATTACTTTATGACAACAGCCTTATGGGAAGTTCATTGAGTAGGGGACCTATTGCACCTCAATGAACGACCTCTGAGATTTTAGAAGTCGGCTCTTCATTTATGAAAAGATAAAAGGGAGAGGAAAAATAAAAATAAAACTAAGGCGATGCATCGAAAATTAGCATTTAGATCCCACAAGCATAATAAACCATACATAAAATGCATAATTCAAAGGTCGAATGATTCTCCATTACCACAATGTTTTAACTAAGATTCACCAACAACATAATATATATCATACACAACTAAAACCAAATCAAAAGTGTCTGAGACATGATTCAACTAGCAAAAGTTATGCCCAATATAATAAAAGCTTGAACAAATACAAAAGTTAGTTCTTCTTTCAATTGACATAAAACATATCATAGAACATAAAGAGTCAATTGGAAAGGCCGAAAGTTGACATATTCCAAATATTGGAATGCAACATAAAATACTGAATTCTGAATTACAGAGCTAAAATATGTTCTGAGCGTGAATCTCCTAAAATGATAGCAAAATTCTAATTTTATAGCCCCCTAGACGAAGGCGTAGATCCTTAGATAAAAAAAATTCCCCCTCTGATCATCTGACTGATTGCCCTTTTCCTTTATCATAGATTCTTGCTTTATGTTTTAACTGTCTCAACATAAAGTTTCTACCAACTGACCTTACATATCTCTTAAATGAGTTCCCGCCCTCGATTTAGCCCTTTGCCATCTCTTAACACTTTGGCTCCTTTCAAAAGCCATGTCATGGTGACGTGTAGACCTGACAAAAAGGTTGGATGTGTGCCAAATAAGTGGAGCCTTTAGCCCTCCTACTTCCTTTCCATTTCCAAAAGCTTGCGAATGAGACATGTGGTGCGTGAGCGGGAAATCCTGGAGTGTCTTCCTGCTTTCCTTAGGAAAGACCCACTTGCTTGATGCGTGACATTCCTGATTTGAAATAAGAAGGTCCCTCTGAGGCTGAAACAAAAAAATGTCGACGGGATACACGTGGCAACGTAGCGGAACCCAACGCTAGCAAGAAGACTATGCCTCCTCAAAACCCTGCCTGCTTGATGTGTGCTGTTATGAGGGAAGAGCTACAAACAAAAATAAAGGGGCTCAATGAAACAATAAAGGGATCTATGGAGAACTTAGAGATTTATTCATATTTTTTTGGTGACTCGTCAAGGAAATCCACCTGCAAATTAAGAACCCTTGAAAATATGTTCTACAAACCAACTCTCGAGCCTACAAGGCAACTCAAAGCTGAGAGAGTGCATTTTGTATAAGAGCACACTCCTTGGCTGAAGAGTGTGTTTGAGCACGGAAAAAAACATAGGCCTGATCCAATTGAAACATTTCCCTAAAGGGAAAATTTCCCAACAGTCTAAATGCTTGTTCCAGGGAGAAATTTATTTGTGCCAAAGGATGTATAATGTTTTCAATGTCAGTGGTACTAGACACATATCCGAGCACCTGTAGATATAACTGATCTTGTTGACCTTCTCTAAGAGATGCATCATTTTCTCCTCTATTGTCATTGAATCATCTTCAAGAAAATAAGAGGGAATGCCAATCTGCACAAAATATTCAAATTGCCTCTTGAGATGGATGGTAGTAGTTGTCAACACGTTTAAGCAATCCTTGGTATGAAGAGCTGCCCTATTGCACTCCTTGGTTATTAAAATGTTCTTCCAACTTGGCCTTCTCTTCTTGGCTTTACTGGGACAAAGTAAGAGTCTTTTCTTGCAACTCTTTGGTCAATCGGGCAATCTCCTTCTCCTTTTGAGTAATTTCTATGTCCTTTGATTTATCTCTCATCCTCAAGAGCTCAATAATGCTCTTCACATTTTTCAAATCCATCTCTCTTTTCTAGATGTCGGGAGGCTTTCAGAAGGTCTGTCATTATCACCCTTTTTGTCTCCTCCATCAACTCCACTTTGTCTTGGACGTGAGCTTGGCTCAGATTGATGCCCACGACATGAAACTTTATAATTCTCGGGCCACATTTTACCTTCTAGCTTAATTATGTTAGGCATCTTAGAGGCAAACATGATGGATTAGTGTTCTTCATCATAGATATGGTTGTGGATAGAATATTCAGCAAAGGACTTCTTGAACGTGCAACCTAACACAATTTTCTCCCAATTTTACATTAAATATTTCAAATACACAAAATTATATAGAACAACACTTTACTATGCAAATTCTAAACTTGCATCACTACACTCTACTACTAGAAACAACAATCAAATTTATGATTCACCCTTTCAATTATAATCATAAAAAATCACAAAGCAATGTGTATTTTGAAACACTAAGCTATTGAAAAAATATTTATTGAGATGTTCTCTCTAATTTTTCAAACTAAATGTTTGTCTTCCTTTTGTTCACTTTCTCATTGATTATCTCTTCAAATAGATAAAAGTTGATCCTTTTATCAATAGTCCTAATATAGTATGATCCTTACACTAATAAAAATTGTAATACATTTCCCTATGCACATGAGATAAGAATCATGTTTCCGATATTAAATTATTTGAAATTAGATTTTTCCTTCATACTTGATGCATTGCTATGGAACATGTAATTGGTCCTTCTTATAGAAGTGAGGTAAGATGTAATCTTTGAAACTCAATATATCCCTAATCATATACTTATTTGGGGCTAATAATTTAAGTAATACTATGAGTTGGTGTGAGATTCATAATTTTGGTGTATTACTCAACTATGCCTTCTTTAAGTAGGTGTAATGAGTCAGATCACATTGATGTACATTGAGTACTTGAAAAAACACATGACTATAGTAAAAAATATTTTTATATACTTTGATTATAATTTGAAGGCATTATGGTGAACCAACAATAACACATAGTAGAATTCATGGCTAATAGTTTTAGTGTTTATAATAAAAATTATGATAAGAATAAACATCATCGATGGGAATAGAATGATTGCATAACTAAGAAAATAAGTAGGAGATAAATACAAACAATGTAAATATCCTGGTTGATGTAAGATTTCTCTTACACATGGGATGTTCTCTCATCATTAAATTAGATCAATGTGATAAAAAAAATTAATCTAAAGGGATGATCTTGGAATAATACTTAAAAATCTTAAAATTAAAAGCAAAAAAAGGAAAAAGATAAGTTAATTGTGATACTTACCTCAAATTGTGATAATGGAAATAGGTTGTCATAAATGCCACAACTAGATTCTTCATGGTCTTGTATTTTCAAGAATTCCTTAAATATAGATCTTAAATTCTGCAAATTAAATATTTTTCACTTAGGCTTATCTCTACAAGTATAGAGCAAGTCTTCGCAACTGTGGACCTAAACCCACACACAAACCTAAACTATGAGTAATGGAATTGATCTAATTGATCATAAAATGTTTAAATTTTTCCACCTTGGTTTTTGATATTTGAATGTGTACAAGGATACATGTTGTATAGGAATATCTTTGAAGAATCTATTGAATTGTGAATGTCAAGTTCTCATTTAGACCCCTAGTAGATTGACTTTACAACTTTGAGTGAAAGATTGAATAAAACAAGCAAGCATGCAATGTAGATAGAAAGGACATACTATCATAATTACTTTAGAATGCTTTATAAATAATTCTAGCATGCTCTTAGAATGATTGTCTAGGATTCCAACATCATTTCAACTGAGTGAATGAATGTTCATAACTACAACAATCAAGTACACAAATCAACAAAGCATATATGTCAAGTTGACAAAATAAAATCTTAATTTTAATTTTAAAACTCAAAATTTAAATGTGTAACTGTAGAAGTAACTTAGATAAGTCCATATTCACAAATATAAGCTAGAACGATGAAATATAGATCTACGATTCACCTGAAAATAATTTTGAAAATCAATAATAACATAATTAAAATATAATTATGAATTCATATTATATTAACTAATATTATATTTAATCAAAATAGACACTAGATATAAAAGAAGAAAAATACACAATTTTCCATCAATATAAATTTTCCATTACACTTGTAAAACTATAATAAAAAGTGCTTGGCCATTATTAAGCAGAAATCATTTTAATACTTAGGCCATCATAATGTCGGATATATTAATGATTATGGGGGATCATAAACAAACATTAAAGTTGACGTTTAGTATCACCTTTAGGACATAATGACCACTCCTATAAAAATATAATTGTATGTTTCCAATATGATTATACTTAATGCCTACATAGACATCAAAGAAAATTTGTGTCTCTGTTTTCTCACCTAGTAGAAAAAAAAAAAAAAAGATTCTCTATAAAGGGCCCTAATGCATAACTTTAGTGAAACACTCATGAGGTACAAATCATATTTTTAACAACCATCAAAATAAGTTATAAATCATAATTTAAAAATCAAGATGATAATGGCATTTCATTAATAGTAATAATAATAATAAAGTTCAATGTGTGGGCATATGGGCAAAGCTCAAAAGTTTTTATTGTTTATAGGGATTATCTCATTGATTATATTGGAAACACTTCAATACTTAAAGAATAAAAATAGTGAGAAATATTATTTAATTAATTTTATAATGAAAGGTAGATCTATTTTATAATGGGTCATTTTTTTAATATAGTTTCTTTTTTTATGTTAAAAATAAAATAATAAGATATATTATCTAATCAATCTTATTTAGAGTTGCAATACAATATATGATAAAAAATAGACAATTCGAAATTTAAGTAAAATTTGAATCATAAATTATAATTATTTGTTCTTTGTTGTGTTAGAAGTAAAGCAAGAAATTATGAGAGTTGGGTCATTCTTAGAAGTTTATCCAGGGTTAATTCTATGAATGTAAAAGTGAATCAATTAAGATATACTCGTGTTGATCTAAGTCTTGTGCACAGTTTGAGCTTTGTAGACCTTTTGTACCTAAAAAACCAAAGATTCATAATGATGTTTGGACCTATAGCTAAAAAAAGGTGGTGCCAATAAATGTGTTGCTTAGAATCTTGTTAGGTTGGGTATTGAAGACACTTAAAATTAATTTAATTTAATTCATTTATTGGCCCCCTCGTAACATAATTAATCTCATTAATTATGTTTTTCACTCTTTCTTCTATAATAATTAATTAAAGTGTATTTAATTTATTATTATCCTCTTTACGTAGTTAATTTATTAATTAATTATGTCTCTCATTTATTCTTCTAAAGGTTGATTTATTTTAATAAATCAAATCCCACTTTAACCAAAATTTCAATATTCCTCTAATCTAGATTAGTTAATTAATTTCTAATTAGTTAACTAATCCCCTTGATTCCTAACCACATTAACACTTCTCCTTTTTTTAATTACTCACACCTACCCATGTCTACATGTGACTTCCCCTCTCAAATGACTTGCAAGCACATGCCATTTTCAAATCTCTACCTTACCTTTTAACCAAATAAAATATTTGGTTCTCACACATGTGTGAGTGTTCTTCCCAACAATCTTTCCTCTTTGCACCATTTATCAACTACCTCATTGTACACCTCTTCCACTTTGTCATTTTTGTGTCCACTTGTCATCTTAATGTTCTTCCCAAGATGTGTTCACACATGTGTGAGCACACCTTGACCTCTTCCCCATGACACGTGTTCTTCCCAATGCCTCCACCTTGTGGCACTTGTCACAATGTTGTGAACCCAATCCAACTCACATCTTCTCCTTCAATCTCATCCCTTCATTAACTTTTAATCCTCGTCATTCATTTCTCTTCCAATAATCTATAAATTGGATTTTTTTCCCTTCACAAATTATCCACTTCCATGCTAGCCTTATGTTGTCAAATTGATCACCATTGTTATCCTTATTTTATTTAATTGGAGAGAAATCCACATACAATCCAAATCCAAGAGAAAATCAATTGATCAAGGGTCCAATCTCTTTGTCTCAATCCATGGAGTGTGAAGGTATAAGGTCTTGTTTGCATTAGTAATTTATGTTCAAATATTTAGTTAGACTTCTATTTTTATTTCTTTCAAGTATGGTCACCTTTATTAAACTCTTGGATAGATTGAGTTAACCTATAGGAAGAAAGATCATAGATAACAAGCAATCATGTGCTATGTCCTAGAGATACTAACATAATATTAATGTTACACTCTTATGATGATGAATTGTGTAAGGGTTCTCTTTAATGATATCTAGATGTGTAATATTCAATTATGATTTTTTTATTTATACGTTGACACCTTAACATACAATTTAAAATATTATGTGCTTTCAAGTTAGTTCATAATGACCATGATGCAGAGCCCTCCTTTTATCTTGTCAAACACTTCAAGATGTATGACACTGACCCCTCAAAACATCAATAGGATCCTACAAAGAAAGGCTCTACAATCCTAGTTCCAACTTCTCATTACACTCCAAGATTCATACTACTCAAATTGGGTAACTTGCTCCATTATGCATCATGAAGCCTCCTAAGGTTCTTGGCCTTCACAACACCTATTTTGGATCATACAACACTCACATGGACCAGACCAAACATTGGTTTCAAGGATTCAACCCAATTCCCTATGACATCGTCACAATTACGCCTATTTGCTTGTAGCCCTTGGAGACGGGTAATGGGACCTTAAGTCCAAAACTTTACAAACACCCTGGCAAAAAAATCACAAATTCAAATACCCTTTATGGTCTTACACAATCCCCAAAAGGTTTAGTCAAGATATGACAAGGAAAGGTTTGAACCTGGTGATGACCAACTGTCCTAAAGGGTTAATTAGGCCTCCATTTGTGAAGCATCTATATCAAAATGGACATACCTTATAACCAAAACACCATGATAATGTTGGAAACCATAAACCATTATAGATTCTAGGGTTACACACCTAGAATCATCACCAATTGTCTTCTAGGGTAACTATTGCAGTCTAAGGGCTAGGTAGCCACATAGAGATGTCTACCTAGGGATTGAGCAAACACACATCTCCTTTTCTCCTCCTAAAAAAATATTTTGGAATCATAGAATAAATAGGCCACACTTGTATCCCATCCATTTCCATGAGTTTTAGATGAACATGTTACAAGTTATGGCCATGGAAAGGCAAAACCCTAGGTAAAACCCTGGTTTTCTGGGTACCTACAGCAAAACTTGGATATCTGGAGCAAAAAAAATGATCAAGACCTAAAATCAAGACCAAATAATTGTTATCTCACTTCACTAACAAAATCACAACATTAGGGATTGGTCCCAATCTATACAACTCCATACCTCGTGCCAAAACTTCACAGTTGCAGGAAAAACACATAATCTCTTATTGTTTGCAATCATAAAATCTTTTTCCGCATAGTCTCCCCTTGGGAATTGTGTCCTCAAGGTTTTTATACACCTCTACAACTTCTCTCAACTAAAAACTAGAGGTTGAATCCATTGGAGGAGTTATACCAGCAATATTTCAAAAAGTTGCACAAAAGTTGCTCATGACAACTTTCGACAAAGTTGTCAAAAATGTCATTTCTTGCACCTGAATGACATCAGTCAAGACTAACACCTCTAAACAACCTGAAAACACATAAAACAACTAAAACCACTAGGACAACATATCCTAAGCATACTTAGTCCCCTTTTTTCCAAAAGTCCTAATTGTCTTATCAAGATGCCAAAATAGGAGTTTGGTTCACAAGATGGGGTCCTTTATTACAAACAAAAAATGCATGATTGAAACATAAGGAAAATATCCTAAGAAATGTTTAAGGTCTTATCCTTCCTCCTCTTAGCCTGAATGATCATGTTGAAGGGGTGCCCCTGCACTAGACTCCCCGAAAGAAGAAATCTCAAGTCCACTTGAGATGAGAGTTTGCAGGTCTGCACCATGGTTTTTCATTTGTTGTTCTGTCATCTAGACTGCTTCAAGATCTAGTTGTCCCTGCCAAGCCACCAAATACTCCATATATACTTTGTTCCTTGTCCTCTTTTCAACCTTGGTGTCCAAAAATTTATCCAACTTTGGTTGTTCATGTTTGGGAATGTCATAATCTGCTACAACCTGAATTGTTTCTTCTCCTGCATCAACACTACATTTGTAAAGAGTTAAGTCCTATACATTAAAAATGGGTGACAAACCAAGATTAGGTGGGAGTTGGTGTTCATAAGCATTTTGTCCATATTTTTTCAAGATTTGACAAGGTCCAATCTTTCTCTGCATAAGGTTTGTATATTTGCCTTTTGGAAGTCTTTCCTTCTTCAAGTGAACCCACACCAAGTCTCCCACATCAAACTAGACATCCCTCTTCTTCTTATCAGCATGAGCCTTATATCTTTCTACAGATTGTTGAAGGTGAGATTTAACTTGGTCATGTATCTCTTTTATGGCAGTGGCAAAGGTTTATCCATATGCACTAATGACTTCTCCTTGAGGTAGTTCCCTTAACACCAACACACCCCTTGGCTGGATGCCATACACAACCTGGAAAGGTGACTTACCAGTTCTTCTATTTATTGTATCATTATAAGAGATTTTTTCTTGAGACAGTATGCTATCCCACTTTTCTCCATATTGCCTAGTCAAACAACTTAGCAGATTTCCCAATGATCTGTTTACAACTTTAGTTTGGCCATCCGTTTGGGGATGGTAGGCTGAGGAGAAGGCTATATTTGTGCCAAGATTCTTCCAAAGAGTCCTCCAGAAGTGTCCAATAAATTTCACATCCCTATCAAAGACTATGGTCAAAGGCAAACCATGTATTCGGACAATTTCTTTGAAAAATAAATCTGCAACATAAGAAGCATCACAAGTGGTTTTACATGGCAATAAATGTTTCATTTTACTAAACCTATCCACCACTACAAAAACACTATCATAACCTTTTCTTGTCCTAGGCAATCCTAAAATAAAATCCATACTTATACTTTCCCATGGTCTTGAAGGAATGGGTAAAGGCTGGTATAAGCCTGAATTGGTGGACTTCCCCTTTTCTTTTTGGCATATCACACATGTCTCCACAAATCTCCTGACATATGTCTGCAATTTGGGCCAAAAGTAGTTCCTCTTCACCAAGTCTAGTGTCTTGTCAATACCAAAATAGCCTACCATTGCTCCACAGTGCTTTTCCCTAATTATGTTTTGTCTCATAGAGCACTTGGGTATGCACAATTGTGCACCCTTGAACAACAATCCATCTTGTACCAAAAATTTAGAGAAATCAACATGAAACTGCTCATCAAAAGATGCACATACCTTGTAGATCTCTCCAAAGTCTTCATCATCCTCATACATGGCCTTCAAGGAGTCTATCCCAACACTCTCCAACTGGATCTAAATTGTGGTTAATACTCTTCTGCTCAAAGCATCTGCCACCTTATTCTTGACCCCTTTCTTATGCTTAAGAGTGAAAGTGAAGGCTTGTAGGGTCTCTACCTACTTCATATACCCATGGTTCAAATTTTCTTGGCTATTTATGAAACTGAGGCCCTGATAGTCTGTGAAGACTATGAACTCCTTTGGTAGCAAGTAGTGTCTCCACTTTTTCAAGGATTGCACTAGAGCATACATCTCTAGGTCATAGGATGAGTACCTCCTCTTTTCCTCATTTAATTTCTCACTGAAGAAGGCAATGGGCCTTCCTTTCGGACTAAGAACTACCCCAATAGCCATGTGACTGGCATCGCATTCCACTTAGAATATTTTGTTGAAATCAGGTAGGGCAAGGACAGGCTGCTCTGCAACTTTCTTCTTCAATGTTTCAAAGGAGTTATCTACCTCTTTAGTCCAACTGAACCTGCACTTTTGTCCTCCCTTTATGGTGTCAAGAATTGGAGCACAAATATGGCTAAATCTCCTTATAAATTTCTTATAGAATGTGGCTAAACCATGGAAGCTTCTAACATCATTCATGGTTCTAGGTGTAGGCCAAGACAATATAGCACTCACCTTTTCTTGATCCATTTTCAACTCACCATATGAGATTACAAATCCCAAGTAAATGATCTCTTCCTGCATAAACAAACACTTTTCCAAATTTATCATTAATTGCTCTTCATACAATCTCCTTAGGACCAAGTCTACATGTTTTAGGTGCTCTTCTTTGGTTTGACTGAAAATTAGAAAGTCGTCTAGGTAGACTATGACAAACTTTCCTATGAAATCCCTCAAAACTTCATTCATTAACCTCATAAAGGTACTTGGTGCATTAGATAAGCCAAATAGCATGACCTTCCACTCATGCAACCCCTCATTTGTTTTAAATGTAGTCTTCCACTCATCTCCCAGCCTAATCCTAATCTGATGGTAGCCACTTTTCAAGTCATTTTTTGTAAAATATCTAGCACCCCCCAAGCAATCTAACAAGTCCTCAATCCTAGGCATTGGAAATCTATACCGTATAGTAATTTTTTTGATAGCCCTTGAATCTATGAAAAGTATCCAAGTGCCTTCCTTTTTTGGGTGCCAAGACTATAGGGACTACACATGGGCTCAAACTTTTGCCAATCAGTCCGGATTCCAACAGTTCTTCAATCTGTTTTGCCATCTCAACATTCTGATCCGGGGTGAGCTTGTATGTTGCTTTGTTAGGCAAGGTGGATCCAAGTATAAGGTCTATGCAATGATTTATATCCTTCATAGGATGTAGTGTCCTTGGCATGCCATTCAAGATGACACCTTTGTACTTGTTTAGTAACTATCACACTGCAGGGTCAACCAACCTCAATTTATCTCCTTTCTTGTCTTCAGACTTCTCCACCTTTGTCACTTTGGGACTAGGAATAAGAGCATAACAAAAAATGCCTTCATCTACTATCTTCTTCAATAATTGATTTCCTCCTACCACCAACACCTTGGCCTCCTTTGCTTTTGTTTCCTCCTCACTCTCGATCAAAGGTAACAACTCTATCACCTTACCATCTTTGGTGATTGAATATGTGTTCCTAGCACCATCATGTTGTGCCTTCAAATCAAATTGCCATGGTCTCCCAAATAAGATATGGCAAGCATCCATATTTGTAATGTCAAACAACAACCTATCCTTATAGGCTCCAATCTGGAATTCTACCCAAGCCTGCTCTTCCACAACAGCTTGTTGACCTTGGGTGAGCCATGAGACCTTGTAGGGAAAGGGTGAGGTAGTCTTCTCAATTTTAGCTTCTCCACCATTTCTAGAGACAAATTTTTCAGTTGATCTAGAATCTATTAGAACCTTGCATACATTTCCACCTGCTTTGCAAGTGGTCTTGAATAAAGACTTTCTCTGTGGGGGTTCTTTGTCATCCATCTTCATGGTAGTTACTGCTCTTTTGATCATCAAAGCTTCACCTCTTTCAAGGCAACCATAGATATCAGGGGTATTGACACTCTGGTATGTATTTGCACTTTCCACACTTTGGCAATCAGATTCTTGGACCAAGTTACTTCTTCTTTCGCCCATGGAATTAGTAGGCTTGTTAGGACACCTATTGGCCATGTGCCCTTCTTGATTGTAGTTATAGCATCTGATTGGACCTCTACCTTGAGATCTTCCCCTAAATGGTGGTCTTCTTCCTCTAAAATTACCCCTCTGATTGTATCCTCCATTGTTATTGTGACTACTGTCTCCTTTAGTTCCTTCTTGATTTGTTTCACCTTGGTTTCCAAAACCATTTCCCTTACCTCTGAAAAAACTTCTTCCCCCTCTCTGTTGTCGTCCTCTTCCTTTATTATTCTAATCTTGTCTCCTTTTGATTTTCTCTTCCACATTGATGGCAAGTTGATGGCATCTACCAACTATATCTGGGCTAAGGAGGTTTAGTTCTTCTTGGATGTTGTACCTTAATTCATTTAGGTATCGGGAAACTTTTTCACTCTCCTCCTCCTTTGTCTTAGTCTTCATACATAGCCTTTGGAACTCCTCAGTGTAAGAGTTCACATCCATCTCCTTTTGCTTGAGATTTTACCTCCTCTTGTGAAGTTGAACTTCATAATCCTTGGGTACATAAGCCTCCTTTACTAAGGCAACCATCTTTTTCCAAGAAACAATCTTGGGTTTGTTGTCCTTTTCTCTCTCCTCCTGGACAATGTTCCACCAAGTTAGGGTGGCTCCATTCAACTTGGATTTAGCAATCTTCAGCTTCTGGTGCCCTTGAATGTCTTCACATTCAAAGAAACTGGACAGGGAGTCTATTCAATCCACCACTACATCTGGTTCCATCTTCCTAGTGAAAGTTGGCAAATCAATCTTCTGCTCCATGGTTCTTCTCTCCATGGACTTGAGGGTGTTAAGGAAGTGCCTCTGGTCAGGAGGAATTGCCTCTTCCTCTAGCATATAGATCTCATCTTCATCCCCTTCTTCACCACTACCAGTGCCCCCATCTTGCTTCCCATCTACTCTACCCCTCAACCTCTCTATCTCCTTCTCAATGGCCTTGTAAGCATTGGCCTACTCTCTCACAATCTTTGCCAATTCCATGTTGGTGATTGATCCCCTAGGGACTTCTTCCTCTCCCTCTGCTATTTTCTCAAAATCACTATCTCTTTACCAAAGTCGTTACTAGCTCTGATACCACTTGATGCAGAGCCCTCCTTGTATCTTGTCAAACACTTCAGGATGTATGACACTAACCCCTCAAAACACCAATAGGATCCTACAAAGCAAGGCTCTACAATCTTAGTTCCAACTTCTCATTACACTCCAAGATTCATACTACTCAAATTGGGTAACTTGCTCCATTATGCATCATGAAGCCTCCCAAGGTTCTTGGCCTTCACAACACTCACATTAACCATACCAAACACTAGTTTCAAGGATTCAACTCAATTCCCTATGACATCTTCATAATTAGGCCTATTTTCTTGTAGCCCTTGGAGATGGGTAATGGGACCTTAAGTCCAAACTTTTCTAAACACCCACAGATTCAGATACCGTTTATGGTCTTGCATAGTCCCCCAAAAGGAGAAGTCAAGATCTGACAAGGAAAGGTCTAAACCCAGTGATGACCAACTGTTCTAAAGGGCTAATTAGGCCTCCATTTGTGAAGAAACTATATCAAAATGGACACACCTTACAACCAAAACCCCATGAGAATGTGGGGAACCATAAACCATTATAGATTCCAGGGTTACACACCTGGAATCATCACCAATTGTTTTCTAGGGTAACTATTGCAATCTAAGGGCTAGGTAGCCACATAGAGATGTCTACCTAGGGACTGATCAAACACACATATCCCTTTCTCCTCATGAAAAATTATTTTGGAATCATATAATACATAGTCCACACTTTCATCCCACCCATTTCCATGAGTTTTAGATGAACAGGTTGCAAGTTATGGCCATGGAAAGGCAAAACCCTAGGTAAAACCTTGGTTTTTCGGGTACCTACAGCAAAACTTGGGTATCTAGAGAAAAAAAAATGACCAAGACCTCAAATCAAGACCAAATAATTGGTAACTCACTGCACTAAAAAAATCACAACATTGGGGATTGGTCCCAATCTGTACAACTCCGTACCTCATGCCAAAACTTCACATTTGCAGGAAAAACTCAGAATTTCTTATTGTTTGCAATCATAAAATCTTTCTCTGTACAGTCTCCCCTTAGGAATTGTGTCCTCGAGGTGTTTATACCCCTCTACAACTGCTCTTAACCACAAAAAAGAGTTTAGAGCTATTGGAGGAGTTAAACCAACAAGAATTCAAAAAGTTCCACAAAAGTTGCTCATGACAACTTTTGACAAAGTTGTCAAAAATGTCATTTCTTGCACCCGAATGACTTGGGTCAAGACTAACACCTCTAAACACCCTAGAAATACATAAAACAACTAAAACCACTAGGACAAACATATCCTAAGCATAATTAGTCCCCTTTTGTCCAAAAGTCCTAATTGGCTTATCAAGATGCCAAAATAGGAGTTTGGATCACAAGATGGGGTCCTTTATTACAAACACAAAATGCATGATTGAAACACAAGGAAAACATCCTAAGACATGTTTAAGGTCTTATCCTTCCTCCTCTGAGCATGAATGATCATGTTGAAGGGGTTCCCTTGCACCAAACCAACTAGAAGAAAATGTCACAAGACAAAAAAAGGTTGAATTTTAAAATTTAGGTTTGATTGTGCAAGTTGTGAAACTAATCTAGGTCAATTTTACAAATGTGAATATTAACTAGAGTGGTGGTTAGATAAACCGAGTATTAGGTTTGGACCATATAAGTGAGTGTAGATGAATTTAATCCATACCAAGTTTATTTGTTATTTTTAAATGTAGAAATACATGTTTTACATTCTATATATTACATTATGTCAAAATACATCAAAGTGAGTCCAAAAAAGGGGAAAGTAAAAGATATATGATTTTTATAATTACATTTTGCCTTCACTTCGGCATGTGAGAAAAATTAATGATGATCTATGTTGTTCAAGTTAAAGTGAGTCCACAACAAAGGATGAAAGTGCAAGGTATGTAATTTTCATCATTATATTTTACCCTCACATTAGGAGTTGTCTATGTTGTGCAAGTGATAGGAGGGTTTGAGTTGTGAGGTAAGATCTAAAAGATTAAGCATCAATTATTTGAGATACATAACATACAATGATAACAAGGGATGGAGTGTAAATGACATGGTGCTGTTATCAAAAATTATTTCAAGTTACGTTTATTTTAAAATATAAAGACAATAAACTTTTTTAAATAATTTTAAAGTAAATAAAATAGATCTCCGACAAAATAAAATGAAGATACCGATTTTTTAAATATATTTAATAAATAAAAACTCTAAAGAAAAAAATTAAATGAATTTTTTTTTTCATCTAATTATTTAATTTGATTAAATAAATATTAAACAATCAAAAATAAAAATTATTTTTGTATCTTTAAAAAAAAATAATGCACTAAATGTATATGGTAATATAGATAAAATAAAATAATTCTTAAGTAAGAGATTTAATTTATTTATTCACATATTAAAAAATAAATAAAAAATTATCTACTTATCTATTTATTAGTCCATGTGTATAGTTTTTTTAGATAAATATTTTTTTAAAAAAATAAAATTGGAGAACCACTAAATTTTATTAATATTTAAAAATTTTACAACCTAGTTCAAAGAGCACCGGTAGGAAAGAACCAGGTAAAGAAAACCCCTGGTCTTGCTCATACATAATAAAGCCAGATAAGAACAAGAATCAAAGAGAAATAAACAGCCAACCCAAGGATTCCCCAAAAGCCATATTGGTCGACAAAAAACCCAACCCCCCAAAGTGTATGAATACAAAATCTCTCTGAATGAGAGAATTTAACATTAAGAATGCAGAAACCAAGAGCTGGTGCTTTCCAATGGAGGAGAGGAAGGGTGGATAATAGCATCATCCTGAACTGTAGGAGCCACAATCTAAAGATGCAAAACTAAAGTTGGAGAAGACATCACCACATTCAATGAATCCAATAGAAAGTGAATACCTCAAAAGTCATTAACAGTTGCTGCCAAGATATTCGGAGAAACATGATCTAAAAAACCTACCAGAGCAAACATATTATCATCATAAAGATTAGAAATCAAGCCTCCTCTCATAACTGAAAGAAGTTCACAGTGCCAGCTAGAAGATAGTAATTGAGAATGGGATAGGAAACTAATGCAGAACCCTCCATGTGACCTACCAAACACTTTAAAATGTATGACACTGACCCCTCAAAATAAGAATGGGATCCTATCAAGGCATGGCTCTACAACATTAGTTCAATCTTCTCACCATCTTCAAGACTCATGCCTACTCAATCAAGGGTATCTTGCTACAACACACTCCATGATACCTCCAAGGGTTATAGACCATTTGCACACCAGTTTTGGGTCATACAAGACTTCCCAATGTCAAACAAAGCACCGATTGTAAGGATTCATGCCTATTCCTTTAAGAAACTCACCCAATTAGGCTTAGTTACTTGTATCCCTATTTAGCAGGTAAAGAAACCTTAGGTTCAAACTTTCCCAAACACCTTGGAAAAAAACTTATGGATTCAAACACCTTCTTTGAAGTTAAACAAATCTCCAAAAGTAAGGGTCGGGGTTTGGAGAATAAAGGTCTTTGTCGGCAAGATGTTGACTGTCCTAAAGGGCTAATTAGGCCTCTTTAGTGAAGCAACTATACTCAGATGAATGAACTGGCCAATTAAAATCACATGGGCATGTAGGTAACCATAAACCATAATGGATTCTAGGGTTACATGCCTAGAATCATCACCAATTGCACACAAGGTAATTTTGTTGTTCAAGGTTTAGGTAGCCACATAGAGATGTCTACCTAGGGTCACTCCAAACACTCCTCTCCCTTGCTCCTCCTTAAAAAAACTCTTGGAATCCTAGAATACACTGACCATACTTTCCTTTCACCAAATCCCATGGGTCTCAGATTGATAAAGTGCAAGATATAGCCATCAAGGAGGAAAAACCCAAGGTAAACCCAGGTTTTCCGAGCACCTACAGTAAAAGTTGAATATCGGGAGCAACACACACAACTAGAACTTCAAAACAAATCCAAAACAAAGTTAAATCTCCTCTCAAACCAATCACATCATTTAGAATGGATCCCAATCTGTACAGTACCATACCACAGACCAAAACTCCAGAATTGCAGGAAAAACTCAGAATTCTATTAGTTTGTTGGCATCAAAACTCTTCTCCATACAATCACTCCTTGGGAATTGGATCCACTAATAACTAAATGATGAATGGATAGTACCACACCGGTACTGAGAGGGAGGGGGGGTGAATCAGTACAGGAAAAAACACACTCTTAAACCGATTTGTCAGTAGACATTGTGCATTGACAGACAAATAGTAACACCGATCCTAAAATAGAGTACAACCGGCAGAACTCAGAATAACTCAGACAAGCATAAACCGGTTGACACCTATCTTCTCATATACCCTACCACTTCATTTCCATTTCACCCTTATGCATGAACAAGTAATCTACCATCAAAGATATACATATAAGCAACTAGATCAACATGATTCACCGCTTGACAAAAAACAACAAAGAATCACATGAAGAAGACATCACACATGACACACATATTTTTCATGTGGAAAACCAATTGGGAAAAACCACGGTGGGGATGAATACCCACAAGCTTGTTTTTGAACTCTTTAGAAGTTTGCTCTATTAGGAGCCTTGTCCAGTTAAAGACTGATACAATAGGTTTTGTTAGGAACCGATCCTATTAGGGATCACCCAGTTAAGGGATGGCTAGAATACCCGGTTAAGGGTTAAACCCTGTTAAAGGTTACCTTTTTAGAGGATTTCAAGAACTCAATAGTTTTGAGTCACCCTGTTAAAGGATTTTCAGCAAGCTGGTTAAAGCTACCCTATTAAGGGATTTCTCAATTGTTGAAGTGGTTAGAGATCAATAGGTATTACAATGATCTGGTAACAACACTCAATGCCAATGCAGATCCACTTAAGCTCCTCTTCACCTTCTGCACTTACACTCTACAGGTATCACTTCTCTCCTCTGGTCTGGCAAGAATCATGTATCACTTCTCTTGGATACACACACACAACTTTTGCCAACAACCTCATAAAGAATCACAACATCGACCTTATAGGAAAATAGATAGGTCGGTAGCATAAACCCTAAACCCTAAAACCTGTTAGGTTAAGGAATTCAAATGGTTCAATCCTGACCGTTGAGCACATTGCATTAAATGCAATAGTGTTGATCCAATCTCCATCATCCATTTTCCACCGATTTCATAGCGGCTGATAACCCATCACATGTTATCACCGTTTACAGACTTCGCACATTCCTGAGGTAGATAGGAACAATCTCCTTCATGCAAGATCCTTTACGTGCACAAGGCTTATGTGGCATTGATGGCAATATACAAAGATATCTCTCTGCTTCACATCTTCTCCCCCAATTTTTGTGGATATCTTCTTTGCTTCACATCTTCTCCCCCTTTGACAACAATGCCAAAGTGGAGGCACAAGCTTCCCTGTTCCATTATGTTGCTCCCCCTAAGGAGTAGCATCCTTCAACACATCAATACTAAAGAAAAGTTTGACTATGCAATTCCTAACCGATGTGCAGCATATACCTTTAGTTTACCTCCTGAAGGGGCAACACCCCTAATTCACCTCTTAAGTGCATAAATGTAGCCTTTGGGAGAGGCTTGGTGAATATGTCTACTAACTGCTGCTAACTGGAAACATGTTCCAGTGCAATCTCTTTGTTCTGAACCTTTTCCCTCAAGAAATGATACTTAAGCACAAAGTGCTTGGTTCTAGAATGTAAAACCGGATTCTTGGAGATATTAATTGCACTAGTATTGTCACAAAATATACTTACCAGTTCAGATACAGGAACTTTCAAGCCATTTAATACATGCTTCATCCAAATTGTCTGAGTGCAGTTCATGAAAGTTGCAACATACTCTGCTTTTGTTGTAGACTAAGAGATACAACTTTGCTTCTTACTCATCCATGAGACCAGTCTACCACTGAGAAAGAATGCACCACTGGTTGTGCTTTTCTGGGCATCTATATTGCCTGCCCAATCAGCATCTGTGTATACTTTCAAGTTGAAATCCTTGCTATATGGATACCACAATCCATAGTCAACAGTTCCCTTCAGATACCTAAGAATCCGCCTGACTACAAACAAGTGGGATTCTCTTGGGCTTTTCTGGAATCTTGCAGTAATGCCAACTGCATGTGCAATATTTGGTCTGCTATGCACTATATAATGCAACTTACCAATCATTTATCGGTATTCCTTCTCATCAACCAATGTTGACTCATCTTCTTTGGATAGTTTACAATCGGTCACCATCGGAGTACCAACCGATTTGCTATCTTCCATGCCAAAGGTCTTCAACACCTCTTTGACATACTTGGACTGAGTGATAAAGATTCCTTCTTTCATCCCCTGGATCTGTAGTCCAATGAAGAATTTAATCTCCCCTATGAGTGGCATTTCAAACTCTTTCTTCATCTCATCTGCAAACTCATGACTCATCTTGTCATCTCCACCAAAGATAATGTCATCAACAAATACCTCATAGATCAAGATCTTATCTCCTTCAGACTTCAAGTAGATATTGCTATCTTCACTTGGTCTCTCAAATCCAATCTTCAAAAGATGGGAATGCAGACATTCATACCATGCTCTAGGTGCCTTCTTTAGACCATATAAGGCTTTATGTAGCCTACATACCATGTCACTGTCTTCAAATAGGGCAAACCCATCTGGTTGCTGAATATACAACTCCTCTTCAAGTACACCATTTAGGAACACATATTTTACATTCATTTGATATACTTTGAAACCTTTAAAAGCTGCATATGCAAGAATCATATGGACTCCTTCCAATCTGGCTACATGACCAAAGGTTTCTCCATAGTCTTCTCCTTCTTCTTGAGCATTTCCTTTGCACACCAATTTGGCTTTATTTCTAATCACTATGCCATCCTCATTCAACTTATTTCTGAAAACCCATTTGGTACCAATGACATTTTTATGCTCCAGTCTGGGTACCAAAGACCATGTACCATTTTTCTCTATCTGGTCAAGTTCCTCTTCCATTGCCTTGATCCAGTCTTCATCTTTATGGGCCTCTTTGAATGATTTAAGCTCAAATTCAGATATCATACATGAGTTTTCTCTGACCTTTCTTCTTGTAAGGATTCCTGCATCCTTATCTCCTATGATCTGCTTAGGATCATGGTTCAGCTTGGCATACCGATGAATGTGTTGGCATATGGACACTCTAATGAGACGTTGTGTGTGATTGAAGGTTTTGTCATTGATGGCAACCTTGCAATCCTATGGCACCGGCAAGACATTATACCGACAAAGCATTATTCAAACAAGACAGTGCATCGGCGTTAGCAAGATCACTCTACACTGACACAGAAAAGAACATGTATACCGGCACAGAGGCCGACAGGACTTTTGATATATAATATTTTGTTTGACTTGGCAAATTGTAAAATGACTCTTGTATATAAAAGAGATCATTGTAGACATTTGTAGGATATGGATAGGAAGCATAAATAAATTATAAGGCAGACCTAATGTGTGAATTGTAGGTCAAGGGTATATGTAAAGAACAAAGCAAGAACTGGTACTGAATCTGGCATTGAAGATGCTATTGTAAAGCAGTACAGAATATTAGATTTATGTAAATCCTCATTGTAAGTCAGTGTGACTTCTTATTGAGCAGTGAGCTCTAGGCAGTTGGCCTTCCTGCATGTGCAAGCCCCTATTGTAAGTAATATTCTCTTATTGGCCAATACTGATTCACCCCCCCCCCCTCTCAGTATCTGTGGGAACCCTAACAATTGGTATCAGAGCTTGGTCCTCTATTTTCAGAAGCCTAACAGCTTGAGGAAGATCTTGACACCAGTAAAGATGGAAAATCTGATGAAGCAACTTGAAGGAGCTGTTACTGACTATGATGCAGAGAAGTTGAAAAATATCAAATTAGAAGATGATTTAAAAGTAGCTCAGAACATTATTCAGGCACTTCAAGAAAATCTTACTATTACAAGAAATAAGAGGAGAGAACTTTGTGAAAAACTACAAAATGAGAATGATGAAAAGGAATCACTAAATGATATGATAAGCAAATTGAAATAATAGATCATGACAACAAAAAATGAAATGCAGGATATGACTATGAGATTTTGTAAAGAGATTGAGGACAGAAAGAAGAATGAAGAAGAGTTGACCAGAAGACTAAGTGATGCAGCAAATGAGAACACAAGACTTAGCTATGAAAATGACATGTTGAAGACAGATCCGATGCATACTCAGAATGACTCAAATGAACTAATGAGACAAAAATAAATCTTGGAAAGGGAATTGGAAACTGCAAATCAACACAAAGAAAAATTCAAGAAAAGCTCAGAAGAACTTGGTACCTTATTGAAGAATCAAAAACCCAAAGGTGACACTTCTGGAATTGGATTTGAAGTTGGAGAAAGCTCCGATACTGCAAATACCCAGGATCACAGCAGACCGGTAAGACCTTCTAATACTTACAAATTCAATGGAAAATGCTTTAACTGCAATAAATATGGTCATAGGGCAAATGAATGTAGATCTAGGAATTATCAAAACATCAATCCTCCCACCAGTCAATGCTCCAAGTGCAACAAAATTGGTCATAACTCTGAAAATTGCAGAATGAATGTAAGATGTTATGTTTGTGGAAGATTTGGTCATTTATCAAATAAATGCAGAACACAAACTGACATAGGCTATGGGAAAGCTATTCAGAAAAATAATGTAACTTGTTATGCATGTAACAAGATTGGTCATATTGCTAAATTTTGTAGAAGTAAAGGTACACCGGTAGATAACAAAAGCACTAGTTTGAAGGGTAAAGAAAAGGTTGAAGAGGTTAAGCAAGAATTATCAAAGCAATGGATTAGAAAAGGTGATCTAAATATTAGGGATACTCCACTAGTAGAACCAACAAATGCTCCACCGGCAGGATAATATGATGCTCCACCGGCAGGACAGAGAAATGCTCCACCGACAGGATGTTCTTCATCAAATTGAAGAAAATTATCTTGAGGGTTTGGCAATCTAATGACACATGTGCTATTATTCCCTCGGTTAGAGAAAAGAAGTTGAAAATCATTCATTACCGGCAAATAAAGTTAAGCTAATACATTACCGGAAAGCAATTAATGTGGTAGGTAGTAGAAAAGACTTTATAAAATAAGGTTTTTGGCTCCATTTCATTACACCATGAATTCAAACTTTCAGAGAGCGCGAAGATTTTTGAGCTAAGGCATTTCGAGCAAAAAGGCAAAGCACTTTAGCAATCAATCCATCCAAAGGCAGAAAAAGGTATTTATCATCATGGCATCTTCCTATGCACCTAAATTCATAGAAAACCCTACAGTAGTCGAAGTTATAAAATGACCTAGGCCCGTGTTTCAACTAGTTCCTGAGGTAGCTAAGAAAGATGACAACACAGGTACTTTTTCAAAAATTCCAAAAGGTGTTGTTTATGCAGAAGATCCTAGAATGTATATTCATTGTAACATAGAGGAATTAGGTGTTAAAGAAATCAAAAACATGTATAGGTCTGTTATATGTGACAACTCTGGAAATGTGAAACCTAAACATAAAATTGTTGAAACCCTAGGATTCACTGAAATCCTCTGCATTCCCGAATTTCCCAAGGAAGTGGTTAGGATAGTTTTAAGCAGGGTACATGGTTCATTCTTTTGGCTTAACTCAGTGCATAAAATTACAAAGGAAGCTATGAAAGCAGTAACAGGGTTACCTTCCACCGGTAACAGACTTGACAAAACCAAGAAGGTCTCCAATGACTTAGTAACAAACTTAACTGGTGCAACATCCGACAAGAGATCATTGAGGGTTAATGATGTGACCGATACAAATGTTAGATTTGTTAGCATGATTTTAGGTTACAAAGCAACTCATGCTAATAGGCTTAACTCAGTTTCCAGTTTATGCATAAAGAGTTCTTATGACATGGTTAAGGACAATGTAAAAATTGATATCTGTGAATGGTTAAAGGATGAGTTAATTGACAACTTAGCAAAACTCAAGAAGGATAAGAAAGGAACCTTTAGATTTGGAAATCTACTTGTATGTTTAATGCTACATATAACCAAACAGGCTCCCGGTATAGGCCACAAGGATTTTGGATTTGACATACCGATAGGAAAACAATTATCTGACTTATTCAACAACATGGGTGAAAACAGAGAGAAGAATAGCAATGAGTATTTTCAAGCACTAAAGGTCAGAATGAATAAAAGAATCAGACTATCACATGAAATTGTCAACAAATACAAGGATGATATATGTTTTGTAATAAAAAAGGATGAGATCTGGATGGAAGCAGTCATCCCAAGGACAATCTGGGTAACAGAGATGGGGTATGAAATAGATGACCACATAGTGAAAACTTATGCCAAAGCACTTCTGGAAGCCCCCAATGAACCAAAGGAAGAAGTATTTGGTAGTGCTGAGACCATCAAAAGTCAAATTCAAACTAAGAAGAGAGTGAAAAAGGTTGAGGCATTTGTGAGAAAAGGAACCAGACAAGCAAAAGCCATAAAGGAAGATGTATTAAAGAAAACCGGCATAACTGAAGATGAGTTGGCAGCCCAACAACCTGAAACCCATCTATCACCAGTAGATACTTCCTCAAAAGGAGATATGTTAGCAACTTTCAAAAGAGTTGTCAGGAAAAGAGATCCCTCACCGGTAACCACTCCTTCACCTAGAAGGACAAGACAAAAGCAACAAGCCGTGAGATCTCCAGTCAAGAAAGCCACACCTAAGAAGAAGCTGACCCCCAAAAGGAAGAATAAAACAAACACTGACTTGGCCCCTCTTGACATATTACTGAACGAGATCACAGAGGAAGGTAAATTGAAAAACATAGGGAAAATCTATGACACCCTATCAGATGATGAGAAAGGACAAGTTGAAGAGAGTGTCATATTACACATGGACATGTATAAAAAGTTTTTGTTGCAAGTCCTAAATGAAATTCCTAATCAACTATATATAAGACTTGAGGCCAGAAGGAAAGGAATAATTGAGTTGGATAAGAAAATTAAAATAGACAAATTACTTGCAGTATACCCGGTCAACTCACCTAAGGAAATTGATGATCCGGTAACTCAGGCCAACCGAACAGTTTTTTTCATTGCACACCAACAAATTTCACTAATGGCAGGTAGAGTTACAGAAGCTTCAAAGGAAACAGAAAATGGTTGGGATACATTCTTGGTTGAAAAAGAAAAACAAGAAGAATATAGGAATCCCAAGCCTATTCTGGTATATCAGAAGGACAAAGGGACAGGTAAAGTTGGTGGACCACCAAGTATCAAGATCAGAGACAACTTACCCCCACCTCCTTTAAATACTCCACCGGTAAAACCAACAACCACTGAAGATCAACTGGTAGCTCAGAGTATGGATACAGAGGATAATAATCCTAATCCTGAAGTCCTATATACTGTGAATGTTGATACTCAAAAGATCAACATAGTGGTAGATAAGGATACAACAGACAAATCCAGAAACAAAGAGCAACCGACAACAGGAAACAAAGAGCAACCGGTAGTAGCAACAGAGAAAAAGATGGAATCTGGAACACAAACAGAGAAACCAATAGAGCTAAAGGCTCTAGAACAGATGCCACCAGTAAGAAATGATGCAGGAAAACCAATGCTTAAAGAGATGGAGACACAAACAGACCTACTAGAGGTCAATACTAGCATGGTCACTTCCACCGACACTTAGTTTGTTGGGTCACCATCAAATGTGACTAAGGTATTACTTGAATTTGTGAAGAAAATAACTGATTATAGCTCACAAGCTTATAAAGCAATAGATGATTCAATTCCATTTTTGAAATCAATAGCTCCTAATTGTAATATAAACAATAAGGATTCTTTAGGCCAATTGGATACACTTTGTAAATATATTTCTAGAAATTTTGAGCAAACAAAGGTAGAATCTATAAAGGAAAGTGTAGAAAAAGAGAAATAGAAATTCTTTGAGGAAGGAATAAAGAAGTGTAACAGGGAATTTGACACACTTCTACTGAAACTATGCAATTTATTGGAAGAGTACAAAACTCTGTACAAAGACACCTATAAGATAAACTTTTTGACCATATATGTAGACAAAAAGATGAGAAAGGTACAAGAAGAGATCAATAAACTTGCAGATATTTTTGTTAACTCGCCCAATACATTATCAGTTTTTGAGGAAAAGATAACAAATTTTGAGGAAGAATTGTTCAAATTAGAAAGAGAGAAAGAGAAAATAATAAACAAGGCAAAACTCTTGAGATCTAAACTAAGTCCAAGATTGGACTATTTAGCATCTCTGCGGAAGGAAATCTCAGAGGCACTAACACAAGGAAGTAGAACACCGGCAGAGCACTTGCAGCATCTCACCAGTATAGTATATAGAACTGAGATAGCAATAAAAGACAGTAAGAAGTTTATGGATGGAATGAACTTAATTTTGGGAGATATTCTTCAGATAATAACCACCCAACTACAAGGTTGAGGTTATGAATTGGTACAACTACAAAATCTACTAACCTTTGTCATTGATGCCAAAGGGGGAGTAGTAGGATGAGAAAATTCAAAACACAGGGATCACATGCTCAGGGGGAGCTCTCACATTTTTGGTCTACACTTTTTGGATATCTTTTGAAATTTTTCATGAGTGTTGCCATCAATGCCAAAGGGGGATATTGTTGGTATATGGACACTCCAATGAGACATTGTGTGTGATTGAAGGTTTTGTCATTGATGGCAACCTTGCAATCCTATGGCATTGGCAAGACATTATACCAGCAAAGCATTACATAGGAAACCTTGCAATCCTATGACACCAATAAGACATTATACTGGCAAAGCATTATTCAAACAAGATAGTGCACCGGCATCAGCAAGATCACTCTACACCAGCACCGGCACAGAAGATGTACACCGGCATAGAAGAGAACATGTATACCGACACAGAGGCCGACAGGACTTTTGATATGTAATATTTTGTTTATTATTGTAAGCCAACTTGGCAAATTGTAAAATGACTCTTGTATATAAAAGAGATCATTGTAGACATTTGTAGGATATGGATAGGAATCATAAATAAATTATAAGGAAGACCTAATGTGTGAATTGTAGGTAAAGGGTATATGTAAAGAACAAAGCAAGAACCGGTACTGAATCTGGCATTGAAGATGCTATTGTAAAGTAGTACAGAATATTGGATTTGTGTAAATCCTCATTGTAAGTTAGTGTAACTTCTTATTGAGCAGTGAGCTCTAGGCAGTTGGCCTTCCTGCATGTGCAGGCCCCTATTGTAAGTAATATTCTCTTATTGGCCAATATTGATTCAGCCCCCCCCCTCTCAGTATCTATGGGAACCCTAACAAAATGGTCTTGATGGATTCCTCTTGCTTTTCTTCTTCATCCTCATCTCCATCAGTATCAGCATCTACATCTACCGGTGTAGGAACACTGTTACTGGTACTTGGTTGACTGACAACCAGTTCCTATAAGGTTACAATTGGTTCATTTACCACTTGCTCATTGCCAGTTTCTTTAGTTTTCTCAGAGGTTTCATCAACTCTTACATTGATGCCTTCCATAATTCTCTAAGTCCTATTGTTGAAACACTTGAGAGCTTTGCTCTTGGTGGAATATCCTAGGAATATTCCCTCATCACATTTCACATCAAATTTGCTCTGGTGTTCACTCCTCTTGATGTAACATTTGCTACCAAACACTCTAAAGTAGCTAACCACAAGTGTCTTACCAATCCAATACAAATAAGGAGTTTTATCCTTACCTTTCTTGATGAGTACTCAGTTCATTGTGTAGACTGCAGTGCTCACCGCTTCTCTCCAAAAGGTGTGAGCTACCTTTCCTTGAATCAATATGGTTCTAGCTGCTTCAACCATAGTCTGGTTATTCCTCTCTGCTTGGTAATTCTATTGTGGAGTCCAGGGGGTAGACAGTTGTCTTTTGCTGCCATGTTCTTCACAGTACTTGTTGAATTCACCGGAAGTGAATTCCCCTCCTTGATCAGTTATGAGGAACTTGATCCTTTTACCGCTTTCCTTCTCCACTAATGCTCTGAAGGCTTTTAAATTTACAAAAGCTTAAGACTTATCTTTCAAGAATGTGACCCACATCATTCTTGAGCAGTCATCAGTGAGAATCATGAAGTACCTATCACCCTGCACACTCCTAGTATTCATAGGACCACACAAATCAGTATGCACAAGATCAACCAAATTGTCAGTAGTGAAAGATTTACCTTTAAAGGTTGAGGAAGAAATTTTCCCCAATTGACACTCTCTACACAAGGTGTTATCTGGTTTTCTTAGCACCGGCAACCCTCTAACTACCTTGATCTTACTAGCCTTCACAATGTTATCAAAGCTTACATGGCAGAGTCTCCTATGCCATATCCAGCTACCATCAAATTTAGCCATAAGACATGTACTTATATTTGCATTTAGCTGAAATAGGTTACCTTTGGTTTGCATGCCAGTGGCCACCAATTCACCGTTATTTCCTTTGATTCTGTAAGCTCCATTCTTGAATTCTAGAGTGAGGCCACTATCATTCAGCTAGGCAACACTTAGGAGATTGTGTCTGAGACCATCAACCCAATACACATTCTCAGTACCACTCTTTCCATTCAGAGAGATGGACCCTCTGCCTTTGACCATACATGGTGCATCATTGCCAAAGCAAACCACACCACCATCATACTTTTCCAAGGACAGAAACTTGCTCCGATCACCAGTCATATGGTGAGAATAGCCACTGTCAATGATCCACTCATTGGAATTATCAAACTGGGAGACAAGAGCCTTCTTGTCTAACACATCTTCCTTGACAGTAACAAACACAATATCTTCATTTTCTTCATCCTTTGATTCCTCATCTGTGACACCTTCATCAACTGCCACAAAATAGTTTCTCTGGTTTCCTCCTTTGAATTTCTTGAACCTTTTCAGTTTATCCTTGTTGTCGCCATTAGGATAGTATACAACAATATGTCATATCTGGTTACAAGAAAAGCATTTCAAAGGTAGCTTACCTCTGTATTTGTCGGTTCCTTTAGGAAGTTTCCCAACAAGGAGAGCTTCAAATGCCATCAAAATCTCCTCGTCATCCATTTCTCTACTCTGTCTTGGTCACCACTAGTGCTAGATTCTTTTCCTTTTCTGGATGGTACCGCAGAAGCTTTAAAAGCTGGTTCAATCTTTTTAGCACTATCATCAAAACTATTTAGCTCATAGGTTGTCAACTTTGCAATGATGGAGTCTAGGGATACCTATCTACCCCAACTATAATGACAATAATAATACCTCTAATTGAAATCTCAATCCGAAGTTTGGACATTCATATGGTAAAGTTTACTATTCTCATGGCTAGTGTTCATTTAGTTGTCAATCCAGGAACATAAAACTTGAAATGGGTCTGCAATATATATGCACTAAGATCCTTAAATGATTATTCTTAATTACTGTAAGAAAGGTGGGAATGGAAATCATAAAGGCTAAATGAAAGCTTTGTAAAACTCTGCCAAAATGAACTAATGGAAATAATAGGAATCACACCATTCTACCTTGGCTACAAGAACAGTCAAAGGATCTATTTCCAGTGGCTGCAGGAACAACTCAATCATGAACTTCTACTACAACTAAGTAAAAAATAACTTTAATAATCATAAACACGGGATTACTCACCAAGTGGGCCCCCTTGGCTGAGTGATATCGAACTCTCAGCAAAGAACTATTAATAGATCAGAATAACATATTTTTATTCATTTCTTCCTAAAAGATGATTACATATTCGAAGAGATAAAATTCAAAATACTTGACAAAAACTCTGCTCAATCCCTTTCCATTCTGTTTAACTCTCAGAAAAGAAGGAAGAGCTTATTATAATGAAAAGACAGACTACAATGGACAACTCCAGTTACACCCAGAAGAAGAGGCGGATAGCTATCAGATGAAGGGAATAACAGAGAGCTTGGTTGCAGGAACTGTGGATCTGAAACCAAACCACAGTCTTTGCACGCCAAAGAGATATTTTGCAAATTAAACATACACTGGAATTAAACTCCCATGGTGAAGTACAACTACTCCGATTATGCCATAGATCATGCTCTCTTGAATCTTCTTCAATTTGACCTGCAGCTATCTGAACGTGATTCTCCAGTCCTTAGGCATGAAAGAGAATTCTCCACCGCAGCATCAATTATTATCTACACTAAAACAGAAACAATATACAAGGAGATGCATATGTATCTTACTTAACTAATACATTCATTAACTCACATATGAAATCATCGTAAATAATCCGCATATCATAGGGACAAACCATTTGGCTGTAGGAATAAATTAGCATGGCTGCAGGAATTAACAAACAAGGTTCAAACATGATTTTCTAAGTTCAGTTTTAAAACATGGATTACATATAGCCAATTCACAATATTTTACTATCACAATGTAACCCAAAAGATACCAAAACCTAAGAGGCCTGATAAAAAAAAATGGCAATACACCAACTTATCATTCCCCCCAACTTTAAGGGTTTGCTGCTCCTATAGCAAAAGGAAAATTTCTAATTTTTGCTGAAACTCTAAAATCACCAACAGTGTCCTGCCCGGTTCCCTTGGAAGGCAAATTCCAACAAAATCCCTTCATTTTCTCCAACCTAGACCATCTATCTATTTCTTCAACATATACATCATAATTCTATTATGCTGGTTGTCATGCCAAAAGTGGCCACATTAGGATAGGAGGCTGAAAGATTAATGGTAACCAATTATTGGATTTCTCCCTTCCTAACTGTATGCACTTGGAGGCTCTCTGTATAGCTGCATGAAAATTTTGTAATGAGTAGGGTTCTCCTAGTTTTAAATGATCTGGTAGATGATTCCAGTGTTGAGTCAGTCCCTCTAGTGTTGTTGTCCTGTGGGTCTGAACTAATTGCTCATACGCTTGATAGACTTCCTCTCTCATTGGAAGTACTATCTTACTATCATCATCTCTTATTAGCAACTTTTGCCAATCATAATACAGAACCTTGGGTGCTTCTGATTCCCTCCTCAATGGCAATAGATAGTCAAGTTCCAATTTTTCAAACTCCCTGGCTTGTGGTCCTATAATCATTTCATTTTGTATCCAAGACATTAGAGCTCTGAGATGGATATCCCCAATGAGGATTCCATTCTCTGTCCTCGGGTACAACATAATTATGTAAATATAATTCACATAACAGGTTCCTTACAGAATGTGGGGAGGTTTGATAAGCATGATAGAATTCCTCAAGTGTTTCCAAGGATAGATTAAGGTCCCTTACTATGCGGTTTAATCTGAAATTCAGATACCGTTCTTTCAAGTGCACTGCACAAATTTTTGGGGGAGCCCTACACTGCATTATCTCAGGAACCATACCATGAATTTCTTCTACCTTAGTCTCCAATTCTTTAATTCTATTATCTTTCTTCTCAATCTCTTTTTTCTACTTATTAATTATCCCTTGCAACCTATCCTTCTCTATTTCCCATTGCCTAAAGAATGTTAAAGCAATTGATAAGCTAGTTAGGGATGAAGGAGTTCTTATGGGTCCTACCTTAGACCGTGGGATTTCTTCAATAACTTCCTCATTCTGGATTGACATATTTCCCACATTTTCTTCAGGTTGTTGTGGAACATCACCAATAATCTCCTCACATTGCAATGCCACTGAAGCTAGATTTGCAAGCTTATCCATTACAATTTCTTCTTGGATTTCTTCTGCAGGATTTTCTTGCATTTCCTCTTCTGTAGGGTTTTCTTGAATTTCCTTTTCTTTAGCATCTTCTTCTTCTGAAGTTTCTACTGCAATCACCTCTGTTGGCTTACTCACTGGTTGAGGCTTTTGTGTCCTCCTTCTTGTTCTCCTCACATACACTTTTGAAACAAAAGTAGGAGTTTTTGTTTTTGCTCAATGCCTCTTGGCTGCAAGAGGGATATGCACTTCCTGCGGCCGGATAACAAATTCTTCATCTGACTCCTCCTTTTCCAATTATTTTCCTTCCCTCTGCAAAATAGGTGAACCTCCTTGAAGAGAGGTAGAGGGTTATCCTTCAATTGGCTCTGCTTCAATATTTTCTTCTAAAATAATTGCACCTCCTTCAGCAACCAGCAAACCCTTATCTTCACAAGAAAGACCTTCTGAAACTATCTCTTCTTGAACCGGTGGATTATTTTCAATAGGGGCTTCATATACCCTAAATTGCAGAATATCTTCAAACACGCCCCATTCCATCTGTGAAACATTTCTCAGGGACCACTGTACCAGCAACTCCACCAGTCCATGATGGCTAATAGAGTGATTTCCATATTTTTTTGTCTCCTTAGCACTTATAGAAATGAGATGATACAAGAAATTTGGAACATTAACTCGTCGGTCATGACGCAGATGACTAAGTAACTTGAAGTGAGGAAAATGGAGATTTGAATACTGTCCTTCACAGGTAATATATTTCATAATATACAGAGCTACCTGAGGCCAATGTGCTGGCAAAGAAACCCTTCTAGTCCCTTGCCTATCCACCATTAAGGGTCTGTCAGTAGAAATTACGAACTCTGCCCTGGCACTCCTTGCATCCTTCGATTCTGGAAAGAGTTCTCCTTCCTATAGCAACCCTGTGACCTCTGCAATTCCCTGCAATGTAGCAATTACCCTCAACCCCTTAACTATAGCTTCTCCTTCATCAAAAGAATGCATAAATTTTGCAACTATTTCGTCATTGAAATCCCTAATCTTCAAGAAATAATCCAGCCAGCTGTGGTTTTGGAAGTAATGCACATACACAACATCCTGTAGCAACCCTTCATGGACAGTTGGTTCATGGCGAATTAGATCACCACCCATCTTTTACTCTGATACTTCCACAACTTCACCAAAATGTTTGAGAGATTCACAAAGGCTAAAATCTATATATCTTAAATTTGACGGTAGAACTTATTATTCACTCGCGTGAAATAATAATCATCATAAGTAATGTCAGTTAGGAAATTAGTTCGAGATAATAAATCTTACTGGAAAAAGGACCATAAAGTACCCGCCCCCCAACTTAACCTAGCACGTGTCCACACAGGCTGACGAGATTTTGGGTTTGAAGAAGATTAAAATAGGATTAAAATCATAATGAACTAATAAATGCAAAATTAAAATAAATTACAATATACACGTACCTGCAATTGGGTGAAAATGATGGCGAAATGAAATGAAGTGACAGGTAAGAAAGTGGGATGGAATGTAGGAGATGAAAATTTATGTACGGAGAACAATATTTCCCATGGAAATATTTGATTATGATACGGTAAATAAGTTCACTACAGAGGCTGCAGGAACATCACCTTTATCAATGTGCTCAAGTGCAACAGGAAGCTCATGAATTGTTACTGAATCATTGGCAGTTGCTGCAGGAACTTGTATTTCATTTTGAGGAGCAAACTGCTGCAGAAACTCTTCTCTAGTAGCTGGCTTGTGATAAAGTCATAGTCGGTGTCCATTCACTAAGAGTTTAAATTGAACAGGATCTATTGTGGACAACCAAACTGCTCCATTGTGAAAAACTTCTTCTACCTCATAAGGACCCAACCACCTTGTTTGGAGTTTTCCCATAGCATCCTTATATCTGGAATCATACAAGAGTGCCCAGTCACCCACTTTGAATTTCTTTTCTTTGATATATTTATCATGCCATCTAGCTCTTTGGTTTTGAATCAACTCTGTCTGTTGAACAGTTATCTTTCTCCATTCATCAAGAGCATTTAACTGTTGAATGCATTCCTTCTGTGCTTCAGACAATGTCATATTTAGTTGTAGAGTTGTTCTCAAGGTTTTATGCTCAAATTCAATAGGCATCATTGTTGTTTTGCCATAAACCATCTCAAAAGGTGTGAATCCAATTGGTGTTTTCCATGTTGTTCTATATGCCCAAATTGCCTCTGAAAGTTGATTAGACCAATCTTTCTTGTGGATAGACATTGTTTTTGTAAGAATAGCCTCAAGCTCTCTATTGGTAACTTCTACTTGGCCATTAGACTGTGGATGGTATGGAGTAGATTTCCTGTGTCTTATATTATATTCATTGACCAAAGCTTTTATCAATGTTGATGTAAATTGAGGTCCCTGATCTGAGATGATTTCCTTGGGTACTTCATACCTTGTAAATATTTCTTCATAGAGAAACTCAGCTACCTTATTATCTTTTGCATGTTGCATAGCTCTAGCTTCTACCCATTTTGTCACATAGTCTGTACATACCAAGATATAAGATTTGCCATTAGAAGGTGGATCGATGGGGCCAACAACATCTAATCCCCATTTGTCAAATGGTGTAATAGATATTTGAGGATATAGTGGCATCTCATTAGATTTTGTAGGTCTGCCCATTTGTCGACACCTATCACACTTCCTTGTATACTGAGCTGCATCCTTGTGTAGTGTAGGCCAATAATAACCAGTATTGAGTATTTTTAGTGTTGTCCTTTTGGCAGCAAAATGACCTCCACATGGTTCATCATGACATGCATGCAAGATGTCATATGTTTCATCTTCTCTGACACATCTTTGCATAACTTGATCAGGTCCAGTATAAAATAGACAATCAGCAATCCATGAAAAGTTAAAACTTTTTTCAACTAGCAACCTTCTTTCCTTAGGAGAAAAAGAAATTGGCATCTTAGCTGCAACTAAATAGTTGGCAATATCAGCATACCAAGGAGTATGAGCATGTATGAGAAATAAATGCTCATCTGGAAAAGTGTCATCTATCATTATAGAGTCTTCCTGCAATTGAAGACGTGAAAGATAATCTGCAACAACATTAGACTTCCCTGGCTTATCAACAACTGTGATATCAAATTTCTACATCAACAATAATCAGTGAGCCAGTCTACCGGTGATGGATGGCTTATTCATAAGATATCTAATTGCAGTATGATCTGTATGCGCAAATATTGGATACCCTATAATATAGTGTCTAAACTTGTTAAGGGCATATATGACAGCTAGCATTTCTTTTTCAGTAACTGTATAATTCAATTCAGGTCCTTGCAAATTCTTGCTGATATAATATATTGCATTTTCCAACTTGTCAACTTTTTGTCCTAACACTGCTCCTATAGCATAATCAGATGCATCAGTATGGATTTGGAATGGTAGAGACCAATTAGGTCCTTTAAGAACTGGTGCCTGAGTCAAAGCATGCTTAAGCTTTAAAAAAGCTTCATTGCATGCTGAGGTCCATTTAAATTCTGCATCTTTAGTAAGCAGTGTATATAAGGGATTTGCCATTTTTCTAAAATCTTTAATGAACCTTCTGTAGTATCTAGCATGGCCAAGAAAACTTCTCACATCTTTCTGCTTCACAGGATAATTAATTTGCTGAATAACCTCAATCTTTGTTGGATCCACTTGTATGCCTTGTACAGATATATGATAACCAAGGACTATTCTTTCTTCCATCATAATGAAACACTTTTCACTGTTTAGAGACAAGTTGTAGTCTTCACACCGCTGCAAAACTTTCTTCAAATTATCCAATGCTTGATCAAATTAAGAACCATAGGTTGTAAAGTCATCCATGTAAATTTTCATTATGTCTTGAGAAATATCAAAAAAAATACTAATGACTACCCTTTGAAAAGTGGCTGCAACATTACACAACCCAAAAGGAAGAACATAATATGCATAAGTTCCCTATGGGCAAGTAAATGTTGTTTTTTCCTGATCCTCAGGAGCTATTTGTATCTGATTATAGCCACTGAATCCATCCAAAAATGAAAAATATCTCTTACCAGCAAGAGAATCCAATACCTGATCTACAAAAGGCAGTGGAAAATGTTCATTCCTTGTGGCTAAGTTCAAGGCTCCATAATCAACACATACTCTCCATTTGCCTCCCTTTTTAGGAACTATCACCAAGGGTGATACCCATTGACTATCAGAAATAGAATAGATAAATCTAGCTTTCAACAATTTTTGCAATTCTTCTTTAACTATTTCCTTCAAGGCAGGATTGACTCTTCTTTGAGGTTGTCTAAGGGGACAACACTCATCCTTTATGTAAATGCGATGAGTACAAACTGCTGGATCAATTCCATTAATATCCTTGTAATCCCATGCAAAGGCATTTCTATGGAGTTTTAGCAAGTCCACCAGGCTATCCTTCTGAGTATCTGCTATATTCTTGTTGATATTCAAATATTTATTCAATGCAACTTCTATCTTGATAGTAAGATCAATTTGATTTATATCAAAAACATGAGAATATGACAACTCCTACAGCAACAAGGTATGCAAGATATCAGTGGCTGTAGGAAAATCCAATCCTGCAATATTCGGAACCAATTCCTGCAATTCTCGGTCTTCTATCAATTCATTTGTCAGAACCTTATAAAAGATTGATTCTTCATCATATAACTATATGAGTGGCACTCGATTAATCATCATAGAGTCAATTTCTTCAGATTCCTCTCCCAAAATAGGCCAAACAGCCTGCTGCTGCTCAAGCTAAGGTTGTGCAGGGGAATACAATGCCAATGTTTTTGTGGAACTACCATCTGAAATAGTCATGTCTCTTGATCTACACCCAATATATGCATCAACTATGGCAAGCCATGGTCTTCCCAAAATGACTGGATATCCCCCCAATGTTGCTTTTGGGGATAAAATCATAAAGTTTGCAGGGTATTCTCAAGAATCTAGAATGACCACTATATCTTCTATCATACCATCAGGTCTTACTGCAGAGCCATCAGCAAGTTGAAGAATTATGGGTGTAGCCCTTAAACTATCTATCTCTAGATGTTTCATTACTTCCCTTGTCATTACATTAATGGCTGCCCCTAGATCAACTAAAACATTCTTTATTTGACTGTTATTAATGACTATACTCACAACAGGACTGTCTGGATCAGAATACTTTGGAATAGCAATTTTTCCTAACATAATATCGACCAATTGACCCATAACATGAACTATTTGTGGATCCTTTTTCCTTTCTACTAGGTTTCTTTAGGCATTCCTTTCTCAATGTCTTACCATATATTGGAACATCCTTTATTGCTTGCAACAATGGAATTTTAACACAAATGTGCTTCAATTGATCAAGAATATCAAAGCTTTATTGTTGATCAGTTGAAACTTCTCTGTCTTTCAATCTTTGGGGAAATGGTGGTAATATTTGATTATGAGGTATTACATCATTAGGATCAGATATTGGCTACTCTTCTTGTACCTCAATAATAATTGGCTGAGAGGGATTAGGTAGTGTTGTTCCAGATCAAAGGTGAATATCATCTACTGATAAAGAATAGGTTGGGTATTGATTAGCATCAACTAAATAAGCTTGTTGTTGTTGCTGAGATTTGATATTTGGATTAGGCAACGGTTGAGTAGGCAGTTGTGTTGGCTTGGGAGGTGGTGTTGTGGCTATAGAAGATGGCATTAAAGTAGGAGGTTGTGGCTGCTGAGTAGGAGGCTGATATCCAGAAGATTGGGATGACCATGATGGGTTTCTCCTCCATTGAGAGGTAGGTTGCCAATTCCCTTGAAATTGGTTCCCTGCACCTTGAGGTGGATACCAGTTTCCCTGTGGCTGCTACCACTGGGGTATTTGATTAGCAATTTGTCATCCTTGGCCTTATGATCCATACCAATGTGGATAATTACCAAAATTTTGAGAATACTGTGGTTGCCATTGGTTATTTGGTGCATAAGAATTACCACTATAACCAGAAAAGGAAAGTGGATCAAGTGGTATACCTTGTCTCAAAAAATTTGGTCTTCTCTAAGAAACATAGAAGACTTGTTCATCCTCCCCTTGAATTGGTTTGAAATTAGGTACTTCTACATTTGCAACCATCTTACATCTACAATCTTTCTTCTGTTGCTTACAATGAGGACAGAATTCTGCAAGAAATGCATCAGCTTCCTCATGCATCTTCTTAGCTACCAATGTATCCAACTGAGTAGCCATATTGTTTATAATGTTCTCCTTGAAATCTTTTAATAAATGACTAAGTTCCAACCTAGAAACTCCAGTTCCAGATGATGATGATGGTGCTCTTGGCTTAAATCTCCTATTCTTCTTAGAAGCAAATCTAGAATACTTCTTGCAAATTTGTTCTAATTCAGCCCAAGTAGATTGTGTAATGTCACCCCCCCCATTAGATCTAAGGAATCGGTGCATTCATCACTGATACCCCTCAAGAATATCAATTTGAGGGAAACTTCATTCACAGTACTATGCTTGGACTTCTTGGCACTAAACAAAAACCTTTCCAGATAATCCTCAAGGCTCTCTACAATAATATTTATATTTTGCAAGAAACAACTGTTTCATCTCATCCCATGTATTGATTGTGCTACTACCCAAGCTCATGAACGATCTCAAGGATGACTCCTTCAAAGTGACTGGAAAATTTTTGAGTCTATGGGCATCTATAGTATAGTCAAAACTCCTACAGAGAACATCAAACTCAAATAGAAATGTATCTAGATCCTCTGTGACCAACCCATAGAACTTAGAAAGTGAAGATGTTGGAATGTTCTTGAGGTTAGCATTATCATGTTGGTCATCGATGGGAAACTCAAATGTTGGACCAGGTGGTGGTGGTGGATTATTTCCACAAGGAGGTGGGTTCCCTTGCATTGGACTTATGGGGGTTATTACAATAGGCAACTCTTCTTCTTGTGGACCAAAAAGGAGCTGAAGACTACCTTCTAGAGATTCAGACTCGGGGTGATTCAAATTTTGTGGGACTTGATACAACTCAGAAAAAGGGTTTATATCTAGAAAACTATCTTCTGCATGAGTAGTATGAGTGGGTAAAAATCTACCTCTGGCATCTCTTCTTCTATTATGCATGCAGATTCATGAAATTCAAACATTTAACTGAAAACTAAAATAATCATTAAAGGCTTTTAGCTTGACACCATCCCCGGCAACGGCGCCAAAAATGTCTACCCCAACTATAATGACAATAATAATACCTCTAATTGAAATCTCAATCCGAAGTTTGGACATTCATATAGTAGAGTTTACTATTCTCATGGCTAGTGTTCATTTAGTTGTCAATCCAGGAACTTAAAACTTGAAATGGGTCTACAATATATATGCACTAAGATCCTTAAATGATTACTCTTAATTACTGTAAGGTAGGAATGGAAATCATAAAGGCTAAATGAAAGCTTTGCAAAACTCTGCTGAAATGAACTAATGGAAATAACAAGAATCACACCGTTTTGCCTTGGCTGCAGGAACAGTCAAAGGATCTATTTCCAGTGGCTACAGGAACAACCCAGTCATGAACTTCTACTACAACTAAGTAAAAACTAACTTTAATAATCATAAACACATGATCACTCACCAAGTGGGCCCCCTTGGATGAGTGATATCAAACTCTCAGCAAAGAACTATTAATAGAGCAGAATAACATATTTTTATTCATTTCTTCCTGAAAGATGATTACATATTCGAAGAGAGAAAATTCAAAATACTTGACAAAAACTCAGCTCAATCCCTTTCCATTCTGTCTAACTCTTAGAAAAGAAGGAAGATCTTATTATAAAGAAAAGACAAACTACAATGGACAACTCCAGTTACGCCCAGAAGAAGAGGCAGATAGCTGTCAGATGAAGGGAATAACAGAGAGCTTGGTTGCAGGAACTGTGGATCTGAAACCAAACCACAGTCTTTGCACGCCAAAGAGATATTTTGCAAATTAAAGATACACCAGAGTTAAACTCCCATGGTGAAGTACAACTACTCTGATTATGCCATAGATCATGCTCGCTTGAATCTCCTTCAATTTGACCTCCAGCTATCTAAACGTGATTCTCCAGTCCTTAGGCGCGAAAGAGAATTCTCCACCGCAGCATCAATTATTATCTGCACTAAAATAGAAACAATATACAAGGACATGCATATGTATCTTACTTAACTAATACATCGATTAACTCACATATGAAATTATCCTAAATAATCTGCATATCACAGGGACAAACCATTTGGCTGCAAGAATTAACAGATAAGGTTCAAACATGATTTCTTAAGTTCAGTTTTAAAACATGGATTACATATAGTCAATTCACAATATTTTACTATCACAATGCAACCCAAAAGATACCAAAACCTAAGAGTCCTGATAAAAAAATATTTCAATGCACTGACTTATCAATACCTTAGTCTTATCTATTAATCTCAGCTCCTGAATAGCAGCAACCCTAATTGCATAGGCCAGCAATAGGGATCTTAGTACTTTGCTTACCATAGTGCAATCTTCTATTTTACCACCTACACTCTTGATATCTTCAACAATGGTCATGATTCTTATTCCATACTATTGAATGGTCTCACCTTCAACCATTTGCATATCTTCAAACTTCCCTCTAAGGCTTTCTTCCTTAGCCTGTTTTACATGCTCATCACCGCCATAAATATTTTCAAGAGTATCCCATACCTCTTTGGGATTTACCTTATCTTGGACATCAATAAACTAAATGTCAAATAAACTACTAATTAGGGCTTCCATGACTTGCCCATTCTCCTACATCTCTCTCTTTTGGTCATCAGTGAGAGTACTGGTACAGGAAACATAGGCATGTTCAACATAGCTCCAGTGTTGAGCACCCCTGCTTCTGATGTATATCTTCATTCTGTCTTTCCATATACTAAAATTTTCTCTGTTAAACTTTGGACCTTCCCTCTTCATCATTAGACTCGGATCTTTACCTCAAGTGATTAAGCTTATAACACATAGGACTTGGAAGACGCTCTGATACCAATTGATAACTCAATGATGAAAGGATAGTACCAAACCAGTACTGAGAGGGGGGGGTGAATTAGTACAGGCAAAAACACACTCTTAAACCGGTTTGTCAGTAGACATTGTGCATTGATAGACAAATAGTAACACTGGTCCTAAAACAGAGTACAACCGGCAAAACTCATAATAACTAAGACAAGCATAAATCGATTGACACATATCGTCTCATATACCCTAGCACTTCATTTCCATTTCACCCTTATGCATGAACAAGTAATCTACCATCAAAGATGTACATATAAGCAACTAGATCAACATGATTCACCGCTTGATAAAAAACAACAAAGCATCACATGAAGAAGACATCACACATGACACACATATTTTTCACGTGGAAACCCAACTAGGAAAAACCACGGTGGGGATGAATACCTACAAGCTTGTTTTTCAACTCTTTAGAAGTCCGCTCTGTTAGGAGCCTTGTCCAGTTAAAGACTGATACAATAGGTTTTGTTAGGAACCGATCCTATTAGGGATCACCCGATTAAGGGTTAAACCCTGTTAAATGTTACCTTGTTAGAGGATTTCAAGAACTCAATGGTTTTGAGTCACCCTGTTAAAGAATTTTTAGCAAGCCAGTTAAAGCTACCCTGTTAAGGGATTTCTCAACTATTGAAGTGGTTAGAGATCAACAGGTATTACAATGGGTTACTACTTATCAGGTTTCCATTAGTTTTATATTCAAAGTCATACTATACATTCTAGTCGGTTGGCACTACTAAATCATGCAATCGGTATACACACAAAGAAGTCAGTATGCACAGTCTAGTCGGTTACAAAAGAAAGCAGTTACAGAACATGGTATACACCGAGTTGTCTACTGAGTATCTTTTTGAGACTACCGAGCGATAAAGATGACACACCGAGTGAAATGTTTTACCAAATACATTGAACCTAGATATGTATATGAAAATGTGTTACAAGATCAAGGCACATCTAACCATTATTACATTGGAAATTGCACCAGAAGATTGTGTATGATTACAAGGACAATCTAACCAATAAAATATTTTGTTTAGTTATTCATTCGAGGAATCTTGTTTGTAAGATCAAAGCAATGAATTGGATCATTGTTTTAAGAGATCTATTTATATAGCATGAGTTAAGAGCAAGGTATGTGCATGTATGAATGAAGACGGTTACAGAGACACTGAGGTCAGCAAGAAGGTTTTCAGAGAACAGTCGAAGAACAGAGTAAACAGAAGGGTTTACCGAGTTACTATATGGTTTATCGAGGTATGCTATATGCAAGGTAATCTTATTCTGAGCACATAGAATCTGCTATAACATTTCAGATGTAAAGTTGCAGATATTTGTAATGATTTTATTGTAATATTGTGAAGATTGAAAGAGAAACCTTTAACAGGGTAAAAGACTCTAATCAAGTCTATAAATTGTAAAGCCTCTAACTAGGTGCAACATTCAGAATAAATGTTGTAAAATCCTTTAGCAAGGTAGATCTAACATATCTTGTTACTCCTAATAGGGTATGCTATCAGAAATAGCTAAATGTAGCTCTAACCGAGCATTCTTTATTATTGCAATAGTGAAGTTGTGGGTGTCATCCCCACCACAGTTTTTCTCTCTAACCAAGAGTTTCTGCGTAACCAAAATATATGTGTTATGGAGTGAATCATGTATGATTGTTATCTATTTGTTTTAACTTTATTTTATGTTACTACATTATTCTGTTTCTACATAATAGTAAGGTTATTATTCAAGAAAAGTTTTGGAGTACTGATTCACCCCTCCCCTCTCAGTACATTAGCTTTCTATATTGGGCCTAACAATTGGTATCAGAGCTTGAATCTTGGAGAAGGGTTTAACCACCTAAAGAGAAAGATCTTATCAATGGAAGGCTATAAGCAATCTTGGAGGATTGTGTATCTGCAAGAAGAGCTAGATCATGCAAATCAAGTGATTGCAGACATGCAAAGGCAAATGCAAAAATATCTTAAAGTAAGAAGAAGATTATCTAATGACTTGCAGGATTCTCAAGAGTTAGTGGAACAAATTGAGACATCATCTGAGAATAGTATATCTGAAGAAACTGAAAAAATGATTGGAGTGTTGAAAGAAAAGAACAAAGCATTGGTGGATCAACTAAAAGAAATGAAAAGAGAACATGAACATTTTAGCACACAGATGACTGAAAATCTAGATGCATTAAGGACAACTAAGGATAAAGCAAGAGATCTAAAAAGAGAGAAACAACAACTTGAAGTCTTAGTATATGATAAGAATGATGAAATCATAAGGTTGACTGTGATTCAACAGAATATGACAGATCAACTAAGTTATGCACATCATGAAGCAATTCTGAAGAATGATGAGAATCAAGCATTGAGACTTGAAGTATCAAGGTTGACCGATGAACTTGAAACAGAGAAGAAATCCAAAGAAACATTGAAGAAGAGTTATGATGCATCAAAAATGCTGGATGAGCAACTGAATACCAGAAGACCCAACAAAGATGCAAGACTCGGTTACAAAGGAAAAGAATCTACCGAGAAAGGAATTCATACTACCGAGAGAGGAGAATCATCAAAGCAAGCTGGAAACAGGAATAAAATCAAAAGGAAGAAGTCTATTTGCTACTACTATGGAAAATAAGGTCATACTGCCAACATATGCTAGATCAGAAAAGGTAAGCAACCGAATATCACTAAGTCAAATGATTATTGTTACAATTGCAATAAATATGGTCACACATCTAATCAATGTAGGACAAAGTCTGTTAACAACTATCAGAAGGCAAAATTCAAAGGGTTTTGTAAAAACTGCAATAGATATGGACATAGTACCGAGAAGTGTTGGCTTAAGAAAAAGAACCGCATGTGGCCTGGACACCGAGCAAACACTAGAGGTTACCAAACTCACACAGATCCTTACCGACAATATGCAGCAGTACCATGGGATTACAATACAAGGATATGGTGTGAATGTTGTGGAAGATATGGACACATCAGTGCGAACTATTTTATAAGGTTTGGAATGAACAACCGAAGATCATGGAGAAATCCTGGTATGGCATGTTTTCATTGTCACAAAGTTGGACATTTAGCTGGAGATTGCAGAGATCAACCTAGAGGAGACACTGAAGAGATAAAAGAAAAATTCAAGATGATTTGGAAAAAGAAGGAAATCATGCCAGATGAAGAAAGCACCTTACCTACCAAGTTAGGTGCACCTATTCCAAATTAATCAGAAAAGGTATTAAGGGACTGCATTCTCTGTAGGTTGAAATCATAATAGTTCCTATTCTAGTATGTACTAAATTCAAAATCTGCATAGTTAAGATGCATTAGTAGGTTTGAAATTCTATCAAAAGTACTTTACAGGAAATCTATCAAGTCGGTGAATACAGGAAGCCTGTCAAGTCGGTAAATGAAGGAAATTTGGTTACTCGGTTAAAACGAAAGAAATGAGAGTAAATCGGTTAAAGGTAAACCATGTGCATTTAATGTTTTGACCTAACCTACATGGAGCCCGATAAGGTATTTTGTGTACTTAAAGGTATTTTCACAGTCATTTTCATTCACCAAGTTTTCAAGAGAGCAAAGCAGAGCAAATCAAGGCGATCAAACTTCATTCAAAGCGAATCCAAGGTATTTACATCAAATCTCATCACACTGTTAAGCTGGTTTTACGATCTTGTCAAATTGCTATTATCTACCGAGTGTGAAGCATCTGCCGTTTGTAAACCATCAAACCCTAAGGATAGTTTGCTAAGTTTTATCTAAAATTTACAAATGGCACCCAAGATCCAAGATCCCATAGTTGTCAAAAATGTGGAGAAGCCCTCACTGAAATACACTTTGACTCCTAAAGTCACCTCTGAACCAGATGACAAAACTGCCTTTTCACTCATCCCGGATCGAGTCTTGTTAGTCAAAGATGTTAGATTCTTCACCAAATGCCATGTTGAAGAACTCAGTCATGTTGAGATTAGTGACACATATGATGAGCTATGTACCGATGGCAAAATGGATAGCAAGTACGAGCATATCAAAATCAAGGGATTAATTGAAGCCCTAGCCTATCCCCATGTGTTCAAACCCCAGTGGGTTAAGTTTGTTTTAAGCAGAGTTCATGATGATTTTATGTGGCTAGAGGAGCAACCATTCAAAATCACTAAGGAAATCATTCATGTGATCACCGGGTATCCTATCTATGATCATGCACGAGCACAGAAAATGATATCACAGAAGGAGTTAATTAGTTTAACTGGAGTTGAATCTAATTACCAAGGATTGAAACTGAATAATGTTACTGATGCAGAACTTAAGTTTGCAATTAGAGTAATTGGTTACTGTTTCTTCCAATCAGCAAGGGAAAACAGTGTACCCTGTGCAGCAGTTGACTTAGCCTACAAAATAGTGAAAAAGGGAATGAAAGTTGATTTATGTGAAGTGCTACTGAAGAACTTGTTTGAGAACATGAACACAATAAGGAAGCCGAAGAAGAACAACTCGGAAAATACACTAAAGTTTTGTTCACTTCTTGTATGCATGTTTTTCTACTTTGAGAAGTTCTTTCCCTCAGTCGGTAAAGTAGTTTGGGAGCTACACCGACCAATCACCCATCAAATTAATGATTTTATCAAGAAATTGGGAGATAATTTCAATAATATCATGGATGACTACTTCAGCAAATTTCAAGAAAAGATGCACAACAGGTACCGGATTCCACCACAGCTGGTAGAGAAATATAGGGATGATATATGTTTTGAGGTAGACACTGATTACTGCTATGTGAATGTTGTAGAACCAAGGACTCAATCTTTGCCACCAATGGGTTACGAGATTGACTATGATATCACACAACAACAAATTGATACATATCTCACACTGCCAAGGCATTCTACTGAACTGAGATATGGAACTTATGAAGAAGTTAAGGAAAAAGTGAAAATGAGCATTGTAGTACCTAAAGCTACAAGAAAGGCTACAAAGATGATAAAGGTTTTATCTAAGAAATTCAGAGAAGAATCCTCCAATACACCTATCAAAGGCACTCTTGCCACTACCAAAGAGGAATCTAAAGCTCAAGAGGCAGCAATAACATTGAGTACCAAGTTGCCTAAGTGTAAAGTTTTGAAAAGAAAGAAACTGGACACTACAAAGGCCCTACCGACTCCACCAACAAAGAGACCTAACACTAGAGCATCAGTTGCATCACCGAGTAAGAAACAAGAGAGTGTTACTATTCCCAAGTTAACCAAGACCTACAAGAAATCTACTCGAAGACTCATTTTGGCAAAAGAGTCTAGTGATATAGAATCCAATGATGCAAACAAATTTCAGATTGTCAAAAGCAAAAAGGTAAATATTCATAGTGTTGAAAACTTTTGTGCCAATCTTAAAGAATATGGTGGATTTGTAGGATTTAGATATGTCAAGTATGAGACTAGGAATAATGATGAGAAGTGACAAATTGAAGAAGTTGTCATTTGTACACTTCTAAAGTTTCGGCTAGCTCCATTAAAACTAGTAAAGTCACTTCCAAATGAACTTTACCTGCATATTGATAATAGGTGGAAATATGCAATGGACTCAAAGAAACAAATTAGAGAAAGAAGTCTAGTCCATCTATTTCTTGATATGTCTATAGTAGAAATAAATGAGCATTTGACAACCTACAATTCTAAATTTCTTGTCAAACAGAGAGCCTTAAAATTGATGAATGTGCTATATATTGATGTAGAAAATGAGACAAAAGCCAAATGGTAGGAAATGTTCAAACTAAAGGATGTCAGTGAACAATCTCACGTTGAAATTGCTGATGTCACCAAGCAAGATCCTGATGTCACTGAGCAAGGTCCTGATACTACCAAGCAAGACCCCACTGACACTATTCGAATTGATGAAGATGTCATGGATGCAGAAGCACCGGAGCAGGAAATGATAGAAGGCACTACCTATGCAAAACTTGTATCTAGTGAATCTGTGATAGTACAAGTTCATCCTTATCCGCCGGTCAAGCCACCTATCTCTACCGAAGCACCTAAAGATACAGCACAAGGCACCGAAGGTCACCAGTCTGAAGCAACAGAAGGTACAACTCAAGAAACGACCTCTCAAGCACCATCAAGCACTGAGAATGTAGCAGCTGAGACCCCAAGTACCAAGACACCCAAGGACACCACAATGGCTATAGGAACATACCAAAGTGTTGCATCTACCGAGCAATCTACCAAGGGTCAGCAAGCCTCACAAGCAATTGTCTTGGTACAACCGACCAAAGGTAAAGAGAAGAAAGTGAAAAAGCATAGTTTTAAAGTTGACTTGACTAAACCAATAGTGTTTCCCAATGTGGATATCTCAAAATTCAAGGGGCAAACACTTATTGATTTTGGTGAACTATCCAAAGCAAAGGCCGAACAGGAAAAATAGATGGCCATTCAAAAGAAGAATAAAGTACTACAGAAGGTAAAGACACTACTAACAGAAATGCTACCATCAGCAATAGTGTCAACCGATGTAGCCATCCACATTCAATTGGATAAACTCCTTAATCAAATAGAAACATCTGGAGTTGATGCATCTGAGTACTTGAGCAAGCTAAAAGATAAAGAGCTTACTGCAAAAATGATTGAAGAGGTACAAAAAGCTCTAGCTATTGGAAAAGTCAAGCTTGTCAAATTCATTGCTGAGTTGTCCCCTCAACTCAAGCATATTCTTTATTTATTTTAGAAACTTTATACATTTTCCTTATTCATTAAAGATATCAAGAATAAAACTGATGCAATTGAGAAAGAGGTCACCAATCTCTCCACTAAGTTGACCATAGAGCCAAATTCAGTTTAGAATTTTTACACCAAGCTTCAACAGCTCATGGCTCAATAGTTAGAACTCAGAAATGAAGAGTATAAGATCAAGATGGATATAATGACCCTCTAGACATTATTCCTTCCTCATCTCTCATTAGTTCAGGAGCAGATTAACCAACCTACACGCCTATCTACTACACAAGAGGGAAGCACTCTTGATGGCTTAATATCACTATTGGTTGATATTCAAGCACAAAATTCTTTAATGGAAAGTGTAAAGGATGCACTCTCAGTTGCACTCAGTGACACCCAGAAGAAGTACACATCTATTTTTGATCAGTTACTACCCCCAGATGGAAATTAAGTTTTTGATGATTATCGAAAAAGGGGAGTAATATACTATATTTAGGGAGTGATACAATTTTGAGTATTGTATACAGGGGAGTATACCAAGCAGAGTATACAGAGTATGCAGAGCACACAAGCACAGAACCGAGCATGCAAAATCAGAGTTATGTACAGGATAATGATAAGGGGAGTACATCCGAATATACTATCTCATTGACTATTGTATTTACTGTCTAGTATAGTAATTTTGCAAGCATATAGATTTTTGAGTTATGACTTTGAAAGTAGTTTTTGTCAAACATCTCAACTAATGTCAAAAGGGGAGATTGTTACTACTTATCAAGTTGCCATTAGTTTTATATTCAAATTCATACTATACATTCAAGTTGGTTAGCACTACTGATTCATGTAGTCGATATATACATAGAGAAGTCGATATGCACAGTCTAGTCGGTTATAGAAGAAAGCAGTTACAGAACGTAGTATACACTGAGCTGTCTACCGAGTATCTTTTTGAGACTACCGAGTAGTAAAGATGACACCAAGTTGACATACACCGAGTGAAACGTGTTACCAGATACATTGAACCTGGACATGCATATGAAAACGTGTTACAAGATCGAGGCACATCTAACCATTATTACATTGGAAATTGCACCAGAAGATTGTGTATGATTACAAGGACAATCTAACCAATGAAATATTTTGTTTAGTTATTCTTTCCAGGAATCTTGTTTGTAAGATCGAAGCAATGAATTGGATCACCATTTTAAGAGATCTATTTATATAGCATGAGTTAAGAGCAAGGCATGTGCATGTAGGAATGAAGGAAGACTGTTACAGAGACATAGAGGTCACCAAGAAGGTTTTCAGAGAACAGTCAAAGAATAGAGTAAACAGAAGGGTTTACCAAGTTACTATATGGGTTATCGAGGTATGCTATATGCAAGGTAATCTTATTCTGAGCACATAGAATCTGCTATAACATTTCAGATGTAAAGTTGTAGATATTTGTAATGATTTTATTGTAATATTGTGAAGATTGAAAGAGAAACCTTTAACAGGGTAAAAGACTCTAATCAAGTCTATAAATTGTAAAGCCTCTAACCAGGTGCAACATTCAGAATAAATGTTGTAAAATCCTTTAGCAAGGTAGATCTAACATATCTTGTTACTCCTAACAGGGTATGCTATCAGAAATAGCTAAATGTAGCTCTAACCGAGCATTCTTTATTATTGCAATAGTGAAGTTGTGGGTGCCATCCCCACCACAGTTTTTCTCTCTAACCAAGAGTTTCTACGTAACCAAAATATATGTGTTATGGAGTGAATCATGTATGATTGTTTTCAATTTGTTTTAACTTTATTTTATGTTACTGCACTATTCTGTTTCTGCATAATAGTAAGGTTATTATTCAAGAAAATTTTTGGAGTACTAAATCACTCTTCCCCTCTCAGTACATTAGCTTTCCATATTGGGCCTAACACAATGATCTGGTAATAGCACTCAATGCTAATGCAGATCCACTTAAGCTCCTCTTCACCTTCTGCACTTACACTCTGCAGGTATCACTTCTCTCTTCTGGTCCAGTAATAATCACGTATCACTTCTCTTGGATACACACACACAACTTTTGCCAACAACCTCAGAAAGAATCACAACATCAACCTTATAGAAAAATAGATAGGTCGGTAGCATAAACCCTAAACCCTAAAACCTGTTAGGTTAAGGAATTCAAACGATTCAATCCTGACCATTGAGCACACTGCATTAAATGCAATAGTCTTAATCCAATATCCATCGTCCATTTTCCACCAATTTCATAGTGGTTGATAACCCATCACACGTTATCACCGTTTACAGACTTCTCACAATCCCGAGGTAGATAGGAACAATCTCCTTCATGCAAGATCCTTCATGTGCACAAGGCTTACGTGGCAACATGATCTATTCTTTGTTACCATGCTAACTCATCACACAAAGTCACCAGTTGAGCCACACAGGCTTGAAACACTTCAACCGGAAACCCTGAAGTTGAGACTACCAGCCGGTAGTCATACAATGCTTCCATGTGCCGGTTCCCATAGCCATATGCCGGTTCACCTTGAACAAACACACTGCTTCACTTTGGCACAAATGTCAGTTCATAGTGTTATACCGATTCTCACATATGCCGGTTCTCACCTCTTCAGCATATTGACATCAATGACGACATACAATGTCATTATGACCTCATACCGGTTCAGCTATTGGAGGAGTTTCAAATTAACAAAATGCAAAAGGTGCATAAAAGTTGTTCATGACAACTTTTGACAACTCTTGCATAAGTTGTCAAAATGTCCTCTTTGGCCTCCTAATGCCTTGGGTCAAGTTTAATCTCTCCTAAAACATCTTAAAACACTAAAACCAACACATTTGATCCCCTATTGTCCAAAAGTCCTAATTGGCTCATAGAAATGCCAAAATAGGAATTTGGCTCACAAGATGGGGTTCATTATTACAAACACATAATGCATGATTGAAAACCTATACAAAACATTCTAAAGATATATTTAATGCCTTATCCTCCCTTATCACAATTTGACTTATCATATTGAAGGGTTTGATGGGGTGCTCCTGCACCATACTCCTTAGAAGAAGAAATCTCAAGTCCACTTGAGATGAGAGTCTGCAGGTCTGCACCATGATCTTGCTCTGTCATCCAGACTACTTTAGACTCAGGTTGGCCTTTCCAAGCCACCAAATACTCTGTGTAAACTTTTCTCCTGGTTCACTTTGCAACCTTAGTGTCTAGAACCTTATGCAACTTTGGTGGTTCATGTTTGGGAATGTCATCATCCGCAATATCTTGAATTGTGTCTTCTCCTGCACCAAGACTACACTTATAAAGAGTTAAGACACAAACATTAAAAATAGGTGACAAACCAAGATTAGATGGTAGTTGAAGTTCATAGGCATTTGGACCACATTTCTACAAGATTTGGCAGGGTCCAATCTTTCTTTGCATCAACTTTGTGTATCTGCCTTTTGGAAGTCTTTCCTTCTTCAAGTGAACCCACACCAAGTCTCCCACATCAAACTAAACATCCCTCTTCTTTTTTTTCAGCATGAGTTTTATATCTCTCTGTAGATTGTTGAAGATGAGGCTTAACTTGGTCATGGATTTCTTTTATGGCAGTAGCAAAGATTTCTCCATCTGCACTAATGGCTTCTCCTTGAGGTATCTCTCTCAACTCCATCACACCCCTTGGGTGGATGCCATATACAATCTATAAAGGTGACTTACCGGTACTCCTATTCAATGTATCATTGTAGGAGAATTCTGCCTGAGACAATATACTATCCCACCTTTCTCCATGTTGTCTAGTCAAACACCTTAGCAGATTCCCTAGTGACCTATTTACAACTTTAGTTTGGCCATCTATTTGGGGATGGTAGGTTAAGGAGAAGGATAAATTTGTCCCAAGCTTCTTCCAAAGGGTCCTCCAGAAGTGACCAATAAATTTTACATCCCTATCACAGATTATAGTCAAAGGCAAACCATGTATCTGGAAAATCTCCTTAAAGAACAAGTTTGCTACATAAGAAGCATCACAAGTGGTTTTGCATGGTAAGAAATGTGTCATCTTACTAAACCTATCCACCACTACAAAAACACTATCATATCCTTTCTATGTCCTAGGTAATCCTAAAACAAAATCCATACTTATGCTTTCCCATGGTCTTGAAGGTATGGGTAAAGGCTGGTATAAGCCTGCATTGGTGGACTTTCCTTTTGCCTTTTGGCAAATCACACATGTTTCCACAAATAACCTGACATCTACCTGTAGTTTGGGCCAAAAATAGTGTCTTTTTACCAAATCTAGTGTCTTGTCAAGACCAAAATGGCCTGCCATTGCTCCACAATGTTTCTCCTTAATTATATTCAATCTCATAGAGCATTTGGGTATGCATAGTTGTGTACCCTTAAACAACAATCCATTTTGAATCAAAAATTTAGAATACTCAACATGAAACCATTCATCAAATGAAGCACATACCTTATAGGCCTTTCCAAAATCTTCATCACCCCCATACATGGATTTCAAGGAGTCTATGCCAACCTCTCCAAGTGAATCTGATTTGCAGTTAGGACTCTTCTGCTCAAAGCATCTGCCACCTTATTCTTGACTCCTTTCTTGTGCTTAAGAATGAAAGTGAAAGCTTGTAGGGTCTCTACCCACTTCATGTGTCGGTGATTCAACTTTTATTGATTGTTTATAAAGCTAAGGGCCTAATTGTCTTTGAAGACTATGAATTCTTTTGGTAGCAAGTAGTGTCTTCACTTTTTCAAGGATTGGACTAGAGCATACATCTCTAGGTCATAAGATGAATATCTCCTCTTTACCTCATTCAACTTATCACTGAAGAAAGCAATAGGTCTTTCCTCTTGATGGAGCACTGCTCCAATAGCCATGTGACTAGCATCACACTTCACTTGGAAGATCTTGTTGAAATCAAGTAGGGCAAGGACCGACTGCTCAACAACTTTTCTCTTCAATGTTTCAAAAGAGTTATCTGCTTCTTCTATCCAACTAAACCTACACTTTTGTCCTCCCTTTATTGTATCAAGCATAGGGGCACAAATATGGCTAAAGCCTCTTATAAACTTCCTATAGAAGGTAGCCAAGCCATGGAAACTTCTAACATCATTCATTGCCCTAGGTGTAGGCCAAAACAATATGGCACTCACCTTTTCTTGATCCATTTTCAATTCACCATATGAGATTACAAATCCCAAGTAAATGATCTCTTCCTGTATAAATGAACACTTTTCCAAGTTGATCATTAATTGTTCTTCATACAATCTTCTTAGGACCAGGTCTACATGTTTTAGATGTTCTCCTTTGGTTTGACCGAAAACTAGAATGTCATCTAGGTAGACTATAACAAATTTCCCTATGAAATCCCTCAAGACTTCATTCATTAACCTCATGAAGGTACTAGGTGCATTGGATAAGAAAAATGGCATGACTTTCCACTCATACAACCCCTAATTTGTTTTAAATGAAATCTTCCATTCATCTCCCCACCTAATCCTAATCTGATTATAGCCACTCTTTAAATCAACTTTTGTAAAATATCTAGCATCCCCAAACAATCTAACAAATCTTCAATCCTAGGCATGGGAAATCTATACCTGATAGTAATCTTGTTAATATCTCTTGAATCAGTGCAAAGCCTCCAAGTGCCTTCCTTTTTGGGTTCCAAGACTGCAGGGACTACACATGGGCTCAAACTTTTGCCAATCAATCCGGATTCCAACAATTCTTTAACCTGCTTTGTCATCTCAACATTCTGATCTGGTGTGAGCTTGTATGTTGCTTTATTAGGCAAGGTGGATCCAAGTATGAGGTATACACAATGGTTTATGTCCCTCATGGGAGGTAGTGACCTTGGCATGCCATCAGAGATGACACTCTTGTATTTGTCTAGTAGTTGTTGCACTGCAGGGTTAATCAACCTCAATCTATACTCTTTCTTACCCTTAGAATTCTCCACCTTTGTTACTATTGGAATAGAGATAAGGGCATAACAGACCATGTCTTCATTTTCCATGTTCCTCATGAACTGCTTCCCTCCTAATACCAACACCTTGGCCTCCTTTTGTTTGGTCTCCTCCTCATCCTCCATTAAAGGTTGCAACTCAATCACCCTACCATCTTTGGTGATGGAATATGTATTCCTAGCACCATCATGTTGTGCCTTCAAATCAAACTATCATGGTCTCCCAAATAGGAGATAGCAAGAATCCATCTTTGCAATGTCAAACATCAACCTATCCCTATAGGTTCCAATCTGGAATTCTACCCAAGCCTTCTCTTCCACAACAGCTTGTTGTCCTTGTGTGAGCCATGAGACCTTGTAGGGGCAAGGGTGAGGTAGTCTCCTCAAATTTAGTTTCTCCACCATCTCTAGAGACACAAAGTTCTCAATTGAACCGGAATCTATTAGGACCTTGCAGACTTTTCTACCCGCTTTGCAAGTGGTCTTGAATAGAGACTTCCTCTATGGGGGTTCTCTATCAGACATCTTCATAGTGGTTACTACTCTTCTGATCATCAAAGCTTCACCTCTTTTAGGGTAGCCATAGCTATCAGGGGTATTGACACTTTGGTATATGTTTGCACTTGCTACACTTTGGCAGTCAACCTCTAAATTCAAGTTACTTCTCCTTTCTCCCATGGAACTAGTAGGTTTATCTAGGAATCTATTGGCCATGTGTCCTTCTTGATTATAGTTATAACATCTGATTGGACCTCTACCTTGAGATCTCCCTCTAAATGGTGGTCTTCTTCCTCTGAAGTTACCTCTCTGATTGTATCCTCCATTGTTATTGGAACTACTCTCTCCTTTAGTGCCTTCTTGACTGGTTTCACTTTAATTTCCAAAACTATTTCCCTTACTTCTGAAAAAATTTCTTCAACCACTCTGCTATCATCCTCTTCCTTTATTATTCTTCTCTTGTCTCCTTTTGATCTTCTCTTCCACCTTGATAGCAAGTTGATGGAATCTACCAATGGTGTCTAGGCTAAGAAGGTTCAATTCTTATTGAATGTTGTACCTTAATCCATTCAGGTACTGGGCAAATTTCTCACTCTCTTCCTCTTTTGTTTTAGACTTCATGCATAACCTTTGGAACTCCTCAGTGTATGAGTTCACATCCATCTCCTTCTACTTGATATTGTGTCTCCTCTTACGGAGTTGTATTTCATAGTCTTTGGGTACATAGGCCTCTTTGATTAAGGCAACCATCCTCTTCCAAGAAACAATCTTGGGCTTGTTGTCCTTCTCTCTTTCCTCTTGGACAAAGTTCCACCAACTTAGGGCTGCTCCCTTCAACTTGGACTTAGCAATCTTCACCTTCTAGTGTCCTTGAATGTCTTCACACTCAAAGAAACTAGATAGGGATTCTATCTAGTCCATCACAACATCTGGTTCCATTTTCCTAGTGAAAGTTGGAAAATCAATCTTTTGCTCCATGGTTCTCCTCTCCATGGATTTGAGGGCATTAAGGAAGAGCCTCTGGTTAGGAGGAATCACCTCTTCCTCCAGCATAGGGATCTCATCTTCATCCCCTTCATCACCACTACCAGTGCCTCCATCTTCCTTAACATCTACTCTACCTCTCAACCTCTCTAGCTCCCTTTGCATTGTCTTGCAAGCAGTGGCCTGCTCTCTCACAATCTTTCCCAATTCCATGTTGGTGATTGGTCCTCTAGGGACCTCTTCTTCTTATCCCTCCAACATCTCTCAATTCTCTATCTCCTTACCAAATTCATTACTCACTCTAATACCACTTGATGCAGAGCCCTCCTTGTGACCTGCCAAATGCCTCAAAATGTATGACACTAACCCATAAAAGAAAGAATGGGATCATATCAAGGCAAGGCTCTACAACATTAGTTCAATCTTCTCACCATCTTCAAGACTCATGCCTACTCAATTAGGGGTATCTTACTACAACACACTCCATGATACCTCCAATGGTTACAGACCATTTGCATACCTTTTTTGGGTCATACAAGACTTCCCAAGGTTATACAAAGCACCGGTTGTAAGGATTCATGCTTATTCCTTAAGAAAATCACCTAATTAGGCTTAGTTGCCTGTAGCCCTATTTAGCAGGTAAAGAGACCTTAGGTTCAAACTTTCCCTTGGCAAAAAAATTATGGATTCAAACACCCTTTTATAAGTTACACAAATCCCTAAAAGAAAGGGTCAAGGTCTAGAAAATAAAGGTCTTTGCCGGCAGGATGTTGACTGTCCTAAAGGGCTAATTAGGCCTCTTTTGTGAAGAAACTATACTCGGATGAATGAACTAGCCAATTGTAATTGCATGGAAATGTAGGGAACCATAAACCATAAGGGATTCCAGGGTTACACACCTGGAATCATCGCCAATTGCACACACGGTAATTTTGTTGTTCAAGGTTTAGGTAGCCACATATAGATGTCTACCTAGGGTCGCTCCAAACACTCCTCTCCCTTTCTCCTCCTGAAAAACACTATTGGAATCGTAGAACACACTGACCATACTTGCCTTTCACCAAATCCCATAGGTCGCAGATTGATAAAGTGCAAGATATGGCCATGGAGGAGGAAAAACCCAAGGTAAACCCAGGTTTTCCGGGCACCTACAGTAAAAGTTGAATATTGGGAGCAACACACACAACTAGAACTTAAAATAAAAGACAAAAAAAATTTAACTCTCCTCTCCAACCAATTCACATCATTGAGAACAGATCCCAATCTGTACAGTACCGTACCATGGACAAAAACTCTAGAATTGCAGGAAAAACTCAGATTTCTATTAGTTTGTTGGCATCAAAACTCTTCTCCGTACAATCACTCCTTGGGAATTGGATCCACAAGGTGTATAAACTATTCCACAACTTCTCTCAACCAAAAATAAAGAGGTTAGAGTCGTTGGAGGAGTTTCAAATTAACAAAATGCAAAAAGTGCATAAAAGTTGTTCACGAAAACTTTTGACAACTTTTGCAAAAGTTGTCAAAATGTCATCTTTCGCCTCCTAATGCCTTGGGTCAATTTTAACCCCTCCTAAAACATATTAAAACAATAAAACCAACATATTTGATCCCCTACTGTCCAAAAGTCCTAATTGGCTCATAGAAAAGCCAAAATAGGAGTTTGGCTCACAAGATGGGGTTCATTATTACAAACACACAATGCATGATTGAAAACCTATACAAAACATTCTAAAGACATATTTAATGCCTTATCCTCCCTTCTTAGAGTTTGACTTATCATCTTTAAGGGTTTGGTGGGGTTCTCCTGCACCAAAAACCACCATAAGGAAAAATACCAAACTCAAAATGATAGAGAGACAAAGCATTATCCATATGAGTAGCAAAATAAAATAGGGATGAAAGTATGCATCCAAAAGTGCCCTAACCATAGAAGAATCCAAGAGCATGTCCATACAGATAGTAATAAAATGAGATGCTACCTTAGCAAGAAAATTATCTACCAGCCATCGTCTGCCCAGTACTTTGCAAAAAGCCAGAGAGAAATCTAGAGAAAAAAATTTAAACAGATGATCAAGCTTTTCATCATCAAAACCATGAGAGTCCTGGAAGTCATGCTACTTAATAGGCATCAAGACTCTATAGCCAACAGCCTCCATCAAGAGATAATGTGATGCAAAAAGAGCATGTTTATAAAGAAACCAAAGGCCATCATAAAAAAGTATGCTTAGCCACCAAAGGACGAGAAAGATATTAGAATAAGGATCAACACAAGCTAGCCCATGGCAAATCGTATGAACAAACAACCAAAGATAGACACCTCAAAAAAGAATAATGAAAAACTTCCTCATAAAAAACATGACCATAACTCACATGAACATAACTTATGATAAATTAAGATTGTCACATGAAGGAGATCCCCATTGTGGAAAAAGAAAACATTCCCAAACTGCCACCATGAAGGATATAATAAATCAATCATAAATAAGCCTACGAGCAAGCTGCCACTGAAAATGCAAATATCAATATACTCATTAACTCCAATCAGATAGTACCAAGATCAAAGTAAACATGATTAAGCCCACGTGTGAGCTGTACAGATGAAATCATATTATGGGCAATCAAAAACAAAAACAACAGGCACAAAGTACTAAATGAAGCATGATTACAAGATACCCCCTGAACCAAAAAACCACAACCCCTAAACAAGGCCACGACCAATACCATGGCTGGAATTACAAGCAAACATGCAGACTTAATGGGGAGATATGAAAGACCAAGGAGGCCACAAACACCACCACACTAAATTGCATACCTGGTTATAATCACAAACAAGATACTAGGTCGAGGCTAAGCCAATAGGTTATATCTGAATAGTTATACAGGATGAGGGGGTAAACAAATGACATCCACATCAACCAAAGATTGAATATCTTCATCTAAGGCTTTATTTGCCAAGAAATCTGCCACCTTGTTGGCTTCCCTGTAGCATTGAGCTATAGAGAAGGATTTAAAAAATTTGAGTTGTGCAAGTATCTTATCCAACCAATATTTAAGATGCCAAGAATTTGAGGAATGATTTGTGACCATATAAAAACAACTAGAGAGTCAACTTCTATAATGACATCCAAAAAGTGCAAAGAGAGGAACAAATCAAGCCCAATTGAAAGAGCATGTAACTCAACCACATTATTAGTCCCACTAGAAATACATTGACATTGTGCTTTAATAATACAAGCCCTATTATCAGAAACCACAACACCAATAGCAGACTTTCCAGGATTACCACGAGATGCTCCATCAAAATTGAATTTGTACTTGGAAGAAGGGGGAGGCAACCAGACTACCTCTTTCCTGTTAATTAAAGAAGACCTTTTTTTAGAAATGGCCCCAATCATAGGGAGTGTCTGCAAAGTCGGCCAATGCCTGGTAATCCAATTATCCCATGATATAAAAGTATTTTGTACACTAATGCCCTTGTAAATGAAGGTCAAGGTAGTCTCGGTGATGGATTTTTCAATACAAAAGAGCACATCTAGCAAGGTGGAAGAGTGTTTCCTAAAAATCATGTTATTCCTCTCAAGCCAAATCTTCCAAATCAAAATAGAAGGAGCAATTATCCAAAGACAAGCATAAAATGAAGATGAGTATAACAGAGGCCAACTCATGAATTGGGACCTAAGGTCACCACATAAAGCAGTACACTAGTTTAAATTATTAGACAACCAGTACCAACATTGAGAAGAAAAGGGGCAATGAAGAAAAAGATGATCAACTGATTCAAGAGACCCTCCACACATAACACAAGGAAAAACAACATTAATACCAAGCTTATCCAATCTCATACCAGTTAGAATTCTATTCTAAATAGCTAACCAAGCAAAAGCTCCTGCTTTTGGAAGACAGGCAACATGCCAAAATAACTTATAGGGCAAGTCCTCCCCCCCTACAACTTGCAAACAAATAATTGTACCCCTCCTTAACCGAATATTCCCCAAATTTTGAATAGACCCAAATAAGCTCATCTTCAACCTCAGAAAAAAGCAATGGGCATTTCTTTAACTCATAAACAAAAGAAGATTTAAGATCTTGGTCCACCGGAAGAAAGTCAACAGATTTCCATCTAGCCATAGGTACAAGACCCAAGGAATCCACAAAAAAAAATCAGCCACAATTATACCCCAAGAAGATTTGAGAAGAGTCATAAGAGGCGACCAATCCCTAAGGCTAGAAAGTGTTGGGAAACCATTCCAGACTTCCTCCCAAAATCTAGCCTTACGACCATTATGAATAAGCCAGAGCAACCCTGGAATAATAACAAATCTACACTCAACCATGAAATTCCATATTATAGACCCTTTAGGGAGCGAAGAAGCAGTAAAAATGGCCTCCCTAGAACAATTTCTCAAATATTTTGTAGACAATATAGAAGCCCACTTGGAAGAGGGTTGTTTATACAACTTCCAAACTAACTTAGCACCAAGAGCCAAGTTCTGTTTACCAAAATCCCTAATCCCTACACCACCCTTATCTTTCGGTCAAAAAACCCTATCCCATGCTAACAAAGGGATCCTAGACTTATTATTAACATTATCAATCCATAAAAAAAACCTTAATATTGATTGGAGAGAAACCATAGATTTCTTAGGAGCCTTCAAAATGGATAATAAATAGATTGGAACGACATTTAGAACAACTTTAATAAACACAATTTTCCTAGAAAAAGAGAGCCATTTATGAGACCAGGAAAGTATCCTTGAAGAAATAGCCCTTGAAATCCGTTCCCAAAAATTATGCTTCTTTGAACCAGTAAAGAACAGGATTCCTAGATACTTACATGGAAACTGGCCAACAGAGAAACCCCAAAAATTAGTCAACCTGGACTACACCAAAGGGGAAACATTGAGAAAAAAAATCTTAGATTTAGCCCGATTGACCTTCTAACCAAAAAATGAAGAATAATCCAAAATGATCCTATTAATGACCTTTGCTTTCCCCATGGAATCTTTACCAAACAATAGCGTGTCATCAAAAAATAAACAATGAGAATGACTAGCACCCATATGTGGAATAGAAATCCCCTTCCAGAGGCCACTATCCCTAGCTCCCAAGATAGCTCTACTAAGAGCTTCAGCCAGAATAATAAACATGAAAGGAGACAACGGGTCCCCTTTCCTGAGACCTCTAGATGAAGCAAAAACACCACATGGGGAACCATTCAAAATCACCAAGAACCTAGCCGTGCTAATACATGCCTGTATCCATTTTACCCATTTTACCCCAAATCCAAAATTCTTAAGCACACACAAGAGCACTTGCCAAGTTACCCTATCATAAGCCTTCATCATATCCAACTTTAGTATCATAGACAGAATAGAAATTTGAGAGATAGAATGCAAAATCTCATGGGCCACAATAGCCCCTTTTGTCGTTTGCCTACCAGGGACAAAACGCTCTGCTCCCCTGAAACAATCTTTGAGATGAGCTTAGCAAGTCGTACAGAAATACCTTTAGTGATAATTTTATATAAGGTATTACATAAGGCAATTGGATGAAAATCCACAAAAGATTTAGGATTCTCTAATTTCATAATGATAGCAACAAGAGTTGTGTTTTTTTAGATAAATATTAAAATTTAGTTTATATAATAATAAAATAGTTATCTTTTAAGTAAATTATATGTATGTATATATGTTTTCATGCCTGTGAACTGTGATACCTACAGCTGCAACACAAACACTCAATAGATCATTACAAGCATGGTTAGAAAATTTTTAAAAAAGAAAGATAAAACCATGGCAAAGCGATCTATCACCTCCTAAGAGATGCGAGTGTAGATTTGCTCTCAGATCCAGATAAGCAAATTTCATTCTTCACTACACCTAGATGGAGGATTTTAAAATGATAATGATGTAATTAAGATAGAAAAGAGAATGATTAAGCTACATGATTCAACAATTATGCTAGAAAATGATCAATTAAGCTAGATCTAAGATGCAATTGCCTATAATAACAATGCTCAAATGATATACTAAGAGATACTATGCCTATAGTAACAATGCCTAAAATGCAAATGAGATGGGATCCTTATTGCTCAAAAATGGGGGATATTTATAGGATTTCCAAGGCCATGGGTGAGGTGGTAGGAATCAACGATCAAGATTGAGTATAAAGATATCAATGGTTAAATTGGAGGAGGTTGGAAAAGAGGTTGGAGGAAATGGGACATTTGTCATCTCTATGGTGACAAGTGTCAAGGGGCTTCCAAGAGAGGGGACATATGGCCCAAGAATGCCATGTGTCTCAAGGGAAGAGTATCCACACCATAGGAGGTTATGATAAGGAGGTTAGGATGTGCAAGCTAAGATAGGTCTAATTAAACCCAGGGTTAGATGGAATGGGTTAGGTTTAGAAGTGGTTAGGTTAGGAGGTTAGAAGTTAGGAGGCGTATGGGTAATTTGAATTTTAAATTTTAAATAATAGGAAAAGACTAATTAACTTTCAAGAACTCATAAATTGATTTGTTTTAATTAATTAGAATATTAGAAAAATTAATGGAAGTGGGGGGAGGGATTAATTAATTTGAATTAATTATTCAAAGGGGATTATTAAAATGAACCTATTAAATAAATCCTTAGATTTATTAATAAGTAGATGAGTGGAAGAATTTAATCAAACTGCTAATGATTTCAATTAAATTGGGGAGGGGGATTAATTAAATAATTGCTTATTTAATTAACTATCTTCAGACCATTTTTAGGTGTATACATTTTCATATGTATTTATGTATGTATGTATGTATGTATGTATGTATGTAATATATGTAAATAAATAATTTGTTTCTAGTTAGTATTTAGTTTTTGAAATATAAAGAGAAGTATAATATTGTTAAGCACACTAATATAATAAGAGGGGGGTGAACCAATATATGCCAATTTCAAATTGATTGAACATTAATTATCATTAATAACTTCTACACAGATCACAACTATCCTCAAAACCACATTATCATTAGTATCATTTACTAATCTTTCCTTACTTATCAAGTGATTTATCAAATAATGAACATAAAGACACATCTACATGAATGAACACTAGATTTATGTGGAAATTCATAAGAGAAAAACATGGGGAGAATAGTTGCTTGGACCTACTGCCCAAATCCAACCTCATAGGAATATAATAAGGAATTTACAATATGAAGTAGGTACCAAAATATTAGAGACACTAATCCCAATTATATTTGCAAGCACCAACCTACAAGAGACACCAATCCCCCAATCCAATACCTAATCACCAACTCAACATGTGAGACACCAATATAATCAGCTTGTAAACATTCTCATATAGTATGTAAGATCTTTAAATGAAACCACACACAATGATTGAGATAGTACTCATTCAACATCACCCACATACTCACACGTCAACAAACCTTTTGAATATTGACCTCAATAGCTACACTAGGTATGAACCTAGATCAAATATATATATATATGTATTACAATGGTAAATACATTCACAAGTCTGCCTAGAATATAAGTACACTATCCACAAGTCGGCCACAAGAATAAACCTTAAACGAAACATGTAATAGGCTCAATCCAAATATTACAGACATGTGTTTTTTTTCATTGATATCAAATGATGTGGTCAGGATATGTTCTTGTTCAAATATTTGTTGTATTGGATACATTGTTGAGAAGTTATTAGAGTATGGGTTGATTTGGTTTTGGTTCAGAGGTTGATATGTGTGGATATGTTCGCTATTTTTTTTTGTTACAAGGAGATTACATTGGAAATTGATTCAGTTGATAATAGTCTATTCTTAATGACGAAGGCAATTGAAAGCATGTTTTGGATGGTCCTGACTCTTTCTATTTATTAATGGTGTAAGCTTTAGGTCATAATATTGGAAATCAGGTGTGATATATGTTTGTTCTAGTAATTCAGTGAGAGGTATTCTATTATTCTCAAATTTTGATTCCCTTTTTATCCTCTGTAAGAAATTAATAACTATGTCTACAAATAGAGAGATCAAGGAAAAAGAACCTTAGAGCAACATATGACAAGGTTTTAAGAAGCTTCTACACTTTGAACTTATCCAAAGTTTAGGCGGGTATACCTCTTGTGAATGAATTCACACTTTTAAAACAGATCCATAGTAAACCAGTCCAAAACCAATGAATCCTATCGCCTTAACACAAACTGAAATAATGAAATAAAGCTTATGCTCATGTTTAGTATTGATCTACAAGAAATGTAGAAAGATAGCTACAACTAATACCAGTGCCTTGTCTAGGCTACAGAGTCATCTAAGTTAAACAAGGATTTCACAATTAAACATCTCCATGCATCTAATCACCTCCACTTCTATCAAACCCATACATGCCTGACATATATAAGAGTTTTTCCTTATTGGACTAGACAGTGTTCGTCAAATTCAAAGCCTCCAACAAAGTAACTTACTGACAAAGATATTTCCTGTGTATTTAATTTCCCTCCTGAAGAGAAAAGCTAAGGAATATATCTATTAAAGACTGCATTACAATCCATGTTCAAATGAATAACCCTAGATTACCCAAGTTGAAACTAGTAAATTATTGAAAGAAAACCAGAAGACAACACAAATTCTAAGCTCGAAAGTTCATGGTCTATATATTGATATTAAATTTTGAAAAAGATTACAAAACTCAGAATATTCTCTATAAAACTAGAAAATCCCAGATATATTTCTGCAGAGTTTCTTTTCAAATTCTTGCAATCCTTTTTTAATTAGTCCTGGTATCCATTTGTAATAGCATGGATGCATACAAGCTTCAGACCTTTTCAAAAGGTTTGTTACAACAAACTTCTTGTTTGAACAAGAAGTATCAAATCTTTTCCACTTTCTAACGGCCCCTTTCCAGTGGTTGTCATTCTGCAGCTTCTTCTTGAACCTCTGCATCCAATACAGTATATTTTCTTTTCCACTCCTAGTACACATCATCAGCAGGCCATTAGAAGTTAAAAACTTTCCCTTTTGTCTTGGCTAATCTCTTCCAAGAGTTCCTCATTTTATTTACCTCTGTATTTAGGAAACCATAGTGTGATTTAATATTTTCTATCTCCTCAATTGTTCTGACAAATAGGGAGGTATCATCTATGCTAATGATTCCCTTTATTCTTAATGATAGGATGGATTATAATTCATTAAGCCATACTTGTTTGTACTTAAATTGAACTGGACTGGCAAAACCTCCAGGGAATAATTCAAACACCTTCTTAGTGTACTCTTTCTTGTACAACTTGATCTTCCTCTTTGCATTATCTACTCCTTCTGCTAACTTTGCCAGATCCCTTGTCACATCACAAGTGGATTTGATACTGGGGTCAACCCCTACCTCATCATAAGACACACATATAAGCTCTAGGTCCTCCTCCCTAGCCTTCCACTTGTCCAAAATAGGCATTAGAACAACCTTGTCTCCATTGAGCTCATTCCACATATCCAAAACTTTACTCATATTTTTATACACCAATGATGATCCTATAGTGTCAGCAAAACTCAAAATTGTGGTCCTCACTCTCTCTTCATATTTATTTGCAAATAGGGTTTGAGCCTATTTTAGATTCTCGAACTCCTAAGGAGTGATCTCAACTGATTGGGAACTAGAAGGTGCAGGAGAAGGTGGAAATTCAATGATAGGGCTAGTAGAGGGAGGTTGTACAGGAGAAGAAGCAATCATGAATGTTGAGGACTCACCTCGATGGTATTGACCTACCAATTAGCTTCTCAAATTAGCAATAATAGTGTCTCGACTCATTACTTCTCCTTTGGCATCATTGTAGGCTTTCAGGACAGTCTCTAACTTAGTTTGGAGGACTGCCTTTTCCATTGCTTCTTTCCCTGCCACTGCAACACTGAACTTTAAAATCTCCAAGACTATGCTAGTAGCCTCCACCACTCCAGTATTTTGCACTCTCTTCACTATCATACCTCCAAGGTAGCTTGACTCTGGGGTGTCCTTTTTCTTTTTATGTTCATCTCTTTTCAGAGACCACATGACCAAAGCAGCATTATCCTTGCTGAAGGTTACTCCTTCCATAGGCTTGGTTTCTTTCTTGACTACCTCTAGAACCAAGGCATGTGCTATATCCCATTCAAGGAGGATGAGTACACCAGCCTTTGCTACCATCTCCCTTCCTTGTTCAGGAGTGATGGTCTTAAACTTAGTGACCATTTCTTGATTTATTTCCTCCTCCACCACAGATGCATCCTTGTGCGGCTTCTCACCTTTCCTCCTCTCACATTTGGCATTAAACCTATCAATATTTTGCTTCCACACAAACTGCATGAAAGCTCCTGAAGTGAAAAAATTGCTATCAGCTAAGAATTCCTCACTGGCCTGTTTAATGGTAGGATCCAGTTCTTGGACTTTGAACTCGTTGGTGGTAATGTTCATCTCAGCATCTTCTGGCTCTTGAGGCATTCCATCCTCTATTTCATCATAAGTATAAGCTATCTCCCCAAGACTCCCTAACTACAGTAATTGCTCAGTTGCTCCATGTTCATCTCCTATATGAATAGGGGATTGAGATAGGGAATACAAGGGCTCATTAGATTGCACTTCCTTTCCCACCCTTTGCTTCTTTGGGGATTCCTAAATGTCAATGACATCTTGTATTTTTCTCTTTCCTTTTGAAGTAGAGGGCTCCCCTATTGTTGGCACTAGCACGCTGTACTTGGATTTCTTATGTAAAACATAGTCACCCGAAGGGATTGCTTTAGCAGATGTAGACCTAGATAAAACTAGTCTTGCCTTCTCAAGGTTATTTTTAATCACTGCTTCCCTTTTCTCTTTCAATGTTTGCATTACATCTTCAAAACAAAGAATTAAGAATTTTGTCTTTTCCTCAAAATGGTGAAAACAAGACAAAGGGTCATAGCTGGTGTCAAATTGATGCACAAAATCTAAAGCCTTCTTATAAGCCACCCATTTCTCTTTCCTCAACTCCTGCTCATCCAAATCAAACTCATTTCTAATGAGGTCTTCAAGGAATTGGAATTGGTGAGGTCTGCCTTTACATACTGCCCTCTTCTTAAACATATCATTAAAGATTTCCTTGAGGTCAGAAAATCTTGACACTACAGTGGAAATATGGTAGGGTTGAAAGAAATCCTCAAAGCACTTCCATCCTCCTTTGGTAATCACAAACTAGTGTGTTATTGTTACTATAGGGAAAATGGTCCCTTTTCCTCTGTTAGATAGCTCTGCCTCTTGCACACTCCTAATCTGCCTAAGGATTTTTGCAATTCCTACTTTTAGTGGGACCTGATATGACAACAAAAATGGAGTGGCACTAAAACCATACACTCTGAAAACTATGGAAATAGGGTACAAGTACATGTCACCCCAATTGTGAATAATTTTGATTCCTTCAGCAAACACCTTTGGCCTAAGGAACTCCAGAAGAGCTTTGGGGACCCTTGGATTCTCTGAACATAAGAGAATTTTGATCTTGGATACAAAGCACTTATTAAACTTCAAGTAGCTAGCATCTTCTCTGTCCCATGACAACACTGTGCTCCATAGTTGAACTGGCATTTTCTCCCCATCCTTCTCTTTCACTAGATCTATTCCATTGCCAAATTAATCACCACCCTTGAATAGAAACAAATGCATAAGAAGGGAATACCATCCAAAAGGCCTATCCACCTTACCATTTTTTATCCCTATCAGGCCTTCATGGATTGCATCAGTAATATAGGGGGCATAATCAAATGTAGCAGCCAGAGAAGGATTTAAAATTTGAGCAATCATTAACATGTAATGAGTTGGCATGTTTACTTCAGCATCCTCTCCAAAAATCTGGCAGAGTGACCAATATAATCCTTTTGCTCTAAGAGTGAACAAATTTAAAGAGAAAGGCTCCATGGTTATAGGTCCTACAATAGTTAACCCACCTATTTTAGCAAAGAATTTTGTAAGAGGCCCATTCCTAAGGTGATTCATCTGTGCATTGTAAACCTAAGAAAATGATTTAAAATTAATGGGCTCCAAATAATTAGACACCTCACTGAGCCCAAATACATTTCTGAACTCAACATCATTTATTTCAATGAGGGTTTTTCCATTTATATCCCTAACACTTTTAGTAATAGGGTCACAGTTGTGTGCAATCTGAGTTAGGAGATCCACATCCATGAACACTCTAGGGACCACCAACTTACCTACATCTAACTCCCAAATAATGTTCATTGGGGCTGGGGAGTATCTCATAATAAATCTAGCCTTGAACAAACCCTAAACCCTCTTTGGACCTAAAGCATCTAGAGTTAACAAGGCCATACTAGACTCAGAATTTTCATAGAGAGCCAATTATGGGACAAGAATACCTATTTTTTAAATAGTGATAACAACGGCTCTGACTGGGGATGGTTGATCGCAATATCAACACAATAATTCAGAAACTCTTTGGAGAAATAGACCAAACACAAGCCCAAAAACAACAACTCAAAGCAAACCTAAATATATACAAACAAGGACCTACTATGCATGGACATCAAGAGAAGTAATGTTTCAGGAATTGTCCATGCACTAGAAATTCATGTACTTCATCATTCATATTCTTCAAAAAATATGAGTATTTTCCATTAAGATCACAGACCACAGAGGGTCCAATCCACATTGACTCAATTTTTTTATGCTTTCCCTTATCCTGTCCTTTTGCATTCCATTGAAGAATTACATCACCAATTTGGAACTTTCTCAATGAGGTTATCTTGTCAAATAGGTATTTAGATTGCAATTGGATCTTAAGATTCCTCTTATGGGCTAGAGTTCTGATTTATTCAACTTCCACTATCTGAATCATCCGGTTTTCCATAGGTTCATATAATTCCATGTCCTCGGCTTGCAGGAACTTATATACTAGAAGAAGGTTATTTACTGGCACCCTAGACTGTGTGCCATAAACTAATTCAAAAGGTTAGACCCCAATAGTGATAACACAATGATGAACGAATAGTACCAACCCGGTACTGAGAGGGGGGGTGAATCAGTGCAGACAAAAAGACAGTCCTAAACCAGTTTGACAATAGACACTTCAAATATATGGCAAACAGTGACACCGGTTTGAAATAGAGTGCAACCGGTAATGCTAAGAATGACTGAGACAAGCATTAACCGGTTACTCACTTATCTTTTCACTCAACTCAAGATTGCACTACCATTTCACCCTTATGCATAAGGTAATCTATCATCAGATCATAATAACAGCTAGTTCAACATGTTTTATTGACATGCATAAAACACAAAACCATCATATGCTTAACAGACAATAGGAAAGCATCGCAAGATAAAAGCATCACACATGACACACTTAATTTTCACATGGAAACCCAACTAGGAAAAACCACGGTGGGGATGAATACCCACAAGTTGTTTTTGAACTCTTTAGAAGTCTGCTCTGTTAGGAGCCTTGTCCAATTAGAGACATTACAATAGGTTCTGCTAGGAACCGATCCTGTTAGGGATCACCCGGTTAGGGGATGGCTAGAATACTCGGTTAAGGGTTAAACCTTGTTAAAGGTTACCTTGTTAGAGGATTTGAAGAACTCAATAGCTTTGAATTACCCCATTAAAGGACTTATAGCAAGCCGGTTAAGGCTACCCTGTTAAGGGATTTTCTAATTGTTGAGGTGGTTAGAGATCAACAGGTATTACAATGATCTGGTAATAGCACTCAATGCCAATGCAGATCTGCTTAAGCTCCTCTTCACCTTCTACACTTACACTCTGTAGGTATCACTTCTCTCCTTTTGGTCTGGCAAGAATCACGTATCCCTTCTCTTGGATACACACACATAATTTTTGCCAACAACCTCAGAAAGAGACACAACATCGACCTTATAGGAAAACAGATAGGTCGGTAGCATAAACCCTAAACCCTAAACCTATTAGGTTAAGGAATTTAAATGGTTTAATCCTGACCATTGAGCACACTTTATTAAATGTACCAGTTCTTGATCCAATCTCAAGACATTCTCCATCATCCATTTCCACTGATTTTATGGTGGCTGATAACCCATCACACGTTATCATTGTTTTACAGACTTCTCACATTCCCAAGGTAGATAGGAACAATCTCCTTCATGCAAGATCCTTCATGCGCACAAGGCTTACGTGGCAACATAATCTATTCTTTGTTATCATGCTAACTCATCACACAAAGTCATCGGTTGAGCCACACAGGCTTGAAGCACTTCAACCGGAAACCCTAAAGTTGAGACTACCAACCAGTAGTCATACAACACTTCCATGTGCCAGTTCCCATAACCATATGCCAGTTCACCTCGAACAAGCACACCGCTTCATTTTGGCACAAATGTCAGTTCACAGTGTTATGTTAGCTCTCTCATATGTCGGTTCTCACCTCTTCAGCATATTGACATTAATGAGAACATACAATGTCATTGTGTCCTCATACCGGTTCACATAATGCCAACAATATCCCCCTTTGGCATTGATGGCAATATGCAAAGATATCTCTCCGCTTCACATCTTCTCCCCCAATTTCTACAGATATCTTCTCTGTTTCACATCTTCTCCCCCTTTGACAACAATGCCAAAGTGGAGGCTCAAGCTTCCCTGTTCCATTATGTTGCTCCCCTTGAGGAGTAGCATCCTTCAACACATCAATCCAAAATAAATTTGACTATGCAATACCTAACTGATGTGGAGCATATGCTTTTAGTTTACCTCCTGAAGGGGAAACACCCCTAATTCACCTCTTAAGTACATAAATGTAATCTTTGGGAGAGGCTTGGTGAATATGTCTGCCAACTGCTCCTTACTGGAAATATGTTCTAGTGCAATCTCTTTGTTATGAACCTTTTACTTTAAGAAATGATACTTAAGCTCAAAGTGCTTGGTTCTAGAATGTAAAACCAGATTCTTGGAGATATTAATTGCACTAGTATTGTCACAAAATATACTTACCGGTTCAGATACAGGAACTTTCAAGCCATTTAATACATGCTTCATCCAAATTGTTTGAGTGCAGTTCATGAAAGCTGCAACATACTCTGCTTCTGCTATAGACTGAGAGATACAACTCTACTTCTTACTCATCCATTTGACCAGTCTACCACCGAGAAAGAATGCACCACCTATTGTGCTTTTCTAGTCATCTATATTGCCTGCCCAATCAACATCTATGTATACTTTCAAGTTGAAATCCTTGCTATAAGGATACCATAATCCATAGTCAATAGTTCCCTTCAAATACCTAAGAATCCGCTTGACTGCAACCAAGTGAGATTCTCTTGGGCTTTTCTGGAATCTTACAGTAATGCCAACTACATGTGCAATATCCGGTCTACTATGCACTACATAATGCAACTTACCAATCATTGATCGGTATTCCTTCTCATCAACCAATTCTGAGTCATCTTCTTTAGATAGTTTACAACCGGTCACCATCGAAGTACCAACCAGTTTTCTATCTTCCATGCCAAAGGTCTTCAACACCTCTTTGACATACTTGGACTATGTTATAAAGATTTCATCCTTCATCTGTTGGATCTGCAGTCCAATGAAGAATTTAATCTCCCCTATGAGTGACATTTAAAACTCTTTCTTCATCTCATCTGCAAACTCATGACTCATCTTGTCATCTCCACCAAAGATAATGTCATCAACAAATACCTCACAGACCAAGATCTGATCTCCTTCAAAATTCAAGTAGATATTACTATCTTCACTTGTTCTCTCAAATCCAATCTTCACAATATGAGAATGCAGACATTCATACCATGCCCTAGGTGCCTACTTTAGTCCATATAAGGCTTTGTGTAGCCTACATACCATGTCACTGTCTTCAGATAGGGAAACCCATCCAGTTGCTCAATATACACCTCCTCTTCAAGTACATCGTTTAGGAATGTAGATTTTACATCCATTTGATATACTTTGAAACCTTTAAAAGCTGCATATGCAAGAAGCATTTGGACTCCTTCCAATCTAGCTATAGTAGCAAAGGTTTCTCCATAATCTTCTCCTTCTTTTTGAGCATATCCTTTGCACACTAATCTGGCTTTGTTCCTAATCACTATGCCATCCTCACTCAGCTTATTTCTAAAAAGCCATTTAGTACCAATGACATTTTTGTGCTCTGGTCTGGGTACCAAAGACCATGTACCAGTTTTCTCTATCTGATCAAGTTCCTCTTCTATTGCCTTGATCCAGTCTTCATCCTTATATGCCTCTTTGAATGATTTAGGCTCAAATTCAGGATCATACAAGAGTTTTCTCTGACCTTTCTTCTTGTAAGGATTCCTGCATCCTTATCTCCTATGATCTTCTTAGGATCATGATTTAGCTTGACATACCAAGGAATGGTATTGATAGATTCCTCTTGCTTTTCTTCTTCATCCTCATCTCCATCAGTATCAGCATCTACATTTTTTGGTGTAGGAACATTATTACTGGTACTCAGTTGGCTATCAACCGGTTCCTAGAAGGTTGCAACTGGTTCATTTACCGCTTGCTCACTGTCAGTTTCCTCAGTTTTCTCAGAGGTTTCATCAACTCTTACATTGATGCTTTCCATAATTCTCTGAGTCCTATTGTTGAAACACTTGAGAGCTTTGCTCTTGGTGGAATATCCTAGGAATATTCCCTCATCACATTTTCCATCAAATTTGCTCTGGTGCTCACTCCTCTTGATGTAACATTTGCTACCAAACACTCTAATGTAGCTAACCACAGGTGTCTTATAGGTCCAATATTCATAAGGAGTTTTATCCTTACCTTTCTTGATGAGTACTCGGTTCATTATGTAGACTACAGTGCTCACCACTTCTCTCCAAAAGGTGTGAGCTACCTTTCCTTGAATCAACATAGTTCTAGATACTTCAACCATAGTCTGGTTATTCCTTTCTGCTAGGCCATTCTGCTATGGAGTCTGGGGGGTAGACAATTGCCTCTTGATGCCATGTTCTTCATAGTACTTGTTGAATTCACTAGAAGTGAATTCCCCTCCTTGATCAGTTCTCAGGCACTTGATCCTTTTACCGCTTTCCTTCTCCACTAATGCTCTGAAAGCTTTGAACTTTACAAAGGCTTTAGACTTGTCTTTCAACAATGTGACCCACATCATTCTTGAGCAGTCATCAGTGAGAATCATGAAGTACCTATCATCCTGCACACTTCTAGTTTTCATAGGACCACACAAATCGGTATGCACAAGATCAAGCAAGTTGTCAGTAGTGAAAGATTTACCTTTAAAGGTTGAGGAAGACATTTTCCCCAATTGACACTCTCTGCACAAGGTATTATCCGGTTTTCTTAGCATTGGCAACCCTCTAACTGCCTTGATCTTACTAGCCTTCACAATGTTATCAAAGTTTACATGGCAGAGTCTCCTATGCCATATCCAGCTATCATCAAATTTAGCCATAAGACATGTACTTATATTTGCATTCAGCTGAAATAGGTTACCTTTGGTCTACATTCTGGTGGCCACCAATTCACCATTCTTTCCTTTGATTCCACAAACTCCATTCTTGAATTCCAGAGTGAGGCCACTATCATTCAGCTGGGCAACACTCAGAAGTTTGTGTCTAAGACCATCAACCCAATACACATTGTCAGCACTACTCTTTCCATTCAGAGAGATGGACCCTCTACCTTTGACCATGCATGGTGCATCATTGCCAAAGGGAACCACACCACCATCATACTCCTCCAAGGATAAAAACTTGCTCTAGTCACCAGTCATATGGTGAGAACAACCACTGTCAATGATCCACTCATTGGAATTATCAAACCGGGAGACAAGAGCCTTCTTGTCTGACACATCTTCCTTGATAGAAACAAACACAATATCTTCATCTTCTTCATCCTCTGATTCTTCATCTATGACACCTTCATCAACTGCCACAAAACAGTTTCTCCAGTTTCCTCCTTTGAATTTCTTGAACCTTTCCAGTTTGTCGTTGTTGTTGCTATTAGGATAGTTTACAACAATATGTCCTATCTGGTTACAAGAAAAGCATTTCAAAGGTAGCTTACCTCTATATTTGTCAGTTCCTTTAGGAAGTTTCTTGGAAAGGAGAGCTTCAAATGCCATCAGAATCTCCTCATCATCCATTTCTCTGCCTTGTCTTGGTTCACTACTAGTGCTAGCTTCTTTTCCTTTTCTGGATGGTACTATAGAAGCTTTAAAAGTTGATTCAATCTTTTGACATTGCCATCAAAACTATTTAGCTCATAGGTTGTCAACTTTGCAATGATGGAGTCTAGGGATACCTTAGTCTTGTCTATTGATCTTAGCTCCTGAATAGCAGCAACCCTTATTTCATAGACCCGTAATAGGGATCTCAGGAATTTGCTTACCACAGTGGAATCTTCTATTTTACCACCTGCACTCTTGATATCTCCAACAACTATTTTGATTTTTATTCCATACTATTGAATGGTCTCACCTTCAACCATCCGCATATCTTCAAACTTCCCTCTAAGGCTTTCTTCCTTAGCTTGTTTTACATGCTCATCACCACCATAGATATTTTCAAGAGTATCCCATACCTCTCTGGGATTTACCTTATCGTGAACATCAATAAACTCAATGTTAGATAAACTACTAATTAGGGCTTCCATGACTTTCCCATTCTCTTGCATCTCTCTCTTTTGGTCATCGGTAAGGGTACCAGTAGGAGCAACATAGGCAGTCTCAACATAGCTCCAGTGTTGAGCACCCATGCTTCTGATGTATATCTTCATTTTGTTTTTCCATATACTGAAATTTTCTCTGTTAAACTTTGGACCTTCCCTCTTCATCATTAGACTGGGATCTTTACCTCAAGTGGTTAAGATTATAGCACAGAGGACCTGGAGGACGCTCTGATACCAATTGATAGCACAATGATGAATGGATAGTACTAACCTAGTACTGAGAGGGGGGGGTGAATCAGTGCAGACAAAAATATAGTCCTAAACCAGTTTGACAACAAACACTTCAAATGACTGGCAAACAGTGACACCGGTTTGACATAGAGTGTGATCGGTAAAGCTAAGAATGACTGAGACAAGCATTAACCAGTTACTCACTTAGCTTTTCACTCAACTCAAGACTACACTACCATTTCACCCTTATGCATAAATAGGTAATCTATCATCAGATCATAATAACAGCTAGTTCAACATGTTTTATTGACAGGCATAAAACACAGAACCATCATATGCTTGACAGACAATAGGAAAGCATCACAAGATAAAAGCATCACACATGACACATGTATTTTTCACGTAGAAACCCAACTAGGAAAAACCACAGTGGGGATGAATACCCACAAGCTATTTTTGAACTCTTTAGAAGTCCACTCTTTTAGGAGCCTTGTTCGGTTAGAGACATTACAATAGGTTCTGCTAGGAACGGATCCTGTTAGGTATCACCTGGTTAAGGGATGGCTAGAATACCCGGTTAAGGGTTAAACCCTATTAAAGGTTATCTTGTTAGAGGATTCGAAGAACTCAATAGCTAAAGGATTCTAACTCAATAGCTTTGAATTACCCTGTTAAAGGATTTGCAGCAAGTCGGTTAAGGCTACCCTATTAAGGGATTTTCCAACTGCTGAGGTGGTTAGAGATCAACAGGTATTACAATGATTCGGTAACAGCACTCACTGCCAATACAAATCTTCTTAAGCTCCTCTTCACCTTCTGCACTTACACCCTGTAGGTATCACTTCTCTCCTTTTGGTCTGGCAAGAATCATGTATCCATTCTCTTGGATACACACACACAACTTTTGCCAATAACCTTAGAAAGAGACACAACATTGACCTTATAGGAAAATAGATAGGTCGATAGCATAAACCCTAAACCCTAAACTTGTTAGGTTAAGGAATTCAAACAGTTCAATCCTGACCGTTGAGCACACTATATTAAATGCAGCAGTTCTTGATCCAAACTCAAGACATTCTCCATTTTCCATTAACATCGATTTTATGGTGATTGATAACCCATTACACATTATCACCATTTTACAGACTTCTCACATTCTCGAGGTACATAGGAACAACCTCCTTCATGCAAGATCCTTCACGCGCACAAGGCTTACGTGGCAACATGATCTATTCTTTGTTATCATGCTAACTCATCACACAAAGTCATCGATTGAGCCACACAGGCTTGAAGCACTTCAACCGGAAACCCTAAAGTTGAGACTACCAACCGGTAGTCATACAACCCTTCCATAACCATGTGCCAGTTCCCATAACCATATGCCGGTTCACCTTGAACAAGCACACCGCTTCACTTTGGCACAAATGTCGGTTCACAATGTTATATTGGTTCTCTCATATGCTGGTTCTTACCTCTTCAGCATATTGACATCAATGAAAACATACAATGTCATTATGTCCTCATACCGATTCACATAATGCCAACAAATAGCCTTCTTGGCAGTAACCCTAACAACCCATAAAGCCAATTTTAACTTTTGGTCCCAAGACCTTTTATTCTCTTCTAGGATTTTCTTGATAATATTCAAGAGGCTCTTGTTACTAGATTTAGTCTGCCCATTACCCTGAGGATGATAAGGTGAAGAGTAAGACATGATTATTCCATGACTAGTGCAAAATTCAACAAACTCTTTTGACTTGAAGCTCATGGCATTATCCTTTACTAGTTTTATAGGGACTTTGAATCTAGTTATAACATTATCCATCAGAAAGTCAATAACAACCTTACTTCTAGCTCTCCTGGTGGGTATAGCTTCAATCCATTTAGTAAAATAGTCAGTAGCTACTATAATCCACCTATGACCTCTTCCTGATTTCTCAACAATCTCTCCAATAAAATTAATGCCCCATTGAACAAAAGGGGCTTCCACTGTGATTGGGTTAAGGGGTAAAGCTCCTTCATACTTCAATTTGGATGAAAACATCTAGCATTGGTCACATCTCTTGACATATTCATGAGAATCCTTAAACAAACTAGGCCAATAGTACCCAACCCGAACTATCTTACCAGCAGTTGTCTTAGCAAAGTAATGACCTCCACATACTCCATCATGCATTTCAATTAACACTCTCTTAGCCTGGGATTCATCCAAAAACATTAGTAATGCCCCATCTCTATTTCTCCAAAACAAATCACCCTGAACAAGGACATACTTCTGTGACTTCAACTTCAGAGTTCTTCTCTGATTATGTGTTATTCTTTCTAAAAATGTTGCATCCCTTAAAAATGTATTATCTCTGAGTACCAGGGTTATTTTTCAATACTAGTGACCAGGATGTTCTCAACTTCAACATTATTTATTTCAACATCAAGAAGGTTTGACTTGGCCATGAGCTTGGCAAGGCCTAGACCTCTCACTAACTTGGTGATCTTTATTTCCAAATCAAACTTCTGGATAATGTTTATCCATTTGCATCTCTTACCTGTGACCTCAGACTAGGATAAGATGTCTTTAACAGCAACATGTGGGACATATGCAACTACTTGTCCATTTACAAAATATGGCCTAAAATCTTTGACAACTTTGACCAAAGTATATGCTTTCTTCTCCATGATTTCATATTTTAATTTTGCGGACTGTAGAGATTTACTATGAAAGGCTATGGGGTGTTCATATCCTTCATTATCCTTTTGCAAAAGGACTGCAGCCACTATGTGATATGAAGCAAAAGAAAACAAAGAGAAAGGCTTACTATAATCAAGGGATTTCAATACTGGGGCCTCCTAGATAGCCTTTTTGATCTCAGTAAAAGCCTTTGAAGCTTCTTGATCCTAGCAGAATTTTGTATCCTTTTTAAGGAATTTAACAATGGGCTTAACTATCTCTGCAAAATTTGCAATAAATCTTCTAACAAAATTAACTTTGCCCAAGAAAGATTGGATACCTTTAACATTCTTTGGTTCAAGCACATTGTTATTGCCTCTATTCTTTCAGGGTCTATTCTTACTCCTTCTTTAGAGACAATATGCCCTAGCAGCTTTCCTTCAGTAATAGAAAAATGACACTTCTTAGGATTTAAAGATACCCCAAATTCCAAAGCCTTACTAAAAACCTGTTCTAAATGTCCACAATGGTTATCCACTCTTTTGGAAAAGCATGTTAAATCATCCTGATATACTACCATGATGATATTGATGAATTCTTTGAAAGCTAAATCCATTGCCCTCTGAAATGTAGCTCCAGCATTCTTCAAACCAAAAGGCATTATGACATACACATAAGTTCCCCAAGGGGTGGTGAAAGTAGTTTTGAATTATTCTGATTCCTTTACCAACCTAGTTATACCTTGAGAACCCATCCATCATTGAAGCCAGTCACCCTTTGCAACATAGCTTCCATATTAGGAGAAGAATAATTATCCCTCAAGGAAGCAACATTTAGGTTCCTAAAGTCAACACAGAGTCTTATGTCTCCATTTTTCTTTCTCACCGTGACCAAATTTGAGACCCATGAGGAGTGCCTTATAGGCTTAATAATTCCCCCTTCCCTTAATTTGGTTAGTTCTTGCTGCATCTTTGATTCCAGCAGGGGGTTAATAGGTCTTTGCTTTTGTCTAAAAGGCTTAGCATCTAGAAGCAAAGGGACTTCATGCTGAAACGGATCTTGTCTATATGTCTTTAGATCTTCATAAGACCAAGAAAATACATGCTTATACTTCTTTAATAAATTAATGAGATTCACTCTGACATGAGGAGGTAAATTTTTCCCAATATATACCAACTTAGGGGATGATTATGTCCCTAAGTTTACTTCCTCTAACTCATCCAGCTTAGTGGTTGATTGCTGGTGCAGATGACTGTTATTGTAACTAAACATACCTTCAAGCTCTACCAACCCTTTAGGTATTTCATTAGTCTCTAATTGTACCAAGTCATTCCTAAATACAATTTCTCTATTGTCAACTACTTCCACCAAGGCATTGCAGTCAATTCTTTGCACATCGTAGTCATCAATGCGCAATATAAACTTGAGAATATCTTCATCATCAGCAAACACTTGCCAATTATATACATTGTTAGGAATGGCAGGCCTAGCTTTTACTTCAACTGTGGATATACCGGTTAGTGTTGCATCATCATTCTTTAATGCAACATCCGCTAAAAATTCTGCCATGATATTTTTGGATCTTACTATCCAATTTATAGATAATGCACTAAAATGCTCAATGACATCCCATACTACATGCTTGTATCTTTTCAATCTATCATTCTTAGATGCATACTTGGCCCTAACTTGAGAGACAACCAATTCTGAGTTTCCTAATAGTTTTAACAATTGAATTCCATGCCTTTTTGCAACTTCAAGCCCCAATAGCAGAGCTTCATATTCGGCAGTATTATTTGTACATTGGAAGGCTAAAAAGAAGGAATACTTGAAAGTCATACCTGATGGGGATACAAAGAGAACTCCTACTCTAGATCCTTCTTTAGAACAAGCTCCATCAAAATACATTTGCCACAAACCATGATGTTGAGATTCTAATTCAGTCACAATGGAGTCAGTATTCGTCAATTGGGGTAATGTTGGTTGTAATCTAAAATTATCAAGATCCACATCAATCATACAGTTGAGCATGTTAGGATCTACTTTCTCAATTACCTTGGGGGCATGTGGTTCTCTATACAATTTGACTTGATTTCCATTAATTGGGATGGTAGCATATGACAAATCCAACTGAACATTTCCACCCATTGCTGCAGCCCACTGCCTGGATAATAACATGCCATAATGAGGCTTGGTGTGAGTTACAATAACATCCAGAAACTGTATTTGGGAATGACTTGGTTCAATTAGAGACTAATGAAATACCTAAAGGATTGGTAGAGCTTGAAGGTATGTTCAGTTACAATGACAGTCATCTGCACTAGCAATCAACCACTAAGCTAGATGAGTTAGAGGAAGTAAACTTAGGGACAAAATCATCCCCTAAGTTGGTATATATTGGGAAAAAGTTGCCTCCTCATGTCAGACTGAATCTTATTAATTTATTAAAGAAGTATAAGCATGTATTTGCTTGGTCTTATGAAGATCTAAAGGTGTATAGACAAGATCTATTTTAGCATGAAGTCCCTATGCTTGTAGATGCTAAGCCTTTTAGATAAAAGCAAAGACCTATTAAGCCCCTACTAGAATCAAAGATGCAACAAGAACTAACCAAATTAAGGGAAGGGAGAATTATTAATCCTATAAGGCACTCCTCATGGGTCTCAAATTTGGTCCCAGTGAGAAAGAAAAATGGGGACATAAGACTATGTGTTGACTTTAGGAACTTGAATGTTGCTTCCTTGAGGGATAATTATTCTTCTCCTAATATGGAAGTTATGTTGCAAAGGGTGACTAGCTATGACGTATTGTCAATGATGGATGGGTTCTCAGGGTATAACCAGGTGTTGGTAAGGGAATCAGAATAATTCACAACTGCTTTCACCACCTCTTAAGGAACTTATGTGTATGTCAGAGTGCCTTTTGGTTTGAAGAATGTTGCAGCTACATTTCAGAGGGCAATGGATGTAGCTTTCAAAGAATTCATCAATATCATCATGGTAGTATATCACGATGATTTAACATGCTTTTCCAAAAGAGAAAATGACCATTGTGGACATTTAGAACAAGTTTTCAGTAAGGCTTTGGAATTTGGGGTATCTTTAAATCCTAAGAAGTGTCATTTTGTTATTACTAAAGGAAAGCTGCTAGGGCATATTGTCTCTAAAGAAGGAGTAAGAATAGACCCTGAAAGAATAGAGGCAATAAACAAGTGCTTGAACCAAAGAATGTTAAAGGTATCCAATCTTTCTTGGGAAAAGTTGATTTTGTTAGAAGATTTATTCCAAATTTTGCAGAGATAGTTAAGCCCATTGTTAAACTGCTTAAAAAGGATACAAAATTCTGCTGGGATCAAGAAGCTTCAAAGGCTTTTACTGAGATCAAAAAGGCTATCTAGGAGGCCCCAGTATTGAAATCCCCTGATTATAGTAAGTCTCTCTCTTTGTTTTCTTTTGCTTCATATCACACAGTGGTTGCAGTCCTTTTGCAAAAGGATAATGAAGGATATGAACACCCCATAGCATTTTATAGTAAATCTCTATAGGCCGCAGAATTAAAATATGAAATCATGGAGAAGCAAGCATATCCTTTGGTCAAAGTTGTCAAAGCTTTTAGGCCATATCTTGTAAATGCACAAGTAGTTGCATATGTCCCACATGTTGATGTTAAAGACATCTTATCCCAGTCTGAGGTCATAGGTAAGAGATGCAGATGGATAAAAATAATCCACGAGTCTGATTTGGAAATAAAGATCACCAAATTAGTGAGAGGTCTAGGCCTTTCCAAGCTCATGGCCGAGTCAAACCTTCTTGATGTTGAAATAAATAATGTTGAAGATGAGAACATCCTAGTCACTAGTATTGAAAAACAGCCCTGGTACTTAGAGATAATACATTTTTTAAGGGATGCAACATTTTTAGAAAGAATAACACATAATCAAAGAAGAAATCTGAAGTTAAAGTCACAGAAGTATGTCCTTGTTCAGGGTGATATGTTTTGGAGAAATAGAGATGGGGCATTACTAATGTATTTGGAGGAATCCCAAGCTAAGAGACTATTAACTTAAATGCATGATGGAGTGTGTACAACTGCTGGTAAGATAGTTTGGGTTGGGTACTATTGGCCTACTTTGTTTGAAGATGCTCATGAATATGTTAGGAGATGTGACCCATGCCAGAATTTTTCATCCAAATTGAAGTATGAAGGAGCTTTACCCCTTAACCCAGTCACAGTGGAAGCCCCTTTTCTCCAATGGGGCATTGATTTTATTGGAGAGATTGTTGAGAAATCAGGAAGAGGTCATAGGTGGATTATAGTAGCTACTGACTATTTTACTAAATGGATTGAAGCTATACCCACTAGGAGAGCCACAAGTAAGGTTGTTATTGACTTTCTAATGGATAATGTTATAACTAGATTCAGAGTCCCTCTAAAACTAGTAATGGATAATGCCATGAGCTTCAAGTCAGAAGAGTTTGTTGAATTTTGCACTATTCATGGAATAATCATGTCTTACTCTTGACCTTATCATCCTCAGGGTAATGGGCAGGCTGAATCTAGTAACAAGAGCCTCTTGAATATTATCAAGAAAATCCTGGAAGAGAATAAAAGGTCTTGGGACCAAAAGTTAAAATTGGCTTTATGGGCTGACAGGGTTACTATCGAGAAGGCTATTGGGGTCTCGCCTTTTGAATTAGTTTATGGCACATAGTCCAGGGTGCCAGTAAATAACCTTCTTCCAGTATATAAGCTCTTGCGAGTTGAGGAAATGGAATTATCTGAACCTATGGAAAACCAGATGATTCAGATAGTGGAAGTTGATGAAATCACAACTCTAGCCCATAAGAGGAATCTTAAGATCCAATTACAGTCTAAATACCTATTTGACAAGATAACCTCATTGAGAAAGTTCCCAATCAGTGATGTTAATCTTCAATGGAATGCAAAAGGACATGATAAGGGAAAGCATAAAAAATTTGAGTCATTGTGGATTGGTCCTTCTGTGGTCTGTGATCTTAATGGAAAAGACTCATATTTTTTGAAGAATATGAATGATGAAGTAAAGGAATTTCCAGTGCATGGACAATTCCTGAAACATTACTTCTCTTGATGTCCATGAATAGTAGGTCCTTGTTTGTATATATTTAGGTTTGCCTTAAGTTGTTGTTTTTGGGCTTGTGTTTGATTTGTTTCTCCAAAGAGTTTCTGAATTCTTGTGTTGATCTTGCGATCAACCATCCCCAGTCAAATCCGTAGTTATCACTATTTAAAAAATGTGTATTCTTGTCCCATAATTGGCTAAGTCTATGAAAATTCTGAGTCTGGTATGGCCTTGTTACCTCTAGATGCTTTAGATCCAAAGAGGGTTTAGGGTTTGTTCAAGGTTGGATTTAGTATGAGACACTCCCCAGCCCCAATGAATAGTATTTGGGAGTTAGATGTAGGTAAATTGATGGTCCCTGGAGTGTTCATGGATGTGGATCTCCTAACTTAGATTGCACACAACTATGACCCTATTACTAAAAGTTTTAGGGATATAAATGGAAAAACCCTCATTGAAATAAATGATGATGAGTTCAAAAATGTATTTGGGCTCAGTGGGGTGTCTAATTATTTGGAGCCCATTAATTTTAAATCATTTTCTTAGGTTTACAATGCACAGAGGAATCACCTTAGAAATGGGCCTCTTAAAGAATTCTTTGTTAAAATAGGTGGGTTGACTGTTGTAGGACCTAGTACCATGGAGCCTTTCTCTTTAAATTTGTTCACTCTTAGAGAAAAAGGATTATATTGGTCACTCTGCCAGATTTTTGGAGAGGATGCTGAGGTAAACATGCCAACTCATTACATGTTAATGATTTCTTAAATTTTAAATCTTTCTTTGGCTATTACATTTGATTATGCATCCCTATATTACTGATGCAATCCATGAAGACTTGATAGGGATAAAAAATGGTAAGGTGGATAGGCCTTTTGGATGGTATTCCCTTCTTATGCATTTGTTTCTATTCAAGGGTGGTGATTACTTTGCCAATGGAATGGATCTAGTAAAAGAGAAGGATGGGGAGAAAATGTCAGTTCATCTATGGAGCACAGTGTTCTCATGGAATAGAGAAGATGCTAGCTACTTGAAGTTTGATAAGTGCTTTGCATCCAAGATCATAATTCTCTTATGTTCAGAGAATCCAAGGGTCCCCAAAGCTCTTCTGGAATTTCTTAGGCCAAAGGAGTTTGCTGAAGGAATAAAAATTATTCACAATTGGGGTGACACGTACTTGTACCCTGTTTCCACAGTTTTCAGAGTGTATGGTTTCAGAAGCACTCCATTTTTGTTTCCATATCAGGTCCCACTAAAAGTGGGAATTGTAGAAATCCTTAGGCAAAATGGGAGTGTGCAAGAGGCAGAGCTATCTAATAAAGGAAAAGGGACCATTTTCCCTACAATAACAATAGCACACCAGTTTGTGATTACCAAAGGAGGATGGAAGTGCTTTGAGGATTTCTTTCTACCCTACCATTTGTCCACTGTAGTGTCAATATTTTCTGACATCGAGGATTTCTTTAATAATATGTTTAGGAAGAGGGCAGTATGCAAAGGCAGACCTCCCCAATTCCAATTCCCTGAAGACCTCATCAGAAATGAGTTTGATTTGGATGAGCAGGAGTTGAGGAAAGAGAAATGGGTTGCCTATAAGAAGGCTTTAGATTTTGTGCATCAATTTGACACCAGCTATGACCCTTTGTCCAGTTTTCACCCTTTTGAGGAAAATACAAAATTCTTAATTCTTTGTTTTGAAGATGTAATGCAAATATTGAAAGAGAAAAGGGAAGTAGTGATTAAAAATAACCTTGAGAAGGCAAGACTAGTTTTATCTAGGTCTACGTCTGCTAAAGCAATCCCTCTGGGTGACTATGTTTTACATAAGAAACCCAAGTACAGCGTGCTAGTCCCAACAACAAGGGAGCCTTCTACTTCAAAAGGAAAGAGAAAAATACAAGATGTCATTGACATTCAAGAATCCCCAAAGAAGAAAAGGGTGGGAAAGTAAGTGCAATCTAATGAGCCCTTGTATTCACCATCTCAATCCCCTATTCATATAGGAGATGAACAGGCAGCATCTGAGCAATTATTGCAGTTAGGGAGTCTTGGGGAGATAGCTTATACTTATGATGAAATAGAGGATGGAATGCCTCAAGAGCCAGAAGATGTTGAGATGAACATTACCACCAAAGAGTTCAAAGGCCAAGAACTGGATCCTACCATTAAACAGGCCAGTGAGGAATTCTTAGCTGATAGCAATTTTGTCACTTCAGGAGCTTTCATGCAGTTTGTGTGGAAGTAGAATATTGATAGGTTTAATGTCAGATGTGAGAAAAGGAAAGGTGAGCAGCCCCACAAAGATGCATCTATGGTGGAGGAGGAAATAAAGCAAGAAATGGTCACTGAGTTTAAGACCATCACTCCTAAGCAAGGAAGGGAGATGGTAGTAAAGGCTGGTGTACTCATCCTCCCTGAATGGGATATAGCAGATGCCTTGGTTCTAGAGGCAATCAGGAAAGAAACCAAGCCTATGGAAGGAGTAACCTTCAGCAAGGATAATACTGCTTTGGTCATGTGGTCTCTAAAAAGAGATGAAAATAAAAAGAAAAAGGATACCCCGGAGTCAAGCTACCTTGGAGTTATGATAGTGAAGAGAGTGCAAAATACTGGAGTGGTGGAGACTGCTAGCACAGTCTTAGAGACTGCAAATTTTAGTGTTGCAGTGGCAGAGAAAGAAGCAATGGAAAAGGCAGTCCTCCAAACTAAGTTAGAGACTGTCCTAAAAGCCTACAATAATGCCAAAGGAGAAGTAATGAGTTGAGATGCTATTATTGCTAATTTGAGAAGCCAATTGGCAGGTCAATACTATCGAGGTGAGTCCTCAACATTCATGATTGCTTCTTCTCCTGCATAGCCTCCCTCTACTAGCCCTATCATTGAATTTCCACCTTCTCCTGAACCTTCTAGTTCCCAATCAGTTGAGATCACTCCTCAGGAGTTCGAGAATCTAAAAAAGGCTCAAACCCTATTTGCAAATAAATATGAAGAGAGAGTGAGGGCCACAATTTTGAGTTTTGCTGACACTATAGGATCATCATTGGTGTATAACAATATGAGTAAAGTTTTGGATATGTAGAATGAGCTCAGTGGACACAAGGTTATTCTAATGCCTATTTTGGACAAGTGGAAGCCTAAGGAGGAGGACCTAGAGCTTATATGTGTGTCTTATGATGAGGCAGGGGTTGACCCCATTATCAAATCCACTTGTGATGTGACAAAGGATCTGGAAAAGTTAGCAGAAGGAGTAGATAATGCAGAGAGGAAGATCAACTTGTACAAGAAAGAGTACACTAAGCAAGTGTTTGAATTATTCCTTGGAGGTTTTGCCAATCCAGCTCAATTGAAGTTCAAACAAGTATGGCTTAATGAATTAGAATCCATCCTATCATTAAGAATAAAGGGAATCATTAGCACAGATGATACCTCCCTATTTGTCAGAACAATTGAGGAGATAGAAAAGATTAAATCACACTATGGTTTCCTAAATGCAGAGGTAAATAAAATGAGGAACTCTTGGAAGAGATTAGCCAAGACAAAAGAGTAAGTTTTTAGCTTCTCATGGCTTGTTGATGATGTATACTAGGAGTGGAAAAGAAAATATAATGTGCTAGATGCAGAGGTTGAAGAAGAAGCCGCAAAATGAGAACCGCTGGAAAGGGACCATTAGAAAGTGGAAAAGATTTGATACTTCTTGTTCAAACAAGAATTTTGTTGTAACAAACCTTTTGAAAAGGTCTGAAGCTTGTATGCATCCATGCTATTATAAATGGATACCAGGACTAATTAAAAAAGTATCACAAGAATTTGTAAAGAAACTCTGCAGAAATATATCTGGGATTTTCTAGTTTTACAGACAATATTCTGAGTTTTATAATCCTTTTCAAAATTTAATATCAATATATAGACCATGAACTTTAGGGCTTAGAATTTGTGTTGTCTTCTGGTTTTCTTTCAATAATTTACTATTTTCAACTTGGGTAATCTAGGGTTATTCATTTGAACATGGATTGTAATGCAGTCTTTAATAGATGTGTTTCTTAGCTTTTCTCTTCAAGAGGGAAATTAAATACACAGGAAATATCTCTGTCAGTAAGTTACTTTGTTGGAGGCTTTGAATTTGATGAACATTATCTAGTCCAATAAGGAAAAACTCTTATATATGTCAGGCATGTATGGGTTTGATAGAAACCAAGGTGATTAGATGCATGGAGATGTTTAATTGTGAAATCCTTATTTAACTTAGATGACTCTGTATCCTTGACAAGGCACTAGTATCAGTTGTAGCTATCTTTCTACATTTCTTGTAGATCAATACTGAACATGAGCATAAGATTTATTTCATTATTTCAGTTTGTGTTAAGGCGATAGGATTCATTGGTTTTGGACTAGTTTACTGTGGATCTGTTTTAAAAGTGTGAATTCATTCACAAGAGGTATACCCGCCTGAACTTTGGATAAGTTCAAAGTGTAGAAGGTTCTTAAAACCTTGTCATATGTTGCTCTAAGGTTCTTTTTCCTTGATCTCTCTATTTGCAGATAGAGTTATTAATTTCTTACAGGGGATAAAAAGGAAATCAAAATTTGAGAACAACATATTCTTTTGGTTTGGTCCTACACGTTAGATGTTGTTTTAGGATTGGTCTATGTTTCATGTTTTATATGTTTGGCCCAGTTGCATATCTTGGGTCGAAAAAGTGTCTACACATTACAATCTATCTTTTGGCTGACTTGGTGAGAATGCTTTTGTTCTGGTTTAATATATATATGATGATTTGATGAAAAGAAGTGTGTGGATGTGAGTGATGTGAGCAAGTTTTTTGATAATTAATATGCGAGATATGTGTGTAAGGATGTTGATGTGATGATATTGCAGTGTAGAAGTGATAGTGGATGTAAGTTTTGTGAACCGAAAGGTCTGGTGATCCAGATATTTTAGTGAGAGAAATGTTTGAGCTTTAATAGTGATTGTAATCATCATATGGAGATGCTTCTATTTATACAGTTTCATTTTCTGATATCTGTAATTTTGTATCTCATCCTGAGTGTAGTTAGTTTTAGGTCTTGCAAGCCCTTTTTGTATCTTGCCCAATGAGAAATTAGCCTTGGTGTGCAATTTGGAGAAATTAGCAAGCTATCTTTTATAATCATTTTTATATAGTAAATTATCTTGTGGGTTAAACTCCCACCATGGTTTTTCCTTGTTTGGGTTTTCCACGTATAAATATTTGGTGTTCTTGTGTGATTTCTTATACCACTGTTGCATAATTCTTCTTGGTATGGTTAAGTGGATTAAAATTATTAATTGTGTTATTGAGTTTTGGAATTTTATTTTTTTTATTCACCCCCCTCTCAGCATCCAATGTGTGTTCAATAATTGGTATCAGAGTGAGGTTCCTCTTGACTAAGCTTAACCACTTTAGGTAGATCTAGTGTCTTGAACACTATGTTTGAAGAAGAGCTAAGTGATATGGATGCTTTAGATCAAGGTGATTGGGATGATGTTGAAGGAGTTTTTGACATAGAGGGAGAACTAAAGTCTATGTTTGACAATCTAGATGTTGGCAATTTGGAGGAATTGATTATGTGTTGCATTGATGTCAACACTAGTTGTTTTGTTGTATATCAGGTTCCAGTAGAGTTGTTGGATTATGATGTTAATCTGGAGATCTTCTCTGGTATGTTTCAACTTGTGGAATTGGTTTGGATTTGTTATGCATGTGTTCCTAATGCATATCACATTTAGTTGGTTCAGGATTTGATGATCCGAAAGCTATCATTTGTTCTAGTAATCCGTTTAGTTATCAGTAAGGGTGTTACCAACAAAGTTTTGTTGAAGATCTTTTGATGAATCCGATAAGTGGTGTTGGTGCGGCTTCTAGAAGGTTATCAGGATGCTAATGGTTATCTTGTTTGTGTTCGAGTTGATCGATGGTGTTTCATTTGTCTTATGCCAACCTATTATAGGCCCAGGCTTATTATGTTAGGTTATGGACCGGTTTATGTAATGTGTTGGTTGATGCTCCCGATGCATTACCGGTTGGATTTATTGATTGGTTTATGTTGTTTCAGTCTTAGGCCGAATTGGTTTATCATTGGTTTGTGGGATTATGTATCGGATTTATTGTATTATCTTTTAGGTGACTGACCTAATTATTTAGGTCTTGAGTTTGTATAAATATGATGTAAGATCTCTTTGTAGATTGTGATATATGGGTTATGGGATTATCTACGTGCAAATAAAGTTATAATCATATGTAGAGGTTTTTCTTAATCATATGTGATCGAATTGGGTTTGTGTAAGAGGTTTAATACCTCCAGTATTGAGCTTAACTAGAATTGTACTTAGGCATAGGAGATGATATTCTCGTACCTCATTCATTTTTCCGGATTGTAGTTTGGATTTCATTCTTAGTCAATGAGGCTCCTTTTGTGATGAGCAGTGCACTCTAGGTTGTTGGCCTTCCTGCAAGTGTAGACCCCTCTTATTGAAATCACATACTTACTTCAGAAATATTATCTTACCGTGGGTAGGCTTCCTACCATGGTTTTTCCCTTTACCGGGTTTTCCACATACAAATCTCGGTGTTATGTGTTATGGATGGTTGGTAATTGTTCTGTGATTTATGTTTGTGCTTAATTGTTATATCTTTTATTTTGGTATTTGGTTTATGCATTCTAATAAAAGGTCTTGTGTGCTTAAAGTTTCATAATCTATTGACAACTGATTCACCGCCCCCTCTCAGTTGTCCACTGGTTATCCTAACAATTGGTATCAAAGCCTGGTCCTCTGTACAAAATCTTAACCACTTGACAAAGGTCCTATGGCAACTAATAGTTCATCTGCAGTTGTTTTCTGGAGAGACACCCCTAAGATTTATTTGACAAATTATAGAGTATGGAAGATTCAAATGGAGACTCATTTGAGATGTATTGGGAAAGAGATTTGGGAGATCACTAAAAAAGGCTATACTCCTTATAATCTGGCATCTAGCAATCCTCCTTTGACAGACTTGGATAAGAACATTAAAAATGACTGTAGAGCTAGAGAAGCCCTTTTGAGTGCACTTTCTGATCAGCAAAAAATAGGATTAACTGACCAATCATCTACAAAGGCTATATGGGATAAGTTAGAGACTCTGAATGAAGGTGATCGTACTGTTAAAATTGCTAAACTTGATGGTTAACAAGTGAGGTATGAGAACCTAAAGATGGAAGAAGATGAAAAGATTACTGCTTTTATGGAAAGATTTAATGAAATTGTTATGGGAATTCAGTGTTGTGGTGGATCTCTAAGCGAAGATGAGATTGTTTCTAAAGTATTGAGAGCTTTGCCAATGAGATGAGAACAATGTCTAACACCTTTGTCAATAGGGATACTTTAGTTGGAAAGTTATCTTCTTTTGAGCTTGAAGAATTTGGTCCTCAAGGAGCTGCAAAGTTTGAATCTTCTTTTCATACATCTACATCATCAACCAGGAAGAGTGATTGGACAGATTTATATGCAAAGGAACTAGAGGAAATGAAGAAAGAATATGATGAGTTTGAGCAACTTGAAGCCCTATTTTCTAGAAAAGTACCTAAAGGTCTAGTAGGAAGTAAGTATGAAGGAAAACCACCTTTTAAATGTTTGGCATGTAATAAGATAGGTCATTTTACATCTAGATGTCCTGAGAGGAATTCAAGATTTGAGGCGAAAGATAGAAGATCTTGTAGGCCTAACCATGATTATTGGAACAAGCATAAGTATAGGAGGAACAAATACAAATCATATTACTATGCAGATGAGGAAGGTGTGACTAATTCTGATGATGAACCGACACAAGATTCAGCTAGTGGATCCGGTAGTGGAAAGGAATGGGTATTTTTGGCTATCAAGGAAGGTACTCCGGAACCTGTCATTCAAAATGAGGAAAAGGCCCTTGCTTCTAAAATTGAAGACAAGGATGAATGGGTGATAGACAGTTGATATTCACATCATATGACTGGAGATAAAAGGAAGTTTCTATATTTGCAAGAATTTGATGATGGTCTGGTTATATTTGGAGATGACAAAGCATGCATGATCAGAGGAAGAGGAACTATATCATTGGATGGTAAGCATAACACTGATAATGTTTATTATGTTGAAGGTTTAAGGCATAATCTTTTGAGTGTAGGACATTTGGTGGATAACGGATTTCAATTATAGTTCAAAGATGGAAAATTCAAAATCATCAACAGATCTGGATTGGAGATTGCAACTAGTAGTACTCAGACTAAAGGTAACATCTTTCATTGAACTCCAACGAGAACATGTTTGATTGCACAAATTGATGAGATTTAGCTATGGCATGAGAGGTTGTGTCATGTGAATTTTTATTGCATTGTAAAGATCAGTTCAACTAAGGCTTTTAGAGATATACGTAAGATTATGAAGCCTTGTAATCTGGTATATAAGGAATGTCAAATGAGGAAGCAAGTCAGAACTTCTTTTAAGAGTATACAAGAAAAATGTAATGATGTTCTTGATCTTATTCATACTGATTTGTGTGGTCCTGATAGAATAAAAAGTTTTCAAGGTGATAGATATTTTATGCTAATCATTAATGACTATTCTAGAATGATGTGGGTTACTTTTCTAAGGAAAAAATCTGTAGCTTTTGAAAAGTTCAAGATCTTTAAAGCTAAAGTTGAGACAGTGACAAGGTTGAAGATTAAATGCCTAAGGTCAGATCGGGGTGGTGAATTGACATATGGTGAATTTAACAGTTATTGTGAGAAGTATGGGATAAAGAGACATTTGTCTACACCTCAGACACATCAGTAGAATGGTGTTGTGGGAAAAAAGAACATAAAAATTTTGGATGCAGCTAGAACTATGATGATGGAAGCTAATTTTCCTCATATCTATTGGAGAGAAGCTATGAGCATGACAATATACACATTCAATTGAGTTCATATCAAAGGAGACATTGGTAAGATGCCTTATGAGTTATGGTTTGGTCATACACCTATAGTTAAGTATTTAAGAATCTTTGGTAGTAAATCCTATATTAAAAGAGATGATTCCATTGGAAAGTTTGGTCCTAGATGTGATGAAGGGATATTTCTTGGTTATTCTAATGAAATAAAAGCATATAGATGTTATAACAAAAGATTACAGAGAATTGTGGAGAGTGCTAATGTCAAGGTGGATGAGCAGTACAAAGGTCAAATCAGAACTTATGGGAGAGAACCGATAGCACCTGTACCGAAATAGAATGTTGAACCAGTTACCCTGGTAGTATCAAAAAATTCAACAGTAATTGAAGATCATAGCAGAGAAACAAAAAGTCAGAAGACTCTTAGGTATGTAAGGTTAATTCATTCAAAAGATGAGAATCATTGGAGACAAGAACAAAAGAGTAATGACAAGAAGAAGGTTGGCAACTAATGAGTTATGTTTAATTTCTCAACTTGAACCGACATCAGTTATTGATGCTTGTAAAGATGAATGTTGGATGAGAGCTATGGAAGAGGAATTAGATCAGATAGAAAATAACAACACATAGACTTTAGTTCCCCGGCCTAAAATAAGAATGTTATTGGAAATAAATGGGTCTTTAGGAATAAATTGAATGAGGATGGACAAGTTGTGAGGAATAAGGCTAGATTGGTATGTAAAGGATATTCTCAGAAGGAAGGAATTGATTATGATGAGACTTTTTCTCTGGTAGCTTGGATTGAAGCTGTGAGATTATTTCGTGCTTATGCTACCCATAAGAAATACAAGGTTTATCAGATGGATGTCAAGTGTGCATTTTTTAATGGAGACCTTGAAGAGGAAGTTTACATTAAGAAACTTGATGGATTTTCACTTTCAGATGACAAAAACATGGTTTGCAAGTTAAGGAAAGCTTTATATGTATTGAAACAAGCTCATAGAGCTTGGTATGCTAGATTGGACAAAATATCTTTTGAAGTTTGGTTTCACTAAAGGTAATTCTGACAACAACTTATATTATAAGATCACTGATGATGACATATTGATTGTTGAAGTCTTTGTTGATGATATCATTTTTGGAGGTAAGGATAAGTTATGTATGGAATTCATTTATAATATGAAGAATGAATTTGGGATGTCTATGATTGGGGAGATGACATTTTTCTTAGGTTTGCAGATTACTCAGACTAATAAAGGTATTTTCATCTATTAAACTAAGTATGCTAGAGATTTGTTGAAGAAATTTGGTATGGAAAATTCTAAACCGGTTGGTACTCCTATGGTTACAAGTGAGAAATTGACAAAGAATGATGCATTAGATTTGATAAATCCTACAAGGTATAAATCTATGATTGGAAGTTTGTTATATCTGACTCAGACTAGACCGGATATAATGAATGTAGTTTGTATTGTATCAAGATATCAGAGTGATCCAAGAGAGAATCATGAGAGTGCGGTGAAAAGGATTTTCAGGTACTTGCAAGGAACAATTGAGTATGGTTTGTTGTATCCTAAAAATGATGAATTTACACTATGTGCATATATAGATGCAAACTGGACTGGAGATGTTGATGACCAGAAGAGCACATCCTATGCATCTTTCTTTCTTGGAAAGAAACTTGTTTCATGGATCAACAAGAAACAGTCATGTACTTCTTTATCTACTGTTGAAGCTGAGTATGTTGTTTTTGCTACCAATTGTACACAAGTTCTATGGATGAAGCAAATGTTGAAGGATATAAGGGTATATTGAAATGAACCAATAGTTATTCATTGTGATAACTTTGTTGCTATTGGCATGTCAAAGAATCTAGTATTTCATTCTAAGACAAAGAACATTTCTATCAAGTATAATTTTCTAAAGGAGAAGGTGGAAGCAAATGAAGTCAGTCTAGTTTATGTGAACACTAAAGAGAAGATTGCATATATCTTCACTAAACCTTTGCCTAAGGAATCATTTGAGTACTTCAGAGACAGATCGGGGGTCTTTGCCCCTCTAGTAAAGACTTGAGTGATGTTTATTGGCATCAGTCTAGTATATATTTATCAAAACTATCATTCAATCTGGATTGATGTGTTGGTGCTACTACTCAGGGGGAGTAGTCAACTATGTGGTTCAGAGGATTTATGATTTTTCTTTGATGTTTATGTCATATTTTTGGCATCGATGTCAAAGGGGGAGAGATATTTATGTGAAAAATAGATCTTAATAGGGATATCATTCACAAGGGGGGTTTGGTCTGTTGATTCAAAACTTCATTGTCATATCATTTTGGGGAGATTGTTGGATGTCTTCCTTTGGGGGAGACTTGTTTGGCATTTCTTGGCACTTGGATTTTTTCCACATCTAATGTTTCCATCAATGCCAAAGGGGGAGATTGTTGGAAATTTGGAGGAATTGATTATGTGTTGCATTGATGTCAATAGTAGTTGTTTTTCTATCTACTGGGTTCCAGTAGAGGGGTTGGATTATGATGTTGATCTAGCGATGTTCTCTGGTATGTTTATGCTTGTGGAATTGGTTTGAATTAGTTATTCATGTGTTTCTGATGTGTATCACATTCAATTGGTTTGGGATTTGATGATCCAAAAGCTATCATTTGTTCTAGTAAGCCTTTTGGTTACTGGTAAGGGTTTTACTGATAGATCTTTGTTGAAGATCTTTTGATGAATCTGATAAGTGGTGTTGGTGCAGCTTCTAGAAGGTTATCAAGATGCTGATGGTTATCTTGTTCATGTTCCAGTTGATCAGTGGTATTTCATTTGGCTTATGGCGACCTATTATAGGTTTAGTCTTATTTTGTTAGGTTATGAACAATTTATGTAACATGTTGGTTGATGCTCTTGATGCATTACCAGTTGGATTTATTGATTGGTTTATGTTGTTTCAGTCTTTGGATGACCTCGTTTATCATTGGTTTGTAAGATTATGTAACGGATTTATTGTATTATCTTTTAGGTGGCTGACCTAATTGTTTAGGTCCCGAGTTGGTATAAATATGATGTAAGATCTCTTTATAGATCATGATATATTGGTTATGGAATTATCTGCATACGAATAAAGTTGTAATCATATGGAGAGGTTTTTCTAAATCATAGGTGATCAAATTGGGTTTGTGTAAGAGGTTTAAGACTTCCAGTATTGAGCTTAACTAGAACTGTACTCTAGTCTGGATTTCTTATGTACTCAGTGAGGCTCCTTTTGTGATGAGCAGTGAGATCTAAGTTGTTGGCCTTCCTACAAGTGCATGCCCTACTTATTGTAATAAAATACTTACTGCAAAAGTATTATTTGACTATGGGTAGGCTTCCCACCAATGTATTTCCCTTTACTGGGTTTTCCAAATACAAATCTCAGTGTTATGTGTTGTGGATGGTTGGTAATTGCTCTGTGATTTATGTTTGTGCTTAATTGTTATATCTGCTATTTAGGTATTTGGTTTATGCATTCCAGTAAAAGGTTTTGTGTGCTTAAATTTTCATAATCTATTGAAAACTGATTCACCCCCCCTCTCAGTTGTCCATCGGTTATCCTAACACTAGATGAATGTAGAGACAAGTATAAGAAGGTAGTTGACACTAGTATATTTGGGGCTGATTTCCGACAGCCTATCATCCAAATTTTGACTATTTTTTGTCGAAATACCAACAAACGTAGTCATCAAAAACTCATCATCGATCATTCTGATGGTGCCATCTAACAACGGAATTCCGACAACATCCTGAACTCTTTCGATGGCGGCCATGACCGCTCATCCAGCCACAGAATGGCGTCGGGCGTAAAGTATCCTCGTCGGATGGACATCAAAATTTTGATGCCTACCAGAAACTTGCACCAATGAGGATTACGATGAGCGTCTGACAATAGAGTGATGTTGGGCATACAACATCCTAGTCGGATGTTTCATCAATTGGCATCAGAATTCTAATGCTTGCCAGGAACTATGCACCGATGAGGATGTTGTTTGTCTGATAGTTTGATCTTCGGTGCAAAGTTGGGACGATGTCGGAATTCTGAAGGTAATTTATTTTTAAAAAATAAAAATAATACACATGCCAATTACAATGGTGCTTGTTGGTTCCCTTTTAGCATGCCATACTAGATGGACCGAAGTAGTTCAATTTCAAGTATAGTGGGATGAATTTCAATGCCATTTGGAATCCTACATGAAGCCACACTGATATTTTATCCATTAATGGTATTCATAATGCCAAGGGTGGTAGGTTGAGAGGGGTAATAAAAAATGACAGGAATGCAGTTTGAAGGTAGGGGTTGGCAAAAGGGATCGATGATGGCATGTACAACTCTAAAGTACCAATGAAGAGATGAGTGAAAAATAAAGTAATGTTTCAACCCTTTAGTAGAATGAGAGAGAAGAACAATATCATCAACAAGTAGATTAGTAATAACCCCTAATGTACAATTGCAACTATCATCCATATGAGTATGTATTCAAAGAAGCTCCACCAACTTGTCAATATAGATGTTATAGAGGGTTGGAGATAGGACACCCTTGTTTGAACTCAATTGCTCTCCTCATCAAGTTGAAGATATTATAAGCATGATGTTGCCCAATAAATTTTGTAAATCCTACAAGCAATGTATTAGGATTCCCACAGATACTAAGAGGGGGGGTGAATCAGTATCTAACTGGTTTGATGATTTTCTTAACTTAAAACATGTAGAACATATTAATACTGTATACCGGTAAACAGAAAGTAATGCAATAAATAGAGATAACAGCAACCACATGAAAAACACACCATAACACAATAGTTTAATGAGGAAACCTAGTGTGGGAAAAACCTTGGTGGGATTTGTGACCCACAATATTGACTTACTAGCCAATAAGAGAATATTACTGCTAAATGAGGGGCCTGCACATGCAGGAAGGCCAAGTGCCTAGAGCTCACTGCTCAATTACAAAATGGGAAGTCTCACTGACTTACAAAATGGATTATATAAATCCAATGTCTTGTACTGCTTCAAAATAGCATCTACTATGCCAGATCCAGTACCGGTTTATAGCTCTGCTTCATACATAAACCCTTAAACTATAATTCACATAATAGGTCTACCTTATTTTTCCTCATTGCATACTTTTCTTCCTCTATAATGAACTCTTATATATATGAGTCATTTTACAACTTTCCAAGTCATCTTACAATGATTTTACAATAATTAACAAAATAATTTACAAACAAAATTCATGTCGCCCTCTGTTTCGGTATGCTTCCTTTCACTGTCGGTGTCGGTGGTCTATGTGCCAGTGTAAAGTCTGATCTTGCTAGTGCTGGTGGATTGCCTTGCCGATGTCATAGGATTGTAAGGTTGCCATCAATGAAAAAACCTTCAATCACCTACAATGTCTCATTCGAGTGTGCATTTGCCAACAATCTCCCCCTTTGGCATTGATGGCAACACTCATGAGAAAAATTTAAAAAAATTGTCATCCAAAAAGAATCTGCCGGTATTGTCTTACCAAAAATGTGTATCAAAAGAATGTGTACTCCCCCTGAGTTGATGAGTCATTTTACTGATTATTTTTCTCATTCCACTACTCCCCCTTTGGCATCAATGACAAAGGTTGTCAAAGTGTCAATGAGTGTGGTTTCCTGCTTCATCCTTGTAACCGGTTGGTTACAATCTGAAAAAGATCTGCCAAAACCAGATTCAAGCTCTCAATGAACTTTTTGCTATCTTTTATTGCAGCCTTTGTCCTCTTAATTGTACTGGTGAGGTGTTGCATTTTCTCTGGTGGTGTTTTCTGTCCTTGAATCAAGGCATCAGATATTTCTTTCCTTAAGGAGGCGAGGTAGTCCAATTTTGGACTAAGTCTCCATTTTAGATATTTAGCCTTTCCTTTTATTCTTTCTTTGTCTCTTTCCAACTTTAATAGTTCTTCCTCAAAACTTGTTATCTTTTGCTCAAAAACTGATAATGAATTAGATGAATTAATGAAATTGTTAGCTAGTTTATTTATTTCTTCCTGTATCTTGCTAATTTTCTTGTCTATATCAACTGTCAAAAAGTTAGTTTTACATGTATCCCTGTACAAAGTTTTGAATTCCTTCAATGTGCTACATAGTTCTTGTAGAAGTGTGTCAAATTTCCTTGTACACTTCATTATTTCTTCCTTAAAGAATTTGTGTTTTTCCTTCTCTAATCTCTCTTTGAATGCTTCCTCTTTTATTTGTTCAACTATCACAATGTTTTCAGTAATATACTTAGACAAAGTGTCAAGTTGACTCAAAGAATTTTTATTATCTACATTACATTTTGGTGCTATCATCTTTAAAATTGGAATGGTGTCATATCTTGCCTTGTAAGCCTGTGAGCTACAATCTGTTATCTTCTTTATGGAATCCAAAAGAACTTTTGTTACATTATTTGATGAGCCAATAATATGTATTCCACCGGTGGGAGCAATATCCTTGCTTGTGGTGACCTCTGGTAGGTCAGTTTGTGTTTCCATTTCTTTAAGAAAAGGTTTGTCTTGCTCAGCTGTTGTCGGTGGCACTGACTCAGTTCGAACCTGTTGCGGTGATGGAGCCTTTTGCTCTATGTGAGCCTGTTGCTCAGTGTTATCATCTGTCAGTTTACCTTTTGTACCATTAGTTACCGGTTGCTCATTAACCATATTGGTTTTCCCAGTTGTATCCTTATCTACCACAATATTGACCTTTTGTGTGTCAATGTCCACTATATATAACACCTCAAAATTGGGATTGGTGTCCTCCTGTGGTATGTCCATACTCTCACTATACGGTTGATTGTCAAAGGTAACTACCGGTGGAGTATTCAGAGGCGGTGGGGATAAGTTATATTTTATTTTTATGATGGGTGGTCCACCAACCTTGCCTTTAACCTTATCCTTATCCTTCTGATATAATTTGATGGGTTTAGGGTTTCTATATTCTTCCTACTTTTCCAGCTAGAGAATTCTGACGACATCCTAACATCGAAATTCCGACGACATCCTGAACTCTTTCAACGGTGGCCATAACCGCTCATCTGACCAGAGAATGGCATCGGATGTAATGCATCCTCATCGGATGGATGTCAGAATTTTGACACCTACCAGGAACTTGCACCAATGAGGATTACAATGAGAATCTGACAATAGACTGATGTCAGACATACAACATCCTAGTCGGATGTTTCATTAATTGGCATCAGAATTCTAATGCCTGCCAGGAACTATGCACTGACGAGGATGTTGTTTGTCTGAAATTTTGATCATCAATGCAAAGTTGGGACGATGTCAGAATTCCAACGGTAATTTATTTTTAAAAAATAAAATAATAAACATGCCAATTACAATGGTGCTTGTTGGTTCCCTTTTAGCATGTCGTACTAGATGGACCAAAGTAGTTCAATTTCAAGTATACTGGGATGAATTTCAATGCTGTTTGGAATCCCACATGAAGCCACATTGATATTGTATCCATTAATGGTATTCATAATGCCAAGGGTGGTAGGTTGAGAGGGGTAATAAAAAATGACAAGAATGTAGTTTGAAGGTAGGGGTTGGCAAAAGGGATCGATGATGGCATGTACAACTCTACAGTACCAATGAAGAGATGAGTGAAAAAGAAAGTAATGTTTCAACCCTTCGGCAGAATGAGAGAGAAGAACAATATCATCAACAAGTAGATTAGCAATAACCCCTCATGTACAATTGCAACTATCATCCATATGAGTATGTAGTCAAAGAAGCTCCACCAACTTGTCAATGTAGATGTTACAGAGGGTTGGAGATAGGACACCGTTGTTTGAACTCAATTGCTCTCCTCATCAAGTTGAAGATATTGTAAGCATGAAGTTGCCTAATAAATTTTGTAAAGCCTACAAGCAATGTATTAGGATTCCCACAGATACTGAGAGGGGGGGTGAATCAGTATCTAACCGGTTTGATGATTTTCTTAACTTAAAACATGTAGAACATATTAATACTATATACCGGTAAACAGAAAGTAATGCAATAAATAGAGATAACAACAACCACATGAAAAAAACACCATAACACAGTAATTTAACAAGGAAACCCGGTGTGGGAAAAACCTCGATGGGATTTGTGACCCACAATATTCACTTACTGGCCAATAAGAGAATATTACTACTACAAGAGGGGCCTACACATGCAGGAGGGCCAAGTGCCTAGAGCTCACTGCTCAATTACAAAATGGGAAGTCTCACTGACTTACAAAATGGATTATATAAATCCAATGTCTTGTACTACTTCAAAATAGCATCTACTATGCTAGATCCAGTACCGGTTTATAGCTCTACTTCATACATAAACCCCTAACCTATAATTTGCATAATAGGTCTACCTTATTTTTCCTCATTACATACTTTTCTTCCTCTATAATGAACTCTTATATATATGGGTCATTTTACTACTTTTCAAGCCGTCTTACAAGGATTTTAAAATAATTAACAAAATAATTTACAAACAAAATTCCTGTCGGCCTCTGTGCCGATATGCTTCCTTTCACTATCGGTGTCGATGGTCTGTGTGCCGGTGTAAAGTCTGATCTTGCTAGTACCGATGGATTTCCTTGCTGGTGTAATAGGATTGTAAGGTTGTCATCAATGAAAAAACCTTCAATCACCTACAATGTCTCATCGGAGTGTGCATTTGCCAACAATCTCCCCCTTTGGCATTGATGGCAACTCTCATGAGAAAAATGAAAAAAAACTATCATCCAAAAAGAATCTGTCGGTATTGTCTTTCCAAAAATGTGTACCAAAAGAATGTGTACTCCCCCTAAGTTGATGAGTCATTTTACTGATTATTTTTCTCATTCCACTACTCTCCCTTTGGCATCAATGACAAAGGTTGTCAATGTGTCAATGAGTGTGGTTTCCTACTTCATCCTTGTAGCCAGTTGGTTACAATCTAAAAAAGATCTGCCAGAACTAGATTCAAGCTCTCAATGAACTTTTTGTTGTCTTTTATTGTGGCCTTTGTCCTCTAAACTATACCGGTGAGGTGTTGCATTTTCTCTACCGGTGTTTTCTGTCCTTGAATCAAGGCATCAGATATTTCTTTCCTTAAGGAGGCAAGGTAGTCCAATTTTGGACTAAGTCTCCATTTTAGATCTATATGCGAGAAAAGCAGGTCGATAGAACTCAAAATGTGAAAAATGGAGCTCTAGGGAGCCTTGCTCATACACCCACAGGACTTCTTGGTGAAAGATATGGAGTCATGAAGTATGCTTCAGCTTCCCAAGGTTGGTTTCATGGTTCTCTATCTCACAAGGTCTCTCAAACCAATGTCTTTGCTCTCAGATCACTGAGCAAAGTGCTTTAGGGATGACAAATGCAAGAATGAGGGATGCTTTGTTTGATTTTAAGATGAAATGCATCCTAAGCTATGCATGATCCTATAAATGCAATAAACTAGATTATAAGATGACAAGATTAGTAGCAAGACTATCCTAGCATGCTATATTAGTCAATGATTAAGCTAAATGATAAGGAAAATACTCTAAACATGCATATTTAGATTAATTCCTATTGAAAAGAGAGGCTAAATGATGAGCACAAATGATATTTTAAAGCTTGGATGGATTTTAGTATAAGTATGATGCTAAAGACTTGGATGATGAAAATGGAGGATGGAGAGCTCTATTTATAGCAAAAATGGGGCAATGGATGGTTAGGATTGAAAGAATCAATCAAGGGCTAAGTTTGAAAGTTGGAAATCCATGTTTGCAATTGGCACCAATGAAATGGTGACAATTGTCAACATAAGGTTGGTTGAGAGGAGATGTAAGAAGCATTAAATGCTTGAGAAGACCTCATGGTTACGTTAGGGGTTAAGGGTTAAGGTTAATTAGGGTTATCCATTGGATAAAGCTTTCATCCAAAGGATAAACTCTTGTGCAAAGGTTTAAGGATAACCATGGTCAAAGCAATAAATGCTTGATGAGACCCTTGGGTTACATGGAGGTTGAGTTTAGGGAAATTCTTTAACCATGCTAGAGGGTTGAGTTAACCATTAATGGTTATGAAGACTTTGGGGACAAATTTGTAAGAGTCCTTCCAAATTTGGGGGTATTCAACAAGTTAGCTTGTTGAATGGATAAAGGCTTTAATTCTTTTAGAAGACTTTACTCCAAATTTGAGAAGTGACCTCCTCAATTTTAGGGAAAGGGGATAATGAATGGGTTTTGGTTTAATTGATTAGAATTAGATGGATTCTAGAAGAAATTAGATAGAAGGTTAGGATGCAAGTAGATGAAGGGATAAAAATGGATTTAATTCAATTTGATTGCAATTGGGGAAATTAAATAAATTAGATATATTCAATTTAGGATAACTATTTTAATTAAATTTGAATTTAATTAAAAAGTGGATAGGGGTTTTAATTGAATAAAATGATTTATTCTATTAAATGGTAAAAGAGGTATAGTGAATTTAATTGAGTAATTTACTTAATTAAATAGAGGAATGTGGGTAATTTATTTAAATTGGATTTAATTAAATAGAGAAATGAACATAAAATATTCATTTAGGAATATGGTCATTTTTATACGTCTACATTTTGCCCCTATTTTAAGTGATGTGTGTGCACATGTTATTTCAAAGAAAATGATGTGTCGTTGTGATTTGTTTTTATGGATTTTCATGTCGCGCCCCAGATTTGATGTGTGATGCCCCAGGTGTGATAATTGATGGTGATAATGCCCCCTCGGGAGATGAATCAAAATTTTGGAAAATTTGATTTGATTTGATAATTGTGTTTGTTGTTCAAAATTTTGGCTAGGTGGAATGTTTAAATTGATTCATCTCCCGATAATGGATGTGTGCGAGGGTATGAGGGAGACCGCGAGCAAATTATATGCTCATTTCCCTAACCCTAATTTTATTTTACCCTATAAAAGGGAAAAAGTGCATTGTTTTGTCTCATTTGTGCTTGTTGACCTTGGAGAAACAGACTTTTGGAGAGAAGATAAAATGCCTATTCCCTATTCTACGCATTGATTCGAGTGCATTTGGAGGTATCGGAGGCCTGCCGCATATGGACCACCGGTAAGTCAACCTTTTTTACCCCTTTTTGATTTTTAATTTGATCGTTTTTTGTCAGTTTTTGAATTTTGAAATGCAATTTTCATGTTTTGGCGCATAGGGGTCTTAGTTTAGCGCATATGAAAAAATTTTGTAGTGCATAGGGTTGTAATTTAGGGTAGCGTCCGAAAATATTTAGGGTAGCACATGGAGTTTTTAGGTTATCGCATGGCCTTAGGTTAGCGCGTGAGGGACACAAGGTAGCGCTTAGGGTTAAAAGGGTAGCGCATTGGGTAAACCTAGCACATAGGGTCCACAAGGGGTCTCATGGGCAGGGGGATGTAGCACGTAAGTTAGACCTAGCGCATAAGGTTAAATAGGTAGCACAGATGCGGGATAGGTTAGCACATAGATTGGGTTTAGCACTTAGGGTAGATTAGTTGGTGCATGGAGGAAAAAGGGCAGCGCGTAGAGTTAGTCTAGAGCATAGGGCAGATAGGATAGCGCATGGAGAAAATAGGGTAGTGCATGGATATGGTCTAGCACATAGCCAAATGTAATTAGCGTATGCAGTAGGTTTTACAAGATAGGATGATTTGTGAATGTAGAAAAGTACATAGGATAAGGACAGTTTTGCCTGGAGAGGTAGATTTTTGTCATTTGCTGTGTCGGTTGTCATGTTTTTGATAGTTTGTCCAATATGAGTACTGATATAACTTGGTTTGATTTGTGAATTTTCAAGTTATTGATGTAGATATTAATGTGTTTTTGATCGAAACTTGATTTGATTTGCATTGTTTTAAGTTAATATGTGTGGAGCTTCAATTGGGTTACAAGCTGATATGATTGTCGAACTTGAGTTGTGTTACAAGTTGATATGGGTTGGAAACTTGAGTTATTTTACAAGTTGATATGGGTGGGAAACTTGAATTGTTTTACAAGTTTATGTGATGTGGAGACTTGAGTTGTTTTACAAGTTTTGATATGGTTTTTAAAAACTTGAGTTGTGTTACAAGTTGATATGGAATGATATGATGTGGAACTTGATTAGATTTGCAAAATGTTTCAAGTTTTTAATGTGATTTTGATTTTGATATCTTTGTTTTGATGAGGAAACTGATATTGGATTTGTTTTTCTTTTTGACAAGAGCTATTGGGAGTGGTTTAGTCGCACGGGCAGCTCCCCAAACCATGGGCATTGATACCACGGTTGGCATAGGCTGACTTAGATATTATTGAGAGATGTGGCATGTCATCTTTATTAGATATGCCTCAGTTTACTGTGAACCGGGGTTTACTCATAGTGCTCGCAGAGAGATGGCATAGTGATACGAACACCTTCCACTTTGCCACAGGTGAGATGATGGTGACTCCTGAGGACTGTTATAGGATATTGCAGATTCCCGTAGCAGGTGCATTATTGCCTTATGAGAAGACAGAGGAGGGTAGGACAGAGGCACTATGTTGTATATTTCATGATGAGACAATGTGTGGATATGAGATCCCTTGCCAGGAGTTCTTGGATTTGGACTATGTGCCTCTTCTATCAGTAATAGCAGGTTTTATAGGTGGATTCCTATGTCCTGACTATAGGTCGAAGGGATTTTTTGTGGGTTGGGGATTGGTGCTAGAGGAGATGGTGACACAGGGCCACAGGTTCACATGGGGATCGGCCATGTTAGCTCATTTGTATAGGGATTTACATGAGGTGGTATACCTGGGTTACGGCAATTTGTCAGCTGGTGTGACACTCCTACAGGTATGGTGTTGGGAGCACATTCCAGCAGCTAGGCCACTAGTGGATAGAGACAGGCCTGCTGGGTGGGCATATGCATATGGATACAGGGGGTTAGTTGTCCAGTGCAAGCTGGGCAAACTTGAGCACTAGAGGATAGTATTGGATGACATTGATATGGTCGTCTGGCGACCATATACAGATTGCGAGGTATGGGCCTAGGATGGGCTAGAGATGTCATATGTTTTTATGAGTTGGTTTTTGATAGGGCGGATGCCCTTTGTGATCGAGAGATTTCAGGTTGGCAGAGTTTTGCGGTAGTATGGTCGGTAGCAGGGGATACCACAGGGGACCTACTTGTATGCACGACAGAGGTAGGATATACTAGATTGGGGTCTGACTATTGATAGTGGAGCGCCTGTAGAGGATTTTTCCAGCTTAGCAGGCCAGATATGGGACTATGCTCCTGAGATATTAGATGTTGGGATGACACATGAGTTTGTTGGTTTGTTTGCAGCTTGTGCTGTGGCCAGTATATCAGATCCTAAGGAGATGTGGCCTGTCTTTGATGATGACAAGGATGAGGTAGGGGGAGATGGTGATAAGGGAGATGATGGAGGTGGAGGAGGACGACGAGGGAGAGGATATCGGGGGAGGAGAGGAGAGAGAGGTAGAGATGGGGGTGATAGGGGAGTGTGGGTGGAGAGAGCAGTTCGACGAGATGTGATGGATAGAGGGAGAGGAGGGTTGGCGATTGGAGCAGGGGAGGAGGGGAGAGTGAGAGAGGTGATAGCAGTGGTGGGAGGGACTGATGAGTGGAGATGGCTAGTACAGAGGAGGAGGACTAATGAGTTACCTCCACCAGCACTGAGGACAGGTAGAGGGATAGGGGGTACCCCTTCACAGGTGCCCCTATGGGTCCAGATCCCAATGCATGTGGAGGATGCCCAGATCAGGACTCTACAGTTGACAGTATAGTAGCTGCAGGCATAACTATTGACGCAGCAGCGTCAGATTACCTAGCTGACCCTAGAGCGCGATACTGAGATAGAGCGGCAGGGTCGAGTGGAGGAGCTGGCAGAGAGCATGTAGAGAGCGGTAGCAGGTGGTCCGATGAGGGACATCATGAGAGATTTGTCCTTAAGAGTCAGGGAGGCAGAGTACTATCGACGCCACTATGAGGATGTGGTACTCAGGGAGCGCGGAGTGCAGAGCTTTATGCAGTCAAGATCGAGTCGATCTCGAGAGACTGGATCATGGTCAGAGAGCAGAGGCATGACGAGGCCTTTGAGACAGGATCCTCCTGGAGATCCAGGGGCTGGGATATCAGCGGCGAGACCATCCCCCTCAGGAGATAGTCATACTTGAGAGATGATGTCTCTATTGTATTTTGGATCATTTTTTTTGTGGTACGGGGCACAGACATGACAGATATTTGTACATTTTGATCATTTTTAATATATATATATATAGATGACACCATTTTCTTCGATCATGTGATGTGTAACGGATGCATGTTCTAGATGCTTGTACTTTATTTTATGATGATGCAATGCTTAGATAGATGAAGTGAAATGCATGATGTAAATGTATGATGTTTATGAGATGTGAGATGTATCTTAAAAATGAGATGTATGATTTGATATGTTGTGAGATATATCTTGAAAATGAGATGTATAATTTGATATGCTATGAGATGTATGATTTTATATGCAACTAATTGTAAAATGATATGCAACTACTTGTTTTTGGAGCATCCTCATTCTGCATTTGTCATCCGATATAACCACATGTTTATTTGCTTTCGATATATGTATCATCATTGAGCATTGATTTGTTTGGGATATGTTGAAAATTTATATAAGCACAATGGTATAATTAAACCATAATGACCTGAGAAAAATTTACATGATTTTTTATTTTGCAAGATAGCACAAGCATCAGGGTATAATTGAACTAGGATGACCTGAGTGCGGATTGCATATAAACAGATAAGAGTAAACCATTTGTATGCGTAAAGTGGAATCATGTCTTCAGTGATATTCGTTGTATCACGTCTTGAGACAAGTATTTACATAGTACAAGTGATCACCTCCCAGACAGAAGACTAAGAAAATATTGGAGTTTCCCGATGATCTCTAGCTTGGAAGCATTGTTGAGAAAATGTAGAGAATCCAATAATTTAAAAGGTTCAAATGCAAAAATAGTCAAGAATTTATGCAATAATGCAACATCTAGTACTTCAGAAAATCATCCATCGTAGTGTTTTTGTGATTCCTGTTTTAGCGATTCAATGTTTTGTTCTGTGATGGAGTAAGTTTTTGGTTGCTGGATGTGGTGTTCTGAGTTTTGTAAATAGTCTTGATGGTTTGAACATGCTGCAAGTTTTGATGATTATTGCCCCTAGCTAAGTGTGTCTCATGATGTGGATATGTACAGTGATTACCAAGCCATGGTGAGATGTGGTGAAAGGATATAGGGATAAACCAGGATAGTGACTACGCTAAGTATGTCCTGAATGGATATTTGCTAAGTGTCGGGTGATGGACGATGGCTTTGGGCTACGAAGATATGGATATAGATAAAGAATCTGTCCTCTCACAATAGCACTTGTTACCAAGTTTTCACCAGTTGCTTTTATTGTACCTTTTTATTTATTTTTTCTTGATTTTTTGATTTTTTTTTGTTTTTGACTTTTTCCGTGCATTAGACTACTCAAGTGTAGTATTTCTTCAAATGAATGTTGTTAGTTGGTTTGTTGAGCACATCTCCTTTTGAAGTTGTAAGTTGATAAGCACCTATTCCATAGACTGATATGATGACATAAGGACCCAGCCAGTTAGGTTCAAATTTCCCTTTCTTTTCTTGATCTTGCTAATTTCTTGGATTTTCTTTGAGGACTAGGTCACCAACTTTGAAGTTTCGAGGGATGACCTTGTGATTTTAGCTTCTGCACATGCGTTGCTGATACGCTTTGAGATGAGTGTAAGCATGCTAACATCTTTCATCTAATAGTTCCAGTTCTTGCAGTCGGTTGACTCGATACTCTTCATCTGGGATTAAGCCTTTTAGAGGGACTCTGGGAGATGGAATTTCTACCTCCAGTGGTAAAATAGCTTCTGATCCATAGACCAGGGAGAAAGGTGTTGCTCTTGTAGGTGTACGGATGCTAGTTCTATATGCCCAAAGTGTTGGATTGAGTTGTACATGCTAATCTTTGCCTGCATCATTTACTATTTTCTTTAGGATTTTCAGTATTGTTTTGTTGGATGCTTCTGCTTGACCATTCCCCTGGGGATAGTATGGCATACAAAACCGATGTTGGATTTTGAATTGTTCACATAGTTCTCAGACATCTTGGTTTTTGAATGGTCATCCATTATCGGTGATGATGGAACTTGGAATACCATATCTACAGATCAGATAGTTCAGGATAAAAGAAGCAATTTGTTTTCCAGTTACTGTGGTCATGGGGACTGCTTCTATCCACTTGGTAAAGTATTCTGTTGCATTTATAATGAACTTGTGTCCATTTGAAGATGAAGGATGAATTTTGCCGACTAAGTAGAGTCCCCACTGACAAAAGGGCCAGGATGTTGTAAATGGCTATAGTTCCTATGCTGGTGCATGTATCAGATTTCCATGGATCTGGCATTTAGGACACTTCTTGGCGAAGTGGTAAGAATCTTTTTCCATTGTAGGCCAGTAGTATCCCATCCTTAGAAGATTTTTAGCAAGAGTAGTCCCACTTGAATGTGTGCCACAAATACCTTCATGAAGCTCATGTAAAGCGGAATCAGATTCATTACGATCAAGGCAATGAAGAAGAGTACCATCTAGACCTCGATGGTACAAAGTATCAGCAGCAAGGGTATAACGGCCGGCTTGTTAGATCAGATTACATTTTTGGTTTCAGGACAAGTCAATGGGTAGGATGTTGTTCTTTAGATAATCATATATCGGTCCATACAAAGGAGAATCTGAACCAGTTAAGGCATAGATAACATGGGATTCAGAGTGGTCATAGGCTGGGGAGAACAGTTGCTCTACCAGGAACTTGTAATGACTCTGTTGCCCTGGAATTTGTAGTAATGAAGCGATAGTAGCCATTGCATCAGCTGCTTTGTTGTTCAACCTTGGTACTTGCTCAAAGGTGATGTGTACAAAATATTGTTTGAAATCATCCACCATTCATTTGTAGGGTAGTAGTTTGTCATCCTTTGTCTGATAGTCATTGTTGATTTGATTGACGACTAGTTGTGAATCTCCATAGACCTTTAACTCTGTGATTTTCCATTCTACGACCATTTCGATGCCTATAACCAATGCCTCATATTCAGCTAGATTATTTGTGCATGGGAACATAAGCCGATATGATCTTGGTATAGTGTGTCCTTCAGGAGTGATAAATAGAATGCCAACACCTGAACCATGTTGTGTGTAGGATCCGTCAAAGTATAGGGTCCATTGCTTGGTAGAAATAGTAAGGACGTCTCTATCCAGAAATTCAATCTCCATAGTTTGTTTTCCTGGTAGCAGTGCTTCAGCTAGTTGATCTGCAATTGCTTGTCCTTTCATAGCTCTTCGTTCTATGTAGTGGATGTCAAATTCACTGAGAATCATGACCCATTTAGCCAATCGGCTTGTAAGAGTTGCCTTGCTGAGTAGATATTTGAGAGGATCAATTTTTTCCACTAGCTTAATTGTGTGTGCTAGCATATAATGTCGGAACTTTTGAGAAGTGAAGACTACTGTTAGACAAGCCTTCTCAATGAATGTATAGTTGAGTTCATACCCATTCAATGTCCTGCTGATGTAGTATATGGCTCGTTCCTTTCCTTATTGATCTTCTTGTGCCAATAGTGCCCCCAGTGATATATTTGTTGTTGAAATGTATAAAATGAGTGACTTTCCTGCCATTGGTGGTACTAGAACTGGTGGGTTCATTAGATACTATTTGATTTGATAAAAAGATTCTACACTCTTGGCTTCCCATCTGAAAGGTACATTCTTATGTAGAAAATGATTGAATGGTAGACTTTTATCAGCTAGTTGAGCGATGAATCGTCTGATTGATTGGAGTCATCCTTGTAGACATCTGAGCTGACTGATATTCTTTGGTGGTGGCATCTCCATAATGGCTTGTATCTTTGCTGGATACACTTCAATACCTTTAGCTGAGACTATGTAGCCTAGTAACTTGCCTGATGTAACCTCGAAGACACACTTCTTAGGGTTGAGCCTGACTTGGAATTTCTCCAATCGATCAAAGATCTTTGTTAGGATGTCGAGGTGTTCTACTCTAGTGAAGGATTTAGCTAGTAAATCATCCACATAGTCTTCCATGAAGGTAAGCATCATGTCATGAAAGATTGTTGTCATTTCTCATTGATAAGTAGCTCCTGCATTCTTTAAGCCAAAAGGCATAACATTCCAACAATGTGTTCCCCAAGGACAGGTAAATGTTGTTTTATCTTGATCCTCTGGGGCTATTTTTATTTGATTATAGCCTGAAAACCATCCATTAGTGAGAGCATTGCATGACCTATTGTGAGGTCTACAATTATGTCGATACTAGGTAAATGAAAGTCATCCTTTGGACAAGCTTTGTTGACATCTCTAAAATCAGTGCAGATTTTGATACTGCCGTCTGGTTTTGATACTGGTACTATGTTGGAAATCCATTCTGCATAGTTGATGGGTCGAATGAATCTGACATCTAATAGTTTATTTAGTTCAGCCTTGACCATGAGTGCCACCTGTGGATTCATCTTTCATAGTTTTTGCTTGACTGGCTTAACTCCTGGAGAGATGGACAAGTGATGCATGATCAAGTGTGGATCAATTCTGGGCATCTCTATGTATGACCAAGCAAAGTTAATTTGCTTTTCTTTAAAATAGATGATAAATGCTGATTTTTCCTCCTCTGTCAGAGATTCTGCTAGGTGTATGTTTTTTACTGCTTTTGTAGTACCAATGTTGATTGATTGAGTAGTCTCAATCAATATGGGTGATTGCTCATGAAAATGTTCAGGAAGAGTGTCAAGTCTCCCATCCTTAGGTGCCTTAAAAAGGTTTTCACCCTCAGATGCGTCCTTTATTTTTACTTTTTTGTGATCTAGAGCTGCCATTGACTGGTTTTCAGCATCAGATCTTTTATTTGGTTCATTTTTGTGACTGAGAGACTTGACACTCCCTGGTTTGTAGACATTGTTACTTTTTTCACTGGTAGAGCCCGTTTCCGGGTTAACGGTACATAGGTAGTGGATAATAGATTCATCGTCTAGGAAAATTGGTATATCATGTATTTTGGGTTCGTCCCAGTCAATGAGGTCGAGAAAGATGAGTGGTAAGGAATCATTTGGCAGATCAAGTTTTGCTACTGTAAGTGTTAAGATAGATGTTTCATCGTGATTGGTTTTAGTTTTAAAGAAGTCAAGGATTTTGTCAAGGTCTTCGATGGTATCATCCTCTGTATAGACTTGTTCATAATGTTTATGTTCGCTTTCCTTGGCATCATAGATATTATGCGGTCCAAATTTAGGTAGTCCATCTTCTGCATTATGCTCTTCTTGAGAAAGGGATATGGATCTAGTATTGTCAGTGGTATCTCTAGTAGCGTTTGAGCAGCTACCCCATTCATATTCATTGGAATCAGTCTCTGGGGTATCATCCCAAATTTTATCAGTGCTGTAAATAGGTATGTTGTATGGTGAAAATAGATCTTTGATGATGGATACTAGTTTGATAGTCTTTGTTGATTTTGTGTCGGATCCTGCTTCTACCTTTTGTATTTGTTCATATATTGTGCCTCCTTGGGGAGGAATAATGGTATCAAGAGATGATTCTGTTTGTTTTTGAGATATTGGTGTTTGAATATGAGTTACTGCTACAGATATGGCCTTCTTATGAATGAGGATCTTTTCCTGATGTTGCTTCTGTTCTTAACGTTCACGTGCCTTGCGGATTGTTTCTGCTGAATCAAATAGTGCTTCCTGCTAGGATTCTTCTTTGTACTTCTTCTTTACTTTCCATTGAGGTTTTGGATTTATGTGTGGTATCTTTCTTAATAGGAAAGTGAGTTTACAGCCCAATCCTATTTTGTCTCTACTGAGATGTGAAGGAAGGTCTATTGATTTAGTGACTCCTTCTTTGCATTTTTCAATAGGTCCTTTACCATCATATCCCATTTGTTGCATGATTAAGTAGCCCTTTCCATATAGGTGTGTTGGTAGAACTATGTCTAGAGCAGCTGCTCTGTTATCTTCTTCCTCATCTTTGTATAACCATCTAAGAATGTCATTTTGTTCTGATTCATGTGCTAGAGTGCCTAATTGGATGAAGGTACCATCAAATTTGGTGATGGGCTGAGTTACCTGATGTGTTGATGTTGTGGGTAATCCATGAGATCTGGGTGATGTTGGTAAGTTGGCCAAACACATGGGTTCCAAAGAGTATTCTCCCATACCTTGTTCTCTAATTTGCATTTTCTTCTTGAAATCTCCAAGTAATGATTCAGGCTTTGCCTTCTGTAGATCTGATGTTGAGGATTTTTGTTTTTCCCTATTATGGGGAACCAAACTATCCTAGGCTGCCCCCGTTGCATTACAATGTTGAAATGGATTGTCATCAGCAGATATAGAGACCTCTTGTCTGTTATAGGAAAATTTGACACGCTAGTGATATGTAGAAGGTACTGCTTGCATTTCATGTATCCAAGGTCGACCTAATAAAATATTGTATGTGAGGTCTATGTCTAAGACCTCACACATAGTATCGTTTTGCACTGGTCCAACTTGAATGGGTAACATCACAGTTCCTTTAGATGATCTTTCCTCATCATCATATGCCTTTATGGTAATCTTTTTACGTGGATCAATAGACTCCTCTGAGAAGCCTAATGCACGGATAAGTTTTAAGGTACATATATTAAGTCCAGCTCCTCCATCTGTCAATACTCTTTTTACTCAGTGCTTATAGACAATGACTTCAATATGGAGAGGAATGTTATGCGGATGACTTAAGTATTATCATGCTCTGAGAAGGTGAGATTATGAGGCCCTGTCATATGAGCGACCATGGCTTGGAATTTGTCAGCATCTAGATCTTGAGGTACATCGGTTTCCAACAGCGCTTGTTCCAATATGTCTTTGTGTTTTGGTGATAGTTTCAGCAATTCTAGTATAGATATTTGAGCAGGATTTTTGCATAGTTGGATGACTAAATCATATTGGATTTTTGGTGTAGTGGTTGTTGTTGTTGTGTGGCCCTTCAAGACATATTTTTGAGCTCTGGTTGTTACATTGATAGATTCATGATTATGCTAGTCTCAGATTGTGATGACGTTTACATGATGGTCTTCAACTGATATGTGATTGATGGTGTTATTGTAGATGTGATTGATATGAGATCCACGTGTATCATTTGAGGTTGAAGCTCCATCTTTTTTGTAGTTTGGAAGAGGATTTTTAAAGGCTCTGTGGTCGCCATTTGTTTTGAGACCATCCATCGTTAAATCACCTCGATCAATCATGTCTTGAACAATGTTTTTCAATCTCATGCAATCATTCGTTCGATGACCTTTGTTGTGATGAAAATCACAAAAGTGTGAGTCATTCCACCAAGGTAGTTTGACTTGGTGTTCATAGTTGCTGATTGCGGGCAAAGAGATAATCTTGTTTGCCAGGAGTTCTCTGAATGCTGACTCTAGTGATTGTCCTAGTGGTGTGAAGACACGTATTTGGAAATTGTTGGTGTCGTCTTGCGAATTGTTATTAGGTCCTTGATTTGTGGTTTTGTTTTGAGTATCGTTGGTGTTGTTTGTGTTGGGTTGACCTTGATTAGTATTCGGTGTGTATGTATTAGCATCTGGGTTAGCACCTTTAGGAATTTTTGTAGCTTGAGGATTTCCTGATAATGCGAGCACTAGTTGTTTAGATTTTGGATCATGTGATTCATTGTTGCCTTCATTTTTATTTCGAGTCCATAATCTAGATTTGTCTAAGTTGTTGTTGTTTTGGTTATTGTAGTTTGATGAACTTGTTCCTTCTTTGAAGAATTTGAGCATTCCCTTTTTGACAAATGCCTCTTCTACTTGAATGTCATTTTCAATCAATTTAGCGAAAGGTGGTATGCATTGGAGTTTGAGCATGTAACTCATCTCACCATTCAAGTTGTCAATGAAAATTTCCATTTTCTCCTTTTCAGGAATGTCTCTAGGATATCGTGAAACCATACGTTGCCAACGTTGAAGGAATATCATAAATGTTTCATTGTTTTTCTGTTTGGTGTTGCAGATGTCTAACATGGTTATAGCATGTTAAATGTTATAGGAATATTGTGTTATGAATTTGTTGACCATTTCATCAAATGATCTGACAGGAGGTGTAATTTTGGATAACCATTCCATTGTTTGTCCTCCCAAGCTTCTTGGGAATAACCTCATCAGATAGGTGTCATCATGAGAAAATTCAAGACTCATGGTACAGAATTCTCTGACATGATCACAGGGATCACTTTTTCCATCGTACTTGTCAAATTTAGGTACATCTGAGTTTGGAGGAAAAGGGATCGTGTGCAATCTTCTGTCAAAGGGATAAGGAAAAATTTCATTTAATGAGTACTACACTGTCGTCCCTTGTTGCATGTCTTGCATTTGTCTTTGTAACATTTGCATTTGTTGAGTAAGGGCAACCAAAGGTGCATTGTTTTGTCGAGGGAAGATTTCTTCCCTTGCATTGATCTTGGGTTGAAATGGTGTATGGAATGGTATGTTTTGCTCGGGGATGTGTTGCTCAGGGATGTTTTGCCATGGTGTATGTTGTTCTGGTATGTTTTGTTTAGGAATATCATGTTCAGGATCACGTGCTCCCCCTTCTCGCTGTCATTCTTGATATTCGTAATGTTGAGGTCTCATTCTAAACACATCTATGTCAAAGTCTTTAGGGAGTTTGACCCCTTTGCTTGTGAGCATGAGCAAGTATTTTTCCTTGTCATTTTCCATGAGTCTTTCCACAAGTTTTTGGAATGAAGCACTCTCTTGGCATTCCTGAAGAAGTTCTTCAGAAATTTCAGTATCCTCTAGATGTGGACCTTCAAAAGGATTTGATAACCTTTGATTCATACTGGATTCTGCTTGTGCCTCGCTTTGTTTGTTTTGTTGAGAGTGAGTAATAGGCATTTTAGTAGAAACTTTCTTTGACAAAGGGGACAAAATCCTCTTCGATATGTTGGTTGAGAGTTGGTGGTTCAAGTCGGGGTGTGTTGTAAGTGATGCACTCATCAGGCAAGAATGTCAGATTGATCTTTCCTCCACGGTTTATGATTTGATTAAATGCAGATTTTTGACAATATGCCCTAGTCTTTAAAGGCTCTTTATCAAATTCGTCAGATTTGTTTTGGATATAAAGTTTGACGTGATGAAAGAATGTTCGGTGAGATTTGAAGAGATGATGATTAATGTATAAAAATTTGTTTCTTTTGATAAATTTGGAAAAACTTGGTTGTTGTTTCTTTAAAGTGGTGTTACGATAAATATTCTTTCTTCTTAGAATATGGGGATTAGTCATGAATAAATGATCAATGGTTTCCTTTGAATTGTTTTGGATTCAGTTGATCTTGCTTTGAAAATTCAAGTTTTACTTTATCAAAGTGAAGGTTTAGATGCCTCTTCACGACAAAGCGTGTCAAATGATATGGATAAAGTCTCCTGATATGGAAACTTGATTTGACAACCTGAGGCTTTAAACAAGTGTTTTTGAGATAAAATCTGCGAGATGATAAAGGACCTATTTGTCACTTGTGATGATATTTCCTGATTTTGATAGGATAGATATATTTTATCGCGCAACCAGTTTTGGATTTTTACAACTTTTGTTTGACACAAATTTTGCTCAAGAAATAGTTTTTAAAGCTCTGTTTTCGATACTCTGTTTTGACAAAAAATGATGCTGATGAAAAGAGGTTTCCAAAAATGTCTTCTAATTTTTCAAAATTCTTCATTGTTTTGCCCCCTGTTTTTCTGGGTTTGGTCACGCGCTAAAACAAAGACGGGATGGGCTACAGAAATTTCTTTACACGCTAAGAAAAAGACCACACGTGCTAAGCTGCCCTTGGCCACGCGCTAACTATTTTAGACTACTAAAATTTGTTTTCAGTTTTGCTCGAAAAGTTATGCGCTAATATGGGTCTGCTATGCACTAACTGTTAAACCTTACATGCTATTGTTTGACTCCTACATGCTAAGCTAATGTTTCAACACGCTAGGCTATTTTCCAGATACGTTGACTATTTAATGTTGTTTTGAAATTTTGGTAGAACGCTACTATTTCAACCAGACACGCTAACTTTATGTTCTAATGCGCTAACAAATGTACCACGCGCGCTAGACTGTCATGATATTTTCCTTTGGTTGGTTTTTGCAATTTTTGGATTTTTGTTATGAGTTTTTCAGTTTTGATAGATGATTTTCTAAAGTAATAAATGCAAACATAGCACCAAAGAGACAACTATTTTGCTTAATCTAACAAAAAGTGTATGTTCTACGAGGATGTGTTCAAATCCCCAATGTTTTAACAGGTTTGGATACAAATAATACACTTCAAGAAGACTCTTTATTCAAAGGTCATAAGTAACATCATAGCCCACTAGTCTTGATACTCCGTCAGCTCAAACAGCCGTGTCACCCCCTAGAGGACCCCATTTTTTTGCCTTTTGCCAGAAATTAACTCAAAGTGAATTGCTTCACAATTGAGTAGTTATCTTGGGAGATATATGGTGAGCAATCTTGGGGGTGAATTCCTCCCCACCCTTACACTATGATATTACAAATGTCTGGTTACTGACTCGGCTCAAGGTTTCTATTTCTATGGTTCATAATCAGGCTTCCTGTTCGGCCGTCAATGATAAACTCCCTCAGGAGGCTTCCCAACCTTTAGAACAAAGGCTTTACATATCACAAGGATACTGGGGGAAGACTAATCGCTACGCGCAACCATTGAAAAGGAATTTCGTCTCTTTCCACTTTTGATTATAGTGGGTTGGAACACTTGGCATCAAAGCCATTTCCCACTTAGGTCGTTCCCTTCACATCGGCCATAAATGGCTTTAAGAGTTGATTCCAGCTCCTCGAGAAGGAAAGCCTGCTAAAGGATTTATTGCTTGAAGTAAAGAAAGCTTTAAGAGTGGTCTAGATTTTTTATCACCCAGTTAAGGGGAGAGCATATTCCTTCCACTTTCGAGACAAGGCAAACAAGTTCTTTTTAGCCTTCAAGACAATGATTTGCTAACTTCTACTTGAAGATGTTGCTCCAAAAAGCATGATGTTCTTTTTAACCCTTTATAGCAAAGTGTGTATTTCCAAAACTTTTGTAAAACAAGTCTGGTCAACAAAGTAAATCGTGATGTTTGGTCAACAAAATTAAAGTCGATAGGGGAAAATTTTCCCTCTTTGCCTTGCACAAAATGAAGATGAGGTTCTTTTACTTTGCAAAATAAAGTGAATCCTTTTAAACACAAAAGGATGGTGAGGTTCTTTTTAAAGCTATTTTTGCAAAAAGAAAGATTGTTTTGTTCTTTTTATAACCCAAATTGAGAATTTTCTCTCCTAGAAAAGCAAGAAAAATTGTTGTTGTGATTCATTTTACAGCCCAAATAAGGTGAGTTCGATTTTATTTAACAAGAGTTTAAAAATCTTAAATTTTAACAAACTTAACTAAGTTAGTAAAAATCTAAACTATGTATAACTCTAAAAATAACTAAGCTCATCCCTGCAATAAGATGTTAGAAATCCTGCAAAACATCAACTCAAAACAGTTAGAAAGATTTTGGATTTGGTGGACTTCTACAAGTCTAACTTTTAAGTTCGGTTACAATTTTATTTTTTTATTTTTTTTTGTCAGTGATGCGCTGCAAGACAAACTATATGCACTACAGAATGGGCGAGATGCGCTATCAAATAGACCCAATGCGCTAAGCTATTTTCCAAAAGCGCTAAACTAGTTTCTGGATGCACCGCGCTGTTTTTCTCCCACGTTGAGACCTACATGAAAATATTAGTGGGATGATGCGCTAATTCAAAGGCTTCATGCGCTATATGATGGACCCAACGTCCTGAACAGTACGCAGGATGCACTAGGCTGTTAACCAGATGCGCTAAGGAATGCTTCCCACGCACTGATTCTTGTTTCCTGCGGACCTGCACAAGAGGTTAAATTAAAAAACCGATTTGATATATGGGGTCAAGCCCCACAGTGAGCACCACAAATGTATGCGGGAAAAGCGGGTCGATAGAACTCAAAATGTGAAAAATGGAGCTCTAGGGAGCCTTGCTCACACACCCATAGGACTTCTTAGTGAAAGCTATGGAGTCATGAAGTATGGCTCAGCTTCCCAAGGCTAGTTCCATGGTTCTCTATCTCACAAGGTCCCTCAAACCAATGTCTTTTCTCTTAGATCACTGAGCAAAGTGCTTTAGGGATGACAAATGCAAGAATGAGGGATGCTTTGTTTGATTTTAAGGTGAAATGCATCCTAAGCTATGCATGATCCTATAAATGCAATAAACTAGATTATAAGATGACAAGATTAGTAGCAAGACTATCCTAGCATGCTATATTAGTCTATGATTAAGCTAACTGATAAGGAAAATACTCTAAACATGCATATTTAGATTAATTCCTATTGAAAAGAGAGGCTAAATGATGAGCACAAATGATATTTTAAAGCTTGGATGGATTTTAGTATAAGTATGATGCTAAAGACTTGGATGATGAAAATGGAGGATGGAGAGCTCTATTTATAGCAAAAATAGGGCAATGGATGGTCAGGATTGAAAGAATCAATCAAGGGCTAAGTTTGAAAGTTGGGAATCCATGTTTGCAATTTGCACCAATGAAATGGTGACAATTGTCAACATAAGGTTGGTTGAGAGGAGATGTAAGAAGCATTAAATGTTTCAGAAGACCTCATGGTTACCTTAGGGGTTAAGGGTTAAGGTTAAGTTAGGGTTATCCATTGGATAAAGCTTTTGTCCAAAGGATAAACTCTTGTACAAAGGTTTAAGGATAACCATGGTCCAAGCAATAAATGCTTGATGAGACCCTTGGGTTACATGGAGGTTGAGTTTAGGGAAATTCTTTAACCATGCTAGAGGGTTGAGTTAACCATTAATGGTTATGAAGACTTTGGGGACAAATTTGTAAGAGTCCTTCCAAATTTGTGGGTATTCAACAAGTTAGCTTGTTGAATGGATAAAGGCTTTAATGCTTTTAGAAGACTTTACTCCAAATTTGAGAAGTGACCTCCTCAATTTTAGGGAAAGGGGATAATGAATGGGTTTGGGTTAATTGATTAGGATTAGATGGATTCTAGAAGAAATTAGGAAAAGGGTTAGGATGCAAGTGGGAGGTGTAGGATTTTGCAAGTGGATGAAGGGATAAAAATGGATTTAATTGAATTTGGTTGCAATTGGGGAAATTAAATAAATTAGATTTATTCAATTTAGGATAACTATTTTAATTAAATTTGAATTTAATTAAAAAGAGGATAGGGGTTTTAATTGAATAAAATGATTTATTCTATTAAATGGTAAAAGAGGTATAGTGAATTTAATTGAGTAATTTACTTAATTAAATAGAGGAATGTGGTTAATTTATTTAAATTGGATTTAATTAAATAGAGAAATGAACATAAAATATTCATTTAGGAATATGGTCATTTTTATACGTCTACAAGATCTTTAGCCTTTCCTTTTATTCTTTCTTTCTCTCTTTCCAACTTTAATAGTTATTCCTCAAAACCTGTTATCTTCTGCTCAAAAACTGATAATGAATCAGATAAATTAATGAAATTGCCAGCTAGTTGATTTATTTCTTCTTGTATCTTGCTAATTTTCTTGTCTATATCAACTATCAAAAAGTTAGTTCTACATGTATCCCTATACAAAGTTTTGAATTCCTTCAATGTGCTACATAGTTCCAGTAGAAGTGTGTCAAATTGCCTTGTACACTTCTTTATTTCTTCCTCAAAGAATTTGTGTTTTTCCTTCTCTAATCTCTCCTTGAATGGTTCCTCTTTTATTTGTTCAACTGTCATAGTGTTTTCAGTAATATACTTAGACAAAGTGTCAAGTTGACTCAAAGAATCTTTATTATCTACATTACATTTTGGTGCTATCATCTTCAAAATTGGAATGGTGTCATATATTGCCTTGTAAGCCTATGAGCTACAATCTATTATTTTCTTTATGGAATCCAAAAGAACTTATGTTACACTATTTGATGAGCCAATAATCTGTATTCCGCCGGTGGGAGCAATATCCTTGCTTGTGGTGACCTCTGGTAGGTCAGTTTATGTTTCCATTTCTTTAAGCAAAGGTTTGTCTTGCTCAGCTATTGTCGGTGGCACTGACTCAGTGTGAACCTGTTGCGATGATGGAGCCTTTTGCTCTGTGTTAGCCTATTGCTCAGTGTTATCATTTGTCGGTTTACCTTTTGTACCATTAGTTACCGGTTGCTCATTAGCCATATCTATTTTCCCAATTATATCCTTATCTACCACAATATTGACCTTTTTTGTGTCGATGTCCACTATATATAACACCTCAGAATTGGGATTGGTGTCCTCTTGTGGTATGTCCATACTCTCACTATCCAGTTGATTGTCAGTGGTAACTATCGGTGGAGTATTCAGAGGCGGTGGGGATAAGTTATCTTTTATTTTTATGCTGGGTGGTCCACCAACCTTGCCTTTTCCCTTATCCTTATCCTTCTGATATATTTTGATGGGTTTAGGGTTTCTATATTCTTCCTTCTTTTCCGGAAAGAGAATTTTGATGACATCCTAATGTTGGAATTCCGACGACATCCTAAACTCTTTCGACGATGGCCATGACTGCTCATCCAGCCAGAGAATGGCGTCAGGCATAAAGCATCCTCGTCGGATGGACGTCGGAATTTTGACACCTACCAGGAACTTGCACCAATGAGGATTACCACGAGCGTCCAACAATAGAGTGATGTCAGACATACAACATCCTAGTTGGATGTTTCATCAATTGGCATCAAAATTCTAATGCCTGCCAAGAACTATGCACTGACGAGGATGTTGTTTGTCCGACAGTTTGATCATCAGTGCAAAGTTGGGACGATGTTAGAGTTTCAAAGGTAATTTATTTTTAAAAAATAAAAATAATACACATGCCAATTACAATGGTGCTTGTTGGTTCCCTTTTAGCATGTCGTACTAGATGGACCAAATTAGTTCAATTTCAAGTATATTGGGATGAATTTCAATGCCATTTGGAATCCCACATGAAGCCACATTGATACTTTATCCATTAATGATATTCATAATGCCAAGGGTGGTAGGTTGAGAGGGGTAATTAAAAATGATAGGAATGTAGTTTGAAGGTAGGGGTTGGCAAAAGGGATCGATGATGGCATGCACAACTCTAAAGTACCAATGAAGAGATGAGTGAAAAAGAAAGTAATGTTTCAACCCTTTGGCAGAATGAGAGAGAAGAATAATATCATCAACAAGTAGATTAGCAATAACCCCTCATGTACAATTGCAACTATCATCCATATGGGTATGTAGTCAAAGAAGCTCCACCAACTTGTCAATGTAGATGTTACAGAGGGTTGGAGATAGGAAACCCTTGTTTGAACTCAATTTCTCTCCTCATCAAGTTGAATATATTGTAAGCATGAAGTTGCCCAATAAATTTTGTAAAGCCTAAAAGCAATGCTAATGAGAGAATCCAAAATGTCAACATCATGTTTTTGTTGGAAAAACAAGTGTCTCCCAATTGATTCAAAGTCCTTCAAAAAGTCTATAAACAAAAAAATACTATGGAGGAGCAGTGGTGAACCTTCTCAACAATAGCCTAGATTGTAAATATGTGGTCAATGGTTTGATAATCTCCCTTTAAGCTAGCTTTCCCACAAGCTTGAACATTACCTTTCTCTAGGTACTCAAAAAAATTTCATGTCTAACATTTTGGCAAAAATTTTGACAAATGTATGACCAATCATTATAGTCCTATAGTTGCTAGGATTGGAGAGATTCCTAGAGCCATGAATAGAATAAATTTATGTTGAGATCAAGATCGGTGAAACCTTGAACAAAAAACTCTATTGAAAATATTTGTCGAAGGACAGGCCAAGGAATCTAGATCATACTTGATAAATTCAGCTTTGAGGCCTTAACAATCAGCAGCTCTATTGGTACCTCACTTTAGAATGACTGTCTAAACATTACTTGTGGAGGAAATGGTAGAAGTTGGCAGTGAAGTAGGGACCATGACAATAGGTCAATTAGGCACATCGTAAAGAGAGAAATCATAGGGAATCCACTCATTAGGGCTTATGTTAAAATTTATATTGGCAGGTTTTATTGGGAGAATAGTTTGCAAAATGTTTGGGCGAATGCTAAAGATCAGCAAGAAGGGCAAGGTGTTGAGATGTTAGAAACTCCTGATATTGCATAAAGTCTTAGCATTTTTTATTCTGTGAGAGGAATAAATTGAATTCAAGAATACAAAATAGACATTAGAAGCCACTAGAAAGTTGACTAATATGTGGCTCCTTAAATCTTTCAAAGTTAAACAAAATATTTCAGCCCTTTTTGTGCCAAATTCTTTTTTAATCTTCTGCCATCACCACTCTATGTTTCATGACTTCCTTCAACTAGATTATATTCAATACATTGGGATTAGATACCATGAACTTTTTTGACAACCAATGCATTGGCCAACGATTTTTAATATGGGTTCCTCACAACATTGAATTGTATATTATAATACCAAAAATTTGTAGGTGGCATCCTTGTCTCATGATGTTTCTCCTAGTTATAAGTAGTACTTGCAAGAAAAGACTACACATTAGGAACATTACAAAGAACAAAAAATACTTGTAAATGCAATTAGTTAGAACTCTCTACAGTGGATGGGCCCTACCTCTATGGGCTAGCAAAGGGCTTACTAAGTTAGTCTCTAATCTGGGAGTAGGATTCATCACAGCCGTAGTTGTCTTAATTATCATCGTATTTTATATTTTGTCCTTTACATAGTTAGCAAGGAGAGCCTTTATCTCTTGTATAACCTTAAGTTCTATTAAATTATACATCTACACATGGCTAGAAATTTGTGCAAGGTAATATTTGAGGTGGTCAATGCTTCCTCTTATTTGAAAGCCACAATAATTGCACACCACCAGTCTTTCCTTTGAACTTAGTGTGCCTTACTTCCTAGTAATAGGATTCTTGGACTTGCTTCCACTATGGCTATCTAAGGGTGCCATCTCTATCTTGAAAAACAGGAAACCTTAGCAAACCTTAGCAAACATAAAAAAAGCACGCATGTTTCAAATTTTAAATTTGTAAACCCTAGCTTTAAAAGAAAGAAGAAATGGAGAAAACAAGATATATAAAATAAAAGATAGAAATGCTTGACTACAACAATAATGAAAGAAAATAAATAGTTATGTTCCACTATCTATTTGGGATGGATACAGCATGGGATAGTGGGATGCATTTCAGAGATGGTAGGATAGGATATGTTCCAAAATCTATTTGGGATGGAGATAGATTGGGACAGAGGGATGCAAAATTGGAAAATTAAAAAACAGAGAAAATTTCAATTACTCATAGATAAGGCAGATATTATATACATTATAAAATCAACCAACCAGCCAAAGTAAAAAGGAAGTCTTACTGTTACACCGATGTCCTTTTGTTCCATTCATGTAGGCTTGGGACAATAATGAACATGGCCTTCCCCCCCTCTCCTCAGTGCCTCCAAAAGGCTTCTAGAACTTTATAGGGTCCACGTACTAACCTTCGGAAAACTCCAACCACTGAACTTCCCATCACACCCTATTTGGGAAACAAGAAATTTTTGTCTCACTAGTTTTGCTAAGACAGTCACTATCACTATTAACTTAGGATAGCCAAAGGTTTTATTACTTATTGGTTCTTCAACTTGGTGACCCTTTCCCTTGTCAATGGAGCCCTCACACATTCCTATTTCCCTTCACTAGACTCCCCAAGAACCATTGATGCATTCACACCACTTCACACTCCATGAAATCACTGTGTTTCACACTATGACTCAGAAATAAGTCCCTTGCATTCAACTAGCATGTGCCAAAATTACTCATGAGCCCCTGCAAACACCAAAATATGAAAACGCATGATATTTTACAAGTTCCCACTATTTTTGGTGGTTTTCCTATGACTACAAATGATGCATTACATTATTTATGGTCACTGTTAACCCTAGGAAGGGTTTTGACAATGCTTTACAAAAATTGGAATATCTTTTTCAAAATAAAATCAAACTGGATGAAACCAAAGCCAAAATAGAGGGGATGTCTTTGAGTACCCTTGGGTTGATGTGTGCCTACTTGGCATTAGGAGTTGTGTCAAAAATCCATTAGGAGTCCTAATTGGAGAAGGGATTTAGGGAGTAATATTTTTTGAGTTCAAGGGTTGGAAGACCTCAAGATAGATTTGGGCAAGGTGATAATTCCCTATGTGATGTATGTAAATGGTTGTATGGGACTAGGGAGTAGGAGTGAGTCTTTTGCGTGTTGAAGAAACTTGAGGGGCTAGTAGGCTAGTGAGGGCTTGGGGTTCATTCCCTATTGAATAGGTGAGTTGGGAGAAAGATCTCCCTAATTGATTGAGATTGGTGGATTCTCTGCATCATAATGCTCCAATGTTGAACTTACCTAATTCTTTGTTGCTCATTGAAGCTTACACAAATGCTACTCGGGATGTCATGGGAGCCATCTTGTTATAAGATGGTAAAATAGTATGCTAATATTCAAAGGTTTTCTTTTCAACAATGAGGGACTATCTAGCTTATGATAAAACTTTATGCATTATTCTAGGCAATGAGAAAGCATATAAAAAATAGTATGAGAAAGACTAAACTTATGGGGAATACAAATAGCAAGAAAGTAGTACTATATAGGCAATAAAAATTGAATGTGTCCAAGGCATGGTTTCTACTTTTGGAAGCACATAACTCCAATGTGGCAATTGATTTTGGTGGCGGAAAAATAGTGATTCATTTCAAGGATGCAAATAGTAGCAAAATCCGTTAGAGGATGTGAGTTATGATGCACTTGCAAATCCAAGATGCATTAAAAAAGTATATAGAACTAAAGAAAAATAAAATAAGTTGTTGAATGAATAGTTAAAAACATGAAACAAAAAAGAAAAAATGAAATAGTTTAAACCATGAAGCAAAAAACAAAGATAGAAGAAGTAGTAATATTATATCACTTGGTACCAATTTGAATACTTGGTTCCTCCCCCTATTACTTAAAAGTTAATACTATGCTCTAGATGTCAAAGAAAATTTGGTCATGGGACCACGACAATTTGGAATGCAAAAGAGGGAATGTACCTGATAGTTCGCTACAATTTTAAGAACAAAGAGATTCTATGGCACAGAGAGGTTGCAATCGTAGCCTATGTTGGCCATAATCCCTGTTGTAGCAATAATGAGATGTTGTTGGTAATTGACACTCATTGGATTCAATTTTTTGTCATTGATGGAAGCAAGATCTGATGGAAGTCATAAACCGACACTAGGAAGCATATACCGATAGATACCAGCTTTGGAGCATTCAGGGCTACACCGACACCGATATCAATACTTCATTGGAAGTTGACATCAAGGAGGATTTAGTTAAATAATTTTGTAAATATTTTCAAATCTGACATTGAATATCTTTGTAAATGTATTGTAAGTCAACATAAGGCACATCATTTGTAATAGGTATATAGGTCAGTCTGCTAGGTTATTTTTGTAATGAGAATAGACATATTTGTAGGATTTTGCCAAGATCAAGGGCACAATGAAAAGCATAAAAAGAGAGACAATAGAATGACAAGAACAAAACTGTATTCTCATCAATATGCAAAAAATCAACTGGATTAACCAATACAATGAATATAGGCCTGCTTATATAGGCAAGGCCATATGGATGTACGAGCACACAATTATGACATGTGGCTCAATGAGAAACAAGGGTAGGTAAGAAATACTAGGGGTAGGTAGGAGAAATAATATAATATTCCACAAGAGGTGGATGACCCACCGAATGTGGAGTGTAATAGCAAAATAAGACCACAAAAGGTGGAATTTCTCCTACAAGCTCTATCCCTATGTGCACACTTCCCTAAGTGTCTCAAATCCAAACTACAAAGAGATGCATTATCCTAAGTTAACTTAAGTAAAGTGTAATAATATCCAAAATGAATATTTATTTACACCAACACCCCCCCTTAAGTGCAACTTAGGGGAATGAAGACTCAAGTCAACAATGCAAGATGGGTCCCAACTACTAGGCCATTATAGGTACCCATGTACAAAATGCAAAAGAAAGCAAAATCATGCAATGCAATCTCTCACAAACAGAGAAAGGGAGAAAACCCAGCGGGAAAAAACTCCCCCCCAAAAGAGAGATGAAAGAACAAACGATTCTCAAAGAAGAAGGACAAAACCTCAAAGAGGAAAAAGTCCCCCCCATAAGAGAGGAAGGAGAAGTCAGCTGACCCCCCCTAATGACACATCCCGCACCCCCAAGAGAGATCGTAACTGCTAGAACTTACTCTTGATGAAAGGTTTGGTGAATATGTCAGCAACCTGCTCAGCTGTAGGACAATACTGCAAATCAATGACCTACTCCTGAATGAGCTCTCGGATATAGTGCATATGAATCTCGATGTGTTTGGTCCGCTGGTGCTAGACCAGGTTCTTTGAGATTGCAATAGCACTTTGATTGTCACAATGTAGAACTGTCGGTCGTGGAGTGGTGAATCCAAACTCTGTGAGAATCTGCTAGAGCCAAATGGTCTCAGTCGCTGTGTTAATAGCGCCTCGATACTTAGCCTCAGTCGAAGAGAGAGCAATAGCATGTTGTTTCTTGCTCCGCCAACAAATGGGGCCCGAACCAAGGTGAAAACTATAACCAGAAGTAGACTTACAATCATCAAGATTGCTAACCCAATCGAAGTCTGTGTAACCAACCAAGCGAAGTCTTGTGCCTGCTGCATAGTGAATCCCATAGTGATGTGTACCCTGGATGTAATGAAGGATGTGTTTGGCAGCTTTCCAATGAAGCTCATGTGGTTCCTGCATGAAGCGAGAAACCATGCCAACTGCAAATGAAATATCAGGGCATGTATGGGTCAAGTAGATGAGACTACCCACAAGCTAACGATACAAAGTGGCATCAACTGGTGGAGAAGAACACTAAGCCTCAAGCTTGACTCCTGAAAGAAAGGGAGTCAGAGTAGGCTTACAATCAACCATATGAAAGCATGCAAGTAGATCAAGAGCATACTTGGGCTGCGATAGTGTAATCCCAGAAGGTGACTGTGAAATCTTGATCCCGAGAAAGTAGTGCAAAAGACCCAAGTCAGTCATAGCAAATCTGTCATGCAAAGAAGATTTGACCCTGCTAATGATGGATGTAGTACTCCCTGTAATGATCAAGTCATCAACATAGAGCACAAGTATCAAGTGAGAGTCATCCTGTCGCAAAATGTAGACATTTGGATTGGAATGACACCTGGTGAACCCTGTGGAGAGTAGAAAGGAATCCATCTTGGCGTACCAAGCCTTGGGGGCCTGCTTAAGGCCATAGAGAGTTTTCCTTAGTCTGCAAACCAAGGAAGTATCCTGGATGAAACCCTGTGGCTACTCCATATAAATCTCCTCATCAAGATCACCATGAAGAAAAGCACTCTTCACATCCATTTGATGTACAGCCCAACCATGAGCTGCAGCAATAGCAAGTGTCAAATGAATGGAGTTCATCTTGGCTATGGGTGCAAAGGTCTCAGTATAGTTAACACCTACAACCTGAGAGAAACCTTTTGCAACAAGTTGAGCCTTGTACTTATCCACACTACCATCCACTGCAAACTTGGTTTGATAGATCCACTTACATCGAACCATCTTTCTCCCCTTAGGGAGATGGACTAAGTCCCATGTGTTGTTCCTCATCAAGGAACTATAGTCTTCCTCCATAGTTTGGTCCCACTCAGGAACCCCTGATGCTTCCCTAAATGTTTGTGGATCAGAAGCAGTAGCAATGAATGCATGTGGAAGATCCTGATGTTGTGATTGAGTTCTCCATGTATCTGAAGGATCCCCAACAAGAGAACCCGCGGACTCAAGTGTCTTTCGAGCCCAATGAGGTCAAGGTGGAGGTGGAGAACGAGGCTCCTCAACTACAAGTGGACCCTATGGAGGTGTAACCCTATGAGTCAGAGTTGAAGGAGTCTCATCATCTGAATCACTAACATCACTATCCATAATGGAGGAAGGTGGAGGAGGTAGAGAGGCTAAGCTAGGAGAGCTTTCCTCAAAGTGAACACTCCTCTCAATGAACACCTCATGTGTCTCAGGATCCATCAATCTGTATGCCTTAACACCCTCAGGATATCCAACAAATATGCAAGGCCGACTTTGAGGTTCCAATGCCTTGCATTTCTGCGGAGGTATGTGAGCCCATGCTGGACACCCAAAGACTCTAAAATGTCTCACAATCAGTTTCCAACCAGCCCAAGCTTCAAAAGGATTAATACCTTGCAAAGCTTTGTGAGGAACCCAATTTTGGATGTGTGTGGCACAACTGATAGCCTCTACCCAAAAGGCAGGATCAAGAGAACGTGCATGTATCATACAGCTAGCCATTTCTTTGAGAGTTATATTCTTGTGTTCTGCAACCCCATTCTGCTGTGGAGTGTATGCGACAAAATGCTAAAGATCAATCCCCTCAAATGTACAAAAATCCTCAAGTCTTTTGTTCACATATTCCCTTCCATTATCTGTGTGAAGAATCTTGACCACTTTCTCTAATTGCTTCTCCACACGAATCTTGAAGTCCTAAAATCTGTCAAATACTTAACTCTTATGAATAAGAAAGTAGACCCAAGTGAAGCGGGAGTAGTCATCAATGAAGGTGAGGACATAGCGGGCCTTACTAAATGAAGGTACAAGAAATGGACCTGCTACATCACTGTGAACAAGTTGAAGAACTTCCAAAGCTCTCCAAGCTTTCCCCTTATCAAACTTCTCCTCGGGATGCTTGCCCATGGAACAACCTAAACATACACCCTCTAAAAAACTAATTCGAGGTAGACCTGTGACCATGTCTTTAGTGCTGAGCTATTGAAGATAGCGGTAATTGAGGTGACCAAACCGCTCATGCCATAGCTTACTTTCTGAATTTGAATGAGTAAGCAAGGCCCTAGAAGGTGAACTTGGCACAAAGTGGGAGAATGAATAAAGCCTTGAGTTGTCATTGACTTGTCCCAGTGCTACCAAGGCATCAGCATCAAGATCCTTTACCACAACTGAATCTGGTGTAAACTCAACCTTTTTCCCATTCCCATAGTGAGTGATTTGGTAGATAGAGAGAAGGTTGGTAGACAAGTTAGGAACATAGAGAACATTCTCAAATGTTCCATCATCCATGTCAATTGAACCTTTCCCTTCAACCTCTACTTGAGTATCATCACCTATGTAAATGTGAGGTACCTTAGATGGCTCCAATGAAGAAAACTGCTCCTTTGTAGAACCCATGTGATATGAGGCACCTGAGTCAAGCATCCATTGTTGTGAAGAACCTGTTGTAGCCACAAATGCTTTCCCTTTTCCCTTAGAATGTGAGGAAGAGGAAGGAGATGAATCCTTCTTTGTGTAGGCGGATGGAAAGTTGATGTTGTTTTTCTTGAGAAGATTAGTTAACTCATCAACTTGCTTTGCATGGCATCGATGCTCATCATGACCATACTTCTTACAATATGCACAAGTTGGTTTATCCTTCTTAGGTGGTGTCCACTTCTTGGAAGAGGATGAAAAATTGCCTTGTGATGGAGAGGATGATTGTCCTTTTTCCTAGTGTGGCTTAGACTTATAGTGCTTCTTCTTCTTGTTGGAATATTTGCCTTGACTTCCTTGATTCCCTTGATTAGCCACCAAAGCCTTGGACTTTGAAGACTTGAGAAGCCCCATGCTCAACAACTTAGATTGTTCCAATATTAACATTTCTGTGAAAGCATCAAATGAAGGTATAACTGTAAAGCGGAAAATCGCGATCGAACCCTAGTTGCTCTCCCCTCTTCCAACTCCAAGGAGAGAGAAGGGAGATTCACTAGGGTTGATGGTTTTCACTTAGGGGAGAGACTTTACATTCAAAAGAGGGGTTGAAAACCCACAAGATCCAATCCCACGCAATGCAAGATTGGATGCTAAATGAGTTTCAAGGGTTATGACAGCAAGGCTACCCTCTTTTGTAAAGAATGTGCATAGAAGAATTAAGCTAGGAATGCATAGAAAGTGAGAAAGATTCACTTATAAACTGAGATAGGAATACGGTATGAAGCTGCGGACCTGGAATTAGCAGTAAAATGTCAATACGGCGTTGTCCTGCAAATTTGAGCGAAAGTTGCCGGGACGATGGCGCCCGAGCGCCACGGTCCTCCGAAAAATCCGCAAAACGAAGGGGGATCTGTTCATCTCTGCACAAGGATTCCAGATCTTCAATTTCAGCCACGTACCTGCAACCTACACACAGAAAAGCGAAGACGATTGGGGGGTTAGGGATTAGGGGTTTGCCTTTAGGTCAAACCCCGGTTTTGGAATTAACCAAGAAATGAGCAATGCTGTAAATGTAAATGTCTGTAATGTAAAACAAGTACTAATACCTTGTTGTAAGGATGTTTGTATCCTTATGTGCGAAGGTATAGATGTTGTATGTTATAGTAGTATGTTGTAAGTGATCTCCTCTTCAATGGTTGAATCCTTGTCTTGAATGCAACACTTAGCCTTGAATGGAGACTTGAAATGATCAATTGCTTGAAGGAATGCTTAAATGCTTGAATGCTTGAGTATAGTTTCCACGCTTTTTCCATCATATCAAATGAAAGAGGAAAATGTAGTTTATATACTTGTCAATTAGGGCTGATAGACTGATTTTCCCGACCTTAGGCCGACCAGGAAAGATAATTTTCCAATTTGCAAACATAAAGACCCGAAGTCCAAAAGAGACCGGGCCCAAAATAGGACCCAGGGACCAGGGCGCTGGGCGCCATGGTCCTGGGGGACCAGGGCGCTGGGCGCTCTGGTCCCACCTCCCGGGACAGCAGGGTGCAAAGGAGGTTCAGGCCAGGGTGCAAGAAAATGCAGTTTTCAGTGTCATAATCAGGTTTCGGGGTCTCCATTCAGGTTGCGTGTTGCGTCGCCATCGTGAAGACCCAAATGCGGTCGAAATTGCAAGTGTCACAATTTTAGGACGCTACAATAACATAGGAACTCCCCACTGTCAAACGATGAGTTTAGAAGCTAGACACAAATGCTGCATATTCTGGTGCAAGCTTGTCTAACAAGTTGAATATCAACTGAGCATCCTTTTTGTTAATTCCACAATCCTTAAGCTTTGCTCTTAGCTCATTTGCTTTGGTGACATAATCTTGGATTGTATCAAAACTCTTGGGATCCAAGTTGGTGAGCTCATTGTCAATCTTACAACCTCTGATTTCATCAACTTGACCATATAATTTCTGAAACATATCCCAAGCCTCTTTGATTGTTGTACACTTCTCATTGTGAAAGATGAGATCATCTGATACATACTTGCGCAAAGTTCCAAGAGCCATGCAATTCTTAGTGAGCCATTCTAATTGAGCATTAGGATTAGCCTTAGGATCAGGTGGTGCTATTATTGTTCCATCTATGTAATGCATGAGACCCTTTTCCATTAATTTACTCCATACTTTAATTTTCCATGATGCATAATTATGTGGAGTTAAAGGTGGAAATTTATGAGGACTCATTGCAACAAAAATGAAAGAGCACAAAGAGAGGCACAATCACACAAGACACCCCCCCAAAAGTGATGATTTGGCACTTTATAATTAGTGTGTATACAATGGGCCACTTGCAAAAAATGGCAAAGTGGACTTCTTATTACAATTTTACAACTGCCTCAATAAGGCCAAAAGAGACTCAAACTGATAATGCAAGAGATCTAAACTAAGATCCAAGCACATTACAAGTACCTAATAGGCCAAATAAGACCAATATTTGAAAGTACAATTTCCACTCAAAATCTCTGAAATCTGATCATAGATTATGAAAGTAGATGAGAAAACATGCACTTTCAAAAAAAAACAACACCTGAAAAGGAGGTCGTATGAGCTCAAACGAGGCCTTTGAAGTTGCAGAATTGAGGATTGGGCAGGTACAGCTGAAAGAATCCAAAAATTATGAAAAACCTATGCACCAAAACCATAAAATAACCACACCACTATGAAGATCATGAAATTTTAGCCCATTTCAAAAAAAATTACACCAAAAAAGGAGCAAAAATGAGCAAGATATGGCCTTTCAAAGTTGGACTACAAAACTAAAAAGCTCAATGGAGAGGGGGTCAAAAAATTTCAAAAGTCTTCTGATGTGGCACTGATGTCAGCAATTTACGAGCTTAAATTTGACAGTCATATGACCGTCACGAAAACTTCACCTCCCTGCTGACTGGGCGCGGTGACTGGGTCGCTGACTGGCGTACAGACTGTTGACGTGGCGGTCTGCGTCAGCTCTGTGTGGCGGGGTCTCGGCAACTAACTGGGCTTTGTGTGGCGATTTGGAGGCACAGCGGCCGGCGGGTGGTCTGGGCGGCTGGTGGGCGCTGGTGGATCCACCGATGTCGGTGGACTGGGCTGGTGGCGGCAGGGTACCGAAAGACCAGTGCGGGTGCCGGACGATGGGGACTACACGGGTGTCGGCGTCAGACGGGAAGTTGCATGGGTGGCATCAGCGGACTGGTCCTATAGTGCGGTACAGCAGCGACAATCCAACCTACAACAACGTAGGGTACAGAGAGATTGGGGGGGGTTTGCGGACCCCCCAAAAAAAAAAAAAAATTTTAATCGCTGTTTTTCTATTTTTTTTTCTGAATTTTATTTTAGAAAATAAAAAATTTTGAAATCCATACAATAATAGCCAAAATGGGGAAAAAAAATTTCTCACCAAAATAGGTCGACTTTATAGTTGAAATTTATGGAAACGGCCTCTTGGATTCAACGATGATGTCCAAATCGCTATATGACGCCCCCAAAAAATGAAGATCCCCAAATCCGAAAATTGAAGCCCTCCACGATGTCTCCAAAAACCAATCAATGAAGCCCCAATGGCTCTGATACCATGTAGGATTTTGCCAAGATCAAGGGCACAATGAAAAGCATAAAAAGAGAGACAATAGAATGACAAGAACAAAACTGTATTCTCATCAATATGCAAAAAATCAACTGGATTAACCAATACAATGAATATAGGCCTTCTTATATAGGCAAGGCCATATGGATGTATGAGCACACAATTATGACATGTGGCTCAATGAGAAACAAGGGTAGGTAAGAAATACTAGGGGTAGGTAGGAGAAATAATATAATATTCCACAAGAGGTGGATGACCCACCGAATGTGGAGTGTAATAGCAAAATAAGACCACAAAAGGTGGAATTTCTCCTAGAAGCTCTATCCCTATGTGCACACTTCCCTAAGTGTCTCAAATCCAAACTACGAAGAGATGCATTATCCTAAGTTAACTTAAGTAAAGTGTAATAATATCCAAAATGAATATTTATTTACACCAACAATATTAAATGTGTGGATATAGGAGAATATAGCATAATTGTATGATGCAAAATATATATATGGAGATCATTTTGTATGCAAGTGTTATATCATGCAATGATCTGTAGATAGTTTGGAAAGCATTCTTGGAGGAGAAGAGATATCAGTAGCAGTTCAGAGTTTATGAAGCGGTACAGAGCAGAGACAAAACCAAAACTCTATTTGGCATAGCAGATGCATTCTTGAGTTCATTTTTTAGTAATTTACTTTAGTAGAAATCTTGTAGTTAGTGAGGCTCTTTAGTGATGAGCAATATGCTCTAGGCAGTGTGCCTTCCTGCAAGTGCAGGCCCCTATTATATGTAATATCTTTTCATATGGCCAGTGAACTGATATTGTGGGTCACAAATCCCACTGTTGTTTTTCCTCATTGAGGTTTTCCACGTATAAATCCTATGTGTTATGATGTTCATTTATGTGGATGGTTTATTTGCTTCTTTTATATGTTTATTTGTTTGCCGATTTATATATGCGTGGTATAAAAGGATAAAAATAGTTCATACTGGCAGAACATCGATTCACACCCGCCCCCTCTCAGTGTTCTTGGATCCCAACAGATGTGAGGTAACGGATAAAAAATTGCAATCCTATAAGAGCATGCATGAGAGAAAATACATGATCATCGAGGGAAAATATAAGATTGGTTGACAAATATAAGATAGCAACCATGCAGATCATACAAAAATGATAAGGAGAATGCCTAAATAATAGTTCATATGAATCACCAAGTTATAGGAGCATATAGTCATAATAATCCTCACACAGAGCAACCATGGAGTCAAAGAACACTTCCCAATGTACAATTATAGAAGGATAAGAACTTTATATCCATCTATTCTATTGATATATTATTATAGGAGATAAATAGCTATAACAGTCCCAATGATGCTATAGGGCAATCATACTGGATTAAGAGCATGCAACGGTGAATGTACCAATATCAGCACAGTGCCAATGAAAAGATCATGCATGAGGAGCATTCATAGCAATCAATGGCACAAAGGAAGATCATCGCATAGTGTATATTTGTCATAAGCAAAATACAGTGTTATGAGTCACAATAAGTGCCTTGGAGAGTGAGAAAACACCAAAAAGAAGGCCATCCAGATTGTAGAGTAGCAAAAAAACCATAGATTGGAGGTAGAATACAATCATGAAGCCATTTTTTTTTAAAGATAGGGTTAGAGCCCATTCATGGCAGTATCACAAGCATAATGTTGTCTACATCATTTGATAGTCAACAGTGAAAACAAAGTCCCACACTTAATAGTTAAACGACAGTCCCAAAGTCAGGTACATCAAAAGCATAAAAGCAACAATTATAGTGGCTAAGGGTCCCAAAACCAAGAGATCAGTAATGTATAGAGGATCAGGTGCAAACACCATTATCATGATCATTGTACAAAAGGTCATAGTCCATTCACTGGAAAACAACCAAGAGAGAAACAGTGACTTAAGATGCAAAGCACAATCTTCCATTCATGAAGACAGTGGCATCAAAGTAAATACAATAAAAAATACAGTCTTAGAAAGGAATCTTGGTATTAATGAGGACATTGGAATTTATAGCATTATAACTAATCAAAAGTCACCATCATGGAGGTATCCTTCACAGTCATATGATATAACAAGAATGGATAATGTATTGATAGCCATCAAAGAGTTTGTTACAGTGTTTTATTGTAGTAGAACAATGATCATGATTATAATTTCAATCCAAATGCCTTCAAAGGAGCAGCTTCAACATAGGATTAGCAGTCTAAGGACAGTTTGCAACCATGGAATTTATAAATAGTTCAAAGTCCAACTCAGTGAATAATAAAATACTGCTACAACAATACTTCATGATAGTCCATAGCCTTATAACAAATACACTGATAAGGGCAAAAAAGATCACTATTAGCATGGGTCAGAGACAATATAAAATGATCAAAATATATAGTTATTAGTAGTCATAAACTGTCTTAGAGGATTGGCAAAGAAAAACATAGGTGTTCTCCTCATAGAACATAGAGATATGAAGCAATAACGAGATGTGAGGTAACAGTTATAAAACTTGGATGAACTCAAAGAGACATTTACAAATACAACCTACCCTTTATAATACCTAGTTGAAAAAATGGATGCAATGCAAGTTCTTGTATCAATAATGTCTGGCAGATAGTAAAAAACTAGAACAATAAATTCCATATAAAAGTGGTTAGACTTAAAATGATAAGGAAATTTTAAAAATGTTAAAGAAAATGTCAACTAATAAAATAACTTACAAGGATGAGGCATATTCATAACTTTTGTAGTCCCGCCATGGATATCAACACTAGAAGCAACTCATACTGTCAGTGTACATACAAGACAATATGGGAGTTCACTATACCCAACAACTTGTGGTGTTGTTGTTCGTGTTGGCTCTGTTGGACCCTGCAATTAAGATTCAATATAAATTATTCAATAAGATTAACTATGCAACATAATGAAATATTGAAAAGTGTGTTAACTTATTGAGCTTCGCTTGGTTTCGAGAATAGTTTAATATTCTCCACTTAACTGGGCCAACCATGTGAAGGTGGAATCTCATTTGGCCCCTCCCCCTCCTAACATCACTCTAAATTCCCCATTAACATCTAACATTCATTCATTATTTCTACCATTAATAAAATATAACATTCCTTCATTAATATCACATAACGTTCATTAACACATAACATTGATTAACATTAATTAACACGCAACATTCATCAATATTAATTAGCACATATCATTCATAACCATTCATTAACACATAATTACATTCATTAACACATAAAAATCAGTCATTATCAAATAAAGTAGATTACAATCATTTGTTTTTTTTGTTTTTTCTTTGAAGCTATGAAAAGAATAAGTGGAGCATCATTTTCTTCATCATTTCCCCCCTCTTCAATTGTTCTTCCTTCTGCTCATGATCTTGATGTATGCCTAGTCCTATACTAAGGACGAGGACACTGAAGCAAAGGGGGGTCCTCTATAATAATAAAGAAATGGGTTAAATTCAAAACATTTTTTATTATTGTTACAAGTATTTCATTAATTTAGAGAGCATAATTGTGGCACTCTTTACCTGATGGGTCCACATCATTTTGTCTAGCCTCAACCTCAACATGTTGAACATCCTCTAGATCCTCTAGAATTGAAATATTAAATGTTACATTAATGTTGAACGCTAATTACAATTAAATTTATTTAAAGGAATAACAGTGGTCCTCTTTACGTGATTGGGGAACATCACGTTCTTGATGTTGTGTTCCTGGATCATGCTCCACTTGGTCACCACCGACTACATGCTCTAAAATACTAACAAAAAAGGTTACATTAATTACTACACTAATTACAAATTAATATGTTTAATTGTATTAATAATTACATAAACAAATTTGAATAGAAAATGAATACCTCCACTACTAGGATGCACATCTGGACCTTCATGTTCAGGTCGTGTTTCACGATTAGCAAGTTGCATTCCAATGTCATGCACATTGTTATCATTGCTTGCTTATTTAAAACAAATATAGTCACTTTATGTTGGAACTCAACATCAATTAGATTATTGGTAAAGTATTCAATTTGAAACAATTTTCATTAATCTTATTTACTTGTGTGACGGATGCACCAGAATCTTGTATTTACCCACTCAATTCTCATAGTTGTTCAGCCACGGCTATATAGCCTTGCTAGTAGGCAATTCTCTTGTCATCTTCTATGGGAGATCTATTGAATTTAGAGCCCTACATTTTTTCTAGGTATCGTGAATTTTGCTTGCATTGTTTGATAAAAAAAAATCATTTGCAATTTATAAATATTTTGATGCAATATTTCATTTACTGATACTTACAATTCATGCAAAAAGTTTCATATAACCACCAGAGCCGGTTGTGTTGCCTGTGTTTTTCTTGTCTTGCCTTGGTTGCCTTTGACGTGTCACTCAGTCTATGAAAAGTTTTAAATATGTTAGATTATATAAATATAAAGAGTAATTAATTAGTACATAATTACATTCTTAATAGTATCCCATACCTTCTTTTGGCAGTTGCTGGTGTATTTCCTTTTTTCCTTTCAATCTTCTACTTTGCATCCAAAATCAGGTCCTTCCACTCCCTCTCTGGAATCATGGGGGGGTGCTCATACTTTATGTTCTTCTCTAAATGGGTCTTGTATTGGTCCCTCACATACTTTAGATATGTGCCAGCTTTTTCAAGGAGCTTGGTTTTGTCGAATGTGTCATTTTCAAACAACTCAACCATACGGTTTGTCAATTCATCTTTTAACCTTTTCTCTTGGTCATTCCACCTTTTAAAGAAAAAACAAACCTATTAGATTCTGAAATGAACTGAAGCTACCTTTATTATAGTTAAAATAATGGATCAAAGGAAAACTATTCTAGAAATGATACGAAATCAAAATAGTGGATTAGGGTTAGTTCACATATGATGTTCCACCTTTTACGTATGGTGGGTCCAAATATCTGCAATGCAATGTCATTAAGATTTTTATAAAAAATATCATTTCCTACAAAAAAAATCATGGGATCATTAGTCCAAAACGAGTGATCAGAAAGTAAATTACAATTAGACTATATATAAAATTAATTTTAAAGTACCTGGAACCTTTTGTATCTTTAAGAGTATCAATTCTTCGTCGTTCACCACCAATTTGGCCTGCAATGTTCCCATACTAGCAATACGAGAAGATCCAGAAAATGATTGTATGTTATCAACAATAGTCACCTCTAATGCATCCTCATGTGCATCTCCTACTGTAGACAATGAATCCACTATGAAATGCCCCCAAGAAAGAACACTTCAAGGGAAATAAACACATTAAATAAGATAGAGCAAAAGAGGGATCTACCAATAGTGGGCGGGCCAACATGACCTACAGTAGAGGATGTCTGCATACTGCGTGTTGCTAACATTGCAATCAACAATACAGGTGTGGCTAACCTCTAATGAGGCACTGACGGCATTTGCACAGGAACATTGACAACACCTAAAGAATAATACATTAAATATATAAAACATTAAATATATAAAAACTGCAAGAATTATAAACAAGGATGAAACTTTATTATGAACATTGACAGTATCAAGTATGATGTATTTTGGGTAATCAAAGTGATAAGCCAAGCAAGTGATAAGCCAAGAAAATCATCATCACCTAAACTACCTACAATACCCTAATCATGGACACCAGGTTGATGAGGATGCATAAATTTATGTAAAAACAACACGTATATATTTTAGTTAATGATATAAAAGAGTATAAAATATAAACCATTATTGAACTTTTATTATAATTAAATCTTTCATTACTACTTACTTGCAATTTTTCTGCTGTCCGCATCAATTTTTGCACCCTCTCTTGTATCTCATCAATCTGAGGCTCCACGGATGCCAAAGCAACAATCTCTCTACTAATTTTTCTAATAGACTTTTTTATCAATTCTATAGGGTTTGTGGAATTTGTGATGTCATCATCGCTTAATCCTCTTGAGTCCACATCCCTAGAGAGGTGATTGGGTACTGCAACTCCCTATCCCATTCCTTGAACATCCATCTGTGACAAGAATATCCTTAACAATTATAAAATTACTCTAAAACACTCAAGAAAAGAACATAATAATGTAATAGTTTGCTTCTATCTAATTTGTACAATTACAATGAGGTTTACCTACTCAATAGAAGTGTCACGACCTACATCCATGTCTATTCTATGTGATGGATCTATGTCACCCTGTGACAAAGAAAAAATATGAAAAATGTTAGCGAAATGAAACCAATAGACTTAGCAAAAAAACATGATAGTAATGTAATCAATTAGCAGCTCTTCCCTTGCACTTATTGATTTTATCACACATATGAATACATGATTTCCCTCGCATGCCTCAAATATGCAATTGGGTTGTTTATTAGTTGACCTAAGTTGTGTACTATTTATAAAACCTACAATATTCCCTATTGCCTTTGGCCTTCTATCAATGTATACAGCCACTCGTTTACTTTGATCATTATCTTTTTATTGTATATAATTTGCTGACAGTGCATACCTACACATACTTTTTTTATATCGAACAATCCACATCCAATTATTGTAATTGTAACAAGGTCTGTCAAACTCCATCAATTCAGCAACTTTGTTGTAATGGACCTTTATGTCATCCATAGAAAATAGGCCCAAACCATGTAACGGCGAAGGTGCTATGCCATATATCTTATCGTTAACACAAAAATTGGTGTTTATTGGAGGAAATTCCTTGGGTACCCATTGTTTCTATAGATTTTTGTACCTCAAGGGTACCTCAATGTCGTCTTTGGTCTCATCATCATAAGAAAATGACCCCCCTTGAGCAAGGAAAAATTCCATGTGTTTATTGAATTTTCTTCTAATCTTTTGACCTATAGTTGATCTCCCTATTGTAGACCTACTGTCAGTATTATGGATGACTTCATCATGTGTTGCATTGGTTTTATCATTGATGTCAACACTTATCCTTCTGGAGGTCTACATTGTTGATTTGGCACTCTGGTTATATTGGTTTATTGATGAACTGACACATTGTGGTCCTGGCATGGATATTGGCTTATGCACAGTCACCGGTATATGTTTCACTGACAGCTTAGGAAGTTGATGATGACTTGTTATCATCTAGAGATCATTTGGTTATATCGAAGACATGGATTGGATGTTTACATTTGGTGTTTTGCATATTGGACTAATCGGGTTCACATATTTGCCTTAACCGACAAATAGGTCTAGGTTATGGACCGGTACAAGATATCATGTTCCAGATCAGCACGACACATTTTGGAAATGGTTTATTGATTGGATAATGTGTAAATATATTAAGGCCGACATATTGTATTGCATCAAGGCTTATTTTGTAAATTTAATATCTTTAGGGAGCCAACCTAATCATGAGGTCTTAGGTTCTGTATAAATAATTGTAAGATGTATGAGTGTGTGTGAATATTAAATATCATTGTAAAGAGAAAAAAATAAGCAAATCCTTGTGCGAATCACGCAGATATTATCTAAAGGTTGAAGGAAAGGTTATGAAGGTGTATGGCACTCATGGTTAGAGCTTAAACTAGTACTGAATCCAGCATTCTAGATGCTATACTAAAGCAGTACATTGTTATTGGATTTAACCATCCAAGTGTAGTCAATGTGACTCCTATTTTGTGATTGAGCAGTGAGCTCTAGGCGGTTGTCTTTTCTGCATGTGCATACCCCTTATTATATTCACTTGCTATCTGCAGTAGTATCATCTGATTGTGGGTAAGGTTTCCCAACCATGGTTTTTCCCCTTACAGGGTTTCCACATCAAAATCTTTGTGTCATGTGTTGTGGATGTGTTTTTCTTTCGGTTTCATGCATTAAGTTGTACCAATATTAATATAACTATTAATCTGTTTTACCGGCACTGAGTTTTAAGTTGGAATAATTGGTTTTGGGTTATAATTGATTGACAACTGATTCACTCCCCCTCTCAGTTTTCCTTCCCGGTTCCTAACAATTGGTATCAGAGCCTAGTCCTCTTTTTGCAGAAGCCTAACAGCTTGAGGAGATCCTATGGCAGCAAATATCTTTAGGAAGGACAGTCCCAAACTTGATGGAACTAACTATGGTATATGGAATATCAGAATGGAAACACATATGAGCTGTATTGGAAGAGATATATGGGATGTTACAAAGAATGGGTATGTTGCTCCTATTTCGAATAACCTTAATCCACCAACCTTGGCTAAAGACTTGGAGAATGATTGCAAAGCAAGAGAAGCACTTCTAAGTGCATTATCGGATCAACAAAACATGGGATTATCATAAAGATCTACTGCAAAATCTATTTGGGATAAACTAGAAACATTGAATGAAGGAGATTCCACTGTCAAAATTGCAAAATTGGAATGTTACCGGGTCAGGTATGAAAATTTAAAAATGGAAGAGGATGAAAGAATTTCTGTATTTATGGAAAGAGTTAATGAAATTATTTTAGGAATACAATGTTGTGGAGGATCTTTAAGTGAAGATGAAAATGTTTCTAAAGTTTTAAGACCTTTCCCACCGGCTTACAAAATGAAGGTGACAACTATTAATGAGTTGAGAACAATGCCTAATACATCAGTATCTAGAGATACTTTGGTTGGAAAACTTTCAATATTTGAGCTTGAAGAATTTGGTCATGTTGCTACAGTCAAGACTAATATAACCTTCAAAGCATCATCATCAGCATCATCATCATCTGACAAATCTGATTGGAAAGAAATTTATGCAAAAGAAATCGAAGATATCAGAAGAGAAAATGAAGAACTTGAAGCACTATTTGCAAGGAAGATGCCTAAAGGTCTTGCAAGAAGTAAGTATGAAGTTAAAGCACCTTTCAAATGTTTTAATTGCAATAAAGTTGGCCATATGGCATTTAGGTGTCCTGATAGACATTTAAGAGTAAGAGAGGAGGCAAAAAGAAAATATAAACCTAACCCTGAATATCAGAGATACAGATTTAAGAAAAACAGAGATAAGTCATGTTACTATTCAGATGAAGGTGTTACAGATGACTCTGATGAAGATCCAATAGATAGTGGATGGGCATTTGTTGCAATAAAAGAAGATCAACCAACACCTATTGTCAAACTGGTAGAGCAAGCATTAGCAGCAAAAATTGAAGAAAAGGATGAATGGATCATTGATAGTGGTTGCTCGCATCATATGATTGGTGATAAAAGCAAATTCTTATCATTTCGGGAAATTCATGGAGGTCTAGTAATATTTGGAGATGACAAATCTTGTTTAATCAAAGGAAGAGGCACTATATATTTGGATGGTAAGCATAATACTGACAATGTTTATTATTTTGAAGGTTTAAAGAATAATATTTTGAGTGTTGGTCAGTTAGTGGAAAAGGGATTTCAGCTACAATTCAAGAATGGAAAATGCAAAATCATGAACATAACTAGATTGGAGATTGCAATTGGTAATTAGACTAAAGGTAATATCTTTCATTTGAATACCAGTGATAAGAGATGTTTGATTTCTCAAATTGATGAAAGTTGGTTATGGCATAAAAGACTCTATCATGTGAATTTTGATTGCATTGTAATGATCAGTTCAACTAAGGCAGTAAGGGATTTACCTAAGATTGTGAAACCTCATAATCTGATATGTAAGGAATATCAAATGGGAAAGAAAGTTAGAACAAAATTTAAGAGCATTTCTAAGAAATCAAATAATACTCTTGATTTAATTCATATTGATTTATGTGGTCCAACAAGAACAAGGAGTCTTCGGGGTGATAGATACTTTATGCTAATAATTGATGATTATTCTAGAATGTGTTGCATTGGTTTTGTCATTGATACCAACACTTATCCTTCTAGAGGTCTACATTGTTGATTTGGCACTCTGGTTATATTGGTTTCTTAATGAACCGACACATTGTGGTCCTGACATGGATATTGGCTTATGCACAGTCACCGGTATATGTTTCACCGCCAGCTCAGGAAGTTGATGATGACTTGTTATCATCTGGAGATCATTTGGTTATGTCGAAGACATGGATTGGATGTTCACATTTGGCCTTTTGCATATTAGACTAATCGGGTTCACATATTTACCTTAACCAACAGATAGGTCTAGGTTATGGACCGGTACAAGATATCATGTTCTAGATCAGCACGACGTGTTTTGGAAATGGTTTATTGATTGGATAATATGTAAATATATTTAGGTTGACATATTGTATTGCATCAAGACTTATTTTGTAAATTTAATATCTTTAGGGACCTGACCTAATCATGAGGTCTTAGTTTTTGTATAAATAATTGTAAGATGTATGAGTGTATGAATATATGAGTGTGTGGTAATATTAAGGATCATTGTGAAGAGTGAAAATAAGCAGATCCTTGTGTGAATCACATAGATATTATCTGAAGGTTGAAGGAAAGGTTATGAAGGTGTATGGCACTCATGGTCAAAGCTTAAACCGGTATTGAATCCAACATTGTAGATGCTATACTGAAGTAGTACATTGTTATTGGATTTAACCATCCAATTGTAGTCAGTGTGACTCCTATTTTGTGATTGAGTAGTGAGCTCTAGGTGGTTAGCCTTTTTGCATGTGCAGACCCCTTATTAAATTCACTTACTATCTATAGTAGTATCATCTGATTGTGGGTAAGGTTTCCCACCATGGTTTTTCTCCTTATAGGGTTTCCACATCAAAATCTTTGTGTCATGTGTTGTGGATGTCTTTTGCTTTCTGTTTCATGCATTAAGATGTACTGGTATTAATATAATTGTTAATCTATTTTACCGACACTGAGTTTTAAGTTGGAATAATTGGTTTTGGTTTATAATTTATTGACAACTAATTCATTCTCCCCCCCCCTCTTAGTTGTCCTTCTCAGTTCCTAACATCTACTACATGTCTCACTTTCATTTTCTATTCCTGCATTTCCCTCACTCAAGGAAGACACATCTGACAAATACCTATTTGGCGGTACCTGCACTCCATCAAATGAGAGAGTTAGTTGGTAATGAGAGAGATATTTTATAAATGAGGGTAATGTTGATGAAGAAAGTCAGCCCTAAAGTTGATGTTGAGATTAAAATTTGAATAAGTCCAACTGGGGCCTCAAGTGTTGGTAACTGTATTAGATTTGCTGCTAATGTCGAGGTTTGAAAAACTGAGGAAGTTTGTTTTCCAAGTATTTTTTTAAAAATAAATTATTTCTATAGGGTGTATTGGCATATACTTGTTGATCCATGAGATTGTACAGGATCCTCGTCAAAGGGGTTCAGGTTCCTGCACATGTAATTTGATTATCTTATGTTAGCTAAAAATTACATAGTACACAACATGAACTTTATAGACAATAAGAGTATTAAATAAAAAAATGCGTTGTCATCATAATCATTGTAAATAATTTAATTCCTTACCTTTACTTTATGTATACTATGCAGGATCCTCAACTAAAGGGTTGACAATGTCTGTAGTCAATTACCTATTTCCACCAAGGGTGACAACATCACACAAAATATATACATGAAATTAGCACCATCAATTGAGCATCATAAGAATTACATTTGTAAGTTGATAAACAATAAATACATATGTATCATAAGCATCATAAGCATCACATATGTATCATCATATATTTAATTGAGCATCATAAGCATCACATATATGTCACCATAAACATGTAATCCATCACATATGTATCATAAATCACTATCCATCACATAGGTAATAAACAATCCACATTCTATAAATAAACACAAAGTTCAAAATATGTCACATGTATTATCATAAACATGTAATCCATCACATATGTATTTTAAATCAACATCCATCCCATAGCTAATAAACAATCCAAATTCCATAAATAGACACAAAGTTTTTAAAATGTCACATAAATAGTCACTCTCCCTATCTCCATCTCCTTGAGGTGGCATAGTTCTACTATTAGGACCTGCTAGAGGTGGAACATTAATTAAAAACATTAAAAAGGTGCATCATGAATTAATTATGTAATGGCATTAGAATTCAAAACATAATGAATTAATTATGTAACCATATAAGTCAAATAAATTTCTATCAAGAAATTAATATTAAATAGATAATATACTAATTGCATACCTCATACATTTCATTCATGTCATTGATCTTCTTCTTCATCCAAATCATCATCATGACCACCACCACCATCATCATCATCATCATCATGACCACCGCCACCACCACTACCACCACCATCATCATTGTCTTCATCATCGTCATCACCATCACCATCACCACCACCATCACCACCATCACCATCACCATCACCATCACCATCACCATCACCACCATCACCATCACCATCACCATCATCATCATCATCATCATCATCAACTTCAACTTCTTCTTCTTAACCATCATTGCGTAATTGTTGATCGTGATCATCATCTACATCATCTTCTACTTCTTTGGTATCTTTTTCTTCCATCACATTATACTTTATCGGCCTTCCTCTTGGATCATGTCTAGCAACAAATGACCAACCCGCTTTATGTGGAACCTTTGAGTAAAATACCTACTCACATTGGCTTGGAAAAAACATAGGGCTCATCCCCAACTGGTTCAAATGACCTTGTATTAACCCTTGTAAAACCATTATCATGTTCAATAACAGTTCTATCAGGATCATTTTTATTCAGTCGTAGCCTGTACCATTTAACGATGAACAAAACTAATTTGAAGGAATTAAAGTCACACTCAAGTATATCATCCAAAATACCATAGTATTTATTTTTAGACTATTGAGGATGTATGTTGTTTCTCAATGAAATATTTGTCACCTCAAAGATTGCAGTTATCCCATAATCACAAGTTTTCTTCGTGTCATCCAACTTTTTGATGCAAAATTTATGACCATTGTAGCACATAGTGTTGTGGTGTTTGACTTGCAATATGTGAAACATGTAAAAATTATTACATCGTGAGTTGATAAACATATGGGTGATTAATAAATTTATATGTACCTATTTATCTCTTAAACCATATGCTAAATCAATTTCCCTTTGTGTAACATTGGAATCTCCATTACGATGAGCTTCTTTAACCAATGAAGCCACACCTTCCCATGTTAATGTGCGACCAAAATGTTGACAACATTCAATCCATACCATCATCCAATCAAGATTGTTTGCAATATAGAAATGTAGTGCATCCCTCTCTTGACCAACTGTACAAAAAATAAATAGACATCTTACAACTGATTTATTTTGAAGATTAAGAATTAATAAACTACAATAACATCTTATAATTACCTCCTAATTTCCTCAATCTACCTTTCGCCGTCAAGTACCCTTCGAATTTGTTAATGGGGTTGGGATCCCAAATGCGATCCACGTGGATCTTTGCTGCAAACTTAGGAAGATATTCAGACATGTACCCCATAGTTTGGTATACCATATATCCCTCCACCATAGAACCCTCAGGATGTGCTCTTTGTCGAACCAAAGCCTTCAAAAATTTCAAGTGCCTCTCAACCATCCACATTGACCTAGTGTGTACAGGTCCACACAATTCAATCTCCTCAACTTGGTGTATGAGGTAGTGATCTTGTGCATTGAAAAAAGATGAAGGTAGACACTTTTGCATTTCACACATTAGATGAAGAATTTTTCTCTTCCAATATTTTATATCTTCTTTATGGATTTCTTTACATGACAACCACCTACAAGATATTCAAGATGCAAAAATATATATTACATAACAACCTAGAGCTCACTGCTCAATCATAAAATAGGAGTCACACTGACTACAATTGGATGATTAAATCCAATGATAATTTACTACTCAAAGTAGCATCTCCAATGTTGGATTCAGTACCGGTTAAGCTCTGATAATCTCCTTCTCTATGGTCTGCTCATATGATATTCAATATTTTCACATACCATGTTACAATACCACAACCATATACAGTTATCTTTCTTCTACCTATTACATCATCTCATAAATGAGATCTTACATATATACCAAAACCTAAGACCAAATGTGTAGGTCGGCTAATAAAGAATATTACAATTAAATCAATTACAAATAATTCAAGATGCAATGCATCATATCAGCTCAATGTAATAACAACAATATCATCTCCATAACGTGTCATGTTGATCTGGAATAGATAATGCATGTCGGTCCATAACCTAGACCAATTTGCCGGTAACAGCAAATATGTCAACCCGATCAGACCAATAACCAAAATACAAAAACCAGGTGTCCAAACCATGTCTTCAACATAGCCAACTGATCTTCAGATGATAACAAGTCATTCTCAGTGTCGGTGAACAATATAACTTGTCGGTGGGTGGTATATTGGTGACTGTGCATAAGTCATTGAACTTGTTGACGAACATAACCAAAGATCTCCAGAAGGATAAGTGTTGATAAGTGTTGACATCAATGACAAAACCAATGCAACACATCCATAATACCAACAATCTCCCCCTTTGGCATTGATGGCAACACAAGATGGAAAAACATCTAAGTGCCAAAACAGAATGCCAAAAACCAAAAACCAACAATCTCTAGAATAGATCAATACCAGAAATCAAAATACAAATGCAGAGAGTATATATCACTCCCCCAATAAGTAATCTCTCTTGTTGGCCTTCTACACTCTTATGAGAATAGTTGATGTTCTCATTGATGGAAACCAACTGGCAACCATCTGGCAACCAACTGACTCGCAAACCAACTGGCAATCATCTGGCAGACATCAGCAGATACTGGCACCAGCATTAGATTTCTACATACACCAGCAAGCACTTCACCGGCATTGGCAACAATGCATACTGGCACTCAGGCTGACATGGACTAAACTTTTGTTTATTGTTTTGTAATGTAATTACCCTTTGTAAAGTCGACATGGTATATTGTAAAAGACTCATATATGTATGAGATCTTATAGGCCATTTTAATGATAGAGAGGTATGAGATGGATGAGAAGTATAAGGAAAATTTGTATAAGGTAATATAGTTGACAGTGAAGGTTTTGGTTATTGTCTGAGCTTAAACCGATACTGAACCTGGCATATGAGATGTTGTTTTGAGCATTACATTGTATTGGATTTTGATAATCCATTTTGTCATCAGTGTGACTCCTATTTTGTGATTGAGTAATGAGCTCTAGGCTGTTGGCCTCCCAGCATGTGCAGGCCCCTCATTGTAAGTAGTATTTATTCATTAGCTAGTGAGTAAATATTGTGAGTCACAAATCTCACCGAGGTTTTTCTCACACCAAGTTTCCTTGTTAAATATCTTGTGTTATGGTGTGTTTCTATGTTGTCTCTATTATTCTTATTTACCAGTACACTATTTTGGGATGCAAAGTTTTAAATAAGTTTAAATATTCTACTAACCGGTTAGACACTGATTCACCCCCCCTCTCAGTGTCTTTGGGACTATCATTGAATCTAACAATTGGTATCAAAGCCTGGTCCTCTATTTTCAAAAGCCTAACAACTTGAGGAAGATTTTGACACCACTACAGATGGTGAACTTAAGAAAACAGTTGGAAGGAGCTCTTGAAGATTTTGATGCAGAGAAATTGAAGAATATCAAACTTGAAGATGATCTAAGGATTGCATAGGAATTCATTAAAGGACTTCAGGAGAACTTTGTTATAGCACAAAATAAAAGAAAAGAACTTCATGAAAAGATGCAGAATGATGATGATGAAAAAGAAACTCTTAGAGACAAGAAAACAGTAATATGAAGAATGAAATGTTAGATATGACTATGAGGTTATGTAAAGATATTGAAGACAGGAAGAAGAATGAAGAAGACTTGACTAGGAGACTTAATGATGCTAGAAATGAAAATTTGAGACTTAGTCATGAAAATGATATGTTAAAGACAGATCTGATTCACATGCAACATGATAAAACTGAGCTTATGAGACAAGTTGGGATTCTGGAAAATGAGTTGGCTACTGCAAATAAGAACAATGACAAATTCAAGAAAAGTTCAGAGGAACTTGATGACATGTTGAAAAGTCAGAAGCCTAATGGAGATACTAATGGACTTCGATTTGAAGTTGGAGAAAGTTCTGGTACTGTAAACAATCAAGATCTGAACAAACTGGTAAGATAACCTAATGTTTACAAATTTAATGGCAAATGTTTCAATTGCAACAAATTTGGTCACAGAGCAAATTAGTGTAGATTTAGAAATAATCAGAATATGAACCCACCCACCAGTCAATGTTCCAAATGCAACAAAGTTGGTCATAATTCAGAAAACTATAGAATGAATATGAAATGCTATGTTTGTCGAAGATATAGACATTTATCTAATCAATCCAGATCACAAACCGGTCAAGGATATGGAAAAGCTATTCAGAGAAATAATGTAACTTGTTATGTTTGTAACAAGATTGGACATATTGCTAAATTCTGTAGAAGCAAGAATGCACCAGCAAATAATATGAGATCAAGCTTGAAGGGAAAAGAGAAGGTAGAACAAGTAAAGCAAGAATTTTTTAAACAGTGGATTAAGAAAAGAAGTTAAAGAACTGATGAAACTATATCTTCACCAGTAGAACATAGTAACTCTCCACCGGTAAGAGATTCTTCATCTAACTAAGGAATAATCCCTTAGGGGTATGGCAACAAATTGAAAAACATGCATTCTACCCTTGGTTGATGGTGAGAAGATACATTTCTTCTTTACCGGTAGGTGTGTTAAGTTTCACTTAACTGACAAGCATTTAATGATGTTTATGTTGATATTTTGGTATGGTTTTGTCATTGATGTCAACACCTACTAAATACACCTACTTTGGAGATCCAGCAACATTCACCGGCAAACAGTAAACTGTGCAACAGTTACCGGTATATGATTAACCGATAGGATATAATGTTCACCGGTACCTGCAATGACATGGAAGACACTTGGTAATGTCGAAAACATCATGTGGACACTTTATTTTGAATAAATAATCATTGGTATATTCTTATTTACATATTTTCTTTTACCAGCAAATAGGTCCAAGTTATCTAGGGTTACACCGGCAGGTTTATCTTTTCTAGATCAGCATGGCACGCTATGGAGATTATTTATTATTGTTGTAAATGCATTAAGCGGCATGTTCAATCGGTTATTGCATCGGATATTATATTGTTTGTAAAATGTTTTTATTGTAATATCTTGTAGAGTCGACCTACTAAAATCAGTCTTAGGGTATGGTATAAAGGTAAGATCTTATTTGTAAGATCAAGTGTGGAATGCGAAAAAGATTTAAAAAAAGGTATATGCAAGATAAAGCAGAGGCATACACGAAGACATCATTTGAAAGTGAAGTTAGGTTTTTGTAGAAGCATATCAGCATTACACCGATACTGAATCCAGCATATGAAGATGCTATTTTGTGCAGTACATTCTTATTGGATTTAACCATCCAACTATAGTCAGTGTGACTCCCACTTGTGATTGACCAGTGAGCTCTAGGCTATTGGCCTTTCTGCATGTGCAGACCCCTCTTGTACACTTACTATCTGCAGTAGTATCATTTGATTGTGGGTAAGGTTTCCCACCGTGGTTTTTCCCCTTACAGGGTTTCCACGTACAAATATTGGTGTCATGTGTTGTGGATGACTTTGTGCTTATGTTTCATGCATTAATTCTTACCGGTATAGCAATTTACTGTTAACACTGTCTATCGGCATACTTAACTAATTTATCGATATTAAGCATTAAGTTGGTTAATAAGTTTTTGGTTTGAATTTATTAGACAACTGATTCACCCCCCCTCTTAGTTGTCTCCAGGACCTACAATTGGTGTCAAAGCCTAGTCCTCTTTTTGCAGAAGTTTAACAACTTGAGGAGATCCAATGTCTACTAATTATTTCAGAAAGGATAGTCCTAAACTTGATGGAACCAACTATGGGATATGGAAAATCAGAATGGAGACACATCTAAATTGCATTGGTAAAGACATCTGGGAAGTTACTAAGAATGGTTATACTGCTGTTGTAGCTAGTCAGACTACTCCCACTACTTTAGCTAAAGATGAAGAAAATGATTGCAAAGCAAGAGAAGCACTCTTGAGCGCATTATCAGATCAGCAAATCATGGGATTATCAGATAGGTCCAATGCAAAAGCTATTTGGGATCATTTGGAAACACTGAATGAAGGGGACTCCATAGTCAAAATTGCAAAACTTGAAAGCTTCTGAGTCAGGTATGAACATCTGAAAATGGCAGAAGATGAAAGGATTTCTGCTTTTATGGAAAGAGTAAATGAAATTGTTTTAGGTATCAGATGTTGTGGAGGAACCTTGAGTGAAGATGAGATTGTTTCAAAAATCTTAAGAGGTTTGCCACCGGCATATAAAATGAAGGTTACTGCTATAAATGAGTTGAGAACAATGCCTAATACATCAATAACTAGGGATACATTGATTGGAAAACTTTCAGCTTTTGAAATTAAGGAATTTGGTCCTGTTACTACTATAAAAACTGATTCGGCCTTCAAAGCATCAACATCATCTACTCCATCCTTTGACAAATCAAACTGGAGAGCCTTTCAAGAGAACTTGAAGAAACCAGGAAGGAGAATGAAGAGCTTGAAGAACTTGAAGCACTATTTGCAAGAAAAATGCCAAAAGGCCCAATTGGAAGTAAGTATGAAGGTAAAGCACCCTTTAAATGTTTTAACTGTAATAAGATTGGTCATATGGCTTCAAGATGCCCTGATAGACATGCTAGACTAAGAGAAGAAGCTAGAAGAACATATAAACCTAATCCTAAATATCAAAGATCCAGATTTAAGAAAAAAAAAGATAAATCTTGTTACATTGTTGATGAAGGTGTGACTGATGATTCTGATGAGGATCCAGCAGACAATGGATGGGTCTTTGTTGCTATAACAGAAGATCAACCGGTACCTATTCCTCAATCGGTAGAACAAGCCCTAGTAGCTAAAGTTGAATCAAAGGATGAATGGATTATTGACTCAGGATGCTCACATCACATGACTGGAGACAAAGGTAATTTTTTGAACTTTCAAGAATACAATGGTGGTTTAGTAAGATTCGGAGATGACAAAGCCTGTTCAATCAAAGGTAAGGGTTCAATATCTCTTGATGGTAAACATAACACTGACAATGTCTACTATGTTGAAGGATTAAAACATAATCTTTTAAGTGTTGGTCAATTAGTTGAGAAAGGTTTTCAGTTACAATTTAAAAATGGAAAATGCAAAATCATGAATAGAATTGGTTTGGAAATTGCAACCGGTAATCAGACTAGAGGTAATATCTATCATTTGAATAACAGTGAAAAGGCATGCTTAATTGCACATATAGATGAAATTTGGCTATGGCATAAAAGACTATGTCATGTAAATTTTGATTGCATGGTAAAAATCAGTACTTCTAAGGCAATTAGAGATCTACCTAAAATTGTGAAACCTTAGAATACAATTTGCAAGAAATGTCAATTTGGAAAACAAGTTAGAGCTAGTTTCAAAAGTATTCCAGAAAAATCCAATAATGCCCTTGATGTAATTCACACTGATTTATGTGGTCCAGCTAGAACTAAAAGCTTACAAGGTGATAGATATTTCATGCTAATTATTGATGATTATTCTAGAATGTGTTGGGTTACTTTTCTCAAAGAAAAATCAGAAGCACTTGGGAAGTTCAAACTATTCAAAGCAATGGTTGAAAATGAAACCGGTAAGAAAATTAAATGTTTAAGATTAGATCAAGGAGGAGAATTCACATCTAAAGATTTTAATACATTCTGTGAAGTAAATGGAATCAAAAGACAATTATCAGCACCTCGGACACCATGATAGAATGGAGTTGTTGAAAGAAAAAACAAAACTATTTTGGATGCAACAAGAAGTATGTTATCAGAAGCAAATCTACCACATGTATACTGGAGAGAGGTAGTAAGCACTGTTGTCTATATATTCAACAAAGTTTACATCAAAGGTGAAACCGGTAAGACCCCTCATGAACTATGGTTTGGTAATACTCCTACTCTTAAGTATTTCAGAATTTTTGGAAGTAAATGTTATATTAGAAGAGATGAGTATATTGGCAAGTTTGATCCTAGAAGTGATGAAGGAATATTTCTTGGTTATTCATCTAAGAGTAAAGCATATAGATGTTTTAATAAAAGATTACAGAAAATTATTGAGTACAAATGTAAAGATTGATGAACAATTCAGAGGAACTTCAAGGTATATAGACTCTGAACCGGAAACAAAAATTATGACAAATGGACCTACAATAAATCCACCAGTATAGAATGATGATCTAGTTACTCCGATATCATCAGAGGATTCCACAGTAATTGAAGAACAACAACAGACTAAGACACCCCGGTATGTAAGACTGAATCATTATGAAGATCAGATAATTGGAAGCAAATTTAAAGGAGTCATGACAAGAGGAAGATTGGCAAATGAAGAGGTATGTCTTATTTCTCAAATTGAACCATTATCTATCAATGAGGCATGTGAAGATAAATTTTGGATTAAAGCTATGGAAGAAGAATTAGGACAAATTGAGAAAAATAATACTTGGACATTAGTTCCCCGACCTAAAAATAAAAATGTAATTGGAACCAAATGGGTATTTAGAAAAAAACTCAATGAAGATGGTAAGGTTGTCAGAAATAAAGCAAGACTAGTGTGTAAGGGATATTCTTAGAAAGAAGGAGTTGATTACAATGAAACCTTTGCACCGGTAGCCAGAATTGAGGCAGTTAGATTATTCTTGGCTTTTGCAGCTCACAAGGATTACAAAGTTTATCAAATGGATATTAAATGTGCATTTTTGAATGGAGATCTTGAAGAGGAAGTCTATATTGAACAACCTGATGGATTTTCCTTGATAGATGACAATGATATGGTTTGTAGATTAAGAAAAGCTTTGTATGGATTAAAAAAAGCTCTAAGAGCTTGGTATACAAGATTGGATAAGTATCTTTTAAAGATTGGTTTTACTAAAGGAAATGCAGATAGCAATTTATATTACAAAGTAACTAATGATGACATCTTGATTATAGAAGTATTTGTTGATGATATAATCTTTGGAGGAGAAGATGAATTATGCAAAGAATTTTCTCTTGAAATGCCACAAGAATTTGAAATGTCTATGATCAGAGAAATAAAATTCTTTTAGGATTGCAGATTTTACAAACTAATAAAGGCATATTTTTTAGTCAATCTAAGTACTTGAAAGAACTACTTAAGAAATTTGAGATGGAGAACTCTAAACCGGTAAGCACACCTATGACTACAAATGACAAATTATCTCAAAGGGATGAATCTACACCTGTTAATCCAACTAGATACAAATCTATGATAGGAGGTTTACTATATTTGACACAAACCAGACCTGGTATTATGAATGCAGTATGTATAGTTTCTAGATTTCAGAGTAATCCTAAGGAAAATAATGAATCAGCAGTAAAAAGGATTTTCCGGTACTTACAAGGCATAGAAAATCTTGGATTATGGTATCCTAAAGATGAAAATTTTGATCTATATGCATGCATAGATGCAAATTGGGCAGGAGATGTGGATGATAGAAAAAGAACCACTGGAGGAGCATTCTTTCTTGGAAAGAGATTAGTTTCTTGGTTAAGTAAGAAACAGAGTTGTGCATCTTTATCAATAGCAGAATCAGAATATGTTGCAGCAGCAACAAACTGTACACAGGTACTTTGGCTTAAGAAAATGTTGAAAGACATAAAGGTAAAATGCAAGGAACCTATTACTATATATTGTGATAACACTGTAGCAATTGATATATCTAAGAATCCAGTATTACATTCTAAAACAAAACATGTTTCTATCAAACTGAATTTTCTAAGGGAAAAAGTTGAAGAAAAGGAGATAAAACTGGTTTGTGCGAATACTAAAGAACAGCTTGCAGATATTTTCACAAAACCTTTGCCTAAGGAAACTTTTGAGTATCTCAGAGATCAGCTCAGAGTCATACCTCCATCGGTAGAGACTTACATAGTTGATGATTGTCATCAACTGGTAGAATTAAATGGACAAATCTTTTATTCTGGTATTTGATGAGGAAGCTACTTCTCAAGGGGAGTAGTTGGTATTTTTGTATGGACTTAAATTTTATAGCTTTGGCATTTGATGTCAAAGGGGGAGAGATATATGGAAAAACACATTATCAATTGAGGAGAGATATCCATGGTGAAAATTGGTACAAGATAACATAAAATAACTCATGTTCCTTCCAGGGGGAGAGATTGTCACTTTGAGGAGATTGTTGGTTTTACACTTGGCATTTCTATTTTGGCACTTTGATGGTTTTTCCATCTTGTGTTGCCATCAATGCCAAAGGGGGAGATTGTTGGTATTTTGGTATGGTTTTGTCATTGATGTCAACACCTACTAAATACACCTACTTTGGAGATCCAGCAACATTCACCGGCAAAGTAAACTGTGCAACAGTTACCGGTATATGATTAACCAGCAGGATATAATATTCATCAGTACCTGCAATGACATGGAAGACACTTGGTAATGTCGAAAACATCATGTGGACACTTTATTTTGAATAAATAATCATTGGTATATTCTTATTTACATATTTTCTTTTACCAGCAAATAGGTCCAGGTTATCTAGGGTTACACCGGCAGGTTTATCTTTTCTAGATCAGCATGGCATGCTATGGAGATGATTTATTATTGTTGTAAATGCATTAAGCCGACATGTTTAATTGGTTATTGCATCGAATATTGTAATGTTTGTAAAATGTTTTTATTGTAATATCTTATAGAGCCAACCTACTAAAATTGGTCTTAGGGTATGGTATAAATGTAAGATCTTATTTGTAAGATCAAGTGTGGAATGCAAAAAAGTTATAAGAAAAGGTATATGCAAGATAAAGCAGAGGCATAAACGAAGACATCATTTGAAGGTGAAGTTAGGTTTTTGTAGAAGCATATCAGGATTACACCAATACTAAATCCAGCATATGAAGATGCTATTTTGTGCAGTACATTCTTATTGGATTTAACCATCCAACTATAGTCAGTGTGACTCCCACTTGTGATTGACCAGTGAGCTCTAGGCTATTGGCCTTTCTGCATGTGCAGACCCCTCTTGTACACTTACTATCTGCAGTAGTATCATCTGATTGTGGGTAAGGTTTCCCACCGTGGTTTTTCCCCTTACAGGGTTTCCACATACAAATATTGGTGTCATGTGTTGTGGACGACTTTGTGCTTATGTTTCATGCATTAATTCTTACCGGTATAGCAATTTACTGTTAACACTATCTACTGGCATACTTAACTGATTTATCGGTATTAAGCATTAAGTTGGTTAATAAGTTTTTGGTTTGAATTTATTAGACAGCTGATTCACCCCCCCCCCCCCTCTCAGTTGTCTCCGGGACCTACAGTTTTAGAGAAAATTTTGGCTATAAAGCACTGGGAAACCCTCATTTCAAACTCACCGAGCATTCAAACTTTCTATGAGCACGAAATCGAGAAAAGGCATTCAAGGCGAATCAAAGAAGTTTTTTTCAAGAATTCAACAAACATCCGGATAAGAGGTATTTTTAATAATGGTTGCTTCATCTTTTGTTCATGAATTTGTTCCAAACCCTACTATTGTGGAGAATGTGAAATGCCCTAGGCTCGTATTCAAAATAATTCCCGAGATTGCGCAGCAAGATGACTCTGTAGGAGCTTTTTCAAAAATGCCTAAGGGTGTAGCATTTGCAGAAGACCCTAGGATTTACATACATTGCAATATAGAAGATCTAGGATATGAGGAGTTAATGAAAATGTTTAACAAGGTCATTTGTGATGAACATGGAATCGTTAAACTTGAACATAAGATTGTGGAAACTTTAGATTTTGTGGAGATATTGAATGTCCCTCAATTTCCAGAGGAAGTGGTAAGGATTGTGTTGAGTAGAGAACATGGAGAATTCTTATGGTTGGATTCTATTTGTAAGACAACTCGACAAGCAATTAGGGCAGTTACTAGTTTACCCTTAATCGGTAGTAGACTTGATAAGAAAAAGAAGATCCCCAACAAAATGGTGACAAGCCTAACCAGAGCAACATCTGACAATAGATCACTTAGAGTGAATGACATTAAGGACATTAATGTGAGATATGTAAGTATGGTCTTGGATACAAAGCCACACATGCTAACAGACTTAATTTTGTTTCCATTCTTTGCATTTATAGTGCACATGAAATGATAAAAAACAATGCTAAGATAGATGTGTGTGAATGGTTAAAAGATGAGCTTATTGATAACCTAAAAAAGATTAAAGGAGACAAAAAGGGTACTTTCCGTTTTGGAAACCTTCTGGTATGTTTGATGTTATATTTCACCAAAGAGATCCCCGGTACAGGACCCAAAGACTTTGGTTATGATATATCGGTAAGAAAACAACTATAGGAAGCTTTTACTAACATGGGAACTGATAGAGATAAAAACATAATAGACTGCTTTAAAAATTTACAATCTAAGATGAGAGCTAGGGAAAGGATCCCTCAAAGCATAGTTGAGAAATATGACAAGCAAATCTATTTTGTCATTAAAAGAGATGAAACCTGGATGGAAGTAGTAAGCCCTAGAACTATTTGGGTTACTGAAATGGGCTATGAGGTTGATCTACATGTTCTAGAAATGTATGCAAAAGCACTGCTTGAAGCACCTAGAGAGCCATCTTAAGAATTATTTGGAGATGCAAAAACCATAGAGAATAAAGTATCTATGTAGAAAATGACTAAGAGAAGAGAAAAATTCATTAGGGATGCATCCAAGAAGGTAAAAGAAATCAAAGAGAATGTCATGAACTTTAGTGGCATATTGGCTAGTGAGCTTGAAGGACTTCAATCGGAGGCACATATCTCACCAGTTGACACATCTTCTAACAGTGACAGTGGGAAGGTTGTTGAGTTCAAAAGAGTGGAAAGGAAAAGGAAAGCCTCACTGATACCTTCTCCTACTCTGAAGAAAACAAGAACCTTAAGGAAGAAACAATAGGCGGTCAGGGAACCCAAGGAGAAGCTTACTCCAAAGAGAAAACAAACACCGATTACCCCTTCATTGAATGATTTACTGAATGAAATAACAAAGGAAGGTAATTTATCTAATGTGAATAAATGGTATACTTCTTCAAATGATACTAACAAAAAAACTATTGAAGAAAGCATTGTTCTTCATTTAGATATTTATAAGAAATTTTTGATAGAAGTTGTTGATGAGCTACCAAATGATCTCTACATGAGACTAGAAGCTAAAAGGCTATCAATGATGGAATTAGACAAGAAACTAAAAGTTGAAGCACTCTTGGCAGTTCATCTAGTTAACTCAAAGGAAGAAATTGATGAACTTATTTATGAGGCTAACCGATCAGTATTTGCTAGTGGACACTGGCAAGTGAGCCTGATGGCAGGAAGAGTAAAGTAAATTGCAGAAGAAACAATAGATAATTGGGATATATTCTTTGTAGAGAAAGAAAAACAAGAGTAAAAGAGCAGACCTAAGAAGACACTTAAGGTTTATAAAAACAACAAAGGTAAAGGAAAAATTGGTGGAGTTCCAAACATTAAGATTATTGACAATCTTCCACAGCCACCTTTGGATATTGCATCGGTACACTCAGAAGATCCACCAGCTACTGACACTGAAGGAATAAGACATGATGATACTAATACTAATGATGATACAATGTTGACAATAGAAACATAATAGAGCAACCAGCACAAGCTAAAGAACCTACTAAAGATAAAGGTACTAACACAGGGCCACCGGAGACTGAGAATCCAACAGTTGAACTTTCAGAGAAACAAACTGAGGCAGAGGTTCACATAGAGACAGAGAAACCAGCAATCATAGAAACATTGCAACAGTCTGAGAAACCTTTAAAAGTTGAGATGCAAACACAGACTGATCCACCAGAAGAAAATGCAAGCAAATTGGACACATCTAATGGAAGCAAAGAGGTAATAAAAATGATTGGTCAGACATCTGACACATCTATGGGTGAATTCAGACCTACCAATGTTACAGAGGTACTTTTGGATTCAATTAAGAAGATAACAGATTGCAATGCATTGGTCTATAAGACAATTGATAACACATTACCTATTCTTAAGTTGATTGCACCAAATTGCAAAACAAATCACATTAAGGATTCTTTAGGTAAATTGGACACATTGTCCAAATTTATTGTTGATAATGTAATAACTATTGACAAGGTGGATGAGGACACAATTAAGGAGAGAGTTGACAAAGAGAAAAACACATTCTTTGAAGACACTATAAAGAAATGTACAGATCATATAAATTCATTATTATCGGTACTTAACTCTATAATTCTTGAGTACAAGGAGCTATATAGGGAAACGTGCAAACCTCACCTTTTGACAGAGGACATAGATAAGGAGATCAGAAAAACACAGAAAGAAATTGATGACATAGTAGATAATATAATTGGTTCATTCTGACATATATCATTTTTTGAGCAAGAAATGGTAGGTTTTGAGGAAAAATTAGACAAACTTGAGAAAGAGAAAGCAAGGATATGATCAAATGCTCGGGAACTTAAAGATAAACTTGGTCCTAAGCTGGACAATCTGATTACTCAGAGAATTGAAATATCTAAGGCATAAGCTCAAGGAGAGCAATCACCGAAGGAACACATGAATTATCTCACCGGCATGATCCAACAGACTGAGGCAACTTTGAATGATAGAAAAAGGTTTATGCAGAGTCTAAATTTAATTTTGGCATATATCTTTCAGATTGTAACCAACCGGTTATAGACTTTGAGGTGAAATTTTTGTACTCTTTTGATGACATCCTTTGTCATTGATCCCAAAGGGGGAGTAATGGAGAGAAACATACTTGTACAAAGGAAATCACTTGCTCAAGGGGAGCACATCTTTTTGGAATCTTATTTGGACTTTAGTTTTTGGAAAGAGTTTTTGGCTTTTTCTCATGACTGTTGCCATCAATGCCAAAGGGGGAGATTGTTAGCATTCTACACTCTTATGAGAATAGTTGATGTTGTCATTGATGGCAACCAACTGGCAACCATCTAGCAACCAACTTGTTGGGTGAATATTTTGTCACCAACGTACCAATGGCAAAATATATAATTCACACACAGCTATGTTGAGAAATTAATCTCTCCTCTCATCAAGGCGAGGTTCCCTTTGAAATTTCTTCTCTAATTAATAAGAAATCAAAATATGTGGTTTGGTATTGGGCATATAACTCTCTTTTTCCAGAGTCTATGTATTCTCCCTCCACCTTGTTAAAATTTATCTATCGTTTTAGATACTTAAAGAAAAGAACAATGAATCTAACAAACTACTCTAAAACTTACAATCAAGTAGCACAAAGTATCTCTTGAATGTAGTACTAACTCAAACTGATTATTACAAATAATTAGAAATTTTGCTCGCAGCTCAAAGTCTTCAAGTATGAATTCCTAATCCTTTAAACTAAAAGTAACTGCAGTAATAAAAAGCCTACCATTAGTTACTTAATTTTTCAGAAGATTTCCCAAATATACTAGGAGCACACAGTCTACTTGCACGATTCAGAAGCTCTTTTACCCACATAAAAATATCTCCAATATCAAAGAAGTAAAGAACATATATAAGTAATGGACATAACAACATTAACTCATATAAACAATTTTCTTGACACAACACAAAGTTTGAGATCAAACAAAATTGCTTTCTTTATTTGCTTGATAGAATCTTCACAAGAAAAGCTCAAAGTCTTAGTTGAGGTAAAAATTCTACAGAGTTTTGCTTAGCATGAAAAAGATCAATATTTACAAATGATGTCCTCCTTAAAGAGGAAAAGAATGGAGAAAAATGTGGGCAAAGTTGACTAATTCAACTGTACAGTCCCACTTTACTACAACTACAGCATAAGGAAAATGTGCAGCTGCAATAAAACTAGCAGCATCTAATGATGCAACTGCATAAAAAGAAAAAGCTAAAAGGGGATGCTTTATTCATCTTTCTCCTCCTCATTTGATTTTTGGAATTCTTCAAACTTAGTCAGGATTGCTTTCATCTCTTCTTCATCTGGCATTGGGGTAGAACTTGTGATCACTCGAACATGGGAAATCGCATCTTCAATCTTTACCTGTTTCTTTTTCCCATCCTTCAGCATGGATGCAAGGACTTCAAAACTGACCTGGATCTCCAATAGCTTATCAAATGTGTCAAGTGAGAAATCTTGTCTCGTGCAGTGATCCATTAAAGAAAGGAATTCTTGTGTGATAGCTTCACTAGTAATGACATTCTGATTGCCATCGTATAGATAGCAAGGAAGATCGGCAATCTTGGCAAAAATGAGATCAATCTCATCATCACCTTCTTTCTTCTCTCGGTCTAGCTCCGCAATCATCAACCTTATTGTCTCTTGCTTATGCGACAATAATGACAAAATCTGGATATATTTTTCCCTCAGAGGAATTACTTTATTTTCAACAAGGACATCTATTATGAAGTCCTCCATCTTTCTCCAAAGGGTCATACTTTTCTCAACTTCCTCAATCTCCTGCGATAATGAAGTTTTGAGTCCTTGCATTTGGCTTTGGATTACTTCAAAATCTGACAATAGCCCAACTATTGAACTTAGAAGATGAGGGACTTCTGGCCTTGGCCGTGAAATCCACTCATCTATCACCCAACCCTTGGGTCCTACTTGTTCAATTTTCTTTAGAGCCTGAATGTCCATTGAGGATCCTATGGGCTCAACTTCCTGAGAAGATTGTGTGACCTTCAGAAGAACATTATTCAATTGTTCATATTTCTACTTTAAATCATTCTTCTCATCTCTCTCTTGATTAAACATCTATAACAAAGAGTTGAAAGTTGTTTGAGAATCCAACTTAACACTCTCATGTGTTTCCACCCCAAGCTCTATGGTTTGCATGGTGTAATCCTCAGGTCATATATTGCCTTTGTCTTTATTTGATGATGGTACTGTGACCTTAGCATACTTCCTTTTAGAAACCTAGTCTACTAACACACAAGATACAGTCTTTGGCTTCTTTGTTCCTTTAGGTTTTGGAGGAATCAACTACTCGAAATCAAACTCATCAAGAGAAATTACCTGTTTTTCCTCTTAGGCACCACTACCTCCAACCAAGGTGGTAATTCTGGATTGGCCAATGGAGTAGTATCTCCTTGTTGAGTTTCAGTTGAGATTTTGAGAGCAGGCTGACTAGAGCTCGCAGCAGTTATGAGTGTTGTCATTGGCACCAATGTTGAAGTATCTTGCGAGACACCTATCGATGTTGCAACAGTTGTTGATACTGACATCTCTTTAGTCATAGATAGGAGAATTGAAGGTGTTGTGGATGCAACCTCAGTACTTACCAATGGTGGAATTTCTATTGTGATTGTAGTAATAGGTAAGTTCACTGTAGATTGTTCTTCAAATGCCCCTTCCAAGGCTTCATTAAAATCCAACATCGAAGATTCAATGGTGGATGAAGGAAAATCATACAAACTAGAGAAATTGGTTATTATAAAAAATTGTTGAGCACTCTCTGACTGCGCCATGCCCATACCTAGATCCCCATCTTGAAAGTCCTCATCCTCTTGATCAAAGTCAGAATCAATAGAGTGGACGATTGCCTCTAAATGAGTTAGTACTTGTGAAGTGGTCGGGGTATTAACTTCACCTAGATGTGATGTTTCTTCCACCTGTGCTGCCTCTTGTTGAGGAATTTCACATTCTTCAGTCCCCTTAGCTTTTTCAATTTCAATGGTTGGCAGTTGTTCTAGCTCATTTGTAACTGTCCCCTGTACTACTGATGATGACTCACCCTTCTTGGACCCTTTAATTGTGAATTTAATTTTGGGCCCTTTCCCCTTAGATTGTACCACAGGAGCTGAAGATAGTGCTTGTGGATCTACCCTATTCTTTGTTCTTGTCTCAGCTGTAGTTGTCTTACCAACTAGGCCATCACTATTATCGTCATCCCCAGAACTAGCAGGAAGTTGTTTCGTCCTAAGATTATTTTTTAACAGCCAAGCATTGGTGTTTGCTAGGATGGGAGAGATCCTTTGGGTGACAAATTTACTTTCCTTCTTTTACCATTGCACCAGTGGGAGCGAAGAGTCGGCAATCTTCTTATCATAATAAATAGGGTCTATTATGTCATTTGTGTCTTCCATGGTCATTGGGATCTATTTTAGGGTAAGACGACTAAAATCCATCCTTCTTATATCTTCCTCATTTTGACAGTCTACCCATACATCTTCAAACTTGTAGACATGGATATAACTACTCTTGAGTTTGTTCTTCATGCCATGAAAATCAAAATTGTTTCATGCCTTGAATCTTCTCATAGTAGTCCACTGTATTTCTTCCTCCATGTTTTTGGCTTTGGGGTTAGTTACGACTGAGTACCTGCCAATTGATTCTGGGAACTTCAACCCAGTCTTATGTGCTTATGATTGCTTTTCATGCACATATATTAGTTGTCGACACAACTCCATGAGAATGATCTTGTCAGAAGGATACCTTGGTAGAATGAAAGGCTCACCTGAGAAACATCCAATCCAGATGTAAGTGAATGTTGGGAATTGAAGGAAAAAGCATCCAAAATAAGACACCTTGTTATACGCAGCCTTTGACAATCTCTTCTTCTACAGGCTCTTATCAAACATGTACTTCCACATAGCAAAGAAGGAATCATTAACCCTTCTAAAGTAGTTACCTTGATTCTTGATCGTGAGATGATCATAGTATTCCCAAATAGGCACCAATCTCCTATCACCCTTGGTAGACAAACCTGGATATTGCTTCATAGAGGCAGGTGCATAAACTAGGTATGAGGTCATATAGAATTTTAGTGTCACTTTGACTTCCTTCAATTGAGCATAGAGCGCATCATTGATCTGTTCACCCCAATCAATTCTCGCAGCCCCTTTCCTAATTATATTTATGTAATAACACATCCATCTTTGAAAGTAATGAGTCTTTTAACCCCTTCACTCTTGATAACATGGTGACCATGTTGTTGTACTCCTCATTGAAGTCACTCCTATGAAAAAATTTGGGCCATTGTGTGGTAGTGGAATTTTTGGCAGCAGAGAGGTACATAGTATTGATCACTTTCTTGCATTTAACTTCATTTTTCTCATAGTACTCTTGGGCACTTTCTTGAGAAATGTCAGCTACTTCTTCAATTGGAGAAACTTTGAAGACACTATTGAAGAACACACTATCCAAAGTCATGATGACATTTTGATCATCGTCCCTCACATGTCTTGTATTCGGATCAAAATGATCTGCTACTGCAAGTACAAATTCTGGATCATGAGCTGCAACTGGGAAGGATGCATATTTATGCAACTCTAATTTGATCAAGTTTGTTAGGTGGGAAGGAGCTTTCTCAACTCGATCACTAAAATCCCACATACTGAAATGTCCAATTTATGTATCTTTGATTTCCTTTATGTTTGATTCTACCAAACTTTTCGAGTATAAATTCAAGTATTTATCATACTTGTACTTCATCTTTTTTGTTGATGTTTTACCAGGAGAAGATTCCAATTGGCTCAAGGAAGGCTCTGATTTGTCATGAGAGGGATTTGACATTTGCAAATAACTACATTCAACACTGAGGATTAACTTCTTTGATAGTTATCATCATCAAAAAAATCAATTTTTCTTAATCGGATCAAAAAATTGAACTCAAAGTAAGCTTGAGAGTAAAACTGGCAAAACAGTAGGTCAGGGAAAAAAGTTCGACCTGCACTTCAGGAGATAAAACTCTCACATCAAACTCTAAAGTCTGATGTGCAAGGATAAAACATCTTTACTTGCATATCAGACTTTAAAGTCCGATGTGCAAATAAGGGAAAGTCATCGGCACATCAGACTTTAAGCCAAGGAAAATCATTAACACATCGGACTTTAAAGTCTGATGTGTTAGTGTAAATTTTTTTGAAAAAAATAGCATATCAGACTTTAAAGTCTGATGTGTTGATCGAGGGAAAGGCACCTGATTGACATGTCGGTTTTTAAAACCCGACATGTCAATCAAACATTCTCCTCTTCGCATATCGGACTTTAAAGTCTGATATGCGAAGGTTACCCTCCTGCATATCAAACTTTAAAATCTGATACGCGAAGAGGTCTCCATTGCTTAGCTTGCATACCAGATTTCAAAATCCGATATGCAGGCTAAGGGGAGAAAAGATTAGAAGGGAAATCGGACTTTAAAATCCGATTGCCCTTCGAAGACACTACCAAGCAAAATAGAAAAAACAAAGCAGAAAGGAAAAAAAATGCGAATAACAGGCAAAAACTGGAAATGAAAATAAAAACCTACCTTAATCTGCCACGATGAGAGAAAAATCCGATGTAGACGCGATAAATACACAAGGTCGGTAAGCGAAAATGAAGGAGGACACACACAGAGGAAAAAAACACAAACAAGAATGAAGAAATAATGCCCAAAATTTAATAAACAATCCCCTAAATTAGCAATAAATGCGATATTAATTTCTAATCATGCAGTACACGTCAAACTTTAAAGCCTGACATGCAGGAAGAAAACCCTTGCAAGTCAAACTTTAAAGTCCAACATGCACTTTCGACCCGGCAACCTTCAGGTCAGACTTTAAAGTCCGAACTGCAGGGGAAGGATTACCTGCAGGTTGGACTTTAAAGTCTGATTTGCAGGTTGAAATCAAACCTTTGCACATTGAACTTTAAATTCTGATGTGCAATTAACTTTGCAAAGAAAGAATCCTGCAGGTCAGACTTTAAAGTCCAACCTGCAGGTAAAACTGCAAACCTTAAAAACTTAGAAAACAATTAAAAAACAAAAAAATTGAAAAGTTGAATGAGCTAACCAACGAAGTCGATCAAGCCCTCCCAGAGGTCGTAAGGTACGAAATAGACCAGTTTCATAGGGTTGCCTCACAATTTTGGCCGTGCTAAAATCAGGGACAACAGCTAGCTCTGACTGGGGAGCAAGTTACACCACTTGAAGCTTGTAGAATCGAGAACTCTAAGTGCCTGTATGCATTGGGCTATAGAGTCAGGCGACGAAAAGACTTAAAAAGAAAAGAGTATACAAATTTTACAAGAAGTATACCTCTTTTTACATTGCTCTTTATTGAGTAAAGAGCTTCAAATGTTCTCCAGTATGAGGTAGTTAGAATGGGGTACCATCCGCATATGCAAGTAAATAGCTATGCTCGCCACATATTTCATGAATAGTGAAGGGACCTCTCCTTAAAGAGTAAAAATTTCCATGCAAACCCTTTGGTTCCCTCCTCTTGTCCCATAACAAGACTTGATCACTAATAAGTTGAGACTTTGTCATTTTTTATCATCAAAACTCTTAGGTTTTTTATATCTTTTGGTTTCCATAGTAGTAGTTAAGTATTGTAAATTGACTATATGTATTCCATGTGTTAAACCTGAACTTATGAATTCATGCTTGAACTTTGTCGGTCTATTCCTATAGCCATGCCATTTATTCCTGCAGCCAAGTGATTTGTTCCTATTGCTATGCAAATTATTTAGGGTAATATCATATGTTAATTAATGAATGTGTTAATTAAATAAAATACGTACGCATGTCCTTGTATGTTGTTTTTGTTGTAGTGCAGATAATAAATGATGCCGCAGTGGATATTCTCCTTTTGCGCCTGAAGAAGGAAGAATCACGTAAGAAATAACTGGAGATCAAACTGAAGAGGAGTCGAGCGAGCGCAAGGTATGGCATGAGCGGAGCAGCCAGGCAGCACTACAGAAGTTTAACTCTAGTGGGCATTGAATTCACAAAATGCCGTCATGGCATGCAAAGACTGTGGTTCAGTTTAGATCCATGTTTTTTGTAGCCAAGCTCTAGTTATCTTCTTCATCAATCAATCATCCACCTCTTCTTCTGGGCGTGATTTGAGTTGTCCATTGTAGTTTATCTTTTCTTTTTAATAAGCCCTTCCTTTTTTCTTAGAGGTTAGACAGAATAGAAAGGAATAGAGAAGAGAATTTTGATAAGCATTCTTGAATTTTCTTTTCAAATATGTAATCATTTTCAGGAAGTAATGAATAAAAGATATGTTATTCTGATCTGTTAAAAGCAGTTTTCTAGAAGCTTGATATCACTCATCCAAGGGGGGCCACTTGGTGAGTGATCCTATGTTTGTTTTCATTGAAATTAGTTCTCTTTAGTCGCAATAGAAGTTTGTGCCTTGACTGTTCCTATAGCCACTGGAAATAGATCCACTGGCTATTTCTGCAGCCAAGCCAGAACAGATTGATTTCTGTTATTTATATTAGATCATTCCAGCATTGTTTTTATAACCTTTCCTATAGCCTTTTATGATTTTCATTCTTGCCTTTCCTTTCCGTATAATGTTAGTTACTACAACAATGCAAAATAGCCATTGAAGGAGCTTAGTGCATATATAGTGCAAACCCATTTCAAGTTTTACGTCCCTAGGTTGATAACTAAATGAACACTAGCCATGAAAATAGTAACTTTACCAGATGAATGTCCAAACTTTGGGTTGAGATTTCAATAAGAGTTATTATTATTATAGTTTGAGTAGAGATTTTTAGCATCACTGCCGAAGATGGTGTCAAACTAAGAACCTTTCATGGTTGTTGTTGTTTTCAATTAATTGTTTTTGGTAATACCTTATTGTTTGAAAATTTTCATGAATCTGCATGCATAGAAGAAGAAGAGACCCCAGAGGTAGATTTCTGCCCACTCATTCTAATCATGCAGAAGATAATTTCCCAGATATAAATCATTTTCCTGAACTTTACCAAGCCCCACAGAATTTGAACCACCCTGAATTTGAAATTTCAGAAGGTAGTCTTCAGTTCCTTTTTGGTCTTCAAGAAGAAGAATTTCCTATAGTAACAACCCCCACAAGTCTAATGCAAGGGAACCCTCCTGGTGGGAATAATCCACCACCACCACCACCACCAGGTCCAACATTTGAGTTTCCTATCTCTAATCAGCATGATAATGCTAATCTCAAGAACATTCCAGCATCTTCACTCCCTAAATTCTATGGATTGGTGACAGAGGATCCTGACACATTCCCGTTTGAGTTTGATGTTCTCTATAGAAGTTTTGACTATACTACAGATGCCCATAGACTCAAAAATTTTCCTACCACTTTGAAGGAGTCATCCTTGAGATGGTTTATGAGTTTGGGTAGTAGCACAATCAATACATGGGATGAAATGAAATGGTTATTTCTTGCGAAATACAAAGATTATTGTAGAGGTACTTATCGTCATGGGGATGATATCTTTAGAATGACACAAACTGAAGATGAGAGTCTTGAAGATTACTTGGAAAGGTTTTTGTTTAGTGTCAAAAAGTCCAAGCATAACAGTCTTAATGAAGATTCCCTCAAATTGATATTTTTGAGGGGAATCAGTGATGCACTGATTCCTTCGATCTTATGGGAGGAGGTGATATTACACAATCCACTTGGGCTGAAATAGGACAAATTTATAAGAATTATTCCAGATCTACTTCTAAGAAGAATAGGAGATTTAAACCAGAGGCACCATTATCAGCATCTGGAACTGGAGTTTCTAGATTGGAACTTAGTCATTTGTTAAAGGACTTCAAGGAGGACATTATAAACAATATGGCTACCCAGTTGGATACACTGGCAGCAAAGAAGAAGCATGAGGAAGCTGATGCATTCCTTGTAGAATTATGTCCTCATTGTAAATAGCGAAAGAAAGATTGCAGATATAAGATGGTTTCAAACGTGGAGGTACCTGACTTCAATCCAATTCAAGGTGAGGAAGAGCAAGTCTTCTATGTTGCTCAAAGAAGACCAAATTTCCAAAGACAAGGTATGCCACCCGATCCACTTTCTTTTTCTAGTTATAGTAGAAATTCTTATGTACCAAATAACCAATGGCAATCACCGTATTCTCAAAATCTTGGTAACTATCAAAATTGGTATGGTTCATAAGGCCAAGGGCAACATTTGCTAATCAAATGCCACAGTGGCAACAACCACAGGGGAACTAGTACCCACTTTAGGGCCAAGGCAACCAGTTTCAAGGGAATTGGCAACCTACTTCTCAATGGAGGGGAAGCCAACCATGGAATGCCCAATCTTATGGTTATCAGCTACCTATTCAGTAGCCACAGCCTTCTGCTTTAATGCCTCCTCCTACAGCTACTACTGCACCGCCTAAACCAACACAGTTGCTTGCTCAATCGTTGCCAAATCCAAATATCAAGTCTCAGCAACAACAACAAGCTTATTCAGCTGATGTTAATCAGTACCCAACTATTCTTTATCACTAAATGACATTCACCTCCGATCTGGAACAACTTTACCTAATCCCTCTCATCTAGTTATCACTGAGGTACAGGAGGAGCAAGAAATCTCTAATCCAACAAATACAATACCTCAGAATCAAATATTGCCACCATTTCCCCATAGATTGCAAGAAAAAGAAGTCCCCACTAAACAATAGCAAAGCTTTGATATTATTGATCAACTGAAGCACATTTGTGTTAAAATTCCATTGTTGCAAGCGATAAAGGATGTTCCCATATATGGTAAGGCATTGAGAGAAGCATGTCTAAAAAAACCCGGCAAGAAGAAAAAGGATCCAGAAATAGTTCATGTTATGGGTCAATTGGCTGATATTATGTTAGGTAAGATTGTCATTCCAAAGTATTCTGATCCGGGTAGTCCTGTTGTGAGTATAGTCATTAATGACAATCAAATAAAAAATGTTTTGATTGATTTAGGGGTAGCCATTAATGTAATGACAAGGGAAGTAATGAAACATCTTGAGATCAATAGTTTAAGGCCTACACCCACAGTTCTACAGCTTGTTGATGGCTCTACAGTGAGACACGATGGTATCATAGAGGATGTAGTAGTTATTCTAGATTTCTAGGAATATCCTGCAGACTTTATGATTTTATCTCCAAAGGTAACATTCGGAGGATATCCGGTCATTTTGGGTAGACCTTGGCTTGCCACAGCTGATGCATATATTGGGTGTAGATCGGGGGATATGACTATTTCAAATGGGAGTTCTATAAAAACATTAGCCTTGTATTCTCCAGCACAACCCTAGCTTGAACAGCAACCAGCTATTTGGCCTATCTTGGGAGAAGAATCTGAAGAAATTGACTCTATTAATCACTTTATGATGATTAATCGAGGACCACTCATGCAGTTATATGATGAGGAATCAATTTTTTATAAAATCCTGATAAATGAATTAATAGAAGAGCAAAAATTACAGGAATTGGTTCCAAATATTGCAGGTTTGGACTTTCCTGCAGCCACTGATATATTGCATACTCTGTTGCCATAGGAATTATCTTCTTCTCATTTTTCTGATATAAACCATATTGATCTTACTATTAAGATAGAGGTGGAATGGAATAAATATTTGAATATCAATAGAGATCTATCAGATACTCAAAAAGAGGGCCTTGTGGACTTGTTGAAACTACATAAAAATGTTTTTGCATGGGATTACAAGGATATGAATGGGACTGATCCAGTAGTTTGTACCCACCGTATTTATATAAAGGATGAGTGTTGCCCACTCAGACAACCTCAAAGAAGAGTCAATCTTGCCTTGAAGGAGATAGTTGTAGACACTCAAAAATAATTATTTTAATTATTTTTAATTCCTCGCATAATTAATTAATTAATTATGTTAATTCAAATTCCTCTCAATATTAATTAAATATAATTAATATTGTCACTATAGCATATAATTGATTTATTTAATAAATCAATCCCTTTCTTTATTCTTCTAAAAAAATCAAATCTTCACAAATCTTCCTCTTAGCTAATTAATTTTAATTAATTAGTTAACCTACATGATTCCTACAAATCATCTTCTTAATTCATTCTTCTAGAAACTCCCTAAACTCACTTAACATTATTCTTCTAATTTTTTATTCCCTCCACTCATTCTCTCTCCTAGTCAAATTCTCCTACAAATATTAATCCCACCTAAAATTTCCTCTAATCCCCCTCCTAATGAGTCGTTAATGGTTAATCATCATGATTAGCCACAAAGTCAACTCTTTGTCCTTTTCATCTAACCACTAGCTTTAAATGCTCTTTTCCTAAGTGAATGTAAGATTTTTGAAATCACACATTCCTCTAAGCATCCCCTCTCCCAAGGTTTCCTCCAATCTCCATGATATCCTTTTTTGGAGAATTTTTAATTCCTCCAATGCATCTTGTGGAGTGTGGAGATACAAAATGCCTTTAAGGCATATTTCTTGGTCTCCACATCCTCTCTTGGACCTTGTGTGAGCTCACAAGTAAATCTTAGCCCTTCATCTCGAATTCATCTTAGCCATCTATTTTCCTCTCCTCTTCCTATAAAATAGGGCTCCATCCCTTCATTCAAAACATCTTGAAATCCAGTAAGTTTATGTTGCCCTTTTGAGCCTAGGAAATCATCTTTGCAACTTGATCATCTCATCCTTATCATTTTTCAAATCCATTCCATTTGTGCACAATATTGGAGAGCCACCCACATCCAGCAATCAAAAGAGCATATCAAGTGGAGCATTATCAAGGGGCGTCTTCACTTCATCAAACTCAATCCGAAGGAGAAGGTAAAATAGCAAAGTGAAATGGTCTTTTAATGATATTTTAGCATTCTGCATGTTTATTTCGTTATGTTTTGATCATTTGACTTTCAAATCTATTTTCCCCTCTTCATTTGAACAGGCTCGGTGGGACCCACGTCCCTAAGAACTAATGTTTTTTTTAGGTTTTTGTGAGTTGTGAGACGTGGGTTCTAAAATAGCGCGACTGCAGAAAAAAAATCCTTTTTTTGCAGGTTCCAGAATAGCGGCTCTGTATTTCTGCGCAACAGCTTCTTTTCTATTTCTGTTACGTTTTTGTTTCTGTTCTTTTTCTGTTTCAGTTTCAGTTTCAGCACAATAGCTCTGCGATTAGCGCGAACATTTTTGTGGGAATTTGAATTCTTGTTATCCGATCTATTATTTGCTCTGTTATCTACTCTGTTTAATTATAATCTGTGTGAAAGTAGGAGAGTATGCTCTTGTCTATATAGATAATCAGAAATCCAGACCTTTCACTTTTCAATTCTGTTTAGCGCGACTGTATGCCCTGACCGTAGGAAAGTGTGAAAATAGGATAGTATGCTCTTGTCTATCTAGACAATCAAAAATCCAGACCTTTGACACTTTTCGATCTATTTAGTGCTACTGTCTGCTTTATTAATCTGTCTGAAATTTTTAGGCACTAACTGTAGTCTGCATTTTATTTTTTTTTCATTTCCTGTTATCTGCTCTATTTAAAGATAATCTGTCTGGCCACAGGAAAGTGTGAAAATAGGAGAGTATGCTATTGTCTATCTAGACAATCAGAAATCCGGACCTTTGACACTTTTCTATCTGTTTAGTGCTACTGTCTACTCTGTTAATCTGTCTGAAATTTTTAGGCGCTAACTGTAGTCTGCATTTCTTTTTTTTTCCATTTCCTGTTATCTGCTATGTTTAAAGATAATCTGTCTAACCACAGAAAAGTGTGAAAGTAGGAGATTATGCTCTTATCTATCTAGACAATCAAAAATCCGAACCTTTGACATTTTTTTTATTCTATTAAATTTAGGGTTTCTGCTCTGTTAAATCTAGGGTTTTTGTCTGCTCTGTTAAATTTTTCTGTTTTTTCATCATATCTTCTTTATCTCGACTCCATTTTCCTCCAAACTTCACCAGATTCTCCGCATTGTCATTTTCCACATTTCCTTCCTTAGAGGCCTTATCCCAAAAATCCACTTTTTGAAGCCCAAAATCTCATATTTCTCTATTTTTAGGGTTTCTCATAACTCCTTCCCCTTTTATCCAATCACCTCCAAATTTTTCTCATATTATCCATCTCCAACTTTTGCTTCTTTGTCCCTCTTGGACAAATTTTCCCATTCCTTCATCTCTCCTCCAAAATCCCCATTTTTCGCTTGCCTATCCCTTGGAAAGTGGCAAAAACCTAGTCAAACCCCATTTACCCATCAAAGCTTTCTTCAAATCCACATTTATCATTAGTAAAAAAGTTTTTATTCATGTTTTTCTATTCATTCCCAAAAAATAAAAATAAAAAACTTAATATTTTTGTCATTTTGTTGTTTTTTGTAGTACGCTTGTTGAAGACTATTTTTCCAAACTACTAATCAAGTTGTTTTGCAGGACGCTTGTTGAAGACCCTGTTTTTCCAAAATACTAATCAAGTTGTTTTGCAGGATGCTTTTTGAAGACTCCATTTTTCAAACTACTAATCAAGTGGTTTTGCAGGTTGCCTAGCTGACTCAACCAAATATTGTGCATTTATTTAAATTAGGCACCTAGATATTAATTAAAATGGAATGAACTATTGTCTTGTGTGTCTTTAAGAAAAGCGTAAAGGTAGGAAAGTATGCTCTCATTTTACTAGACGATCAGAAATCCAGACCCTCCAACCTTTTCTTGTTTGATTGTGTGTTTACCTCTAGCAGGCCTGCCCTCCCAACTTGTTCTTTGAGAAGGTAAGAGGGGAATGACCCAAGTGAGTACACCCGGACCTGGGGTTCCCAATTCACTATAATAAATAGGCCATTGACTACGAAAGGGTTAATGGTTGGGGCTATATGAGAGTTCACTCTCACATTGGGTGCTTAGTAGGATCCTAGAGATCTCAATCATGCTTGCGTGACTCCTAAGTTCTTAGTGCTTCGTTGGGCTATAGGCCTCAATTACACTTGTGCAATTTCGAAGGGTAGCTCCTAACGGGAAGACTTACTAAATACCTTGCTCATAGTGGCCAAAAACCTTCTAATCATTGGTGCAGGAGGTCGGACCTCTAAAGCGACCCATATTCTTATGGCCCTTAGTAGAGACACAAAGTTTGTTATGAGGAGTTTTCATGGGAATTGATGCTTGGCTGCCCCGAGAAGTGAGTGTCATGGAGGAGAGCCAGTGGGGTCAAGCATCTAAGTGTCTGCTCTGGGTAAGCATAGATGGGAAACCGATTGGGATTCAATGACTATTGTCCTTGTTAGCCTTAAGAATGTTGTATATGAGCATGAGTGTCTTTGATATAATATTCATTTGATCACTGTGTTTGCTTTGTTTGAAACATACTTGCCAAGAGAAGACTAAAAACACATCACTATCCCCAAACACTTTGCAAAAACACTTGTCAAGACACAAACAATGTCAAGACACAAACAATTGTCCAAGTCATTACCCACACCAAGTCCAAAAAAAAAAATTGTGTCAAAGCTTTGTCCATCCCATATTTCATAAGCCTAAGAGAGAACTTAAGAGTCCGTCATCTCCATCAACATTCAAGTTTTTCCTTTGAAACACCAACTATCGTCCAAATCAAGGTGGTCGTATCCCTTCATACAACTTGTCATTCGAATTGATCCTTCATGTTCATACCAAAGACAACCTAGTCATCAAATTTCTTCTAAACCATCACTACTATACCTCCTCCATCAATCATCCTCAAATTTCCTAAGTCCTTTCATCACAAATTTCTTAAGTCCTTTCATCACAAATATCGTGTATGGTCGCAACTCGATCCCAAAAGAAAAAGATGGCTGAACAACAATATGGCATGTCGGACATTGATGTCCTATATGAAGATCCCATACAAGATCATACACAAAGTGGGCAACCTAGCGATCAAGATCAAAGTAAAAATCTTGACATGGTTAACCAAGATGAACTTTGTCTGGAAGTGCAAACTTTCCTAGCGGATTCTTATAACCAAGAGAAGATAGAAAAGTTTATTAAACACAATCCTACTACACTTCTGAAAACTCTTCTTGAACATGGAGCTCAACTTCCGCCTGGATTTAATATATCTGCTTTCACCCAACAACCACAAGGAGACCTCGCTCCCATGCAAAGTGTTGCACCTACTATTCAAACTCAATCAATTGTAGCCCCATCAATCATCTAGGCTCAATCAATGCCACCCGCGGTACCTCCCACCATGGTCTCCATCCCACCTTCTTCCTCCTTACCATCCATACCACTATCAAATCCAATCTCATCTATTCTCCAACAAACTTCTATACCACCTCCTTCTATTCAACCACACATTTCTATTCCACCAACTTCCCTTCCTCCCAACAATGTCGCAAATTTTATTTGGGCCGTATTCAATCCTGTCACAACCATTTGCGGACCACAACCAATTGTCACTCAAACCCCAACGACATCAGTCATCACATCCCACATTCCCACCTCCTCATCATATCAATATATTGGTGGTGGTACACCTTTGGCTCATCCAATTATTGGTGCAAATATAATTCATCATTATCAAACCCCACAACAAGACCTCATCAAGGAAATTCAAGACATGAAAAATGTCATCAAGAACATGAAACAAAGGACTAATAAAAGAAAAAATTACTCGTTCGAAGAGTTTTGCCCTTGTCCTTACGACCCATCTATATCAGTTGCACCATATCCCCCGGGATTTGAGATCTCTAAATTTACCAAGTATGAAGGCAAAGGAGATCCCTGCGACCATGTCCGAGAATTCCACATCTTATGCCAAGAAGTCTCCTATAGTGACCTTTATCTTCACAGACTCTTTCCCAAGAGTCTCACGGGAGATGCCTTGGCATGGTTCTCATCTTTACCATGAGGTTCCATTGTCTCTTTTCTAGACTTGGTAGAAAAATTTGTGGCCCACTATGCATACAACATGGGTAATGATGTATCTATGATGGACTTATGTAATACAAAACAAAGGTCCGGAGAAACCTTCGCCAATTTCCTACAAAGATGGTGACATCTTATCAAGAAATTCCAGTAGGACATGCCAGAACAATATCAAATTGAGCTATTCCAAAAGAACTTGGTGCCTGAACTTTCAATACCTTTAATATCTCAATGTATCAAATCCTTCCAAAAATTGGCAGATAAGGGCCTCGCCCTCGAACGTGTCTTGTTGGAGGAAAGAACCTTGAAACATTACCAGAAATCAACACAAAGTTCTTCCTCTTATTATAACGACAAGCCAAAATTCTGGTCCAAAAACAAAAATGTGGTCAATGATGGTATAACTAATGCAAAGCGGGTCCAAACCGTGGCCACTCCCCCAAAATCCACCACCAATAATCATCAATTCAACAACCAAAATCAATCCCAAAAACCTCACAACAATGTCTCAATCCAGGGATGACCACCCCGATCGAATAACAGGACTCTAAGAGATTTCACTCCTCTGGCTGAGCCTATAGAAGTGGTGTTTCAAAAACTTATCCAAGTAGGTATAGTGGTTTTTCCAATCACTCGCCCGTTTGACCCCGATCAACCTAAACCAAGATGGTATAATGAAAATGAGTATTGTGAATACCATCGTATCAAGGGACATGATACATGAAAGTGTATGAAACTGAAGATCTACATACAAGATCTCATTGATAGAGGTGATATTGAGATAGCAAATACAAAACCTAGTAATAACAATGACAAACTCAAAATGTACCAAGAACCCTTCCCAAAGCATGATAAAGGAAAAGGCTCATCATCTAACGCAATGGATTATGACTACGCTAATCACGTAACCAGTTTTGATTTTTTGGTAAGTCGCATTGAACCTCCAGACAATAATGTCAATGTCATAACCATCCAAGAAGTTAATCCTCCTTCTTCCCAAAGCAGACCAAATCCTACTCGGATAGTCATTCAAGGCACCACGCCTTCCACCTCCCATTTCCAGAATGACTACAATGCAACTACACGTCGAGAAAGAGTCACCATCCAAGGATTTCCTCCCCCACCAAACCCCCCACCCATGTCTTCCACCCGCCGATATGACCTCCTTGATCAACTTGGGAGGACACCCGCGCAGATCTCCATTTTGGAACTTCTCAAGACCTCCCCAATCCATAAAGAAATTTGGAACAAGCCCTTCTCCAATCACGCATTCCAGATAACATCAACGCCACCCAATTCCAAGCCCTCATTGGAAACCTTTCTGCCCAGCAACACATTGTATTTAACTCCAAAGATGCTCCCGTAGATGAAGACCATAACAAACCTTTGCACATCGAAGCTCGTATCCACAAGCACAAGGTCAAACGTATCCTAATAGATAGCGGATCTAGGATTAATCTGTGTACATAAAAATTAATAAAACAATTGGGACTTTCTGAGGATCTGATAGACACATCAGGAAGGATCACAATAAAAGCATATGATGATGTAGAAAGAATTTCAAAGGGCATGGTCACCTTACCTCTTCAAGTGGGCCCCATTACAATTGAAACCCCTTGCCAAGTACTAGATCTCGACCTCCCCTACAACATTCTCCTCGGGAGGCCATGATCAACGAGTAATGAAAACAATTTTTCATGACCTCTTGCACAAAACTATGGAGGACTACGTGGATGATCTGCTAGGAAAATCCAAGACAAGACAAGAACACATCCCCATTCTAAAACAGATCTTCGAAAGATTGGAAAAATACAAGCTGCGCCTAAATCCCAAAAAGTGTGTGTTTAGCGTCACATCGAGAAAACTATTGGGATTCATTGTTTCCCACAGAGGCATTGAGGTTGATCCTGCAAAGGTAAAAGCTATTATGGAAATGCCTCCGCCAAAAACTCTCAGACAACTGCACAGTCTCCAGGGAAAACTCCAGTTTGTCGGGCGTTTCATTTCATAGCTAGCAAACAAGTGCCATCCATTTGCACACCTATTGCGTAAAGACACAAAATTTAAATGGAATTGCCTATGTCAAAAGGCCTTTGAGAAATTAAAAGAATATCTAGCATCACCTCCCATATTGATGCCTCTTGCTCCTAGAAAACCCCTTATTTTGTATATATGTGCTACTGTAGTGTCATTGGGGGCATTATTGGTGCAAACAGATGATCAAGGGAAGGAACACGCCATTTACTACATCAGTCGGACATTGGTAGGATATGAACTCAATTACACCCCCATTGAAAGAGCATGTTTGGCATTAGTGTTTAGCACACAGAAACTATGACACTATATGCTAAATAATAAGACAAAATTAATTGCTAAAATTGATCCACTTAAATATCTCTTGTCCAAAGCTGCTCTCACTGGCAGAACTGCCAAATGGGTCATGCTCTTAAGCAAGTTTGACATTGAATATGTGGACAGAAAGGCAATCAAGGGACAAGTCATTGCAGATTGGTTGGTTGAAGCTCCACTTCCAGGCAACCATCCTCTTCTCACAAAATTACCAGATGAGTTCATTATGACTATTACCACATCCTCCACATGGAAATTGTATTTTGATGGCTCCTACACTCAAAATGGATCAGGGGCAGGAATATTATTGGTCACACCTCAAGGAGATGGCATCCCCAAATCATACAAGATAGCCTTTGCATGTACCAATAACATAGCAGAATATGAGGCCCTCATCACAGGTTTACACTTGGCTATCCATGAGAAAATAAAGGAATTACAAGTCTATGGCGATTCCCAACTCATAATAAAACAAGTCAATGATGAATACCAGACAAAAGATGATAAAATCCTTCCCTACCATACCATGGTTGAAGATCTTAAGCAACATTTCACGACAATCAAGTTTGACCAAATCCCACAAACAAACAATAGGGTTGTAGATGCAATGGCCACTATTGGCTCCCTCCTTCAAATGCTAGCACACAGTCAGAAGTGCGAGTTCTTGGTCGAGCAATTGTTTATACCGGCATACGACCTACCAGAGTCTAAAATGGTGTGTGTTCTCATTGGTCCCAAGTCCCCTTGGTACCAAGAAACCTTCGCTTTCCTCAAAGACAACACCATTCCCCCATACCTCACCAAAACCCAACAGCAAACCTTCATCCGTCAATGTGCCCGTTACACCATCCTTGCAGACACCTTGTTCAGAAAGCATTTTGATGGTTCCCTCCTAAGGTGTTTAGATAAACAAGAAGCAGAATGGGCATTACGTGAAGTACACGAGGGTATCTATGGGACACACTCAAGTGGACTCACATTGGCTAAAAAAATTTTGAGAACAGGATATTATTGGCCTAAAATGGAAGAAGATGCATATAATTATGTGAAGAAATGCATCCCTTGCCAGCAGCATGGCGACAAGATTCATGCACCATTACAAGAATTATAGCCATTCATTACACCATGGCCCTTCTTGTAGTGGGGGCTTGATCTCATTGGGAAAATCCACCCTTCATCTTCCAACGAACATAAATTCATTATCACCGCCACCGAATACTTCACCAAGTGGGTAGAGGCTATCCCTCTTACTTTCACCACTAATAAACAAATATCCAAATTCATCCTGAACTACCTAATCTGTCGATATGGCATCCCAAAAGTTATCATCACAAATAATGGTAAAAAATTTAAGAACCAGGATTTTAAAGAACTCTGCCAAAAATTCAACATCCAACACCGCTTCTCCACTCCATATTACCCCCAAGGCAATGGCCAAGCTGAGGCTTCTAATAAAATCCTAATAAAAATCCTCAAAAAGACAGTCAATGAAGCAGGCCGTGATTGGCACCTCCAAATCCATCTTGCATTGTGGGCCTACCGCACCTCTATCCGCACCCCCACAGGTGCCACTCCTTATTCCCTAGTATTTGGTTTCGAAGCCATCCTTCCCCTTGATCAGATCAAGATCCCCTCTCTAAGGGTATCACTGCAAAACATCCTACCAGAGGAAGAATACAGAATTGCCCACTTACAAGAGCTAGAATTGTTAGATGAAAGGCGCCTCAAGGCCTTGAATCATCTTCAAGTATATCAAAACCATCTGCGCATGAGTTATCATAAAAAAGTCAGAACCCGAGAATTCCAAGTTGGTGATCTTGTCCTCATGGAAAATTAGAAAAATCTACAAGAAAGAGAAAAGAAAGGCAAGTTCGAGCCTAATTGTTTTGGACCATATGTAATCACAGCGAAATATGGATCAGGAGCTTATCAGTTGGCTACTCTTGAAGGCGATCCTTTGGATGATCCAATGAATATCATGCACCTCAAAAGATTTTATGCTTAGTCCTCAGAAAGTCTTAAATTGTCAAAAAAAAAAAAATCAAGAAATTTTTTTTTTTTTTTAATGAGAAAAAGATCCTGAAAAAAATCGTCACTTTGGTGAAAACCTGGCAAACAGGCACCTTATGACACAAAAAAAAATTAGAAAATTAGAAAAAGAAAGAAAAAACAATTTGTCCATTAGTGAAAACCACTTGGTGGTGCTATGGATAAGTACCTTGGTGAAAACCTCTGTCTAGACGCCAAGGTAAATAACCGAATCCATTGTCTATCATGTCGATACTACAAATCATCTACCATCCAGCCCACCCATGCGGAACATTCCTTCTTTTCCACCTCCCAATAAAACATGTGTATGATGATGAAGTCTTTGCTTGAGTCATGAACAAGGAATGTCCCATTGAAACTGAGATTTTATGCCTCTGTGTGTAAGCTTCAAGAAGTCTTGAGAAACAATCCCAAGTCCATCTTTGTTCTACTCTTGGCAAGAGGTATCATGTGGTCGCAAGGAAGAGACTTGTTAGATTTTGTTAGATCTTTTCATATAGGCTTGCATCTTTTTCCCTACAACTGCCACTATTTACGACTGTCTGGGTTCTTCCATATCCAGGTACGTTATGATAGGTGCATACTGGGGCATATTTCATAGTATGCCATGTTTTGGATCCTTCTTATATAAATCGGGGACCTAGTACTAGTGTTTATCAACACTTACCTTCTCGTGTACAAGAGGTATCGGTGTGTTTGAGGGTTTCCTTGCATGAACCCACAACTCTGTATTAGTGTTTCTTAATACTTGCATTGTTGTGTGCAAGAAATTCTCATTTGTCTACAGAGTCAATCCATGCCCTGTGTTTCTCATGGCATCTTTATTTCTATAATCAATGGTGCAAGTTGTTATCACTGTTTAAGAAATGGGTTTTCTTTTCCCATAATTGGCTAAGTTTTTTAAATTTTGAGTCAAACACACTATCAACTGCTTCAAGTCTATGTTAGGTCTTAAGGGTTTAGGGTTTCAATTTTAAATCGCTCAATGTTTGATCAAAAACCCTCTGGTTTCTATTCCTGCGTTACTTTATCCACTTAAGTAATGGGTCTTGGGGTCGTATGAGGTGTCCCCCCTTGTCATTTGCCTAGGCGGTTGTTGAATTAATCATAAAAATTTATACCTTATGTCTTTTCTTCCTAATATTGTCGGGCCCAGTAAGTTGCACGCAGCTCTCAGATGGATCTATGGTTTTCGCTATTTCATTAGGTGAAGTTGCGCGTGTTTTAAGACTCACAAAATGGCGAAAGGGAAAAGCATGTTCAATGGTGCGCATTTGGTCTGGTTTAAAAGGGCTCCATCTCGTTCAAGATCTAATGGCTGGCGTTAGTTCACAACCGAAACTAGCAAGTGAAATACCTTTCGCGAAATGGCGAAAATGCTTGGCGGGACCCGATAGTGGAGACTTTTCAAATGCCTAAAAGGTGATTAGGTTCAAGAGAGATCAACGGTTTGTGTTGTTTCATGGCTGATAGATGCTCACGTGTTATGCCCTGCGAAGTAGTGAAAAGGTTTTTCAGCCCACAAAAAGGGAGTTTTAATAAGAGCATAACAGATGCGCAAGTCTCAATTGATATGACGATTAACGTAGCTTCGCAGGAGGAAGATGCTTGACAGTTAGCTTTCGCGAAGTAGCGAAATGACATGGTGCTCCAAGCAGGCAGTCCAGTTGGTCGAGATGGCGAGTAAGATGATGGCACATGGCAGAAGGTCAAAATAGTCAGCAAGTTGGATCTAAGGATTAAAAGGTGGGTCCCAGAGGTGAGTCATGTTGTGGGATAAGAAGTGATCTGGCAGATACAAGTGGCAAGGATGAGGTGGAATCCGATGTTTTCTCTCAGCGAATGAAAGGTTGACATGTCAGTTCAGAAATGACTAGATGTCAGGTGGATGGAGTTGAGTCAAAGTGCCCACGTCTGCTGAATTCAATTATGTTGTTAAGCATTGAGCAAGTTAGTTAAAATCAAGTGGCCTGCGTGAGTTCGCAAAGGTAAAATGCTCGTGTTTTAAAACCAGCGAAACAACGAAAAGGTTTTGGGGCCCCAAGGACAGATAAAGCATGAAGTTAAAAGGGGATCAACTCCAATTCAATCTAAGGGCTCGCGTTGTTTCATGGCTACAAACCAATCGAGGGATATGCTTCATGAAATAGCAAAAGGAAGAGAAGGTTCATCCAGGTGTAATGCTAGATGGTGACGTGTCAATTGACATGTGGTTTTAGAAGAAATTGAGGGCCCTTTAAGGTGTAACCGGCGGTTATAAGGGAAAGACACGTGGCTGACTTTGAACTAAACTCAAAGAGTTTTCCAAAGCTAATGGTTGAGTGCCACGTGGTATTCGGTAACCAGTGAAAGAGTGGCGTAAGTGAAGAAAGCATAAAGGTCTCTCTTAAAGGATGGTCATCTCTGATTTGATCCAATGCTTCACGTTGTTTCGTGGCCCAAAGTTGAAAGCGGTTTAAGCTATGCGAAATAGCAAAAGACCATTAGCCATCAAGATAGAGGTGCAGTTAATGAAGAAGTTGACGGCTCTGATAAGAGTTAAACGCCGAGAAGTTAAAGTTCCATCTAACGCCTGGCGCAGCTTCGTGAAAGAAAAGTGCTCAAAGGATAAAGCCCGTGAAATGGCGAAAAGGAGGTAGGGCCCGGTGCTAAGGCAAAGTTGTTAAGTTAGTGTAAAGACCGATCAAGTTTCATTTTGATCGAACAGTTGGCGTGATTTTGTTTGACGAAATTTCTCAAAGGTTATGCTCTGCGAAATAGCGAAAGAGCAAAAAGGAAAAATGTGCAGGCTTGTTGTGACCCATTGGAGCGAAAATTTTGAATTTTCTCATGAATTCAATTCTGAAGGGACGCCCGAAGCATGCGGTATCAATGTCACAGTTAAGAGCCTGAGTACCATATATAATCTCATCAATCAAATGAAAATATCATTCTAAAGAATTGTTGCAGAGAAAGCAGTTGCAGAGTCATTTTCTTCAAATACAGAGCAAACTTATTCAGTTGCAGAGCGGATTTCTTCAAGCTAAGAACAGGTTTTCTTGTACTCTTGTTTGGCAATTTCTTAACAGTGTGTTTTAATTGAGGTCTTGATTTGTCATAGAACTAGTTGGGGGTAATAGTTAAATTGCTTGCATATTTTAAGATGGAATTTAAGAGAGAATTCTCAGGAAAAGTTAATTACCAGGCAAGGGCCATTTGTGATGATTTTCTTGAACAGTTGACATTGTCAACTAATCTGGCATCAAAGGTGAAAGAACTAGTGCCAAGAGCTCCTCGCTTGAAAATAGGAGAGGGGTTATATGATAAGGGTAACTGGTTGAGAGACCCACGGGTTGGGTTTTTTGGGTTGGGGTTGTTCAAAGTTGGATTTGGCATGAGAAATTCCCTAGCCCCAATGAACAGCATCTGGGAGTTAGATGTGGGAAAATTGGTAGTTCCAGGAGTATTCATGGATATGGATCTCCTAACTCAGATTGCACATAATTATGATCCAGTCACAAGGAGCATTAGGGATATAAATGGGAAAGCTCTCATTGAAATCCATAATGAGGAGTTCAGAAATGCTTTTGGGCTTAATGAGTTTACTAATTTTCTAGAACCTATTAATTTCAAATCATTAGCTCAGGTATACAGTGTGTAGAGGAACTACCTTAGAAATGGGCCTCTTAAAGAATTCTTTATGAAGATAGGTGGGTTGATAGTTGTAGGACCCAACACTAAAGAACCCTTCTCATTGAATCTGTTCACCCTTAGGGCTAAGGGATTGTATTGGTCACTTTGCCAAATTTTAGGAGAGGATGCTGAGGCAAATATTCCCACTCATTACATGCTAATGATTGCTCAGATTTTGAATCCTTCTCTTGCAGTAACCTTTGATTATGCTTCCTTTATCACTGATGCTATCCATGAAGGATTGATAGGAATAAAGAATGGGAAAGTGGATGGGCCTTTTGGATGGTATTCCCTCCTCATGTATCTATTTTTATTCAAGGGTGGTGATTATTTTTCAAATGGAATGGATCTTGTAAAAGAGAAAGATGGAGAAAAGATGCCAGTGCAATTATGGAGTACAGTGTTGTCATGGGATAGAAATGATCCTAGTTTCTTAAAGTTTGATAAATGTTTTGCATCAAAGATTAGGACTCTCCTCTGTTCAAAAAATCCAAAAGTCCCCAAGGTTCTTTTGGAATTTTTTAGACCAAAAGAATTTGCAGAAAATATAAAAATTGTCCATAATTGGGGTGATATTTACTTATACCCTGTCTCCACAGTTTTCAGAGTATTTGGTTTCAGAGGCACTCCATTTTTATTGCCCTATCAGGTCCCTCTCAAAGTGGGAACTGTAGAAGTCCTCAGACAAATTGGTAGTGTGCAAGAGGCAGAGATAATAGGTAGGGGTAAAGGGACTATTTTCCCTACAGTTACTATAGCCCACCAATTTGTAATAACCAAGGGAGGTTGGAACTGTTTTGAAGATTTTCTTCAACCTTATCATTTGTCAACTGCAGTATCCAGGTGTGCCGATCCTGAAGATTTCTTCAATGGAATGTTTAGAAAGAGGGCAATATGCAGAGGTAGACCCCATCAATTCCAATTTCTTGAAGACCTCATTAGAAATGAGTTTGATCTAGATGAGCAGGAGCTGAGGAAGGAAAAGTGGGTGGCTTATAAAAAGGCCTTAGACTTTGTACATCAGTTTGATACTAGCGATGACCCATTGTCTAGCTTTCACCCTTTTGAGGAGAAAATAAAGTTCCTAATTCTTTGTTTTGAGGATGTGATGCAGACTTTGAAAGAAAAGAGAGAGGTTGTAATTAAAAACAACCCTGAGAAAGAAATACTGGTTCTAAGTAGGTCTGCATCCACTAGAGAAATCCCTCCTGGTGACTATATATTGCATAAGAAGTCCAATCATAGTGTGTTGATGCCTACAATAGGGGAGCCCTCTACTTCAAAGGGGAAGAGGAAGATACAGGATGTCATTGACATTCAAGATAGCCCAAAAAAATAGAAAGTGGGAAAAGAAATACAATCTGATAAACCCTTGTACTCTCCATCTCAATCCCCTATCCATATAGGAGATGAACAGGTAGCAGCTGAGCAACTTTTACAATTAGGCAGTCTGGGAGAAATAGCATACACATATGATGAAGTAGAAGAGGGAATGCCAGAAGAGCCCCCTACTACTGAGATGAACATCACTACCAATGAGTTCAAGGGCCAGGAGTGGGATCCTGAGATCAAGCAGGCCAGTGAGGACTTCTTGGCTAACAACAACTTTGTTACATCAGGAGCATTCATGCAATTTGTGTGGAAGCAGAACATTGATAAATACAATGCAAGGTGTGAAAAGAGAAAAGGTGAGCAACCTCATAAAGATCCAGCTATGGTTGAGGAAGAAATAAAGCAAGAAATGATAGATGAGTTTAAGACCATCACTCCTAAGCAAGGAACAGATATGGTGGCACAAGCTGGAGTACTCATTCTCCCTGAGTGGGACATAGTAGATGCCTTGGTATTGGAGGCAATGAGAAAAGAAACCAAACCCATGGAGGGAGTCACTTTTAGCAAATACAATGTTGCACTGGTCATGTAGTCTCTCAAAAGAGATGAAAATAGGAGAAATAAGGACACCCTAGGGTCAAGTTACCTTGGTCGAATGATAGTGAAAAGAGTGCCAAACACAGGGGTGGTGGAAGTTGCTAGCACTATGCTAGAGACTGCAAAGTTTAGTGTTGCAGTAGTAGAAAGGGAGGCTAAGGAAAGGGCAGACCTCCAAGTTAAGTTGGAGACAATTTTGAAAGCTTACAACAGTGCTAAGGAAGAGGTAAGGGGTAAAGATAGCATCATTGCTAATCTGCAAAGCCAGTTGATAGGACCGTACCATCAAGGTGAGTCTTCAACACTGATGATCTCCTCTTCTCCTGCAAGACCTCCACCTACTAGCCCCATTATTGAGTTCCCACCATCTCCAGCACCTTCTAGTTCTCAAATGGTTGAGATCACTCCCCAAGAATTGGAGAATTTAAAACAGGCTCAGGCCCTGTATGCAAAGAAGTATGAAGAAAGAGTGAGGGTTACAATTTCAAGTTTTGCTGACACCATGGGGGCCTCACTATTGTATAACAACATAAGCAAGATTCTAGATATAAGCAAGATTTTAGATATGTGGAATGATCTTAATGGAGATAAGGTCATTGTAATACCTATTTTTGACAAGTGGAAGCCTAGAGAGTAGGATTTGGAGCTTATTTGTGCATCCTATGATGAAGCAGGGGTAGATCCTATTATCAAATCCACTTGTGACACCACCAAGGACCTAGTAAAATTGGCAAAAGGGGTGGACAATGCTAACAGGAAGATCAATTTGTACAAGAAGGAGTACACTGATCAGGTTTTTGAATTGCTCCCAGGAGTTTTTGTCAGCCCAAATCAATTGAAGGACAAACAAGTGTGGCTTAAGGAATTAGAAGCCAAATTGTCAGTTAGAATAAAAGGAATTGTTGACTTAGATGATGCTTCCTTTTTTGTTGTAACAATTTAGGAGATAGAGAGAATCAAATCTCATTATGGTTTTCTCAATTCAGAGGTCAACAAGATGAGGAATTCATGGAAAAAGTTAACCAAGGTAAAAGCCAAAATTATTAACTTCACGTGGCCAACTGATGATGTATACAATGAGTGGACAAGAAAATATGCCATTCAGGATGCAAAATAGTTAGAAAAGGTTGCAACGGGACAACAAGTAGAAGAAGCCGCGGAGGTTGAAAAAGACTTGTAACCATTTTTGTAAAAGGTTTTGTAACTTCTTCTTGAGAAGAAATGATTGTAACAAACTCTCCTAGGAAAGTCTGAAGCTATGTGCATCCATGCTATTATAAATGGATACCAGGACTAGTTAGAAATGATCGCAAAGAATCGTAAGAAAACATTGCAGAAATTTATCTGAGCTTTTCCAAGTTTTAATGGAGAATATTCGAAGGTTTCTTGTAATACTTTTTTGAAGAAAATATCAATATACAGACCATTGGTTGAGTTAAAACTTTGTGTTTTCTTCAAATTTGTTTGCAAGTGTTTACTGTTTCATTCTAAATAATCCAAGGTTATTTCGTTTGAATAGGGGTTGTAAGGCAATCTTCAGTAGATATGTTTCTTAGCTTTTCTTTTCAGGAGGGGAATTAAATATACAGGAATCACTTCTACCAGTAAATTCCTTGTGAGATATTTTGAATCGTGATGAGCATAGTTTGATTTGGTATGAATAAATTCTTATGTGTGTCAGGCATATATAGGGATCTACAGAAGCCAAACTAATGGGATATGTATAGATATTTGATTGTGGGAGTATTGTTTGAACTTAGATGACTCTATGACCTTGGATAAGGCACTAGTATAGATCAAGGTTGTCCATTACATATTTTGTAGGTCAAATACTGAATATGAGTACAATTTTCATTCCTTTGTTTTAGTAAGTTTTAAGGTGATTAGATCCATTGGTTTTCTAGACTAGTTTGCTATGGATTTATCTTTTAGAAGTGTGAATTTAGTTCACAAAGGTATACCTACCTGGACTTAGAGTAGGTCCGAAGTGTAGAAGGTTAAATCAAACCTTGTCATATGTTGTCCTAGAAGTTTCCTTCTCTTTAATATCTCTTCTGCATAGAGTTTTCATATTATTATAAGGATGTTGAAGTGAATTAGATTTTGAAGACAACACAAGTCACTCAAGGCAACATCAAACTAGGTTGGCTCTCCACATTTGTTGTGCACAAAATCTCACCATCATTCCATCAAATCCTAAACTCAATAATCTCATGGAGTTCTCAATTACCCCCATTTTCCTTTGCGGTCTCGCATCTCGTATTCTTCTTTCCAAATACCTCACGATTGCTTCATATTTGTTCCTCATCTATCCCTTCCACCTTAATTTTTCTTACTCTATTTTTTTTCCTCACATAATCAATTTGGATTCTGATTCATGTCTTATATAGGATATATCCTTCCTGAAACCAGACACTCTGATCATGTCTTATACAGGATGAATCCTTCCCGAAACTAGACGTTGTGATCGATCATGTCTTATACAGGATGAATCCTTCCTGAAACTAGACATTGTGATCGATCATGTCTTATACAGGATGTATCCTTCCTAAAACCAGATGTTCCAATCATGTCTTATACAGGATGAATCCTTCCTGAAACTAGATGTTGTGATCAGTCATGTCTTATACAGGATGTATCCTTCCTGAAACCAAACACTCCGATCATGTCTTATACAGGATGAATCCTTCCTGAAACCGGATATTGTGATCAATCATGTCTTATACAAGATGAATCCTTCCTGAAACCAAACACTTTGATCATCTTTGTCTTATATAGGATGAATTCTTCTTGAAACCAGACTGAATCTAGATCTTATCAATCGAATCAAATCAAATCAAATCTATCGGGATATCAATTTCACAAAACTCCAAAGATCAAATACCTCAATTGATCTCCCGAGGGGGCATCACCATACCATAATCTATCAATCAAGATCTGGGGCATCCTATCAAACCAATATCAGCATCAAAACAAGATTATTCTTTGAATCAATGTGTCATCACACCTCGCTTCAAAGAGGGGCAAAATGTAGACACTCAAAAATAATTATTTTAATTATTTTTAATTCCTCGCATAATTAATTAATTATGTTAATTCAAATTCCTCTCAATATTAATTAAATATAATTAATATTGTCACTATAGCATATGATTGATTTATTTAATAAATCAATCCCTTTCTTTATTCTTCTAAAAAAATCAAATCCTCACAAATCTTCCTCTTAGCTAATTAATTTTAATTAATTAGTTAACCTACATGATTCCTACAAATCATCTTCTTAATTCATTCTTATAGAAACTCCCTAAACTCACTTAACATTATTCTTCTAATTTTTTATTCCCTCCACTCATTCTCTCTCCTAGTCAAATTCTCCTACAAATATTAATCCCACCTAAAATTTCCTCTAATCCCCCTCCTAATGAGTCGTTAATGGTTAATCATCATGATTAGCCACAAAGTCAACTCTTTGTCCTTTTCATCCAGCCACTAGCTTTAAATGCTCTTTTCCTAGGTGAATGTAAGATTTTTGAAATCACACATTCCTCTAGGCATCCCCTCTCCCAAGGAATTTTTAATTCCTTTTTATTCCTCCAATCCCCATGATATCCTTTTTTGGAGAATTTTTAATTCCTCCAATGCATCTTGTGGAGTGTGGAGCTACGAAATGCCTTTAAGGCATATTTCTTGGTCTCCACACCCTCTCTTGGACCTTGTGTGAGCTCACAAATAAATCTTAGCCCTTCATCTCAAATTCATCCTAGCCATCCATTTTCCTCTTCTCTTCCTATAAAATAGGGCTCCATCCCTTCATTCAAAACATCTTGAAATCCAGTAAGTTTATGCTGCCCTTTTGAGCCTAGAAAACCATTTTGGCAACTTGATCATCTCATCCTTATCATTTTTCAAATCCATTCCATTTGTGCACAACATTGGAGAGCCACCCACATCCAGCAATCAAAGGAGCACATCAAGTGGAGCATTATCAAGGGGCGTCTTCACTTCATCAAGCTCAATCCAAAGGAGAAGGTAAAATAGCAAGGTGAAATGGTCTTTTAATGATATTTTAGCATTCTGCATGTTTATTTCGTTATGTTTTGATCATTTGACCTTCAAATCTATTTTCCCCTCTTCAATAGTTAAAGAAGAATTGCAGAAATTGTTAAAAGTTGGGTTTATCTATCCTATCTCTGACAGTCAATGGGTATCACCTCTGGTGATAGTCTCTAAAAAAAGAGGAAAATGGAGGGTATGTGTTGATTATAGAGCTCTGAACTTAGCAACAAGAAAAGATCATTTTCCATTACCATTTGTGGATCGGGTATTGGATTCTCTAGCTGGTAAAAGATATTTTTCATTCCTTGATGGATTTAGTGGCTACAATCATATCTAGATAGCCCCCGAGGATCAAGAGAAGACAAAATTTACTTGCCCATGGGGCACGTATGCATATTTTGTTCTTCCTTTTGGGTTGTGTAATGCTCCAGCCACTTTTCAAAGAGTAGTGATCAGTATCTTTTCTGATATTTCTCAAGATATTATGGAAATTTACATGGATGACTTTACAACTTATGGTTCTGAATTTGAGCAAGCATTGGGTAATCTGAAGAAAGTTTTGCAGCGATGTGAAGACTACAATTTGTCCTTAAATAGTGAGAAGTGTTTCATCGTGATGGAAGAAGGAATTGTAATGCCCGCCAAAATACCCCAGAGAAATATAGCTAAAAACATGCTAATTTAATTTTTTTTTTAACACAATATACCACATAACATCTCATAAGCAATGCAGTGAGCACACAACAACATTTAAGTATTACAAACATTGAGTAAATCACTCTAACTATTTGAACAATTACGCAAGTGGAATACAATAAGTCATTACTATTAACTCCCTAGGGTATCTCAACGCCATTACTTAATCTACCTACATAAGAAATAAGAATTTACTTTCTTCTAGATCAACCACATAATCATAAATCATTATACACATATAGGTACATAATAGCAATACCTAACACTCATGATATGCAATCTACTTAATCTTTCACTAAACATGAGATTCTATCTTTCAAAGCACATCTATTTTCCTTTTCACTTAGATTCATTTTATACACCAAGTCCAAATATTCCTATTACCATTGACCAACCCTCAACTATGAACATCACCATTCACATACCAAGATTAATCCTTACATTGCATTAACATAATTTCCATTTACAATTAACTTTCACATAATCATTTATGGTCCTATGCTCCTAGCATACTTATCACCTCATCATGAGTATTAATGTACATAAGGCAATAATCACAAACCATTTAATCCATAGCCCATTTATTTCTCATAAAATCTCTTACACTATATCAATTGATCAACAATTATCTTTACTACAAAACATGTAACTACACAAATTCATCTCAACACAACTAAAATACAATATCCTAATTCCATAACCACTAATAGCATCCATCAAATGGAGATATAACCTTAAACCACAACACATGATACACTCTAATATTCTTCCAAAAGACAAGCATTCATTTTATCATCAACCCATACACTTACTATTAACTTCCATTAATAAGATGAGTGATTCATTAAATAAGAATGTTCATACAATATCTTAATAAGGAACATTAAATCACATCCTAAACAATATAAGGTTTCAATCCAACCAATAGATCATTGTCTATGAAGTATGATACTATAATTTCAATTTTTTTATTCATCAAACATAACATGTCCTAATATATCTTCCAATATTACTCATACTCATACATCCTTCCAAGACTTAGCATTTTCTTCTACTTAAAGAATTAATTAAAGACATTGTTTTCAAGACTAATATCATTATCATAATACTTACACCATTTCCTTTTAACATGGCTTATCATGAACACAAAATGCATCATTTACATTCTTGCTACAATTATTATCCATGAACAATCTAAAGAAGCATCCTCATCCACGCAAGAAGAATCCAAAGACAGGAACATCCCAATGGTTCAAAAGCACCAACCACTCGACCATGTGGAACCAAAGGAACCACCCCCCGTGCTAGGAGATGACACAAGGTCCCAACACACACTCTACATCTAGGCTGACACTCAAAACCAAAGAGACTAACCAACAAGGACTCTCAAGCAAGAACTCACATAGAGCCACAAGAATAAACTCCCAGAGGCGTAAAACTCATCAGGACATAAATGCATCCAATAAGCATAATCATAAATCATAAAGGGGGAACACATGTAGGAGTGGACTGTCATCACATGCCATCCCCATAACATAATAACATAATAACACAAGGCACTAGCCTGATGGACATGCAGAGCCATCTCAACCTATGAGAGACCAAGGGAGATTAGCTTACCGTCTTCACGGCCTTCTCATGCTTATCCTAAAACATCCTCCCTAGGACATAAGTCATGAGGCTCAAAACTATTCATTATCTTGTTTAAGTGAGTTATAATTTCCCATCCCAATTAATTCATTATCAATGTTATCACTTGTTTACAAATCATAGAAAACTCCAATGTGCCCTGGTGGTCTAGACTTCATACATCCTTACAAGGAACCTCATGCCAGTCTATCTCTCATGACCCCGGTCATCACAAGGAAGCCCACTCCTCCTATCATGGCCCAACAACACATCACAAGAGGCTCTACCAACATAAATACACTAAAATAATACTCAATGCAGCCAATAACTTCCACACATACTCTCACAACATATGCAAGGCTACAACAACATCAATATAACAAAATGAGCCTCTTGGCTAGCAATCAACAAAGGCATATCAAGCCATTAAATTTTTTGTCATTAATGAAAGTAAAACCATAGCAAGGACAACTCACTTGCTACCCCAAAACAGCAATACTTCCAACTCACCAACCATAGCACATCAATGTGGATGAAAGCACAATTCTTTCCCCAATAACATAGGAAGGTAAATATGCTTGAAACCAACAAAATACATCAAATAAAATCATATATAAAACTATAAATCATCAACACCCTCAACAATGCCTCTGATACAAGAATTAATCCAGAAAGTACCACAAAATCAAGCAACTAGCAAATGAAGGCCTATTTATCAAAAAGAAAAAAAACAAAACAAAACCAAGCAAAACCATGCTCCAATCAAAATATTTCAAAAATATTATATTCCATACCTACCTTCCCAAAGTTCAAGAAAATAAAATATATTTTCTACCTACCATAAACTTCCAGCCAATCAATTCCAAGGGTAGGTAAAATAAATTAAACCATTGACCTAGGGTGAAAATAACTTTTAAATAAAAGAATACAAACTACCCCCTTTTAAATTACTTAATGGGTAAAATAATATTACCCAATAAATAAAATTCACTTCAACATTAAATAAATAATACACACTTGAAGGCCAATATTAAATCAAAACTCCATGCAGACACAAACTCAGAAAGACAAACCCAAAAATACAAATATTTCCCATAAACTATAGAATAAAACCTTACAACAAATTTATGCCTTCATATATTTCCTTCCTCACTATACAAATTTTAGATTCATTTCCCCAAGCTCACACATTCAATCTGCAAACACGGAGCATACAGGAAAACTATAAAATAAAATATAAAAAAGTAGAATACATCTCCAACCTGCAACCCGTGTTATGGAAGAAGCTGAAGAAGAGATCCCACAAGCCAAACCAAATCAAATCCAAGCTCCAGCCAAAATCCAAGAGAGAAGAAAACCAAAACCAAGAAGAAAACTTGTTGGAGAAGAATCAACCCCCGAAAAATTCACGGAAAAGAAAATAAAAAGACAAACATTAACCAAAAACCCTAGCCTTAATCTCAGCCAATCAAAAAATAAATCAAATGGGAAAATTAAATTAAATAAACCAAAGGCTCATAAATGAATTAATGAACCAAATGAACATTAAAAGACAAATAAATATTAAACCATAGGTGATTAAATAAATAAATACCAATAAAGGTCAAATTACAAATAAATATAAAACACATCATAAGCTAAACAATAAAAATTAAATAAATATTAAATCATCATTAAAATAAATAAACTTTTAAATATCAAATAATCAAATAACCAAAAAGGCAAGAATCCAATAAATTAAATTAAACATTAGATAACAAAATAATCAAATCACTATTAATCAAAATAATTAAAATAAACATCATTAATTATTTAATCTCGCATCAATAATCAAATAGTCAATCTCAAAATAAAAGGAATAATCAGCCAATACTAACATACTCACAACACAAAAGAAACCCAACTTACTAACTATCATGACGACTTGCGCCAAGACACTGACGACTCACAATGAACAACTTAGATCTAGAGTATGTGAGGGGAAATTGTGCCAACTCTGAACCACATACCATTGGGATTTAAAGACACGCTCAAACCTGTGGAGCCAGGTGGAGTCGATGTCTGGTACTTGCAAATCCTACATCCACAAAGAACGATACAACATATGCATATATATATATTATAACAGACAAGCGTTAGAGAGTCGCAACGACACATCCCACTCGCAATGAGTGATGTGGCATTGTCTCTATCCCAAAGACAGTCAGACAACAATCAAACACAGCATACGATCGACTCATCATAGATAATCATTAAATATGGTCAGTACATAAAAACATCATCAAGTGCATGATTAGTATAGTTCATGATTATAGTAAGGCATGTAAAATTCATCAACACTTATGCTCATCAAAACACATGATCAATATAATCTTTTGATAATTAATCACATAATAAGTATATAGTGACTAATAAATCACATGATCAATAATTATAGTATCAACATCATATAAATCATCTGAAATAGCCTCTACCCAATAAAGCCTATCATGCATGAATTAAAAGTCAACTCTAGTCAAAACAAGTCAAGTTGAGGGTGGACACTACAGGAATAGTCCTTGGTCATCATATCTTTGTACAAGGCATCCAGGTGGATCCAGCAAAGATTGAGGTCATTCAGCATATTAATGACCCTCTGAAGCAAAAAGATGTAAGAAGTTTTCTTGGTCATGCTGGATACTACAGACGGTTTATCAAAGATTTCAGTAAAAATTACAAGTCTCTTATATTCACTGCTTACTAAAGATGCAGAATTTAAATGGACCCCAACATGCAATGAAGCTTTCTTAAAGCTTAATCATGCTTTGACTGAAGCACCAATTCTTAAAGGGCCAAATTGGTCTCTGCCATTCCAAATCCATATAGATGCATCTAATTATGCAATAGGAGTAGTGCTAGGATAGAGAATTGACAAATTGGAAAATGCAATATATTATATTAGCAAGAATTTGTAGGGACCTAAATTGAATTACACAATTACGGAAAAGGAAATGCTAGCTATCATATATGCACTTAACAAATTTAGACACTATATCACAGGATATCCCATATTTTTACATACAGATCATACTGCAATTAGATATCTCATGAATAAGCCATCAATCGCTGGTAGATTAGCTCACTAGTTATTGTTGATGCAAGAATTTGATATCACAGTTGTTGATAAACCAGGGAAGTCTAATGTGGTTGCAAATTACCTTACACGACTTCAATTGCAAGAAGATTCTATAGTAATAGATGACACTTTTCCAAATGAACATTTGTTTCTCATTCAAGCTCACACTCCTTGGTATGTTGATATTGCCAACTATTTAGCTGCAGCTAAGATGCCAGTTTATTTCTCTCCTAAGGAAAGAAGGTTGCTAGTTGAAAAAAGTTTTAAATTCTCATGGATTGTTGATTGTCTATTTTATACTGGACCTGACCAATTCATGCGAAGATGTGTTAGAGAAGATGAAACATATGACATCCCGCATGCATGTCATGATGAGCCATGTGGAGGTCATTTTGCTACCAAAAGAACAACACTGAAAATACTCAAAACAGGATACTATCGGCCCACATTACATAAGGATGCAGCTTAGTACACATGAAAATGTGATAGATGTCAGCGAATGGGAAGACCTACAAAATCTGATGAGATGCCACTATATCCTCAAATATCAGTTGCACCATTTAACAAGTGGGGATTAGATTTTGTTGGCCCAATTGATCCACCTTCTAATGGAAGATCTTATATATTGGTATGTATAGACTATGTAACAAAATGGGTAGAAGCTCGTGCCATGACACATGCAATAGATAATAAGGTAGCTGAGTTTCTTTATGAAGAGATATTTACAAGATATGGAGTACCAAGGGAAATTGTCTCAGACCAGGGACCTCAATTTACTTCAACATTGATAAAAGCTTTGGTCAATGAATACAATATAAGGCACAGAAAATCTACTCCATATCATCCACAAGCTAATGGACAAGTAGAAGTTACAAATAGAAAGCTTGAGGCTATTCTTACAAAAATAGTGTCTATTCACAAGAAATATTGGTCTCACCGACTTTTAGAAGCAAATTAGGCATATAGAACAACTTGGAAAACACCAATTGGTTTCACACCTTTTGAGATGGTTTATGGCAAAACAGCAATGATGCCTATTGAATTTGAGCATAAAACCCTGAGGATAGATTTGCAATTAAATATGACATTATCTGAAGCACAGAAAGAACGCATTCAGCAATTAAATACTCTAGATGAATGGAGAAAGATAGTTATTCAACAAACAGAATTGATTCAAAATCAAAGAGCAAAATGGCATGATAAATATATCAGGGAAAAGAAATTCAAAGATGGTGACTGGGCACTACTGTATGATTCCAGATATAAAGATTGTATGGGAAAGCTTCAAACCAGGTGGTTAGGTTTGTATGAGATAGAAGAAGTTTTCCAAAATGGAGTTGTTAGTTTGTCCACAATTGATCCTGTTCAATTTAAACTCTTAGTAAATGGTCACCGACTATGTCTATATCATAAGCCAGCTACTAAAGAAGAGTTCCTACAGTAGTTTGCTCCACAAAATGAGATAGAGGTTCCTGCAGCAACTAATAATGATCCTGCAGCAACTCATCAGCTTCCTATTGCAATTGAGAAAGGTAATAAAGGTAAAGTTCTTGCAGTTCTGCAGTGAACATATTTGCGGCTTCATAATAAAATATTTCTATATTATATGGGAATATTCTTCTCTGTACATAAAATTTCATCCACAACATTCCATCCCACGTTCTTACCTGTCATTTCACTTCATTTTGCCATCATTTTCATATAGCTGCAGGTACGTGTATATTGTGTTTTGTTTTAATTATGCATTTATTAGTTCATAATGATTATATCCTGTTTAAATCCGCTCCACTACCCAAAATCTTGTCAGCTTGTGTGGACACATGCTAGGTTAAGTTGGGGGGGTGCTTTATGGTTCAGTTTCCAAAGTGATTAATTATCAGTCCTTTTTGGTGCTTCAAATTGATTTTTTTCTTCCATCATTACTTATTATGCTATGATTTCACACAAGGGAATAATAAATTATGCCGCCAGAATTGAGATATGTAAGGGAATTTCAATTTAGTAAGTTTGTCAGATATTTTGGTTCAGCTACAGAGGAAAATAAGTAGAGTAAGAGATGGGTGGTGATCCAATTCATCATGAGCCAATGATTCATGAAGTGTTGTTGTAGGATTCTCTTTGTGAGCATTATTTCAGACACCACGGCTAGTTGGATTACTTCTCGAAAATCAAGGATTATAACGAAGAAATTGCTGCAGAATTTATGCATTCCTTTAATGAAGGAGAAGCTACAGTTAAAGGTTTGAGGGTTATTGCTACAAAGAAGTGAATAGCAGAAGTAACGGGGTTGCCGCAGGAAGGAGATCTATTTCCATAATCAAAAGATGCAAGGAGCGCCAGGGCGGAGTTCACAATTCCCATGGATGGACCCGTAATGGTGGACAAACAAGGAACTAGAAGGGTTTCTCTACCAGCACATTGGCCTTAGGTAGCTTTGTATGTTATTAAATACATCACATGTGAGGGGCGATATTCAAATCTGCATTAACCTCATTTTAAATTACTTAGTCATCTGCGGCATGGCCAGTGAGTCAATGTTCCTAATTTCTTATACCACCTCATTTCTACAAGCGCTAAGGAGACGCAAAAAAATGGAAATCGCTCCATTAGCCATCATGGATTGATTAAGCTACTTGTACAGCGGTCCCTAAGAGATGTTTCACAAATGGAATGGGGTATATTTGAGGATATACAGCAATTCAAGGTTGAAGAATAAAATGTTGCAGAACCCACTTCCCCCGTAGTAGTTGCAGATGAGGATTTTCTTATTGTTGAAGGAGCCACAGTTATTATGGAGGAAAAGACAGCGGAATCAAGTGAAGAATAACCCTCTACTTCTCTTCAAAGAGATTCACCAATTTTGCGAAGGAAGGGAAAAGAGTTGGAAAGGGATGCAATAGATGAAGAACTCATGACCCAGCCGCAGGTAACTCAGGTTCCTCCTGCAGCCAAAAGGCGTAGGACAAAACTAAAAACTCATGCAACAAGTGAAGCAACTCCTGCAACCATTCCAAAAGTTTATGTAAGAAGAACACATAGCAAGACACAAAAGACTCATCATGTGGGTAACCCGGTAGAGGTTATTACAATGGAAACTTTTGAGGAAGGAAGCCCTGCAGATATTGAAATTCAAGAAGAAGGAAGCCTTATGGAGGATGAAATCCAAGAAAATGTTGTTGAGGATAAACTAGAAAATTTTGCTTCTATGGCACAACAATTTGAATAAACTATTAGAGATATTCCACAGCAGCCTAAAGAAAATATTGGAGACATGCCAGCACAGATTGAAGAGTTTATTGAGGAAATCCCACAGTCTAAGGTAGCACCTATTAGACCTCCTTCATCCCTAAGTAGTTTATTTATTGCTTTAACATTTTTTAGACAATGGGAAATAGAAAGGGCTAGGTTGTAAGGGATTATTGATAAATAGCAAAAAGAAATTGAAAAGAGAGATAATAGAATTAAGGAATTAGAGGCTAAGGTGGAAATAATTTCTGGTATGGTTCCTGAGTTGATTCAGTGTAGGTCACCTCCAAGAGTTTATGCAGTTCACTTAAAAGAGTGGTATCTGAACTTCAAACTAAACCGCATTGCTAGGGACCTTAACCCCTCTTTAGAAACACCTGAAGAATTTTTTTATGCTTACCAAACCTCTCCACTTGCTGTAAAGAATTTGCTATGTGAATTGTACTTACATAACTATGTTGTACCCTCAGACAGAGAGTGGAACCCTTTATTATATATTAGGGATATCCATATCAAATCTTTAATGTCATGGATCCAAAATGAGATTATCATGGGGGCACAAGTCAAGGAGTATGAAAAATTAGAGTTTGACTATCCATTACCATTAAGAAGGGAACCAGAAGAACCAAGAGTTCTTTATTATGATTGGCAGAAGTTACTGGTAAGAGATGATGTTAGAAAATTAGTGCTTCCAATGAGAGAAGAAGTATATCAAGCATATGAGCATTTGATTCAAACTGACAGGATAGCTGCAATAGAAGAGTTAACTCAGCGCTGGAATAATCTACTGGAATAGTTAAAACAAGAAGAACCTTATTCACTACAAAAATTTTATGCAGCCATGCAAAGAGCTCCCAGATATATACAATTAGGCAGGGAGAAAGCCAACAACTGGATACCATTAATCTTTCAACCCCCAATCCTTATGTGGCCACTTTTGGCATGTCAGCCTATGGAGCAAAACTATGATGTAGTCACAGAAGAAACAGCTAGATGGTCCAGGCTGGAAAAAATGAAAGGATTTTATTGGAACTTGGCTTCAGGGGGGACAGGTCAGGGCACCGTTGGTGATTTAAGAGTTACAGCGAGAGTCAGAAATTTTCCTTTTGTTGTAGGATCAGCAAACTCTTAAAGTTGGGGGGCATGATAAGTTGAGACTTTGTCATGTTTTTATCATCAAAACTCTTAGGTTTTTGACATCTTTTGGTTTTCATAGTAGTAGTGAAGTATTGTAAATTGACTATATGTATTCCAAGTGTTAAACCTATACTTATGAAATCATGTTTGAACTTTGCCAGTCTATTCCTACAGCCATGCCATTTATTCCTACAACCAAGTGATTTGTTCCTGTTGCTATGCAGATTATTTAGGGTAATATCATATGTGAAATAATGAATGTGTTAATTAAATAAAATACATATGCATGTCCTTGTATGTTGTTTTTGTTGTAGTGTAGATAATAAATGATGTCGCAATGGATATTCTCCTTTCATGCTTAAAGAAGGAAGAATCATGTAAGAAATAACTGGAGATCAAACTGAAGAGGAGTCAAGCGAGCGCAAGGTACGGCATGAGTGGAGCAGCCAGGTAGCACTACGGAAGTTTAACTCTAGTGGGCATTGAATTCACAAAATACCACCACGGCATGCAAATATTGGCATATGCACACTCCAATGAGACATTGTATGTGATTGAAGGTTTTGTCATTGATGGCAACCTTGCAATCCTATGGCACTGACAAAGACATTATACCGACATCAGCAAATCACACTCCACACCAGCACCAGCACAGAAGAAAGGAAGTATACTGGCACGGAGGCCAACAAGATTTTTTTTATATAATAGTTTGTTTATTATTGTAAGCCAACTTGGCAAATTGTAAAATGACTCTTATATATAAAAGAGATCATTGTAGACATTTTGTAATGAATGAAGAAGCATGAAGAAAAATATTAGGTAGACCTAATGTGTGAAATATAGGTCAAGAGGTATATGTAAAGAACATAGCAGGAACCAGTACTGAATCAGGCATTGAAGATGCTATTGTAAAGCAGTACAAGATATTGGATTTGTATAATCCTTATTGTAAGTTAGTGTGACTTCCCATTAAGCAGTGAGCTCTAGGTAGTTGGCCTTCCTGTATTTGCAGGCCCCTATTGTAAGTAATATTCTCTTATTAGCCAGTGAGTGAATATTGTGGGTCACAAATCCCACCGAGGTTTTTCCCACATCAGGTTTCCTCATTAACATCTTATGTTATGGTGTACTTTTCATGTGGATGTTCTTGATTCTGTTTATTGCATTATTTCTTGCATACCAGTACACTGTTATATTATGTTATGCATGTTTTAAGTTAAGAAATTTTAAATACCAGTTAGATACTGATTAACCCCCCCCCCCCAGTATCTATGGGACCCCTAACAGCAAAGATTGTGGTTTGGTTTAGATCCATGTTTTCTGTAGCCAAGCTCTAGTTATCTTCTTCATCAATCAATCACCTACCTTTTCTTCTGGGTGTGATTTGAGTTGTCCATTGTAGTTGATCTTTTCTTTTTAATAATCTCTTCCTTTTTTCTTAGAGGTTAGATAGAATAGAAAGGAATAGAGAAAATAATGTTGATAAGCATTCTTGAATTTTCTTTTCAAATATGTAATCATTTTTCAGGAAGCAATGAATAAAAGATATGTTGTTCTGATCTGTTAAAAGTAGTTTTCTAGAAGCTTCGTATCACTCATCCAAGGGGGCCCACTTGGTGAGTCATCCTATGTTTGTGCTCATTTATTAGTTCTCTTTAGTCGTAGTAGAAGTTCATGCCTTGACTGTTCCTATAGCCACTAGAAATAAATCCATTGATTGTTCCTGTAGCCAGCCCAGAACAGAGTGATTTCTGTTATTTATATTAGATCATTCTAGCATTGTTTTTATAATCTTTCCTATAGCCTTCTATAATTTCCATTCTTGCCTTTCCTTTCCATATAATGTTAGTTACTACAGCAATGCAAAATAGCCATTGAAGGAGCTTAGTGCAGACCCATTTCAAGTTTTACGTCCCTGGGTTGATAACTAAATGAACACTAGCCATGAAAATAGTAACTTTACCAGATGAATGTCCAAACTTCGGGTTGAGATTTTAATTAGAGTTATTATTATTATAGTTGGAGTAGACAATCACCAACTAAGAACTCACAGAAGTTGTTTTCTTATCAAACAATGCCTTCACTTGGCTTTAGTGTGCAACAATCCTATCTACCACTTCTGCTCTTGTTTCTTCCTGTTGATAAATAAACATAATCCGCTTATCCAATGAATCTTGGTAGGTTTCATCTTCAATGGCCTTGGCGAGATTTAATGCTGGAAGTTCCATGGTGATTTGAATTTCGGTATTCAATCCATACAGATGTTGAAAAGGTGACATATTGATTGCTCTTTTTGGAGTTATATGATTCGCCCATAGCATATCATAAAGAGATTTATGCCAAGTCCGTTATCTCTCATCAACAAGCTTCCTCATAATAGTAACCAAATTCTTGTTGCTTGACTCGGCCTGATCATTTCCTTGCAGATAATAATTAGATGAGTGTGAAAGGGTAATACCATGATCAAAGAAAAAGTCAATTGTCTCATAAGATGAAAAACATGAAGCATTATCGGCTACTATCTTATGAGGAACGCCAAACCTTGAAATGATGTTTTCCTTCAAAAATTGACAAACCACCACCGAGGTAGATTGCTTGGTTGGGATTTCCTCCACCCACTTGGTGAAGTAATCTATCGCTGTGAGAATGTATATGTGACCTGCACAAGATGTTGGATTGACAGGTCCGATGAATTCCAATCCCCGCTGTTGAAAGGGCTCTTCAATTACAACCGGTTTAAGAGGAAGTGTAGCTAGTTTAGGCTTACCCACAAATTGTTGACATTGCTCACATTTGCGAACCCAACTATATGTGTCCTTAAACAATATCAGCCAATAGTATCTAGCATGCAAGGTTTTGTGTGCAATAATAGGGGCATAAAAATTTCCACCACAAGCAAGATCATGAAAATCTTGAAGTAATCTTACTTGTTGTTTATCTACGCAGTGCAAGAAATTGTTGTCTAGACCTTTCTTATACAAACCATTGTCCCATAGGACAAAATTTACTGCTTTAAGCTTCAGGGTTTGCCTTTCATTATGTGACAGGTGTGCAGGACAGTCTCCATAAGTTAAGAGATATGTCAAGTTGGAACAGTACTCATCAGTGGTGCTAACAAATAGAACCTTGGGAAGATCTTGATTCATCCCTTTATTTTCCAGCACCACTTCATCAATTGATTTGTTGTCAGCTATCAACTGACATAGACCTTTTCCACGAACCAACTTAGTGGGCTTAATTTCCATATCATATTCTTGAATTTTGGTAACCTAGTTGCCCCTTTTAGTTCCAAACTCTTGTTGCATCAGAATTGACTTGACAACAGCATCAGGAACAAGAGCGATGACATGTGAATTCAGAATATAAAACTTGAAATGTTTCACCACTTTCACCATGGCAAAAGCATGCTTCTCCATTTCTGAGTATTTCAACTCATGAGCCTTTAGTAGATAACTCATGAATGTAATAGGTGATTCTACACCTTCATGATTTTTCTGCATTAAAATGGCCGAGCAGGTATGATCTGATGCATAGCTATACATGATAAACTCTCTTGTATAATTAGGGCATACCAAGACTGGGGCATTTGCCATGGCCTCATTGATTTGATGGAAATCTTTCTTTCCTTTGGGAGTCCACTTGAAAAGAGAATTGCCTTTCATCATGTTAACTATATGACAAGTTTGTTCAACAAAGTCTAGAATAAGTCTTCGCAAGAAATTTACTTTCCCGAAGAAAGAATGAATAGTAGTTTTACTTGTTGGCATGAAAAGATCACAAATAGCTTTTACTCTTTCAACATCAACTTTATACCTTCTTTTGAAACAATATGCCCAAGTAACTTACCCTCGGTAACCCCAAAAATAGATTTCTTGGGATTGAGGGAAATTTCATACTGAGAACACTTACTCAAAACTTGTTGCAAGTGATAGAAATGATCTTAAAATTTCTTATAGAATAAACAGTCAAATCATCCAAATATACTACAATGAAATTTCCAAGGAAACTTTGGAAGGCCAAGTCCATTGCGCGTTGGAAAGTTGCTCCTGTGTTTATCAACCCAAAAGGCATTCTGTGATATGCAAAAGTGCCCCAAGGTGTGGTAAATGCAGTTTTATGTTGATCTTTTTCAAGGACCTCCACTTGATTGTAGCCCAAAAACCTATCCAACATGGACATCATCTCTGATCCAGTAATAGCTTGTAGGACATGATCCATGACAGGTAAAGGGTAATTATCTTTTAAGGATGACTGATTCAAATTCTGAAAATCAACACATATTCGGATCTCACCATTCTTCTTACGTACAGGTACAATATTGGCTATTCAAGAATAATGGTGAATGGGGAAGATTATCCTTGCTTTCAACATCTTTTGAACTTCAGCAAAGATAGTATCGGAGATCTTTGGGTTGTATTGCCTTTTCTTCTGATGAAAAGGGATAATACCTGGTTTCAATGGAATGTCATGGCGGAGCTCTTTGGGACGAAAAGACTTTAGGAGTATGCCAAGACGTCAACATATTGCTGCAATAATGCAACAAATTTATGCCTTTCTTCTTGTGAACAGCACTTTCCAATGTTGATCATTTTTTTATTGCCTTCAGTGCCTTCAGTCCCAATGTTTACTTGTTCATATTCCATTGATCCTATAGTTGATCTTTGTTTCTTTTTAACATAACGATCATGTTTGTCAAAAAGCTTTTCTAGATAAACTAGACCCTTGGGGATCTTGTTCCCTTTTAATTGCAAAAATTTTCTCTCATTTCTGCATCAATACTTTCAATTGCATCCTTTGAAGGGCAATGACTACCTTCAAAGTACAAATCATCAAAATTGTCAGTCATCTGCAAAAAATTAATTACATGATGATCGTCATTAAACACTTGCCAAATCAGAGTTGTCAGGAACACTTGGTCGAAAAACCAATTCAACAATGTATGTTGATCCCAAAAAATCTCTTTGAGGAACCAAAGAGGTTGCTGATACTACTAATGAGTCTGCCCTATCGTTGAATTCACAGGAAACCACGGATATATTAAAAGCATCAAATGCCTCTATTAGATCCCATACAAGGTTGCGATCTTGTCGTAGCCTTTTGCTCCTTGTCTGATATGTGTTTCTGACCTAACAAACTATCAGCTCGGCATCTCCTTGAGCATGTAAATTTTTAATCCCCTTTGAGAAACACTCAGCCCCAAAAGGAGAGATTCATACTCGGCAGTGTTATTTGTGTTACCAAACTGCAGTTTGAAGGAGAAAGGGAAAAAAATTCCATTAGGAGAAACTAACACAACACTGGCTCCTGATCCAGTAGAAGAACAGTTGCCATCAAATTCTAGCATCCAAACCTCATCTGGACTACCAATGCTGACGGTATCAAAATCGAGAATTTCTTGTTGTGAAGTTGAAGATCTTTCTGACTCTGTAACACTACTTTCACAATCAACTGGAACATCATTGAGTGGATTGGCATCTTCACTCTCAAGAGCCACCTCTAAACCATCATCGGCATGCATGAAATAATTATCCATACCTGACAATTCAAAAATAATATGTGCCCGTTGATCATCAGACTTGACAACGGTGTATTTTGATTCTTTTTCTGGAAGCAACTTTTGGATAACTCCTTTAACAGGAATACGAGCCTCAGTCATATCCATGTTTAACTCACCCCTAACATCTCTACAGAAATTTCTTCCCAACAATAGACCATAGGAAGCCAACACATCGGCTACCAGTACTATCATCTTAATCTTCTTTTCTGGGAATGAAGCAAAAGCAAACTGTGCATCCTTGATCTAACCTATCAAGGGGACTTGCTTGTTATCCATAGAGAAACATCTTCCAAATGTTTTGGTCAAAGTTAAACCAAGGGCATTGGCAACTTTTGATGGCATAACATTATCAGATGCCCCAGAATCAATTACATGGTTACTAAGCTTATAACCATTTATCAACAAAGAGATATAGAATGGTTCTATCTTCTCTACAGGAGAAGGGGAAGTTACTAAGTTATTTTGAAGTAAGTTAGACATAGGAAGATTACTAGGGGTAGTATCTTTTTCTTTAACAAACTTGACCAAACGGTCAAATTGATCTGAATTAGATCTCAAAAATTCAACCTCGGACATTTGTATTTTGGTTTTCTTAGCATGGTCTAAAATATCAAATGACTGAAAGGAATTCATCATCAAAGATTGATTTGGGTTCTCATTTTGAGAACTTAAAATATTAGGTACACTAGTCTTCGATGCAGGGGTAGAAGAATTGACAAGTGCAGAAAAATTGACAGTAGTTGAAGAATCACTTACACTTTTATCCTTTGCGGCGTCCATTGAGATAGCATTGTCTTTTACATGATTTGGTATGGGAGCCCCATGCTTCGCAATAGAAATTGGCAAATGTTGAGAGTCCTTGATTTGAATAGGATCATCACTCTTCGCAATGATAGGTGGCTGAGCTGCCTATGCTTGCGAACGGGTGAATACTATAAAGACATCCCCATCACGTGTATCTGGTGTATCATCTTCTTGATATTGCATAAACTTGATATTAGAGTCGCCAGCCAACTCTGCATCATCTTCACCAAAAGGGGGAAGATCATTTTATTCAGCTTCATAATATCCTGTAGCTGAATTTTGGGGTGGTGCTTCCAACGCAAGCCTCTCTGGAGCAGGAGGCAATTTATTTTGATTACGCATGGCATAATTGGAAGCATTATTTGGATAAGTCCTTCTTGGAACATCATGATAAGAAGTATTTCCTTGTGAGGAAATTTGCTTCTTAAGTGCCAACAACTCATTTGCTAACTTTTGTATCAACATAATTCATTGAAGGAATAGGTAAATCAGCAATTTGATTATTTCTAACCTTGTTAGGATCTCTCCTTATCTTACCAACGAGGATAAGATCATCTTCGATCGATATAGCCAGCTGTTGTGCAGTGTCCAAATCTGTAGGATTATTCCTTCACAAAAGAAAGCTCACCTTTATCAATTGAGCATTGATGAAGAAGCATTTCAAGTTTCCAACGGTTGGTCATGAAGCAACTGGAATGTGATTATGCAATTTGTTGAACTTTGCTACAAATTCATGCATAGCTTCCTGAGGTTCTTTCTTCATTTGATTTAACTGAGCCAGCACTGCATGATCATCTTCGGCAGACTTGAACCTTGCTTCAAATAGTATCTGAGAGCTGCCCAATTCATGATACAAGCATTCAAAAGATGATAGAACCAATCACCAGTAGCTCCATGCAAAGTCTCAATGACCAATCTCACCAAAACATCTTCATGCTCAACACCTAGGACTCCACATGTGATGTAGAAGGCAGCAATGTGTTCATCTGGGTGCTGAGAACCATCCCCCAAAAATTTGGGTAAATTTTTCCACGTACCTTTGGGAAGTTCATGCAAAGGTGTGGTCAAGTTCAAGGGACCAAAAGCAGTACCCCAAGGTCCAGCAGCAGCCATCCTTAACGGATTATAGGATGGTATTACAAAATGACTTGCAAGTGGAACAAATAAAACTTGCAAACTTGACGCCTCACTTACTACGGGAGATCATTGTGCAGAAGGAGGAAAACTTCGTACCTGCTACAAAGGAGAACAAATCTATGAAGGTGTCACAAAGGAAAATTATGTTGTTGCAAAAACTCAAAAGTAGGATCAACAACTCCCGCTAATTGTTGCCCACTAGTGTAACTTCAATCAGCCAAATTATGATTTTTGGTAAAATCAGCAAATAAAAAATAAACAAATAAACAAATATTACAATGAAAAGAGCACTGCAACCCAAAGGGGAAATACCACAAGCAAGATCATGAAAATCTTGAAGTAATCTTACTTGTTGTTGTTTATCTACGCAGTGCAAGAAATTGTTGTCTAGACCTTTCTTATACAAACCATTGTCCCATAGGACAAAATTTACCGCTTTAAGCTTCAGGGTTCACCTTTCATTATGTGACAGGTGTGCAGGACAGTCTCCATATGTTAAGAGATATGCCAAGTCGGAATACCACTCATCAGTGGTGCTGACAAATAGAACCTTGGGAAGATCTTGATTCTTACCTTCATTTTCCAGCACCACTTCATCAATTGAATTGTTGTCAGCTATCAACTGACATAGACCTTTTCCATGAACCAACTTAGTGGGCTTAATTTCCATATCATATTCCTGAATCTTGGCAACCTAGTTGCCCCTTTTAAGTTCCAAACTCTTGTTGCGTCATAATTGACTTGACAACAGCATCAGGAGCAAGAGCAATGACATGTGAATTCAGAATATAAAACTTGAAATGTTTCACCACTTTCACCATGGCAAAAGCATGCTTCTCCATTTCTAAGTATTTCAACTCATGAGCCTTTAACGGATAACTCATGAATGCAATAGGTAATTCTACGCCTTCATGATTTTTCTACATTAGAATGGCCGAGCAGGTATGATCTGATGCATAGCTATACATGATAAACTCTTTTGTATAATCAGGGCATACCAAGGCTGGAGCGTTTGCCATGGCCTCCTTGATTTGATGGAAAGCTTTATTTCCTTTGGGAGTCCACTTCAAAAGAGAATTGCCTTTCATCATGTTAACTATATGATGAGTTTGTTCAACAAAGTCTGGGAAAAAAATTCACAAGAAATTTACTTGGCCGAAGAAAGAATGAACAGCAGTTTTACTTGTTAACATGGAAAGATCATGAATAGCTTTTACTCTTTCAACATTAATTTTTATACCTTCTTTTGAAACAATATGCCCAAGCAACTTACCCTTGGTAACTCCTGTAGTCACATAAATCTGTCCACTTAATTAAATGAATACTTAGTATTTATTTGATTATTTAACCATCAATTAATAATTAATTAAATTAATATTTAATTAATTCATCTTAACCCTATTCTCCTATTAATTAAATAAATTATTCAATTTATTTGATTTAATTCACTTAACCAAATTCAGACCATTAATTAAATAAATAAATCATATTTATTTAATTAAATCTTCTCTCACATTTAAATAAATTAATATTTATTTAAAACCCCCAAAATCCCACCTCTCACATTTAAATAAATAAATCATTTATTTAAATCACCTTTATCCTCCACCCACTTGTATTTTCCTACAAAAGCAAGTTGCACAATTATTTTAAATAAATAATTTATTTAAATCACCTTTATCCTCCACCCACTTGTATTTTCCTACAAAAGCAAGTTGCACAACTATTTTAAATAAATTATTTATTTAAAATCCTATTTATCCTCACCCACTTGAAACCTTTAATGGTTTCCCTTAAAGTATTCAAACTTGATGGCTTTAAAGTCTTCAAACTTGATGGCTTCCTTCTATAATCTTCTTAAGACTTTAATGGTTTTCCTTAAAGTCTTCAAGCCTTTAATGGTTTCCCTCAAAGTCTTCAAGCATTTTAATGCTTTATCTTCCTTTTTCTCATTTAAATAAATTAATATTTATTTGAATATTTATCCAAATGCAACTTACACCATTTAATTGAAATAAATGATTTTATTTTAACTGAAAATACCAAAATTTCTCCCACTTGCATTTTCCTACAAAATCCACTTGTATGCCTAAACCCCTTCTAGATTCTTCTAAACCCTTCCTAATTAGCCTAATCCATCCCCTAAATATTGTCACATTCCTAAGCAAATTGGAGTCACTTCTCAAAGACTCCAAAGTCTTTGAAAAGAAATTAATGTTTTGTGTGTTCAACACATTAACCCTCAAAGTCTTGGATAACCTTTGAAAGCTTTCAACCTTCAACCACTTAATCCCCAAAGTCTCCAATAACCATTAATGGTTAATTCAACCCTCCCACATGGTTAAAACATTTGTTTTGACTCAACCTCTACCCAACCCAAAGGTCTCATCAGGCCATTAATGCTTTGACCATGATTATCTCTTAAACATTTGCACAAAGGTTTATCCTTGGATTAACTCTTAATCCAATGGGTAATCTTAATTTAGACTTGACCCTTACCTTCTAGATAACCATGAGGTCTTCTCAGGCCTTTAATGCCTCCAACCTCTTCTCTCAACCCAATCCTATGTTGACACTTGTCACCATTTTATTGGTGCCAATTGTGCACATGGATCCCCAACTTTCAAACTTGGCCCTTGATTAAACCATTCAATCTTAACCCTTCATTTCCCCATTTCTTCTATAAATAGAACCCTTCTCCTCAAGCAAAAGGAAGCATTTTAGAGTATTGTTGTTATACTGGCATTAGCATAGAGCTTTTTCATAGCATCACTATCTACTCTTGCATAGTATTTGCTTATCATATTCAACCATCTTGAATCTCCATATGGCATCCATGGCTAGTGCTAAAAGCTGAGAGCTACACTCATTTGGGACTTGGAGAGGAGAGGAACAAGGGAGGAGCAACTATGAGCATCTTGATTAGCTATTTCATTCTATGTTTATATGCTTTCTATTTCATGCTTAATATCTCCCTTGATATGCCTGTTTAGGATAATCTTTTGTTGCTAACACTAACGTTTGTTTCTTGTGCTCTTGTGTGTGTTGCCATCAAACAGATTTTCTAATCCTTTTTGCAGAGCATCATTTGGTGAACCCGACGTGAATCCAAACACCAAAAAGATCAACTTTTTTTTTTTAACCAATAACATGTTTGAATGTTGAAAATGTCACACAGGTTGCGCTTTTGACACTGTTTTGGTGCGTTTGACATTATTTTGGCGCTATTCACTCTGTTTCAGTGCTTTTCCCTTCTCTGTCTTTCCCTTTCTTTTAGTGCGTTTGTGTTAAATAGTGCCTCTGTTCAAACGCAGACTAGCGCTATTGTAACAAAACGTTGTACAAATCACCTTGTAACCAAAAAAAAAAAAAAAATTAGGCTTGTAGAAGCCCACCAAATAGGCGGATTTTACTAACTATTTTTCTCTTTTGTGCAGATTTAAATTAGATTAAAAAGTAGATTTATATTTTTTACTGACTTGTTTTTTGAAGTTGGTTTTAAAAATGAATTCACTTTTTATTTTGGTTTAAAATTAACTTCACATTTCAAATTTGGGCTTTTAAAAAAGAATCACACATTTGTTTGGGGCTCTTAAAAAGAATTTCATTGTTCAAAGGTAAAAAGAACCACAAACTTATACAAAAACAACTTTATTTTTTTTGCAAGTTAGGAAACAAACTTCGTTTTGGTGCTTAAAATCAACAAGGCAAATTTTATTTCTTGCATCAAGATAAAACTCACAATCCACACTTCCATTTTTGGTGCAAATAAAATTCACAATCAACTTGTCTCATTTTCAAAGCAATTTTACTTCATGCAAACGTGTTTTTCATTAAGTTGACCAGGATTTTCAAATTCTAGTTTACTCAAACAATTGCCTTTGAAAATTAAAAAGAACACCATGATTGTTGGAGCAACATCTCCAAATAGTTAGATCACATTGCAATGACAGATTAAAAAGAACAAGTGTTTTTCGTGCTTGGCACACTTGTGCAAAGAGTTAGTCGAGTGGTCCTACTTCTAACACACACTATCCTCTCCCTTGGCTTTCGTGGTCCTAGGTGCAAGAGAAAAGTGTTAGTAAGACTCAAAATTTTATCTTTTTAAGAGAGGCCTGCCAAGAGACACATCACTCTTGGGAACGACCTTGAGCGGTAAATCCTTCGAGCCGCTATAGAAATCAGGTGTGAGCGAAAGCTGTAGCCTTGGGTATAGCTGTTCCTACAGTGTAACTGGCCGAAAGGACAAATGGGCCCCACCACCAGTTACAAGGGTCTTAAGTGAGTCACTGCAGAATGAACTTATGTCCAAAAACATCGAACATGACTAAACACCTTTAAGTAGTAGCCCACCCGTTCTATTGATTGAGGATATTTGCGATATAATTTAGTGCAAGAGCATAGATGGTTTTGCTCCCAAGATACTCACCATACATATTTCCTTGAGTAGAAACATAGCTTTTTGAAAAGTCACTTGTGGCTTGATAAAAGTGGTGACTCCCCCATCATAGGGATCATCTATTTGTTATGCTCGTGAAAGACTTAGTATATCACATCCTTACCTGCCACGGCGGGATTCATAAGGTATGTAGTACCAAAGTCGAAGAAATATCAAGATGTGGGCTAAATTTATCACAACTGGCCATTTGACCTTAGGGATAAAAAGTGTTTGAAGTGTGTTCGTTTTACAGACCTAGTGAAAATTGAGCCGACTTCAGGCTTTGGAAATACACTTTAAAATAAATCTAAAGGAAGGGTCATATACAAGTCCAAAGATTGGGTTGATCTAGACCCATACTCATTTGTGCCTTTGGGGGCAACATTCTTGTGTTTGTGTGCTTGCTTTGTTTTCTTGTCAAAGAAAAATCAGCAAATCACTTTCAAAAACAAAGTACTCATCCAACATTTCTCAACACAACCAAAAATACCCAAAACAAAGTGCAAACAAACAAAGAGTCAAAAATTTATGACCATTCTTCACATCTTGTGAAAGAAGAAGTGTCATCAGAATATCACCTTGAAAAGGAGACCACTAAGCTCAAAGGCTTTAATCAAAAGGAGGAAATTCTTCTATATCAATCGACAAATCTTTGTCTCCCATAGAGTCTTTCTACATCGCATGCGTCTATACCTTCAAGGTAAAACAAACGAGTTTGATTCAGAACCATTGAACCGCAGAGCTTTTATGCAATATAGAGCTCTGAGTTATCACAAAAATCAAGGAGGAAAGATTAATCCCAATTTCTTCCCAAACATCTGTATCACCTACAACACAGCTCGAGAAGTGCCACCAACGTCTGAAAGGGAAGAAGAAGAGTTTGTCCCATTTGTGACACAAAGTTTTTATTGAAAGTTGAAAACATTTTCATCCATCATCCCACTCATACATCATCACTTCATCATCAATTCATCCCAAAACTCTCAAAACATTAAGAGGTTCTTGTCCCAAGTTCTCTTTTAGATATTGCTTGAATCAAACACATCACATCACTTTTTAGATTGTTTCTACATCTAGGATAAGCTCATCCTAAGAGACACATCTACGCAGGTTAAAACTAGTTCATGAGTGAATCCTCTCATTGCTAGGTAGTCTAAATCTGTAACACATCTCAGATTTCTCTACACCTTATCACATCCAAAATCTATCAAAACAAGCAAGCAATTCAAAGAAGGAATTTCAGTTACATCTATCTCAAAGTGCTAGAGATCTACATACAAACACAAATCACCAACCATCAATCTTTCATTTCATCAACAACTCATCATCATCTTCAATCAACTTCAAAACCAAACTTGTAAACAAAATGGCTCAAACCCGATCGCGATCAAGGCAATGAGAAATAGAAATTGAGGAAGAAGAAGACAACCTCAATGAATTTCAAGAAGCACTTGGAGTAACTGTAACTGATGAAAACCCAAGTACTCCCACTCCTTCAACAATCGAAAGGGCTCAGCATAACCCTCACTTCAACAGATTATTTGATGAAATATTAAGGAGCAATGCGGATGCTCACTTCTTAAAACTCGCTCAAGAAGGAGCCAAACTCCCCTCAGACTTTGATCTTGCCCAATTAAGACAAGCATCAGAAAGACAAAGTCGCCATGAGGAGGAAAGAGGTAGAGATCACATCAGATATAACATTCCTCGAGGTAACCCACCACCTCCTCCTCCAAATGAAATGGAGATGTTGCGGCAACAAGTCGAGAATCTCGCCCAACAACTTCATAGTGGTGTTAAGACCAATCAATTCTCACTTAACGACATCTGTCCCTATCCGTTTGATAGGAATCTTTATATGCCACCCTTTCCACGCGGGTTTGAAACACCCAAATTTGAAAAATATAGAGGAAAGGGGGATCCCCGTGATCA